>NC_064424.1:29477500-30077500 GCF_023375975.1 Astyanax mexicanus | reverse complement strand
CCCATTCACAGGCTTCTGCCCAGCTACAGTTTTCTGCCAAGGTACAGGCTTCTGTCCATTCACAGGCTTCTGGCCAGGTACAGGCTTCTGTCCATTCACAGGCTTCTGGCCAGGTACAGGCTTCTGCCCATTCACAGGCTTCTGCCCAGTCACAGGTATCTGCCCAGCTACAGGCTTCTGACCATTCACAGGCTTCTGCCCATTCACAGGCTTCTGCCCAGCTACAGGCTTCTGCCCATTCACAGGCTTCTGCCCAGCTACAGGCTTCTGCCAATTCACAGGCTTCTGCCCAGCTACAGGCTTCTGCCAATTCACAGGCTTCTGCCCAGCTACAGGCTTCTGCCCAGCTACAGTTTTCTGGCCAGGTACAGGCTTCTGCCCATTCACTGGCTTCTGCCCAGTCACAGGTATCTGCCCAGCTACAGGCTTCTGACCATTCACAGGCTTCTGCCCATTCACAGGCTTCTGCCCAGCTACAGGCTTTTGCCCAGCAACAGGCTTTTGCCCATTCACCGGCTTCTGCCCAGCTACAGGCTTCTGCCCAGCTACAGGCTTCTGCCCATTCACAGGCTTCTGCCCAGCTACAGGCTTTTGCCCAGCTACAGGCTTCTGCCCATTCACAGGCATCTGTCCATTTACAGGCTTCTGCCCAGCTACAGGCTTCTGTCCATTCACAGGCTTCTGCCCAGCTACAGGCTTCTGCCCAGCTACAGGCTTCTGCCCATTCACAGGCTTCTGCCCAGCTACAGTTTTCTGCCCAGGTACAGGCTTCTGTCCATTCACAGGCTTCTGTCCAGCTACAGGCTTCTGTCCATTCACAGGCTTCTGCCCAGCTACAGGCTTCTGCCCAGCTACAGGCTTCTGCCCATTCACAGGCTTCTGCCCATTCACAGGCTTCTGCCCGGCTACAGGCTTTTGCCCAAACACAGGCTTCTGGCCAGGTACAGGCTTCTGCCCATTCACAGGCTTCTGGCCAGGTACAGGCTTCTGCCCATTCATAGGCTTCTGCCCAGCTACAGGCTTTTGCCCAGCAACAGGCTTTTGCCCATTCACCGGGTTCTGCCCAGCTACAGGCTTCTGCCCAGCTATAGGCTTCTGCCCATTCACAGGCTTCTGCTCAGCTACAGGCTTCTGCCCAGCTACAGGCTTCTGCCCATTCACAGGCTTCTGTCCATTTACAGGCTTCTGCCCAGCTAGAGGCTTCTGCCCATTCACAGGCTTCTGCCCAGCTACAGTTTTCTGCCCAGGTACAGGCTTCTGTCCATTCACAGGCTTCTGCCCAGCTACAGGCTTCTGTCCAGCTACAGGCTTCTGCCCATTCACAGGCTTCTGCCCAGCTACAGGCTTCTGCCCAGCTACAGGCTTCTGCCCATTCACAGGCTTCTGCCCAGCTACAGGCTTCTGCCCAGCTACAGGCTTCTGCCCATTCACAGGCTTCTGCCCAGGTACAGGCTTCTGTCCATTCACAGGCTTCTGCCCAGCTACAGGCTTCTGCCCAGCTACAGGCTTCTGCCCATTCACAGGCTATTGCCCATTCACAGGCTTCTGCCCATTCACAGGCTTCTGGCCAGGTACAGGCTACTGCCCATTCACAGGCTTCTGGCCAAGTACAGGCTTCTGCCCAGCTACAGGCTTCTGCCCAGCTACAGGCTTCTGCCCATTCACAGGCTTCTGCCCAGCTACAGGCTTCTGCCCAGCTACAGGCTTCTGCCCATTCACAGGCTTCTGCCCAGGTACAGGCTTCTGTCCATTCACAGGCTTCTGCCCAGCTACAGGCTTCTGCCCAGCTACAGGCTTCTGCCCATTCACAGGCTATTGCCCATTCACAGGCTTCTGCCCATTCACAGGCTTCTGCCCAGCTACAGGCTTCTGCCCATTCACAGGCTTCTGCCCAGTCACAGGTATCTGCCCAGCTACAGGCTTCTGACCAGCTACAGGCTTCTGCCCATTCACAGGCTTCTGCCCAGCTACAGGCTTTTGCCCAGCAACAGGCTTTTGCCCATTCACCGGCTTCTGCCCAGCTACAGGCTTCTGCCCAGCTACAGGCTTCTGCCCATTCACAGGCTTCTGCCCAGCTACAGGCTTCTGCCCAGCTACAGGCTTCTGCCCAGCTACAGGCTTCTGCCCATTCACAGGCTTCTGTCCATTTACAGGCTTCTGCCTAGCTAGAGGCTTCTGCCCATTCACAGGCTTCTGCCCATTCACAGGCTTCTGCCCAGCTACAGGCTTCTGCCCAGCTACAGGCTTCTGCACAGCTACAGGCTTCTGCCCATTCACAGGCTTCTGCCCAGGTACAGGCTTCTGTCCATTCACAGGCTTCTGCCCAGCTACAGGCTTCTGCCCAGCTACAGGCTTCTGCCCATTCACAGGCTTCTGCCCAGCTACAGGCTTCTGCCCAGATACAGGCTTCTGCCCATTCACAGGCTTCTGCCCAGCTACAGTTTTCTGCCCAGGTACAGGCTTCTGTCCATTCACAGGCTTCTGCCCACCTACAGGCTTCTGCCCAGCTACAGGCTTCTGCCCATTCACAGGCTTCTGCCCAGCTACAGGCTTCTGCCCATTCACAGGCTTCTGCCCAGCTACAGGCTCCTGCCCAGCTACAGGCTTCTGCCCAGCTACAGGCTTCTGCCCATTCACAGGCTTCTGCCCATTCACAGGCTTTTGCCCATTCACAGGCTTCTGGCCAGGTACAGGCTTCTGCCCATTCCCAGGCTTCTGGCCAGCTACAGGCTTCTGCCCATTCACACGCTTCTGCCCAGCTACAGGCTTCTGCACAGCTACAGGCTTCTGCCCATTCACAGGCTTCTGCCCAGGTACAGGCTTCTGCCCATTCACAGGCTTCTGCTCAGCTACAGGCTTCTGCCCATTCACAGGCTTCTGCCCAGCTAAAGTTATCTGCCCAGGTACAGGCTTTTGTCCATTCACAGGCTTCTGCCCAGCTACAGGCTTTTGCCCATTCACAGGCTTCTGGCCAGGTAAAGGCTTCTGCCCATTCACAGGCTTCTGGCCAGGTACAGGCTTCTGCCCATTCACTGGCTTCTGCCCAGTCACAGGTATCTGCCCAGCTACAGGCTTCTGACCATTCACAGGCTTCTGCCCATTCACAGGCTTCTGCCCAGCTACAGGCTTTTGCCCAGCAACAGGCTTTTGCCCATTCAACGGCTTCTGCCCAGCTACAGGCTTCTGCCCAGCTACAGGCTTCTGCCCATTCACAGGCTTCAGCCCAGGTACAGGCTTCTGCCCATTCACAGGCTTCTGCCCATTCACAGGCTTCTGCCCAGCTACAGGCTTCTGCATAGCTACAGGCTTCTGCCCATTCACAGGCTTCTGCCCAGCTACAGGCTTCTGCCCATTCACAGGCTTCTGCCCATTCACAGGCTTCTGCCCAGCTACAGGCTTCTGCACAGCTACAGGCTTCTGCCCATTCACAGGCTTCTGCCCATTCACCGGCTTCTGCCCATCTACAGGCTTCTGCCCAGCTACAGGCTTCTGCCCATTCACAGGCTTCTGCCCAGCTACAGGCTTCTGCCCATTCACAGGCTTCTGTCCATTTACAGGCTTCTGCCCATTCACAGGCTTCTGCCCAGCTACAGGCTTCTGCCCATTCACAGGCTTCTGCCCAGCTACAGTTTTCTGCCAAGGTACAGGCTTCTGTCCATTCACAGGCTTCTGGCCAGGTACAGGCTTCTGTCCATTCACAGGCTTCTGGCCAGGTACAGGCTTCTGCCCATTCACAGGCTTCTGCCCAGTCACAGGTATCTGCCCAGCTACAGGCTTCTGACCATTCACAGGCTTCTGCCCATTCACAGGCTTCTGCCCAGCTACAGGCTTCTGCCCATTCACAGGCTTTTGCCCATTCACCGGCTTCTGCCCTGCTACAGGCTTCTGCCCAGCTACAGGCTTCTGCCAATTCACAGGCTTCTGCCCAGCTACAGGCTTCTGCCCAGCTACAGGCTTCTGCCCATTCACAGGCTTCTGTCCATTTACAGGCTTCTGCCCAGCTAGAGGCTTCTGCCCATTCACAGGCTTCTGCCCATTCACAGGCTTCTGCCCAGCTACAGGCTTCTGCCCAGCTACAGGCTTCTGCCCATTCACAGGCTTCTGCCCAGCTACAGTTTCTGCCCAAGTAAAGGCTTCTGTCCATTCACAGGCTTCTACCCAGCTACAGGCTTCTGCCCAGCTACAGGCTTCTGCCCATTCACAGGCTTCTGGCCAGGTACAGGCTTCTGCCCAGCAACAGGCTTCTGCCCATTCACAGGCTTCTGCCCAGCTACAGGCTTCTGCCCAGCTACAGGCTTCTGCCCATTCACAGGCTTCTGCCCATTCACAGGCTTCTGGCCAGGTACAGGCTTCTGCCCATTCACAGGCTTCTGGCCAGGTACAGGCTTCTGCCCATTCACAGGCTTCTGCCCAGTCACAGGTATCTGCCCAGCTACAGGCTTCTGACCATTCACAGGCTTCTGCCCATTCACAGGCTTCTGCCCAGGTACAGGCTTCTGCCCATTCACAGGCTTTTGCCCATTCACCGGCTTCTGCCCATCTACAGGCTTCTGCCCAGCTACAGGCTTCTGCCCATTCACAGGCTTCTGCCCATCTACAGGCTTCTGCCCAGCTACAGGCTTCTGCCCAGCTACAGGCTTCTGCCCATTCACAGGCTTCTGCCCAGCTACAGGCTTCTGCCCAGATACAGGCTTCTGCCCATTCACAGGCTTCTGCCCAGCTACAGTTTTCTGCCCAGGTACAGGCTTCTGTCCATTCACAGGCTTCTGCCCACCTACAGGCTTCTGCCCAGCTACAGGCTTCTGCCCATTCACAGGCTTCTGCCCAGCTACAGGCTTCTGCCCATTCACAGGCTTCTGCCCATTCACAGGCTTCTGCCCAGCTACAGGCTTTTGCCCATTCACAGGCTTCTGGCCAGGTACAGGCTTCTGCCCATTCCCAGGCTTCTGGCCAGCTACAGGCTTCTGCCCATTCACACGCTTCTGCCCAGCTACAGGCTTCTGCACAGCTACAGGCTTCTGCCCATTCACAGGCTTCTGCCCAGGTACAGGCTTCTGCCCATTCACAGGCTTCTGCTCAGCTACAGGCTTCTGCCCATTCACAGGCTTCTGCCCAGCTACAGGCTTCTGCCCATTCACAGGCTTCTGTCCATTTACAGGCTTCTGCCCATTCACAGGCTTCTGCCCAGCTACAGGCTTCTGCCCATTCACAGGCTTCTGCCCAGCTACAGTTTTCTGCCAAGGTACAGGCTTCTGTCCATTCACAGGCTTCTGGCCAGGTACAGGCTTCTGTCCATTCACAGGCTTCTGGCCAGGTACAGGCTTCTGCCCATTCACAGGCTTCTGCCCAGTCACAGGTATCTGCCCAGCTACAGGCTTCTGACCATTCACAGGCTTCTGCCCATTCACAGGCTTCTGCCCAGCTACAGGCTTCTGCCCATTCACAGGCTTTTGCCCATTCACCGGCTTCTGCCCAGCTACAGGCTTCTGCCCAGCTACAGGCTTCTGCCAATTCACAGGCTTCTGCCCAGCTACAGGCTTCTGCCCAGCTACAGGCTTCTGCCCATTCACAGGCTTCTGTCCATTTACAGGCTTCTGCCCAGCTAGAGGCTTCTGCCCATTCACAGGCTTCTGCCCATTCACAGGCTTCTGCCCAGCTACAGGCTTCTGCCCAGCTACAGGCTTCTGCCCATTCACAGGCTTCTGCCCAGCTACAGTTTCTGCCCAAGTAAAGGCTTCTGTCCATTCACAGGCTTCTGCCCAGCTACAGGCTTCTGCCCAGCTACAGGCTTCTGCCCATTCACAGGCTTCTGGCCAGGTACAGGCTTCTGCCCAGCAACAGGCTTCTGCCCATTCACAGGCTTCTGCCCAGCTATAGGCTTCTGCCCAGCTACAGGCTTCTGCCCATTCACAGGCTTCTGCCCATTCACAGGCTTCTGGCCAGGTACAGGCTTCTGCCCATTCACAGGCTTCTGGCCAGGTACAGGCTTCTGCCCATTCACAGGCTTCTGCCCAGTCACAGGTATCTGCCCAGCTACAGGCTTCTGACCATTCACAGGCTTCTGCCCATTCACAGGCTTCTGCCCAGGTACAGGCTTCTGCCCATTCACAGGCTTTTGCCCATTCACCGGCTTCTGCCCATCTACAGGCTTCTGCCCAGCTACAGGCTTCTGCCCATTCACAGGCTTCTGCCCAGCTACAGGCTTCTGCCCAGCTACAGGCGTCTGCCCATTCACAGGCTTCTGCCCAGCTACAGGCTTCTGCCCAGCTACAGGCTTCTGCCCATTCACAGGCTTCTGTCCATTTACAGGCTTCTGCCCAGCTACAGGCTTCTGCCCAGCTACAGGCTTCTGCCCATTCACAGGCTTCTGCCAATCTACAGGCTTCTGCCCAGCTACAGGCTTCTGCCCAGCTACAGGCTTCTGCCCATTCACAGTCTTCTGCCCATCTACAGGCTTCTGCCCAGCTACAGGCTTCTGCCCATTCACAGGCTTCTGCCCAGCTACAGTTTTCTGCCCAGCTACAGGCTTCTGCCCATTAACAGGCTTCTGCCCAGCTACAGGCTTCTGCCCAGCTACAGGCTTCTGCCCATTCACAGGCTTCTGCCCAGCTACAGGCTTCTGCCCAGCTACAGGCTTCTGCCCAGCTACAGGCTTCTGCCCATTCACAGGCTTCTGCCCAGCTACAGGCTTCTGCCCAGCTACAGGCTTCTGCCCATTCACAGGCTTCTGTCCATTTACAAGCTTCTGCCCAGCTAGAGGCTTCTTCCCATTCACAGGCTTCTGCCCAGCTACAGGCTTCTGCCCAGCTACAGGCTTCTGCCCATTCACAGGCTTCAGCCCAGGTACAGGCTTCTGCCCATTCACAGGCTTCTGCCCATTCACAGGCTTCTGCCCAGCTACAGGCTTCTGCATAGCTACAGGCTTCTGCCCATTCACAGGCTTCTGCCCAGCTACAGGCTTCTGCCCATTCACAGGCTTCTGCCCATTCACAGGCTTCTGCCCAGCTACAGGCTTCTGCACAGCTACAGGCTTCTGCCCATTCACAGGCTTCTGCCCATTCACAGGCTTCTGCCCAGCTACAGGCTTCTGCCCATTCACAGGCTTCTGTCCATTTACAGGCTTCTGCCCATTCACAGGCTTCTGCCCAGCTACAGGCTTCTGCCCATTCACAGGCTTCTGCCCAGCTACAGTTTTCTGCCAAGGTACAGGCTTCTGTCCATTCACAGGCTTCTGGCCAGGTACAGGCTTCTGTCCATTCACAGGCTTCTGGCCAGGTACAGGCTTCTGCCCATTCACAGGCTTCTGCCCAGTCACAGGTATCTGCCCAGCTACAGGCTTCTGACCATTCACAGGCTTCTGCCCATTCACAGGCTTCTGCCCAGCTACAGGCTTCTGCCCATTCACAGGCTTTTGCCCATTCACCAGCTTCTGCCCTGCTACAGGCTTCTGCCCAGCTACAGGCTTCTGCCAATTCACAGGCTTCTGCCCAGCTACAGGCTTCTGCCCAGCTACAGTTTTCTGGCCAGGTACAGGCTTCTGCCCATTCACTGGCTTCTGCCCAGTCACAGGTATCTGCCCAGCTACAGGCTTCTGACCATTCACAGGCTTCTGCCCATTCACAGGCTTCTGCCCAGCTACAGGCTTTTGCCCAGCAACAGGCTTTTGCCCATTCACCGGCTTCTGCCCAGCTACAGGCTTCTGCCCAGCTACAGGCTTCTGCCCATTCACAGGCTTCTGCCCAGCTACAGGCTTCTGCCCAGCTACAGGCTTCTGCCCATTCACAGGCATCTGTCCATTTACAGGCTTCTGCCCAGCTACAGGCTTCTGTCCATTCACAGGCTTCTGCCCAGCTACAGGCTTCTGCCCAGCTACAGGCTTCTGCCCATTCACAGGCTTCTGCCCAGCTACAGTTTTCTGCCCAGGTACAGGCCTCTGTCCATTCACAGGCTTCTGTCCAGCTACAGGCTTCTGTCCATTCACAGGCTTCTGCCCAGCTACAGGCTTCTGCCAAGCTACAGGCTTCTGCCCATTCACAGGCTTCTGCCCATTCACAGGCTTCTGCCCGGCTACAGGCTTTTGCCCATACACAGGCTTCTGGCCAGGTACAGGCTTCTGCCCATTCACAGGCTTCTGGCCAGGTACAGGCTTCTGCCCATTCATAGGCTTCTGCCCAGCTACAGGCTTTTGCCCAGCAACAGGCTTTTGCCCATTCACCGGGTTCTGCCCAGCTACAGGCTTCTGCCCAGCTATAGGCTTCTGCCCATTCACAGGCTTCTGCTCAGCTACAGGCTTCTGCCCAGCTACAGGCTTCTGCCCATTCACAGGCTTCTGTCCATTTACAGGCTTCTGCCCAGCTAGAGGCTTCTGCCCATTCACAGGCTTCTGCCCAGCTACAGTTTTCTGCCCAGGTACAGGCTTCTGTCCATTCACAGGCTTCTGCCCAGCTACAGGCTTCTGTCCAGCTACAGGCTTCTGCCTATTCACAGGCTTCTGCCCAGCTACAGGCTTCTGCCCAGCTACAGGCTTCTGCCCATTCACAGGCTTCTGCCCAGCTACAGGCTTCTGCCCAGCTACAGGCTTCTGCCCATTCACAGGCTTCTGCCCAGGTACAGGCTTCTGTCCATTCACAGGCTTCTGCCCAGCTACAGGCTTCTGCCCAGCTACAGGCTTCTGCCCATTCACAGGCTATTGCCCATTCACAGGCTTCTGCCCATTCACAGGCTTCTGGCCAGGTACAGGCTACTGCCCATTCACAGGCTTCTGGCCAAGTACAGGCTTCTGCCCATTCACAGGCTTCTGCCCAGCTACAGGCTTCTGCCCAGCTACAGGCTTCTGCCCATTCACAGGCTTCTGCCCAGCTACAGGCTTCTGCCCAGCTACAGGCTTCTGCCCATTCACAGGCTTCTGCCCAGGTACAGGCTTCTGTCCATTCACAGGCTTCTGCCCAGCTACAGGCTTCTGCCCAGCTACAGGCTTCTGCCCATTCACAGGCTATTGCGCATTCACAGGCTTCTGCCCATTCACAGGCTTCTGCCCATTCACAGGCTTCTGCCCAGCTACAGGCTTCTGCCCATTCACAGGCTTCTGCCCAGTCACAGGTATCTGCCCAGCTACAGGCTTCTGACCAGCTACAGGCTTCTGCCCATTCACAGGCTTCTGCCCAGCTACAGGCTTTTGCCCAGCAACAGGCTTTTGCCCATTCACCGGCTTCTGCCCAGCTACAGGCTTCTGCCCAGCTACAGGCTTCTGCCCATTCACAGGCTTCTGCCCAGCTACAGGCTTCTGCCCAGCTACAGGCTTCTGCCCATTCACAGGCTTCTGTCCATTTACAGGCTTCTGCCTAGCTAGAGGCTTCTGCCCATTCACAGGCTTCTGCCCAGCTACAGGCTTCTGCCCAGCTACAGGCTTCTGCCCATTCACAGGCTTCTGCCCATTCACAGGCTTCTGCCCAGCTACAGGCTTCTGCACAGCTACAGGCTTCTGCCCATTCACAGGCTTCTGCCCAGGTACAGGCTTCTGTCCATTCACAGGCTTCTGCCCAGCTACAGGCTTCTGCCCAGCTACAGGCTTCTGCCCATTCACAGGCTTCTGCCCAGCTACAGGCTTCTGCCCAGATACAGGCTTCTGCCCATTCACAGGCTTCTGCCCAGCTACAGTTTTCTGCCCAGGTACAGGCTTCTGTCCATTCACAGGCTTCTGCCCACCTACAGGCTTCTGCCCAGCTACAGGCTTCTGCCCATTCACAGGCTTCTGCCCAGCTACAGGCTTCTGCCCATTCACAGGCTTCTGCCCAGCTACAGGCTCCTGCCCAGCTACAGGCTTCTGCCCAGCTACAGGCTTCTGCCCATTCACAGGCTTCTGCCCATTCACAGGCTTCTGCCCAGCTACAGGCTTTTGCCCATTCACAGGCTTCTGGCCAGGTACAGGCTTCTGCCCATTCACAGGCTTCTGGCCAGCTACAGGCTTCTGCCCATTCACACGCTTCTGCCCAGCTACAGGCTTCTGCACAGCTACAGGCTTCTGCCCATTCACAGGCTTCTGCCCAGGTACAGGCTTCTGCCCATTCACAGGCTTCTGCTCAGCTACAGGCTTCTGCCCATTCACAGGCTTCTGCCCAGCTAAAGTTATCTGCCCAGGTACAGGCTTTTGTCCATTCACAGGCTTCTGCCCAGCTACAGGCTTTTGCCCATTCACAGGCTTCTGGCCAGGTACAGGCTTCTGCCCATTCACAGGCTTCTGGCCAGGTACAGGCTTCTGCCCATTCACTGGCTTCTGCCCAGTCACAGGTATCTGCCCAGCTACAGGCTTCTGACCATTCACAGGCTTCTGCCCATTCACAGGCTTCTGCCCAGCTACAGGCTTTTGCCCAGCAACAGGCTTTTGCCCATTCAACGGCTTCTGCCCAGCTACAGGCTTCTGCCCAGCTACAGGCTTCTGCCCATTCACAGGCTTCTGCCCAGCTAGAGGCTTCTGCCCAGCTACAGGCTTCTGCCCATTCACAGGCTTCTGCCCAGCTACAGGCTTCTGCCCAGCTACAGGCTTCTGCCCATTCACAGGCTTCTGTCCATTTACAGGCTTCTGCCCAGCTAGAGGCTTCTGCCCAGCTACAGTTTTCTGCCCAGGTACATTCTTCTGTCCATTCACAGGCTTCTGCCCAGCTACAGGCTTCTGCCCAGCTACAGGCTTCTGCCCATTCACAGGCTTCTGCCCAGCTACAGTTTTCTGTCCAGGTACAGGCTTCTGGCAATTCACAGGCTTCTGCCCAGCTACAGGCTTCTGCCCAGCTACAGGCTTCTGCCCATTCACAGGCTTCTGCCCAGCTACAGTTTTCTGCCCAGCTACAGGCTTCTGCCCATTCACAGGCTTCTGCCCATTCACAGGCTTCTGCCCAGCTACAGGCTTCTGCCCAGCTACAGGCTTCTGCCCATTCACAGGCTTCTGTCCATTTACAGGCTTCTGCCCAGCTAGAGGCTTCTGCCCATTCACAGGCTTCTGCCCAGCTACAAGCTTCTGCCCATTCACAGGCTTCTGCCTAGCTACAGTTTTCCGCCTCTGTACAGGCTTCTGTCCATTCACAGGCTTCTGCCAAGCTACAGGCTTCTGCCCAGCTACAGGCTTCTGCCCATTCACAGGCTTCTGCCCAGCTACAGTTTTCTGCCCAGGTACAGGCTTCTGTCCATTCACAGGCTTCTGCCCAGCTCCAGGCTTCTGCCCAGCTACAGGCTTTTGCCCATTCACAGGCTTCTGGCCAGGTACAGGCTTCTGCCCATTCACAGGCTTCTGCCCAGCTACAGGCTTTTGCCCAGCAACAGGCTTTTGCCCATTCACAGGCTTCTGGCCAGGTACAGGCTTCTGCCCATTCACAGGCTTCTGCCCAGCTACAGGCTTTTGCCCAGCAACAGGCTTTTGCCCAGCAACAGGCTTTTGCCCATTCACCGGCTTCTGCCCAGCTACAGGCTTCTGCCCAGCTACAGGCTTCTGCCCAGTCACAGGTATCTGCCCAGCTACAGGCTTCTGACCAGCTACAGGCTTCTGCCCATTCACAGGCTTCTGCCCAGCTACAGTTTTCTGCCCAGGTACAGGCTTCTGTCCATTCACAGGCTTCTGCCCACCTACAGGCTTCTGCCCAGCTACAGGCTTCTGCCCATTCACAGGCTTCTGCCCAGCTACAGGCTTCTGCCCATTCACAGGCTTCTGCCCAGCTACAGGCTTCTGCACAGCTACAGGCTTCTGCCCATCTACAGGCTTCTGCCCATTCACAGGCTTCTGCCCATTCACAGGCTTTTGCCCATTCACAGGCTTCTGGCCAGGTACAGGCTTCTGCCCATTCACAGGCTTCTGCCCATTCACAGGCTTCTGGCCAGGTAAAGGCTTCTGCCCATTCAAAGGCTTCTGCCCATTCACAGGTTTCTGCCCAGCTACAGGCTTCTGCCCATTCACAGGCTTCTGCCCAGCTACAGGCTTCTGCACAGCTACAGGCTTCTGCCCATTCACAGGCTTCTGCCCAGGTACAGGCTTCTGCCCATTCACAGGCTTCTGCTCAGCAACAGGCTTCTGCCCATTCACAGGCTTCTGCCCAGCTAAAGTTTTCTGCCCAGGTACAGGCTTTTGTCCATTCACAGGCTTCTGCCCAGCTACAGGCTTTTGCCCATTCACCGGCTTCTGGCCAGGTACAGGCTTCTGCCCATTCACAGGCTTCTGGCCAGGTACAGGCTTCTGCCCATTCACTGGCTTCTGCCCAGTCACAGGTATCTGCCCAGCTACAGGCTTCTGACCATTCACAGGCTTCTGCCCATTCACAGGCTTCTGCCCAGCTACAGGCTTTTGCCCAGCAACAGGCTTTTGCCCATTCACCGGCTTCTGCCCAGCTACAGGCTTTTGCCCATTCACCGGCTTCTGCCCAGCTACAGGCTTCTGCCCAGCTACAGGCTTCTGCCCATTCACAGGCTTCTGCCCAGCTACAGGCTTCTGCCCAGCTACAGGCTTCTGCCCATTCACAGGCATCTGTCCATTTACAGGCTTCTGCCCAGCTACAGGCTTCTGCCCATTCACAGGCTTCTGCCCAGCTACAGGCTTCTGCCCATTCACAGGCTTCTGCCCAGCTACAGTTTTCTGCCCAGGTACATTCTTCTGTCCATTCACAGGCTTCTGCCCAGCTACAGGCTTCTGCCCAGCTACAGGCTTCTGCCCATTCACAGGCTTCTGCCCAGCTACAGGCTTCTGCCCAGCTACAGTTTTCTGCCCAGGTACAGGCTTCTGTCCATTCACAGGCTTCTGCCCACCTACAGGCTTCTGCCCAGCTACAGGCTTCTGCCCATTCACAGGCTTCTGCCCAACTACAGGCTTCTGCCCAGCTACAGGCTTCTGCCCATTCACAGGCTTCTGCCCAGCTACAGGCTTCTGCCCAGCTACAGGCTTCTGCCCAGCTACAGGCTTCTGCCCATTCACAGGCTTCTGCCCATTCACAGGCTTCTGCCCATTCACAGGCTTCTGCCCAGCTACAGGCTTCTGCCCAGCTACAGGCTTCTGCCCATTCACAGGCTTCTGTCCATTTACAGGCTTCTGCCCAGCTAGAGGCTTCTGCCCATTCACAGGCTTCTGCCCAGCTACAAGCTTCTGCCCATTCACAGGCTTCTGCCTAGCTACAGTTTTCTGCCCAGGTACAGGCTTCTGTCCATTCACAGGCTTCTGCCCAGCTACAGGCTTCTGCCCAGCTACAGGCTTCTGCCCAGCTACAGGCTTCTGCCCATTCACAGGCTTCTGCCCAGCTACAGTTTTCTGCCCAGGTACAGGCTTCTGTCCATTCACAGGCTTCTGCCCAGCTACAGGCTTCTGCCCAGCTACAGGCTTCTGCCCATTAACAGGCTTCTGCCCAGCTACAGGCTTCTGCCCAGCTACAGTTTTCTGCCCAGGTACAGGCTTCTGTCCATTCACAGCCTTCTGCCCACCTACAGGCTTCTGCCCAGCTACAGGCTTCTGCCCATTCACAGGCTTCTGCCCAACTACAGGCTTCTGCCCAGCTACAGGCTTCTGCCCATTCACAGGCTTCTGCCCAGCTAAAGGCTTCTGCCCAGTTACAGGCTTCTGACCATTCACAGGCTTCTGCCCATTCACAGGCTTCTGCCCAGCTACAGGCTTTTGCCCAGCAACAGGCTTTTGCCCATTCACCGGCTTCTGCCCAGCTACAGGCTTCTGCCCAGCTACAGGCTTCTGCCCATTCACAGGCTTCTGCCCAGCTACAGGCTTCTGCCCAGCTACAGGCTTCTGCCCAGCTACAGGCTACTGCCCAGCTACAGGCTTCTGCCCATTCACAGGCTTCTGTCCATTTGCAGGCTTCTGCCCAGCTAGAGGCTTCTGCCCATTCACAGGCTTCTGCCCAGCTACAGGCTTCTGCCCAGCTACAGGCTTCTGCCCAGCTACAGGCTTCTGCCCATTCACAGGCTTCTGCCCATTCACAGGCTTCTGCCCAGCTACAGGCTTCTGCACAGCTACAGGCTTCTGCCCATTCACAGGCTTCTGCCCAGGTACAGGCTTCTGTCCATTCACAGGCTTCTGCCCAGCTACAGGCTTCTGCCCAGCTAAAGGCTTCTGCCCATTCACAGGCTTCTGCCCAGCTACAGGCTTCTGCCCAGATACAGGCTTCTGCCCATTCACTGGCTTCTGCCCAGCTACAGTTTTCTGCCCAGGTACAGGCTTCTGTCCATTCACAGGCTTCTGCCCACCTACAGGCTTCTGCCCAGCTACAGGCTTCTGCCCATTCACAGGCTTCTGCCCAGCTACAGGCTTCTGCCCATTCACAGGCTTCTGCCCAGCTACAGGCTTCTGCCCATTCACAGGCTTCTGCCCATTCACAGGCTTCTGCCCAGCTACAGGCTTTTGCCCATTCACAGGCTTCTGGCCAGGTACAGGCTTCTGCCCATTCACAGGCTTCTGGCCAGGTAAAGGCTTCTGCCCATTCAAAGGCTTCTACCCATTCACAGGTTTCTGCCCAGCTACAGGCTTCTGCCCATTCACAGGCTTCTGCCCAGCTACAGGCTTCTGCACAGCTACAGGCTTCTGCCCATTCACAGGCTTCTGCCCAGGTACAGGCTTCTGCCCATTCACAGGCTTCTGCTCAGCTACAGGCTTCTGCCCATTCACAGGCTTCTGCCCAGCTAAAGTTTTCTGCCCAGGTACAGGCTTTTGTCCATTCACAGGCTTCTGCCCAGCTACAGGCTTCTGCCCATTCACAGGCTTCTGGCCAGGTACAGGCTTCTGCCCATTCACTGGCTTCTGCCCAGTCACAGGTATCTGCCCAGCTACAGGCTTCTGACCATTCACAGGCTTCTGCCCATTCACAGGCTTCTGCCCAGCTACAGGCTTTTGCCCAGCAACAGGCTTTTGCCCATTCACCGGCTTCTGCCCAGCTACAGGCTTCTGCCCAGCTACAGGCTTCTGCCCATTCACAGGCTTCTGCCCAGCTACAGGCTTCTGCCCATTCACAGGCATCTGTCCATTTACAGGCTTCTGCCCAGCTACAGGCTTCTGCCCATTCACAGGCTTCTGCCCAGCTACAGGCTTCTGCCCATTCACAGGCTTCTGCCCAGCTACAGTTTTCTGCCCAGGTACATTCTTCTGTCCATTCACAGGCTTCTGCCCAGCTACAGGCTTCTGCCCAGCTACAGGCTTCTGCCCATTCACAGGCTTCTGCCCAGCTACAGGCTTCTGCCCAGCTACAGTTTTCTGCCCAGGTACAGGCTTCTGTCCATTCACAGGCTTCTGCCCACCTACAGGCTTCTGCCCAGCTACAGGCTTCTGCCCATTCACAGGCTTCTGCCCAACTACAGGCTTCTGCCCAGCTACAGGCTTCTGCCCATTCACAGGCTTCTGCCCAGCTACAGGCTTCTGCCCAGCTACAGGCTTCTGCCCAGCTACAGGCTTCTGCCCATTCACAGGCTTCTGCCCATTCACAGGCTTCTGCCCATTCACAGGCTTCTGCCCAGCTACAGGCTTCTGCCCAGCTACAGGCTTCTGCCCATTCACAGGCTTCTGTCCATTTACAGGCTTCTGCCCAGCTAGAGGCTTCTGCCCATTCACAGGCTTCTGCCCAGCTACAAGCTTCTGCCCATTCACAGGCTTCTGCCTAGCTACAGTTTTCTGCCCAGGTACAGGCTTCTGTCCATTCACAGGCTTCTGCCCAGCTACAGGCTTCTGCCCAGCTACAGGCTTCTGCCCATTCACAGGCTTCAGCCCAGCTACAGGCTTCTGCCCATTCACAGGCTTCTGCCCAGCTACAGTTTTCTGCCCAGGTACAGGCTTCTGTCCATTCACAGGCTTCTGCCCAGCTACAGGCTTCTGCCCAGCTACAGGCTTCTGCCCATTAACAGGCTTCTGCCCAGCTACAGGCTTCTGCCCAGCTACAGTTTTCTGCCCAGGTACAGGCTTCTGTCCATTCACAGCCTTCTGCCCACCTACAGGCTTCTGCCCAGCTACAGGCTTCTGCCCATTCACAGGCTTCTGCCCAACTACAGGCTTCTGCCCAGCTACAGGCTTCTGCCCATTCACAGGCTTCTGCCCAGCTAAAGGCTTCTGCCCAGTTACAGGCTTCTGACCATTCACAGGCTTCTGCCCATTCACAGGCTTCTGCCCAGCTACAGGCTTTTGCCCAGCAACAGGCTTTTGCCCATTCACCGGCTTCTGCCCAGCTACAGGCTTCTGCCCAGCTACAGGCTTCTGCCCATTCACAGGCTTCTGCCCAGCTACAGGCTTCTGCCCAGCTACAGGCTTCTGCCCAGCTACAGGCTTCTGCCCATTCACAGGCTTCTGTCCATTTGCAGGCTTCTGCCCAGCTAGAGGCTTCTGCCCATTCACAGGCTTCTGCCCAGCTACAGGCTTCTGCCCAGCTACAGGCTTCTGCCCAGCTACAGGCTTCTGCCCATTCACAGGCTTCTGCCCATTCACAGGCTTCTGCCCAGCTACAGGCTTCTGCACAGCTACAGGCTTCTGCCCATTCACAGGCTTCTGCCCAGGTACAGGCTTCTGTCCATTCACAGGCTTCTGCCCAGCTACAGGCTTCTGCCCAGCTAAAGGCTTCTGCCCATTCACAGGCTTCTGCCCAGCTACAGGCTTCTGCCCAGATACAGGCTTCTGCCCATTCACTGGCTTCTGCCCAGCTACAGTTTTCTGCCCAGGTACAGGCTTCTGTCCATTCACAGGCTTCTGCCCACCTACAGGCTTCTGCCCAGCTACAGGCTTCTGCCCATTCACAGGCTTCTGCCCAGCTACAGGCTTCTGCCCATTCACAGGCTTCTGCCCAGCTACAGGCTTCTGCCCATTCACAGGCTTCTGCCCATTCACAGGCTTCTGCCCAGCTACAGGCTTTTGCCCATTCACAGGCTTCTGGCCAGGTACAGGCTTCTGCCCATTCACAGGCTTCTGGCCAGGTAAAGGCTTCTGCCCATTCAAAGGCTTCTACCCATTCACAGGTTTCTGCCCAGCTACAGGCTTCTGCCCATTCACAGGCTTCTGCCCAGCTACAGGCTTCTGCACAGCTACAGGCTTCTGCCCATTCACAGGCTTCTGCCCAGGTACAGGCTTCTGCCCATTCACAGGCTTCTGCTCAGCTACAGGCTTCTGCCCATTCACAGGCTTCTGCCCAGCTAAAGTTTTCTGCCCAGGTACAGGCTTTTGTCCATTCACAGGCTTCTGCCCAGCTACAGGCTTCTGCCCATTCACAGGCTTCTGGCCAGGTACAGGCTTCTGCCCATTCACTGGCTTCTGCCCAGTCACAGGTATCTGCCCAGCTACAGGCTTCTGACCATTCACAGGCTTCTGCCCATTCACAGGCTTCTGCCCAGCTACAGGCTTTTGCCCAGCAACAGGCTTTTGCCCATTCACCGGCTTCTGCCCAGCTACAGGCTTCTGCCCAGCTACAGGCTTCTGCCCAGCTACAGGCTTCTGCCCAGCTACAGGCTTCTGCCCATTCACAGGCTTCTGTCCATTTACAGGCTTCTGCCCAGCTACAGGCTCCTGCCCATTCACAGGCTTCTGCCCAGATACAGGCTTCTGCCCATTCACAGGCTTCTGCCCAGCTACAGTTTTCTGCCCAGGTACATGCTTCTGTCCATTCACAGGCTTCTGCCCAGCTACAGGCTTCTGCCCAGCTAGAGGCTTCTGCCCATTCACAGTTTTCTGCCCAGGTACAGGTCTCTTTCCATTCACATGCTTCTGCCCAGCTACAGGCTTCTGCCCAGCTACAGGCTTCTGCCCATTCACAGGCTTCTGCCCAGCTACAGGCTTCTGCCCATTCACAGGCTTCTGCCCAGCTACAGTTTTCTGCCCAGGTACAGGCTTCTGTCCATTCACAGGCTTCTGCCCAGCTACAGGCTTCTGCCCAGCTACAGGCTTCTGCCCATTCACAGGCTTCTGCCCAGCTACAGGCTTCTGCCCAGCTACAGTTTTCTGCCCAGGTACAGGCTTCTGTCCATTCACAGGCTTCTGCCCACCTACAGGCTTCTGCCCATTCACAGGCTTCTGCCCATTCACAGGCTTCTGCCCGGCTACAGGCTTTTGCCCATACACAGGCTTCTGGCCAGGTACAGGCTTCTGCCCATTCACAGGCTTCTGGCCAGGTACAGGCTTCTGCCCATTCATAGGCTTCTGCCCAGCTACAGGCTTTTGCCCAGCAACAGGCTTTTGCCCATTCACCGGGTTCTGCCCAGCTACAGGCTTCTGCCCAGCTATAGGCTTCTGCCCATTCACAGGCTTCTGCTCAGCTACAGGCTTCTGCCCAGCTACAGGCTTCTGCCCATTCACAGGCTTCTGTCCATTTACAGGCTTCTGCCCAGCTAGAGGCTTCTGCCCATTCACAGGCTTCTGCCCAGCTACAGTTTTCTGCCCAGGTACAGGCTTCTGTCCATTCACAGGCTTCTGCCCAGCTACAGGCTTCTGTCCAGCTACAGGCTTCTGCCCATTCACAGGCTTCTGCCCAGCTACAGGCTTCTGCCCATTCACAGGCTTCTGCCCAGCTACAGGCTTCTGCCCAGCTACAGGCTTCTGCCCATTCACAGGCTTCTGCCCAGGTACAGGCTTCTGTCCATTCACAGGCTTCTGCCCAGCTACAGGCTTCTGCCCAGCTACAGGCTTCTGCCCATTCACAGGCTATTGCCCATTCACAGGCTTCTGCCCATTCACAGGCTTCTGGCCAGGTACAGGCTACTGCCCATTCACAGGCTTCTGGCCAAGTACAGGCTTCTGCCCATTCACAGGCTTCTGCCCAGCTACAGGCTTCTGCCCAGCTACAGGCTTCTGCCCATTCACAGGCTTCTGCCCAGCTACAGGCTTCTGCCCAGCTACAGGCTTCTGCCCATTCACAGGCTTCTGCCCAGGTACAGGCTTCTGTCCATTCACAGGCTTCTGCCCAGCTACAGGCTTCTGCCCAGCTACAGGCTTCTGCCCATTCACAGGCTATTGCCCATTCACAGGCTTCTGCCCATTCACAGGCTTCTGCCCATTCACAGGCTTCTGCCCAGCTACAGGCTTCTGCCCATTCACAGGCTTCTGCCCAGTCACAGGTATCTGCCCAGCTACAGGCTTCTGACCAGCTACAGGCTTCTGCCCATTCACAGGCTTCTGCCCAGCTACAGGCTTTTGCCCAGCAACAGGCTTTTGCCCATTCACCGGCTTCTGCCCAGCTACAGGCTTCTGCCCAGCTACAGGCTTCTGCCCATTCACAGGCTTCTGCCCAGCTACAGGCTTCTGCCCAGCTACAGGCTTCTGCCCATTCACAGGCTTCTGTCCATTTACAGGCTTCTGCCTAGCTAGAGGCTTCTGCCCATTCACAGGCTTCTGCCCAGCTACAGGCTTCTGCCCAGCTACAGGCTTCTGCCCATTCACAGGCTTCTGCCCATTCACAGGCTTCTGCCCAGCTACAGGCTTCTGCACAGCTACAGGCTTCTGCCCATTCACAGGCTTCTGCCAAGGTACAGGCTTCTGTCCATTCACAGGCTTCTGCCCAGCTACAGGCTTCTGCCCAGCTACAGGCTTCTGCCCATTCACAGGCTTCTGCCCATTCACAGGCTTCTGCCCAGCTACAGTTTTCTGCCCAGGTACAGGCTTCTGTCCATTCACAGGCTTCTGCCCACCTACAGGCTTCTGCCCAGCTACAGGCTTCTGCCCATTCACAGGCTTCTGCCCAGCTACAGGCTTCTGCCCATTCACAGGCTTCTGCCCAGCTACAGGCTCCTGCCCAGCTACAGGCTTCTGCCCAGCTACAGGCTTCTGCCCATTCACAGGCTTCTGCCCATTCACAGGCTTCTGCCCAGCTACAGGCTTTTGCCCATTCACAGGCTTCTGGCCAGGTACAGGCTTCTGCCCATTCACAGGCTTCTGGCCAGCTACAGGCTTCTGCCCATTCACACGCTTCTGCCCAGCTACAGGCTTCTGCACAGCTACAGGCTTCTGCCCATTCACAGGCTTCTGCCCAGGTACAGGCTTCTGCCCATTCACAGGCTTCTGCTCAGCTACAGGCTTCTGCCCATTCACAGGCTTCTGCCCAGCTAAAGTTATCTGCCCAGGTACAGGCTTTTGTCCATTCACAGGCTTCTGCCCAGCTACAGGCTTTTGCCCATTCACAGGCTTCTGGCCAGGTACAGGCTTCTGCCCATTCACAGGCTTCTGGCCAGGTACAGGCTTCTGCCCATTCACTGGCTTCTGCCCAGTCACAGGTATCTGCCCAGCTACAGGCTTCTGACCATTCACAGGCTTCTGCCCATTCACAGGCTTCTGCCCAGCTACAGGCTTTTGCCCAGCAACAGGCTTTTGCCCATTCAACGGCTTCTGCCCAGCTACAGGCTTCTGCCCAGCTACAGGCTTCTGCCCATTCACAGGCTTCTGCCCAGCTAGAGGCTTCTGCCCAGCTACAGGCTTCTGCCCATTCACAGGCTTCTGCCCAGCTACAGGCTTCTGCCCAGCTACAGGCTTCTGCCCATTCACAGGCTTCTGTCCATTTACAGGCTTCTGCCCAGCTAGAGGCTTCTGCCCAGCTACAGTTTTCTGCCCAGGTACATTCTTCTGTCCATTCACAGGCTTCTGCCCAGCTACAGGCTTCTGCCCAGCTACAGGCTTCTGCCCATTCACAGGCTTCTGCCCAGCTACAGTTTTCTGTCCAGGTACAGGCTTCTGGCAATTCACAGGCTTCTGCCCAGCTACAGGCTTCTGCCCAGCTACAGGCTTCTGCCCATTCACAGGCTTCTGCCCAGCTACAGTTTTCTGCCCAGCTACAGGCTTCTGCCCATTCACAGGCTTCTGCCCATTCACAGGCTTCTGCCCAGCTACAGGCTTCTGCCCAGCTACAGGCTTCTGCCCATTCACAGGCTTCTGTCCATTTACAGGCTTCTGCCCAGCTAGAGGCTTCTGCCCATTCACAGGCTTCTGCCCAGCTACAAGCTTCTGCCCATTCACAGGCTTCTGCCTAGCTACAGTTTTCCGCCTCTGTACAGGCTTCTGTCCATTCACAGGCTTCTGCCAAGCTACAGGCTTCTGCCCAGCTACAGGCTTCTGCCCATTCACAGGCTTCTGCCCAGCTACAGTTTTCTGCCCAGGTACAGGCTTCTGTCCATTCACAGGCTTCTGCCCAGCTCCAGGCTTCTGCCCAGCTACAGGCTTTTGCCCATTCACAGGCTTCTGGCCAGGTACAGGCTTCTGCCCATTCACAGGCTTCTGCCCAGCTACAGGCTTTTGCCCAGCAACAGGCTTTTGCCCATTCACAGGCTTCTGGCCAGGTACAGGCTTCTGCCCATTCACAGGCTTCTGCCCAGCTACAGGCTTTTGCCCAGCAACAGGCTTTTGCCCAGCAACAGGCTTTTGCCCATTCACCGGCTTCTGCCCAGCTACAGGCTTCTGCCCAGCTACAGGCTTCTGCCCAGTCACAGGTATCTGCCCAGCTACAGGCTTCTGACCAGCTACAGGCTTCTGCCCATTCACAGGCTTCTGCCCAGCTACAGTTTTCTGCCCAGGTACAGGCTTCTGTCCATTCACAGGCTTCTGCCCACCTACAGGCTTCTGCCCAGCTACAGGCTTCTGCCCATTCACAGGCTTCTGCCCAGCTACAGGCTTCTGCCCATTCACAGGCTTCTGCCCAGCTACAGGCTTCTGCACAGCTACAGGCTTCTGCCCATCTACAGGCTTCTGCCCATTCACAGGCTTCTGCCCATTCACAGGCTTTTGCCCATTCACAGGCTTCTGGCCAGGTACAGGCTTCTGCCCATTCACAGGCTTCTGCCCATTCACAGGCTTCTGGCCAGGTAAAGGCTTCTGCCCATTCAAAGGCTTCTGCCCATTCACAGGTTTCTGCCCAGCTACAGGCTTCTGCCCATTCACAGGCTTCTGCCCAGCTACAGGCTTCTGCACAGCTACAGGCTTCTGCCCATTCACAGGCTTCTGCCCAGGTACAGGCTTCTGCCCATTCACAGGCTTCTGCTCAGCAACAGGCTTCTGCCCATTCACAGGCTTCTGCCCAGCTAAAGTTTTCTGCCCAGGTACAGGCTTTTGTCCATTCACAGGCTTCTGCCCAGCTACAGGCTTTTGCCCATTCACCGGCTTCTGGCCAGGTACAGGCTTCTGCCCATTCACAGGCTTCTGGCCAGGTACAGGCTTCTGCCCATTCACTGGCTTCTGCCCAGTCACAGGTATCTGCCCAGCTACAGGCTTCTGACCATTCACAGGCTTCTGCCCATTCACAGGCTTCTGCCCAGCTACAGGCTTTTGCCCAGCAACAGGCTTTTGCCCATTCACCGGCTTCTGCCCAGCTACAGGCTTTTGCCCATTCACCGGCTTCTGCCCAGCTACAGGCTTCTGCCCAGCTACAGGCTTCTGCCCATTCACAGGCTTCTGCCCAGCTACAGGCTTCTGCCCAGCTACAGGCTTCTGCCCATTCACAGGCATCTGTCCATTTACAGGCTTCTGCCCAGCTACAGGCTTCTGCCCATTCACAGGCTTCTGCCCAGCTACAGGCTTCTGCCCATTCACAGGCTTCTGCCCAGCTACAGTTTTCTGCCCAGGTACATTCTTCTGTCCATTCACAGGCTTCTGCCCAGCTACAGGCTTCTGCCCAGCTACAGGCTTCTGCCCATTCACAGGCTTCTGCCCAGCTACAGGCTTCTGCCCAGCTACAGTTTTCTGCCCAGGTACAGGCTTCTGTCCATTCACAGGCTTCTGCCCACCTACAGGCTTCTGCCCAGCTACAGGCTTCTGCCCATTCACAGGCTTCTGCCCAACTACAGGCTTCTGCCCAGCTACAGGCTTCTGCCCATTCACAGGCTTCTGCCCAGCTACAGGCTTCTGCCCAGCTACAGGCTTCTGCCCAGCTACAGGCTTCTGCCCATTCACAGGCTTCTGCCCATTCACAGGCTTCTGCCCAGCTACAGGCTTCTGCCCAGCTACAGGCTTCTGCCCATTCACAGGCTTCTGTCCATTTACAGGCTTCTGCCCAGCTAGAGGCTTCTGCCCATTCACAGGCTTCTGCCCAGCTACAAGCTTCTGCCCATTCACAGGCTTCTGCCTAGCTACAGTTTTCTGCCCAGGTACAGGCTTCTGTCCATTCACAGGCTTCTGCCCAGCTACAGGCTTCTGCCCAGCTACAGGCTTCTGCCCAGCTACAGGCTTCTGCCCATTCACAGGCTTCTGCCCAGCTACAGTTTTCTGCCCAGGTACAGGCTTCTGTCCATTCACAGGCTTCTGCCCAGCTACAGGCTTCTGCCCAGCTACAGGCTTCTGCCCATTAACAGGCTTCTGCCCAGCTACAGGCTTCTGCCCAGCTACAGTTTTCTGCCCAGGTACAGGCTTCTGTCCATTCACAGCCTTCTGCCCACCTACAGGCTTCTGCCCAGCTACAGGCTTCTGCCCATTCACAGGCTTCTGCCCAACTACAGGCTTCTGCCCAGCTACAGGCTTCTGCCCATTCACAGGCTTCTGCCCAGCTAAAGGCTTCTGCCCAGTTACAGGCTTCTGACCATTCACAGGCTTCTGCCCATTCACAGGCTTCTGCCCAGCTACAGGCTTTTGCCCAGCAACAGGCTTTTGCCCATTCACCGGCTTCTGCCCAGCTACAGGCTTCTGCCCAGCTACAGGCTTCTGCCCATTCACAGGCTTCTGCCCAGCTACAGGCTTCTGCCCAGCTACAGGCTTCTGCCCAGCTACAGGCTTCTGCCCATTCACAGGCTTCTGTCCATTTGCAGGCTTTTGCCCAGCTAGAGGCTTCTGCCCATTCACAGGCTTCTGCCCAGCTACAGGCTTCTGCCCAGCTACAGGCTTCTGCCCAGCTACAGGCTTCTGCCCATTCACAGGCTTCTGCCCATTCACAGGCTTCTGCCCAGCTACAGGCTTCTGCACAGCTACAGGCTTCTGCCCATTCACAGGCTTCTGCCCAGGTACAGGCTTCTGTCCATTCACAGGCTTCTGCCCAGCTACAGGCTTCTGCCCAGCTAAAGGCTTCTGCCCATTCACAGGCTTCTGCCCAGCTACAGGCTTCTGCCCAGATACAGGCTTCTGCCCATTCACTGGCTTCTGCCCAGCTACAGTTTTCTGCCCAGGTACAGGCTTCTGTCCATTCACAGGCTTCTGCCCACCTACAGGCTTCTGCCCAGCTACAGGCTTCTGCCCATTCACAGGCTTCTGCCCAGCTACAGGCTTCTGCCCATTCACAGGCTTCTGCCCAGCTACAGGCTTCTGCCCATTCACAGGCTTCTGCCCATTCACAGGCTTCTGCCCAGCTACAGGCTTTTGCCCATTCACAGGCTTCTGGCCAGGTACAGGCTTCTGCCCATTCACAGGCGTCTGGCCAGGTAAAGGCTTCTGCCCATTCAAAGGCTTCTACCCATTCACAGGTTTCTGCCCAGCTACAGGCTTCTGCCCATTCACAGGCTTCTGCCCAGCTACAGGCTTCTGCACAGCTACAGGCTTCTGCACAGCTACAGGCTTCTGCCCATTCACAGGCTTCTGCCCAGGTACAGGCTTCTGCCCATTCACAGGCTTCTGCTCAGCTACAGGCTTCTGCCCATTCACAGGCTTCTGCCCAGCTAAAGTTTTCTGCCCAGGTACAGGCTTTTGTCCATTCACAGGCTTCTGCCCAGCTACAGGCTTCTGCCCATTCACAGGCTTCTGGCCAGGTACAGGCTTCTGCCCATTCACTGGCTTCTGCCCAGTCACAGGTATCTGCCCAGCTACAGGCTTCTGACCATTCACAGGCTTCTGCCCATTCACAGGCTTCTGCCCAGCTACAGGCTTTTGCCCAGCAACAGGCTTTTGCCCATTCACCGGCTTCTGCCCAGCTACAGGCTTCTGCCCAGCTACAGGCTTCTGCCCATTCACAGGCTTCTGCCCAGCTACAGGCTTCTGCCCATTCACAGGCATCTGTCCATTTACAGGCTTCTGCCCAGCTACAGGCTTCTGCCCATTCACAGGCTTCTGCCCAGCTACAGGCTTCTGCCCATTCACAGGCTTCTGCCCAGCTACAGTTTTCTGCCCAGGTACATTCTTCTGTCCATTCACAGGCTTCTGCCCAGCTACAGGCTTCTGCCCAGCTACAGGCTTCTGCCCATTCACAGGCTTCTGCCCAGCTACAGGCTTCTGCCCAGCTACAGTTTTCTGCCCAGGTACAGGCTTCTGTCCATTCACAGGCTTCTGCCCACCTACAGGCTTCTGCCCAGCTACAGGCTTCTGCCCATTCACAGGCTTCTGCCCAGCTACAGGCTTCTGCCCATTCACAGGCTTCTGCCCAGCTACAGGCTTCTGCCCAGCTACAGGCTTCTGCCCAGCTACAGGCTTCTGCCCATTCACAGGCTTCTGCCCATTCACAGGCTTCTGCCCATTCACAGGCTTCTGCCCAGCTACAGGCTTCTGCCCAGCTACAGGCTTCTGCCCATTCACAGGCTTCTGTCCATTTACAGGCTTCTGCCCAGCTAGAGGCTTCTGCCCATTCACAGGCTTCTGCCCAGCTACAAGCTTCTGCCCATTCACAGGCTTCTGCCTAGCTACAGTTTTCTGCCCAGGTACAGGCTTCTGTCCATTCACAGGCTTCTGCCCAGCTACAGGCTTCTGCCCAGCTACAGGCTTCTGCCCATTCACAGGCTTCTGCCCAGCTACAGGCTTCTGCCCATTCACAGGCTTCTGCCCAGCTACAGTTTTCTGCCCAGGTACAGGCTTCTGTCCATTCACAGGCTTCTGCCCAGCTACAGGCTTCTGCCCAGCTACAGGCTTCTGCCCATTAACAGGCTTCTGCCCAGCTACAGGCTTCTGCCCAGCTACAGTTTTCTGCCCAGGTACAGGCTTCTGTCCATTCACAGCCTTCTGCCCACCTACAGGCTTCTGCCCAGCTACAGGCTTCTGCCCATTCACAGGCTTCTGCCCAACTACAGGCTTCTGCCCAGCTACAGGCTTCTGCCCATTCACAGGCTTCTGCCCAGCTAAAGGCTTCTGCCCAGTTACAGGCTTCTGACCATTCACAGGCTTCTGCCCATTCACAGGCTTCTGCCCAGCTACAGGCTTTTGCCCAGCAACAGGCTTTTGCCCATTCACCGGCTTCTGCCCAGCTACAGGCTTCTGCCCAGCTACAGGCTTCTGCCCATTCACAGGCTTCTGCCCAGCTACAGGCTTCTGCCCAGCTACAGGCTTCTGCCCAGCTACAGGCTTCTGCCCATTCACAGGCTTCTGTCCATTTGCAGGCTTCTGCCCAGCTAGAGGCTTCTGCCCATTCACAGGCTTCTGCCCAGCTACAGGCTTCTGCCCAGCTACAGGCTTCTGCCCATTCACAGGCTTCTGCCCAGCTACAGTTTTCTGCCCAGGTACAGGCTTCTATCCATTCACAGGCTTCTGCCCACCTACAGGCTTCTGCCCAGATACAGGCTTCTGCCCATTCACAGGCTTCTGCCCAACTACAGGCTTCTGCCCAGCTACAGGCTTCTGCCCATTCACAGGCTTCTGCCCAGCTAAAGGCTTCTGCCCAACTACAGGCTTCTGCCCATTCACAGGCTTCTGCCCATTCACAGGCTTCTGCCCATTCACAGGCTTCTGCCCAGCTACAGGCTTCTGTCCATTCACAGGCTTCTGCCCACCTACAGGCTTCTGCCCAGATACAGGCTTCTGCCCATTCACAGGCTTCTGCCCAACTACAGGCTTCTGCCCAGCTACAGGCTTCTGCCCATTCACAGGCTTCTGCCCAGCTAAAGGCTTCTGCCCTACTACAGGCTTCTGCCCATTCACAGGCTTCTGCCCAGCTACAGGCTTTTGCCCATTCACAGGCTTCTGCCCAGCTACAGGCTTTTGCCCAGCAACAGGCTTTTGCCCATTCACCGGCTTCTGCCCAGCTACAGGCATCTGCCCAGCTACAGGCTTCTGTCCATTTACAGGCTTCTGACCAGCTACAAGCTTCTGCCCAGCTACAGGCTTCTGCCCATTCACAGGCTTCTGCCCAGCTACAGGCTTCTGCCCAGCTACAGGCTTCTGCCCATTCACAGGCTTCTGTCCATTTACAGGCTTCTGCCCATTCACAGGCTTCTGGCCAGGTACAGGCTTCTGCCCATTCACAGGCTTCTGCCCATTCACAGGCTTCTGCCCATTCACAGGCTTCTGCCCATTCACAGGTTTCTGCCCAGCTACAGGCTTCTGCCCATTCACAGGCTTCTGCCCAGCTACAGGCTTCTACACAGCTACAGGCTTCTGCCCATTCACAGGCTGCTGCTCAGCTACAGGCTTCTGCCCATTCACAGGCTTCTGCCCAGCTACAGTTTTCTGCCCAGGTACAGGCTTCTGTCCATTCACAGGCTTCTGCCCAGCTACAGGCTTCTGCCCAGCTACAGGCTTCTGCCCATTCACAGGCTCCTGCCCAGCTACAGGCTTCTGCCCAGCTACAGTTTTCTGCCCAGGTACAGGCTTCTGTCCATTCACAGGCTTCTGCCCACCTACAGGCTTCTGCCCAGCTACAGGCTTCTGCCCATTCACAGGCTTCTGCCCAACTACAGGCTTCTGCCCAGCTACAGGCTTCTGCCCGTTCACAGGCTTCTGCCCATTCACAGGCTTCTGCCCAGCTACAGGCTTTTGCCCATTCACAGGCTTCTGCCCAGCTACAGGCTTTTGCCCAGCAACAGGCTTTTGCCCATTCACCGGCTTCTGCCCAGCTACAGGCTTCTGCCCAGCTACAGGCTTCTGTCCATTTACAGGCTTCTGACCAGCTACAAGCTTCTGCCCAGCTACAGGCTTCTTCCCATTCACAGGCTTCTGCCCAGCTACAGGCTTCTGCCCAGCTACAGGCTTCTGCCCATTCACAGGCTTCTGTCCATTTACAGGCTTCTGCCCATTCACAGGCTTCTGCCCAGCTACAGGCTTCTGCCCATTCACAGGCTTCTGCCCATTCACAGGTTTCTGCCCAGCTACAGGCTTCTGCCCATTCACAGGCTTCTGCCCAGCTACATGCTTCTGCACAGCTACAGGCTTCTGCCCATTCACAGGCTTCTGCCCAGGTACAGGCTTCTGCCCAGGTACAGGCTTCTGCCCACTCACAGGCTTCTGCTCAGCTACAGGCTTCTGCCCATTCACAGGCTTCTGCCCAGCTACAGTTTTCTGCCCATTCACAGGCTTCTGTCCATTCACAGGCTTCTGCCCAGCTACAGGCTTCTGCCCAGCTACAGGCTTCTGCCCATTCACAGGCTTCTGCCCAGGTACAGGCTTCTGTCCATTCACAGGCTTCTGCCCAGCTACAGGCTTCTGCCCAGCTACAGGCTTCTGCCCATTCACAGGCTTCTGCCCATTCACAGGCTTCTGCCCAGCTACAGGCTTCTGCCCATTCACAGGCTTCTGCCCAGCTACAGGCTTCTGCCCATTCACAGGCTTCTGCCCAGCTACAGGCTTCTGCCCAGCTACAGGCTTTTGCCCATTCACAGGCTTCTGCCCATTCACAGGCTTCTGCCCAGCTACAGGCTTTTGCCCATTCACAGGCTTCTGGCCAGGTACAGGCTTCTGCCCATTCACAGGCTTCTGGCCAGGTACAGGCTTCTGCCCATTCACAGGCTTCTGCCCATTCACAGGTTTCTGCCCAGCTACAGGCTTCTGCCCATTCACAGGCTTCTGCCCAGCTACAGGCTTCTGCCCATTCACAGGCTTCTGCCCATTCACAGGCTTCTGCACAGCTACAGGCTTCTGCACAGCTACAGGCTTCTGCCCATTCACAGGCTTCTGCCCAGGTACAGGCTTCTGCCCATTCACAGGCTTCTGCCCAGCTACAGGCTTCTGCCCATTCACAGGCTTCTGCCCATTCACAGGCATCTGCCCAGCTACAGGCTTCTGCCCAGCTACAGGCTTCTGCCCATTCACAGGCTTCTGCCCAGGTACAGGCTTCTGCCCAGGTACAGGCTTCTGCCCACTCACAGGCTTCTGCTCAGCTACAGGCTTCTGCCCATTCACAGGCTTCTGCCCAGCTACAGTTTTCTGCCCATTCACAGGCTTCTGTCCATTCACAGGCTTCTGCCCAGCTACAGGCTTCTGCCCATTCACAGGCTTCTGCCCAGGTACAGGCTTCTGTCCATTCACAGGCTTCTGCCCAGCTACAGGCTTCTGCCCAGCTACAGGCTTCTGCCCATTCACAGGCTTCTGCCCAGCTACAGGCTTCTGCCCAGCTACAGGCTACTGCCCATTCACAGGCTTGTGCCCAGCTACAGTTTTCTGCCCAGGTACAGGCTTCTGTCCATTCACAGGCTTCTGCCCACCTACAGGCTTCTGCCCAGCTACAGGCTTCTGCCCATTCACAGGCTTCTGCCCAGCTACAGGCTTCTGCCCATTCACAGGCTTCTGCCCAGCTACAGGCTTCTGCCCAGCTACAGGCTTTTGCCCATTCACAGGCTTCTGCCCATTCACAGGCTTCTGCCCAGCTACAGGCTTTTGCCCATTCACAGGCTTCTGGCCAGGTACAGGCTTCTGCCCATTCACAGGCTTCTGGCCAGGTACAGGCTTCTGCCCATTCACAGGCTTCTGCCCATTCACAGGTTTCTGCCCAGCTACAGGCTTCTGCCCATTCACAGGCTTCTGCCCAGCTACAGGCTTCTGCCCATTCACAGGCTTCTGCCCATTCACAGGCTTCTGCACAGCTACAGGCTTCTGCACAGCTACAGGCTTCTGCCCATTCACAGGCTTCTGCCCAGGTACAGGCTTCTGCCCATTCACAGGCTTCTGCCCAGCTACAGGCTTCTGCCCATTCACAGGCTTCTGCCCATTCACAGGC
The DNA here is from genome assembly GCF_023375975.1 of Astyanax mexicanus. Classification (NCBI taxonomy): domain Eukaryota; kingdom Metazoa; phylum Chordata; class Actinopteri; order Characiformes; family Acestrorhamphidae; genus Astyanax; species Astyanax mexicanus. Next base: position 30,047,753 of record NC_064424.1, on the reverse strand, counting down.
ATCTGCCCAGCTACAGGCTTCTGCCCAGCTACAGGCTTCTGCCCATTCACAGGCTTCTGCCCAGGTACAGGCTTCTGTCCATTCACAGGCTTCTGTCCAGCTACAGGCTTCTGTCCATTCACAGGCTTCTGTCCAGCTACAGGCTTCTGCCGAGCTACAGGCTTCTGCCCATTCACAGGCTTCTGCTCAGCTACAGTTTTCTGCCCAGGTACAGGCTTCTGTCCATTCACAGGCTTCTGCCCACCTACAGGCTCTTGCCCAGCTACAGGCTTCTGCCCATTCACAGGCTTCTGCCCAGCTACAGGCTTCTGCCCAGCTACAAGCTTCTGCCCATTCACAGGCTTCTGCCCATTCACAGGCTTCTGCCCAGCTACAGGCTTCTACACAGCTACAGGCTTCTGCCCATTCACAGGCTTCTGCCCAGCTACAGGCTTCTGCCCATTCACAGGCTTCTGCCCATTCACAGGCTTCTGCCCAGCTACAGGCTTCTGCCCAGCTAGAGGCTTCTGCCCATTCACAGGCTTCTGCCCAGCTACAGGCTTCTGCCCATTCACAGGCTTCTGCCCATTCACAGGCTTCTGCACATTCACAGGCTTCTGCCCATTCACAGGCTTCTGCCCAGCTACAAGCTTCTGCACAGCTACAGGCTTCTGCCCATTCACAGGCTTCTGCCCAGGTACAGGCTTCTGTCCATTTACAGGCTTCTGCCCAGCTACAGGCTTTTGCCCATTCACAGGCTTCTGGCCAGGTACAGGCTTCTGCCCATTCACAGGCTTCTGCCCAGCTACAGGCTTCTGCCCATTCACAGGCTTCTGCCCATTCACAGACTTCTGCCCAGCTACAGGCTTCTGCACATCTACAGGCTTCTGCCCATTCACAGGCTTCTGCCCAGGTACAGGCTTCTGTCCATTCACAGGCTTCTGCCGAGCTACAGGCTTCTGCCCAGCTACAGGCTTCTGTCCATTCACAGGCTTCTGCCCAGCTACAGGCTTCTGCCCAGCTACAGGCTTCTGCCCATTTACAGTCTTCTGCCCAGCTACAGTTTTCTGCCCAGGTACAGGCTTCTGTCCATTCACAGGCTTCTGCCCACCTACAGGCTTCTGCCCAGCTACAGGCTTCTGCCCATTCACAGGCTTCTGCCCAGCTACAGGCTTCTGCCCAGCTACAGGCTTCTGCCCATTCACAGGCTTCTGCCCATTCACAGGCTTCTGCACAGCTACAGGCTTCTGCCCAGGCACAGGCTTCTGCCCAGCTACAGGCTTCTGCCCATTCACAGGCTTCTGCCCAGCTACAGGCTTCTGCCCATTCACAGGCTTCTGCCCAGCTACAGGCTTCTGCCCAGCTACAGGCTTCTGTCCATTCACAGGCTTCTGCCCAGCTACAGGCTTCTGCCCAGCTACAGGCTTCTGCCCATTTACAGTCTTCTGCCCAGCTACAGTTTTCTGCCCAGGTACAGGCTTCTGTCCATTCACAGGCTTCTGCCCACCTACAGGCTTCTGCCCAGCTACAGGCTTCTGCCCATTCACAGGCTTCTGCCCAGCTACAGGCTTCTGCCCAGCTACAGGCTTCTGCCCATTCACAGGCTTCTGCCCATTCACAGGCTTCTGCACAGCTACAGGCTTCTGCCCAGGCACAGGCTTCTGCCCAGCTACAGGCTTCTGCCCATTCACAGGCTTCTGCCCAGCTACAGGCTTCTGCCCAGCTACAGGCTTCTGCCCATTCACAGGCTTCTGCCCAGCTACAGGCTTCTGCCCAGCTACAGGCTTCTGCCCATTCACAGTCTTCTGTCCATTTACAGGCTTCTGCCCAGCTAGAGGCTTCTGCCCATTCACAGGCTTCTGCCCAGCTACAGGCTTCTGCCCAGCTACAGGCTTCTGCCCATTCACAGGCTTCTGCCCAGTCACAGGTATCTGCCCAGCTACAGGCTTCTGACCATTCACAGGCTTCTGCCCATTCACAGGCTTCTGCCCAGCTACAGGCTTTTGCCCAGCAACAGGCTTTTGCCCATTCACCGGCTTCTGCCCAGCTACAGGCTTCTGCCCAGCTACAGGCTTCTGCCCATTCACAGGCTTCTGCCCAGTCACAGGCTTCTGCCCATTCACAGGCTTCTGCCCAGCTACAGGCTTCTGCCCAGCTACAGGCTTCTGCCCATTCACAGTCTTCTGTCCATTTACAGGCTTCTGCCCAGCTAGAGGCTCCTGCCCATTCACAGGCTTCTGCCCAGCTACAGGCTTCTGCCCAGCTACAGGCTTCTGCCCATTCACAGGCTTCTGCCCAGCTACAGGCTTCTGCCCATTCACAGGCTTCTGCCCAGCTACAGGCTTCTGCCCAGCTAGAGGCTTCTGCCCATTCACAGGCTTCTGCCCTGCTACAGGCTACTGCCCATTAACAGGCTTCTGCCCATTCACAGGCTTCTGCCCAGCTACAGGCTTCTGCCCAGCTACAGGCTACTGCCCATTCACAGGCTTCTGCCCAGCTACAGTTTTCTGCCCAGGTACAGGCTTCTGTCCATTCACAGGCTTCTGCCCACCTACAGGCTTCTGCCCAGCTACAGGCTTCTGCCCATTCACAGGCTTCTGCCCAGCTACAGGCTTCTGCCCATTCACAGGCTTCTGCCCAGCTACAGGCTTCTGCCCATTCACAGGCTTCTGCCCATTCACAGGCTTCTGCCCAGCTACAGGCTTTTGCCCATTCACAGGCTTCTGCCCAGCTACAGGCTTCTGCCCATTCACAGGCTTCTGCCCAGCTACAGTTTTCTGCCCAGGTACAGGCTTCTGTCCATTCACAGGCTTCTGCCCAGCTACAGGCTTTTGCCCATTCACAGGCTTCTGGCCAGGTACAGGCTTCTGCCCATTCACAGGCTTCTGCCCAGCTACAGGCTTTTGCCCAGCAACAGGCTTTTGCCCATTCACCGGCTTCTGCCCAGCTACATGCTTCTGCCCAGCTACAGGCTTCTGCCCATTCACAGGCTTCTGCCCAGTCACAGGTATCTGCCCAGCTACAGGCTTTTGCCCATTCACCGGCTTCTGCCCAGCTACAGGCTTCTGCCCATTCACAGGCTTCTGCCCAGTCACAGGTATCTGCCCAGCTACAGGCTTCTGACCATTCACAGGCTTCTGCCCATTCACAGGCTTCTGCCCAGCTACAGGCTTTTGCCCAGCACCAGGCTTTTGCCCATTCACCAGCTTCTGCCCAGCTACAGGCTTCTGCCCATTCACAGGCTTCTGCCCAGCTACAGGCTTCTTCCCAGCTAAAGGCTTCTGCCCATTCACAGGCTTCTGTCCATTTACAGGCTTCTGCCCAGCTAGAGGCTTCTGCCCATTCACAGGCTTCTGCCCAGCTACAGGCTTCTGCCCAGCTACAGGCTTCTGCCCATTCACAGGCTTCTGCCCATTCACAGGCTTCTGCCCATTCACAGGCTTCTGCCCAGCTACAGGCTTCTGCACAGGTACAGGCTTCTGTCCATTCACAGGCTTCTGCCCACCTACAGGCTTCTGCCCAGCTACAGGCTTCTGCCCATTCACAGGCTTCTGCCCAGCTACAGGCTTCTGCCCAGCTAAAGGCTTCTGCCCATTCACAGGCTTCTGTCCATTTACAGGCTTCTGCCCAGCTAGAGGCTTCTGCCCATTCACAGGCTTCTGCCCAGCTACAGGCTTCTGCCCAGCTACAGGCTTCTGCCCATTCACAGGCTTCTGCCCATTCACAGGCTTCTGCCCATTCACAGGCTTCTGCCCAGCTACAGGCTTCTGCACAGGTACAGGCTTCTGCCCATTCACAGGCTTCTGCCCAGCTACAGGCTTCTGCCCAGCTACAGGCTTCTGCCCATTCACAGGCTTCTGCCCATTCACAGGCTTCTGCCCATTCACAGGCTTCTGGCCAGGTACAGGCTTCTGCCCATTCACAGGCTTCTGGCCAGGTACAGGCTTCTGCCCATTCACAGGCTTCTGCCCAGTCACAGGTATCTGCCCAGCTACAGGCTTTTGACCATTCACAGGCTTCTGCCCATTCACAGGCTTTTGCCCAGCAACAGGCTTTTGCCCATTCACCAGCTTCTGCCCAGCTACAGGCTTCTGCCCAGCTACAGGCTTCTGCCCATTTACAGGCTTCTGCCCAGCTACAGGCTTCTGCCCAGCTACAGGCTTCTGCCCATTCACAGGCTTCTGTCCAGTTACAGGCTTCTGCCCAGCTAGAGGCTTCTGCCCAGCTAGAGGCTTCTGCCCAGCTACAGGCTTCTGCCCATTCACAGGGTTCTGCCCAGCTACAGGCTTCTGCCCAGGTACAGGCTTCTGTCCATTCACAGGCATCTGCCCAGCTACAGGCTTCTGCCCAGCTACAGGCTTCTGCCCATTCACAGGCTTCTGCCCAGCTACAGGCTTCTGCCCAGCTACAGGCTTCTGCCCAGCTACAGGCTTCTGCCCATTCACAGGCTTCTGCCCAGCTACAGGCTTCTGCCCAGCTACAGGCTTCTGCCCATTCACTGGCTTCTGCCCATTCACAGGCATCTGCCCAGCTACATGCCTCTGCCCAGCTACAAGCTTCTGCCAATTCACAGGCGTCTGCCCAGCTACAGGCTTCTGCCCAGCTACAGGCTTCTGTCCATTTACAGGCTTCTGTCCATTCACAGGCTGGCTTCTGACCACCTACAGGCTTCTGCCCACCTACAGGCTTCTGCCCATTCACAGGCTTCTGCCCAGCTACAGGCTTCTGCCCAGCTACAGGCTTCTGCCCATTCACAGGCTTCTGCCCAGCTACAGGCTTCTGCCCAGCTACAGGCTTCTGCCCAGCTACAGGCTTCTGCCCATTCACAGGCTTCTGGCCAGGTACAGGCTTCTGCCCATTCACAGGCCTCTGGCCAGGTACAGGCTTCTGCCCATTCACAGGCTTCTGCCCAGTCACAGGTATCGGCCCAGCTACAGGCTTCTGACCATTCACAGGCTTCTGCCCATTCACAGGCTTCTGGCCAGGTACAGGCTTCTGAACATTCACAGGCCTCTGGCCAGGTACAGGCTTCTGTCCATTCACAGGCTTCTGCCCATTCACAGGCTTCTGCCCAGTCACAGGTTTCTGCCCAGCTACAGTCTTCTGCCCAGCTACAGTTTTATGCCCAGGTACAGGCTTCTGTCCATTCACAGGCTTCTGCCCACCTACAGGCTTCTGCCCAGCTACAGGCTTCTGCCCATTCACAGGCTTCTGCCCAGCTACAGGCTTTTGCCCAGCAACAGGCTTTTGCCCATTCACCGGCTTCTGCCCAGCTACAGGCTTCTGCCCAGCTACAGGCTTCTGCCCATTCACAGGCTTCTGCCCAGCTACATGCTTCTGCCCAGCTACAGGCTTCTGCCCATTCACAGGCTTCTGTCCATTTACAGGCTTCTGCCCAGCTAGAGGCTTCTGCCCATTCACAGGCTTCTGCCCAGCTACAGGCTTCTGCCCAGCTACAGGCTTCTGCCCATTCACAGGCTTCTGCCCAGCTACAGGCTTCTGCCCATTCACAGGCTTCTGCCCAGCTAGAGTCTTCTGCCCATTCACAGACTTCTGTCCATTTACAGGCTTCTGCCCAGCTAGAGGCTTCTGCCCAGCTACAGGCTTCTGCCCATTCACAGGCTTCTGTCCATTTACAGGCTTCTGCCCAGCTAGAGGCTTCTGCCCATTCGACAGGCTTCTGCCCAGCTACAGGCTTCTGCCCAGCTACAGGCTTCTGCCCATTCACAGGCTTCTGCCCAGCTTCAGGCTTCTGCCCATTCACAGGCTTCTGCCCATTCACAGGCTTCTGCCCAGCTACAGGCTTCTGCACAGCTACTGGCTTCTGCCCATTCACAGGCTTCTGCCCAGGTACAGGCTTCTGCCCATTCACAGGCTTCTGCCCAGCTACAGGCTTCTGCCCATTCACAGGCTTCTGCCCAGCTACAGGCTTCTGCCCAGCTACAGGCTTCTGCCCATTCAAAGGCTTCTGCCCAGCTACAGGCTTCTGCCCAGCTACAGGCTTCTGCCCATTCACAGGCTTCTGCCCAGCTACAGGCCTCTGCCCAGCTACAGGCTTCTGCCAATTCACAGGATTCTGCCCAGCTACAGGCTTCTGCCCAGCTACAGGCTTCTGTCCATTTACAGGCTTCTGTCCATTTACAGGCTTCTGACCAGCTACAAGCTTCTGCCCAGCTACAGGCTTCTGCCCATTCACAGGCTTCTGCCCATTCACAGGCCTCTGCCCAGCTACAGGCTTCTGCCAATTCACAGGATTCTGCCCAGCTACAGGCTTCTGCCCAGCTACAGGCTTCTGTCCATTTACTGGCTTCTGTCCATTTACTGGCTTCTGACCAGCTACAGGCTTCTGCCCAGCTAAAGGCTTCTGCACAGATACAGGCTTCTGCCCATTCACAGGCTTCTGCCCAGGTACAGGCTTCTGTCCATTCACAGGCTTCTGCCCAGCTACAGGCTTCTGCCCATTCACAGGCTTCTGCCCAGCTACAGTTTTCTGCCCATTCACAGGCTTCTGCCCAGCTACAGTTTTCTGCCCAGGTACAGGCTTCTGCCCAGCTACAGGCTTCTGCCCATTCACAGGCTTCTGCCCAACTACAGGCTTCTGCCCAGCTACAGGCTTCTGCCCATTCACAGGCTTCTGCCCAGCTACAGGCTTCTGCCCAGCCACAGGCTTCTGCCCATTCACAGGCTTCTGCCCATTCACAGGCTTCTGCCCAGCTACAGGCTTTTGCCCATTCACAGGCTTCTGCCCAGCTACAGTTTTCTGCCCATTCACAGGCTTCTGCCCAGCTACAGTTTTCTGCCCAGCTACAGTTTTCTGCCCAGCTACAGGCTTCTGCACAGCTACAGGCTTCTGCCCATTCACAGGCTTCTGCCCAGCTACAGGCTTCTGCCCATTCACAGGCTTCTGCTCAGCTACAGGCTTCTGCCCATTCACAGGCTTCTGCCCAGCTACAGTTTTCTGCCCAGGTACAGGCTTCTGTCCATTTACAGGCTTCTGCCCAGCTAGAGGCTTCTGCCCATTCACAGGCTTCTGCCCAGCTACAGGCTTCTGCCCAGCTACAGGCTTCTGCCCATTCACAGGCTTCTGCCCAGCTACAGGCTTCTGCCCAGCTACAGGCTACTGCCCATTCACAGGCTTCTGCACAGCTACAGTTTTCTGCCCAGGTAGAGGCTTCTGTCCATTCACAGGCTTCTGCCCACCTACAGGCTTCTTCCCAGCTACAGGCTTCTGCCCATTCACAGGCTTCTGCCCAGCTACAGGCTTCTGTCCATTTACAGGCTTCTGTCCATTTACAGGCTTCTGACCAGCTACAAGCTTCAGCCCAGCTACAGGCTTCTGCCCATTCACAGGCTTCTGCCCAGCTACAGGCTTCTGCCCATTCACAGGCTTCTGCCCATTCACAGGCTTCTGCCCAGCTACAGGCTTCTGCACAGCTACAGGTTTCTGCCCATTCACAGGCTTCTGCCCAGGTACAGGATTCTGTCCATTCACAGGCTTGTGCCCATTCACAGGCTTCTGCCCAGGTACAGGCTTCTGTCCATTCACAGGCTTCTGCCCAGCTACAGGCTTCTGCCCATTCACAGGCTTCTGCCCAGCTACAGGCTTCTGCCCATTCACAGGCTTCTGCCCAGCTACAGGCTTCTGCCCATTCACAGGCTTCTGTCCATTTACAGGCTTCTGCCCAGCTAGAGGCTTCTGCCCAGCTACAGGCTTCTGCCCATTCACAGGCTTCTGTCCATTCACAGGCTTCTGCCCATTCACAGGCTTCTGCCCAGCTACAGGCTTCTGCCCAGCTACAGGCTTCTGCCCAGCTACAGGCTTCTGCCCATTCACTGGCTTCTGCCCATTCACAGGCTTCTGCCCAGCTACATGCCTCTGCCCTGCTACAAGCTTCTGCCAATTCACAGGCTTCTGCCCAGCTACAGGCTTCTGCCCAGCTACAGGCTTCTGTCCATTTACAGGCTTCTGTCCATTCACAGGCTGGCTTCTGACCACCTACAGGCTTCTGCCCACCTACAGGCTTCTGCCCATTCACAGGCTGGCTTCTGACCACCTACAGGCTTCTGCCCACCTACAGGCTTCTGCCCATTCACAGGCTTCTGCCCAGCTACAGGCTTCTGCACAGCTACAGGCTTCTGCCCAGGTACAGGATTCTGTCCATTCACAGGCTTGTGCCCATTCACAGGCTTCTGCCCAGGTACAGGCTTCTGTCCATTCACAGGCTTCTGCCCAGCTACAGGCTTCTGCCCATTCACAGGCTTGTGCCCAGCTACAGGCTTCTGCCCATTCACAGGCTTCTGCCCAGCTACAGGCTTCTGCCCATTCACAGGCTTCTGTCCATTTACAGGCTTCTGCCCAGCTAGAGGCTTCTGCCCAGCTACAGGCTTCTGCCCATTCACAGGCTTCTGTCCATTCACAGGCTTCTGCCCATTCACAGGCTTCTGCCCAGCTACAGGCTTCTGCCCAGCTACAGGCTTCTGCCCAGCTACAGGCTTCTGCCCATTCACTGGCTTCTACCCATTCACAGGCTTCTGCCCAGCTACATGCCTCTGCCCTGCTACAAGCTTCTGCCAATTCACAGGCTTCTGCCCAGCTACAGGCTTCTGCCCAGCTACAGGCTTCTGTCCATTTACAGGCTTCTGTCCATTCACAGGCTGGCTTCTGACCACCTACAGGCTTCTGCCCACCTACAGGCTTCTGCCCATTCACAGGCTTCTGCCCAGCTACAGGCTTCTGCCCATTCACAGGCTTCTGCCCAGCTACAGGCTTCTGCCCAGCTACAGGCTTCTGCCCATTCACAGGCTTCTGGCCAGGTACAGGCTTCTGCCCATTCACAGGCTTCTGGCCAGGTACAGGCTTCTGCCCATTCACAGGCCTCTGGCCAGGTACAGGCTTCTGGCCAGGTACAGGCTTCTGCCCATTCACAGGCTTCTGCCCAGTCACAGGTATCGGCCCAGCTACAGGCTTCTGACCATTCACAGGCTTCTGCCCATTCACAGGCTTCTGGCCAGGTACAGGCTTCTGCACATTCACAGGCCTCTGGCCAGGTACAGGCTTCTGCCCAGCTACAGGCTTTTGCCCAGGTACAGTCTTCTGCCCAGCTACAGTTTTATGCCCAGGTACAGGCTTCTGTCCATTCACAGGCTTCTGCCCACCTACAGGCTTCTGCCCAGCTACAGGCTTCTGCCCATTCACAGGCTTCTGCCCAGCTACAGGCTTTTGCCCAGCAACAGGCTTTTGCCCATTCACCGGCTTCTGCCCAGCTACAGGCTTCTGCCCAGCTACAGGCTTCTGCCCATTCACAGGCTTCTGCCCAGCTACATGCTTCTGCCCAGCTACAGGCTTCTGCCCATTCACAGGCTTCTGTCCATTTACAGGCTTCTGCCCAGCTAGAGGCTTCTGCCCATTCACAGGCTTCTGCCCAGCTACAGGCTTCTGCCCAGCTACAGGCTTCTGCCCATTCACAGGCTTCTGCCCAGCTTCAGGCTTCTGCCCATTCACAGGCTTCTGCCCATTCACAGGCTTCTGCCCAGCTACAGGCTTCTGCACAGCTACTGGCTTCTGCCCATTCACAGGCTTCTGCCCATTCACAGGCTTCTGCCCAGCTACAGGCTTCTGCCCATTCACAGGCTTCTGCCCAGCTACAGGCTTCTGCCCAGCTACAGGCTTCTGCCCATTCAAAGGCTTCTGCCCAGCTACAGGCTTCTGCCCAGCTACAGGCTTCTGCCCATTCACAGGCTTCTGCCCAGCTACAGGCCTCTGCCCAGCTACAGGCTTCTGCCAATTCACAGGATTCTGCCCAGCTACAGGCTTCTGCCCAGCTACAGGCTTCTGTCCATTTACAGGCTTCTGTCCATTTACAGGCTTCTGACCAGCTACAAGCTTCTGCCCAGCTACAGGCTTCTGCCCATTCACAGGCTTCTGCCCAGCTACAGGCCTCTGCCCAGCTACAGGCTTCTGCCAATTCACAGGATTCTGCCCAGCTACAGGCTTCTGCCCAGCTACAGGCTTCTGTCCATTTACAGGCTTCTGTCCATTTACAGGCTTCTGACCAGCTACAGGCTTCTGCCCAGCTACAGGCTTCTGCACAGATACAGGCTTCTGCCCATTCACAGGCTTCTGCCCAGGTACAGGCTTCTGTCCATTCACAGGCTTCTGCCCAGCTACAGGCTTCTGCCCATTCACAGGCTTCTGCCCAGCTACAGTTTTCTGCCCATTCACAGGCTTCTGCCCAGCTACAGTTTTCTGCCCAGGTACAGGCTTCTGCCCAGCTACAGGCTTCTGCCCATTCACAGGCTTCTGCCCAACTACAGGCTTCTGCCCAGCTACAGGCTTCTGCCCAGCTACAGGCTTCTGCCCAGCCACAGGCTTCTGCCCATTCACAGGCTTCTGCCCAGCTACAGGCTTTTGCCCAGCAACAGGCTTCTGCCCAGCTACAGGCTTTTGCCCAGCAACAGGCTTTTGCCCATTCACCGGCTTCTGCCCAGCTACAGGCTTCTGCCCAGCTACAGGCTTCTGCCAATTCACAGGCTTCTGCCCAGCTACAGGCTTCTGCCCAGCTACAGGCTTCTGTCCATTTACAGGCTTCTGTCCATTTACAGGCTTCTGACCAGCTACAAGCTTCTGCCCAGCTACAGCCTTCTGCCCAGCTACAGTTTTCTGCCCAGCTACAGGCTTCTGCACAGCTACAGGCTTCTGCCCATTCACAGGCTTCTGCCCAGCTACAGGCTTCTGCCCATTCACAGGCTTCTGCTCAGCTACAGGCTTCTGCCCATTCACAGGCTTCTGCCCAGCTACAGTTTTCTGCCCAGGTACAGGCTTCTGTCCATTTACAGGCTTCTGCCCAGCTAGAGGCTTCTGCCCATTCACAGGCTTCTGCCCAGCTACAGGCTTCTGCCCAGCTACAGGCTTCTGCCCATTCACAGGCTTCTGCCCAGCTACAGGCTTCTGCCCAGCTACAGGCTACTGCCCATTCACAGGCTTCTGCACAGCTACAGTTTTCTGCCCAGGTAGAGGCTTCTGCCCATTCACAGGCTTCTGCCCAGCTACAGGCTTCTGTCCATTTACAGGCTTCTGACCAGCTACAAGCTTCTGCCCAGCTACAGGCTTCTGCCCATTCACAGGCTTCTGCCCATTCACAGGCTTCTGCCCAGCTACAGGCTTCTGCCCATTCACAGGCTTCTGCCCAGCTACAGGCTTCTGCACAGCTACAGGCTTCTGCCCATTCACAGGCTTCTGCCCAGGTACAGGCTTCTGTCCATTCACAGGCTTCTGCCCATTCACAGGCTTCTGCCCAGGTACAGGCTTCTGTCCATTCACAGGCTTCTGCCCAGCTACAGGCTTCTGCCCATTCACAGGCTTCTGCCCAGCTACAGGCTTCTGCCCAGCTACAGGCTTCTGCCCATTCACAGGCTTCTGTCCATTTACAGGCTTCTGCCCAGCTAGAGGCTTCTGCCCAGCTACAGGCTTCTGCCCATTCACAGGCTTCTGTCCATTTACAGGCTTCTGCCCATTTACAGGCTTCTGCCCAGCTAGAGGCTTCTGCCCATTCACAGGCTTCTGCCCAGCTACAGGCTTCTGCCCAGCTACAGGCTTCTGCCCATTCACAGGCTTCTGCCCAGCTACAGGCTTCTGCCCATTCACAGGCTTCTGCCCATTCACAGGCTTCTGCCCAGCTACAGGCTTCTGCCCAGCTACAGGCTTCTGCCAATTCACAGGCTTCTGCCCAGCTACAGGCTTCTGCCCAGCTACAGGCTTCTGTCCATTTACAGGCTTCTGTCCATTTACAGGCTTCTGACCAGCTACAAGCTTCTGCCCAGCTACAGGCTTCTGCCCATTCACAGGCTTCTGCCCAGCTACAGGCCTCTGCCCAGCTACAGGCTTCTGCCCAGCTACAGGCTTCTGCCCAGCTACAGGCTTCTGTCCATTAACAGGCTTCTGTCCATTTACAGGCTTCTGACCAGCTACAAGCTTCTGCCCAGCTACAGGCTTCTGCCCATTCACAGGCTTCTGCCCAGCTACAGGCTTCTGCCCATTCACAGGATTCTGCCCAGCTACAGGCTTCTGCCCATTCACAGGATTCTGCCCAGCTACAGGCTTCTGCCCAGCTACAGGCTTCTGTCCATTTACAGGCTTCTGTCCATTTACAGGCTTCTGACCAGCTACAAGCTTCTGCCCAGCTACAGGCTTCTGCCCATTCACAGGCTTCTGCCCAGCTACAGGCTTCTGCCCATTCACAGGCTTCTGCCCATTCACAGGCTTCTGCCCAGCTACAGGCTTCTGCCCATTCACAGGCTTCTGCCCATTCACAGGCTTCTGCCCAGCTACAGGCTTCTGCACAGCTACAGGCTTCTGCCCATTCACAGGCTTCCGCCCAGGTACAGGCTTCTGTCCATTCACAGGCTTCTGCCCAGCTACAGGCTTCTGCGCATTCACAGGCTTCTGCCCAGGTACAGGCTTCTGCCCAGCTACAGGCTTCTGCCCATTCACAGGCTTCTGCCCAACTACAGGCTTCTGCCCAGCTACAGGCTTCTGCCCATTCACAGGCTTCTGCCCAGTTACAGGCTTCTGCCCAGCCACAGGCTTCTGCCCATTCACAGGCTTCTGCCCATTCACAGGCTTCTGCCCAGGTACAGGCTTCTGTCCATTCACAGGCTTCTGCCCAGCTACAGGCTTCTGCCCATTCACAGGCTTCTGCCCAGCTACAGGCTTCTGCCCATTCACAGGCTTCTGCCCAGCTACAGGCTTCTGCCCATTCATAGGCTTCTGTCCATTTACAGGCTTCTGCCCAGCTAGAGGCTTCTGCCCAGCTACAGGCTTCTGCCCATTCACAGGCTTCTGTCCATTTACAGGCTTCTGCCCAGCTAGAGGCTTCTGCCCATTCACAGGCTTCTGCCCAGCTACAGGCTTCTGCCCAGCTACAGGCTTCTGCCCATTCACAGGCTTCTGCCCAGCTACAGGCTTCTGCCCATTCACAGGCTTCTGCCCATTCACTCGCTTCTGCCAATTCACAGGATTCTGCCCAGCTACAGGCTTCTGCCCAGCTACAGGCTTCTGTCCATTTACAGGCTTCTGTCCATTTACAGGCTTCTGACCAGCTACAAGCTTCTGCCCAGCTACAGGCTTCTGCCCATTCACAGGCTTCTGCCCAGCTACAGGCCTCTGCCCAGCTACAGGCTTCTGCCAATTCACAGGATTCTGTCCATTTACAGGCTTCTGTCCATTTACAGGCTTCTGACCAGCTACAAGCTTCTGCCCAGCTACAGGCTTCTGCCCATTCACAGGCTTCTGCCCAGCTACAGGCTTCTGCCCATTCACAGGATTCTGCCCAGCTACAGGCTTCTGCCCAGCTACAGGCTTCTGTCCATTTACAGGCTTCTGTCCATTTACAGGCTTCTGACCAGCTACAAGCTTCTGCCCAGCTACAGGCTTCTGCCCATTCACAGGCTTCTGCCCAGCTACAGGCTTCTGCCCATTCACAGGCTTCTGCCCATTCACAGGCTTCTGCCCAGCTACAGGCTTCTGCACAGCTACAGGCTTCTGCCCATTCACAGGCTTCTGCCCAGGTACAGGCTTCTGTCCATTCACAGGCTTCTGCCCAGCTACAGGCTTCTGCCCATTCACAGGCTTCTGCCCATTCACAGGCTTCTGCCCAGCTACAGGCTTCTGCCCAGCTACAGGCTTCTGCCAATTCACAGGATTCTGCCCAGCTACAGGCTTCTGCCCAGCTACAGGCTTCTGTCCATTTACAGGCTTCTGTCCATTTACAGGCTTCTGACCAGCTACAAGCTTCTGCCCAGCTACAGGCTTCTGCCCATTCACAGGCTTCTGCCCAGCTACAGGCCTCTGCCCAGCTACAGGCTTCTGCCAATTCACAGGATTCTGCCCAGCTACAGGCTTCTGCCCAGCTACAGGCTTCTGTCCAGGTACAGGCTTCTGTCCATTCACAGGCTTCTGCCCAGCTACAGGCTTCTGCCCATTCACAGGCTTCTGCCCAGCTACAGGCTTCTGCCTATTCACAGGCTTCTGCCCAGCTACAGGCTTCTGCCCATTCACAGGCTTCTGTCCATTTACAGGCTTCTGCCCAGCTAGAGGCTTCTGCCCAGCTACAGGCTTCTGCCCATTCACAGGCTTCTGTCCATTTACAGGCTTCTGCCCATTTACAGGCTTCTGCCCAGCTAGAGGCTTCTGCCCATTCACAGGCTTCTGCCCAGCTACAGGCTTCTGCCCAGCTACAGGCTTCTGCCCATTCACAGGCTTCTGCCCAGCTACAGGCTTCTGCCCATTCACAGGCTTCTGCCCATTCACAGGCTTCTGCCCAGCTACAGGCTTCTGCCCAGCTACAGGCTTCTGCCAATTCACAGGATTCTGCCCAGCTACAGGCTTCTGCCCAGCTACAGGCTTCTGTCCATTTACAGGCTTCTGTCCATTTACAGGCTTCTGACCAGCTACAAGCTTCTGCCCAGCTACAGGCTTCTGCCCATTCACAGGCTTCTGCCCAGCTACAGGCCTCTGCCCAGCTACAGGCTTCTGCCAATTCACAGGATTCTGCCCAGCTACAGGCTTCTGCCCAGCTACAGGCTTCTGTCCATTTACAGGCTTCTGTCCATTTACAGGCTTCTGACCAGCTACAAGCTTCTGCCCAGCTACAGGCTTCTGCCCATTCACAGGCTTCTGCCCAGCTACAGGCTTCTGCCCATTCACAGGATTCTGCCCAGCTACAGGCTTCTGCCCATTCACAGGATTCTGCCCAGCTACAGGCTTCTGCCCAGCTACAGGCTTCTGTCCATTTACAGGCTTCTGTCCATTTACAGGCTTCTGACCAGCTACAAGCTTCTGCCCAGCTACAGGCTTCTGCCCATTCACAGGCTTCTGCCCAGCTACAGGCTTCTGCCCATTCACAGGCTTCTGCCCATTCACAGGCTTCTGCCCAGCTACAGGCTTCTGCACAGCTACAGGCTTCTGCCCAGCTACAGGCTTCTGCCCAGGTACAGGCTTCTGTCCATTCACAGGCTTCTTCCCAGCTACAGGCTTCTGCCCATTCACAGGCTTCTGCCCAGCTACAGTTTTCTGCCCATTCACAGGCTTCTGCCCAGCTACAGTTTTCTGCCCAGGTACAGGCTTCTGCCCAGCTACAGGCTTCTGCCCATTCACAGGCTTCTGCCCAGCTACAGTTTTCTGCCCATTCACAGGCTTCTGCCCAGCTACAGTTTTCTGCCCAGGTACAGGCTTCTGCCCAGCTACAGGCTTCTGCCCATTCACAGGCTTCTGCCCAACTACAGGCTTCTGCCCAGCTACAGGCTTCTGCCCATTCACAGGCTTCTGCCCAGTTACAGGCTTCTGCCCAGCCACAGGCTTCTGCCCATTCACAGGCTTCTGCTCATTCACAGGCTTCTGCCCAGGTACAGGCTTCTGTCCATTCACAGGCTTCTGCCCAGCTACAGGCTTCTGCCCATTCACAGGCTTCTGCCCAGCTACAGGCTTCTGCCCATTCACAGGCTTCTGCCCAGCTACAGGCTTCTGCCCATTCATAGGCTTCTGTCCATTTACAGGCTTCTGCCCAGCTAGAGGCTTCTGCCCAGCTACAGGCTTCTGCCCATTCACAGGCTTCTGCCCAGCTAGAGGCTTCTGCCCATTCACAGGCTTCTGCCCAGCTACAGGCTTCTGCCCAGCTACAGGCTTCTGCCCATTCACAGGCTTCTGCCCAGCTACAGGCTTCTGCCCATTCACAGGCTTCTGCCCATTCACACGCTTCTGCCAATTCACAGGATTCTGCCCAGCTACAGGCTTCTGCCCAGCTACAGGCTTCTGTCCATTTACAGGCTTCTGTCCATTTACAGGCTTCTGACCAGCTACAAGCTTCTGCCCAGCTACAGGCTTCTGCCCATTCACAGGCTTCTGCCCAGCTACAGGCCTCTGCCCAGCTACAGGCTTCTGCCAATTCACAGGATTCTGTCCATTTACAGGCTTCTGTCCATTTACAGGCTTCTGACCAGCTACAAGCTTCTGCCCAGCTACAGGCTTCTGCCCATTCACAGGCTTCTGCCCAGCTACAGGCTTCTGCCCATTCACAGGATTCTGCCCAGCTACAGGCTTCTGCCCAGCTACAGGCTTCTGTCCATTTACAGGCTTCTGTCCATTTACAGGCTTCTGACCAGCTACAAGCTTCTGCCCAGCTACAGGCTTCTGCCCATTCACAGGCTTCTGCCCAGCTACAGGCTTCTGCCAATTCACAGGCTTCTGCCCATTCACAGGCTTCTGCCCAGCTACAGGCTTCTGCACAGCTACAGGCTTCTGCCCATTCACAGGCTTCTGCCCAGGTACAGGCTTCTGTCCATTCACAGGCTTCTACCCAGCTACAGGCTTCTGCCCATTCACAGGCTTCTGCCCATTCACAGGCTTCTGCCCAGCTACAGGCTTCTGCGCAGCTACAGGCTTCTGCCAATTCACAGGATTCTGCCCAGCTACAGGCTTCTGCCCAGCTACAGGCTTCTGTCCATTTACAGGCTTCTGTCCATTTACAGGCTTCTGACCAGCTACAAGCTTCTGCCCAGCTACAGGCTTCTGCCCATTCACAGGCTTCTGCCCAGCTACAGGCCTCTGCCCAGCTACAGGCTTCTGCCAATTCACAGGATTCTGCCCAGCTACAGGCTTCTGCCCAGCTACAGGCTTCTGTCCATTTACAGGCTTCTGTCCATTTACAGGCTTCTGACCAGCTACAAGCTTCTGCCCAGCTACAGGCTTCTGCCCATTCACAGGCGTCTGCCCAGCTACAGGCTTCTGTCCATTCACAGGCTTCTGCCCATTCACAGGCTTCTGCCCAGGTACAGGCTTCTGTCCATTCACAGGCTTCTGCCCAGCTACAGGCTTCTGCCCATTCACAGGCTTCTGCCCAGCTACAGGCTTCTGCCTATTCACAGGCTTCTGCCCAGCTACAGGCTTCTGCCCATTCACAGGCTTCTGTCCATTTACAGGCTTCTGCCCAGCTAGAGGCTTCTGCCCAGCTACAGGCTTCTGCCCATTCACAGGCTTCTGTCCATTTACAGGCTTCTGCCCATTTACAGGCTTCTGCCCAGCTAGAGGCTTCTGCCCATTCACAGGCTTCTGCCCAGCTACAGGCTTCTGCCCAGCTACAGGCTTCTGCCCATTCACAGGCTTCTGCCCAGCTACAGGCTTCTGCCCATTCACAGGCTTCTGCCCATTCACAGGCTTCTGCCCAGCTACAGGCTTCTGCCCAGCTACAGGCTTCTGCCAATTCACAGGATTCTGCCCAGCTACAGGCTTCTGCCCAGCTACAGGCTTCTGTCCATTTACAGGCTTCTGTCCATTTACAGGCTTCTGACCAGCTACAAGCTTCTGCCCAGCTACAGGCTTCTGCCCATTCACAGGCTTCTGCCCAGCTACAGGCCTCTGCCCAGCTACAGGCTTCTGCCAATTCACAGGATTCTGCCCAGCTACAGGCTTCTGCCCAGCTACAGGCTTCTGTCCATTTACAGGCTTCTGTCCTTTTACAGGCTTCTGACCAGCTACAAGCTTCTGCCCAGCTACAGGCTTCTGCCCATTCACAGGCTTCTGCCCAGCTACAGGCTTCTGCCCATTCACAGGATTCTGCCCAGCTACAGGCTTCTGCCCATTCACAGGATTCTGCCCAGCTACAGGCTTCTGCCCAGCTACAGGCTTCTGTCCATTTACAGGCTTCTGTCAATTTACAGGCTTCTGACCAGCTACAAGCTTCTGCCCAGCTACAGGCTTCTGCCCATTCACAGGCTTCTGCCCAGCTACAGGCTTCTGCCCATTCACAGGCTTCTGCCCATTCACAGGCTTCTGCCCAGCTACAGGCTTCTGCACAGCTACAGGCTTCTGCCCATTCACAGGCTTCTGCCCAGGTACAGGCTTCTGTCCATGCACAGGCTTCTGCCCAGCTACAGGCTTCTGCCCATTCACAGGCTTCTGCCCAGCTACAGTTTTCTGCCCATTCACAGGCTTCTGCCCAGCTACAGTTTTCTGCCCAGGTACAGGCTTCTGCCCAGCTACAGGCTTCTGCCCATTCACAGGCTTCTGCCCAACTACAGGCTTCTGCCCAGCTACAGGCTTCTGCCCATTCACAGGCTTCTGCCCATTCACAGGCTTCTGCCCAGTTACAGGCTTCTGCCCAGCCACAGGCTTCTGCCCATTCACAGGCTTCTGCCCATTCACAGGCTTCTGCCCAGGTACAGGCTTCTGTCCATTCACAGGCTTCTGCCCAGCTACAGGCTTCTGCCCATTCACAGGCTTCTGCCCAGCTACAGGCTTCTGCCCATTCACAGGCTTCTGCCCAGCTACAGGCTTCTGCCCATTCATAGGCTTCTGTCCATTTACAGGCTTCTGCCCAGCTAGAGGCTTCTGCCCAGCTACAGGCTTCTGCCCATTCACAGGCTTCTGTCCATTTACAGGCTTCTGCCCAGCTAGAGGCTTCTGCCCATTCACAGGCTTCTGCCCAGCTACAGGCTTCTGCCCAGCTACAGGCTTCTGCCCATTCACAGGCTTCTGCCCAGCTACAGGCTTCTGCCCATTCACAGGCTTCTGCCCATTCACACGCTTTTGGCAATTCACAGGATTCTGCCCAGCTACAGGCTTCTGCCCAGCTACAAGCTTCTGCCCAGCTACAGGCTTCTGCCCATTCACAGGCTTCTGCCCAGCTACAGGCCTCTGCCCAGCTACAGGCTTCTGCCAATTCACAGGATTCTGTCCATTTACAGGCTTCTGTCCATTTACAGGCTTCTGACCAGCTACAAGCTTCTGCCCAGCTACAGGCTTCTGCCCATTCACAGGCTTCTGCCCAGCTACAGGCTTCTGCCCATTCACAGGATTCTGCCCAGCTACAGGCTTCTGCCCAGCTACAGGCTTCTGTCCATTTACAGGCTTCTGTCCATTTACAGGCTTCTGACCAGCTACAAGCTTCTGCCCAGCTACAGGCTTCTGCCCATTCACAGGCTTCTGCCCAGCTACAGGCTTCTGCCCATTCACAGGCTTCTGCCCATTCACAGGCTTCTGCCCAGCTACAGGCTTCTGCACAGCTACAGGCTTCTGCCCATTCACAGGCTTCTGCCCAGGTACAGGCTTCTGTCCATTCACAGGCTTCTGCCCAGCTACAGGCTTCTGCCCATTCACAGGCATCTGTCCAGCTACAGGCCTCTGCCCATTCAAAGGGTTCTGCCCAGCTACAGGCTTCTGCCCATTCACAGGCTTCTGTCCATTTACAGGCTTCTGCCCAGCTAGAGGCTTCTGCCCAGCTACAGGCTTCTGCCCATTCACAGGCTTCTGTCCATTTACAGGCTTCTGCCCAGCTAGAGGCTTCTGCCCATTCACAGGCTTCTGCCCAGCTACAGGCGTCTGCCCAGCTACAGGCTTCTGCCCATTCACAGGCTTCTGCCCAGCTACAGGCTTCTGCCCATTCACAGGCTTCTGCCCATTCACAGGCTTCTGCCCAGCTACAGGCTTCTGCACAGCTACAGGCTTCTGCCCATTCACAGGCTTCTGCCCAGGTACAGGCTTCTGCCCATTCACAGGCTTCTGCCCAGCTACAGGCTTCTGCCCATTCACAGGCTTCTGCCCAGCTACAGGCTTCTGCCCAGCTACAGGCTTCTGCCCATTCAAAGGCTTCTGCCCAGCTACAGGCTTCTGCCCATTCACAGGCTTCTGCCCATTCACAGGCTTCTGCCCAGCTACAGGCCTCTGCCCAGCTACAGGCTTCTGCCAATTCACAGGTTTCTGCCCAGCTACAGGCTTCTGCCCAGCTACAGGCTTCTGCCAATTCACAGGCTTCTGCCCAGCTACAGGCTTCTGTCCATTTACAGGCTTCTGTCCATTTACAGGCTTCTGACCAGCTACAAGCTTCTGCCCAGCTACAGGCTTCTGCCCATTCACAGGCTTCTGCCCAGCTACAGGCTTCTGCCCATTCACAGGCTTCTGCCCATTCACAGGCTTCTGCCCAGCTACAGGCTTCTGCACAGCTACAGGCTTCTGCCCATTCACAGGCTTCTGCCCAGGTACAGGCTTCTGTCCATTCACAGGCTTCTGCCCAGCTACAGGCTTCTGCCCATTCACAGGCTTCTGCCCAGCTACAGTTTTCTGCCCATTCACAGGCTTCTGCCCAGCTACAGTTTTCTGCCCAGGTACAGGCTTCTGCCCAGCTACAGGCTTCTGCCCAGGTACAGGCTTCTGCCCAGCTACAGGCTTCTGCCCATTCACAGGCTTCTGCCCAACTACAGGCTTCTGCCCAGCTACAGGCTTCTGCCCATTCACAGGCTTCTGCCCAGCTACAGGCTTCTGACCATTCACAGGCTTCTGCCCATTCACAGGCTTCTGCCCAGCTACAGGCTTTTGCCCATTCACAGGCTTCTGCCCAGCTACAGGCTTTTGCCCATTCACAGGCTTCTGCCCAGCTACAGGCTTTTGCCCAGCAACAGGCTTTTGACCATTCACCGGCTTCTGCCCAGCTACAGGCTTCTGCCCAGCTACAGGCTTCTGCCAATTCACAGGCTTCTGCCCAGCTACAGGCTTCTGCCCAGCTACAGGCTTCTGCCCAGCTACAGGCTTCTGTCCATTTACAGGCTTCTGTCCATTTACAGGCTTCTGACCAGCTACAAGCTTCTGCCCAGCTACAGGCTTCTGCCCAGCTACAGTTTTCTGCCCATCTACAGGCTTCTGCACAGCTACAGGCTTCTGCCCATTCAAAGGCTTCTGCCCAGCTACAGGCTTCTGCCCATTCACAGGCTTCTGCTCAGCTACAGGCTTCTGCCCATTCACAGGCTTCTGCCCAGCTACAGTTTTCTGCCCATGTACAGGCTTCTGTCCATTTACAGGCTTCTGCCCAGCTAGAGGCTTCTGCACATTCACAGGCTTCTGCCCAGCTACAGGCTTCTGCCCAGCTAGAGGCTTCTGCCCATTCACAGGCTTCTGCCCAGCTACAGGCTTCTGCCCAGCTACAGGCTTCTGCCCATTCACAGGCTTCTGCCCAGCTACAGGCTTCTGCCCAGCTACAGGCTTCTGCCCATTCACAGGCTTCTGCCCAGCTACAGTTTTCTGCCCAGGTACAGGCTTCTGTCCATTCACAGGCTTCTGCCCATTCACAGGCTTCTGCCCAGCTACAGGCTTCTGCCCATTCACAGGCTTCTGCCCAGCTACAGGCTTCTGCCCATTCACAGGCTTCTGCCCAGCTACAGGCTTCTGCCCAGCTACAGGCTTCTGCCCATTCACAGGCTTCTGCCCAGCTACAGTTTTCTGCCCAGGTACAGGCTTCTGTCCATTCACAGGCTTCTGCCAATTCACAGGCTTCTGCCCAGCTACAGGCTTCTGCCCAGCTACAGGCTTCTGCCCAGCTACAGGCTTCTGTCCATTTACAGGCTTCTGTCCATTTACAGGCTTCTGACCAGCTACAAGCTTCTGCCCAGCTACAGGCTTCTGCCCAGCTACAGTTTTCTGCCCATCTACAGGCTTCTGCACAGCTACAGGCTTCTGCCCATTCAAAGGCTTCTGCCCAGCTACAGGCTTCTGCCCATTCACAGGCTTCTGCTCAGCTACAGGCTTCTGCCCATTCACAGGCTTCTGCCCAGCTACAGTTTTCTGCCCATGTACAGGCTTCTGTCCATTTACAGGCTTCTGCCCAGCTAGAGGCTTCTGCACATTCACAGGCTTCTGCCCAGCTACAGGCTTCTGCCCAGCTAGAGGCTTCTGCCCATTCACAGGCTTCTGCCCAGCTACAGGCTTCTGCCCAGCTACAGGCTTCTGCCCATTCACAGGCTTCTGCCCAGCTACAGGCTTCTGCCCAGCTACAGGCTTCTGCCCATTCACAGGCTTCTGCCCAGCTACAGTTTTCTGCCCAGGTACAGGCTTCTGTCCATTCACAGGCTTCTGCCCATTCACAGGCTTCTGCCCAGCTACAGGCTTCTGCCCATTCACAGGCTTCTGCCCAGCTACAGGCTTCTGCCCAGCTACAGGCTTCTGCCCATTCACAGGCTTCTGCCCAGCTACAGGCCTCTGCCCAGCTACAGGCTTCTGCCAATTCACAGGATTCTGCCCAGCTACAGGCTTCTGCCCAGCTACAGGCTTCTGTCCATTTACAGGCTTCTGTCCATTTACAGGCTTCTGACCAGCTACAAGCTTCTGCCCAGCTACAGGCTTCTGCCCATTCACAGGCTTCTGCCCATTCACAGGCCTCTGCCCAGCTACAGGCTTCTGCCAATTCACAGGATTCTGCCCAGCTACAGGCTTCTGCCCAGCTACAGGCTTCTGTCCATTTACTGGCTTCTGTCCATTTACTGGCTTCTGACCAGCTACAGGCTTCTGCCCAGCTAAAGGCTTCTGCACAGATACAGGCTTCTGCCCATTCACAGGCTTCTGCCCAGGTACAGGCTTCTGTCCATTCACAGGCTTCTGCCCAGCTACAGGCTTCTGCCCATTCACAGGCTTCTGCCCAGCTACAGTTTTCTGCCCATTCACAGGCTTCTGCCCAGCTACAGTTTTCTGCCCAGGTACAGGCTTCTGCCCAGCTACAGGCTTCTGCCCATTCACAGGCTTCTGCCCAACTACAGGCTTCTGCCCAGCTACAGGCTTCTGCCCATTCACAGGCTTCTGCCCAGCTACAGGCTTCTGCCCAGCCACAGGCTTCTGCCCATTCACAGGCTTCTGCCCATTCACAGGCTTCTGCCCAGCTACAGGCTTTTGCCCATTCACAGGCTTCTGCCCAGCTACAGTTTTCTGCCCATTCACAGGCTTCTGCCCAGCTACAGTTTTCTGCCCAGCTACAGTTTTCTGCCCAGCTACAGGCTTCTGCACAGCTACAGGCTTCTGCCCATTCACAGGCTTCTGCCCAGCTACAGGCTTCTGCCCATTCACAGGCTTCTGCTCAGCTACAGGCTTCTGCCCATTCACAGGCTTCTGCCCAGCTACAGTTTTCTGCCCAGGTACAGGCTTCTGTCCATTTACAGGCTTCTGCCCAGCTAGAGGCTTCTGCCCATTCACAGGCTTCTGCCCAGCTACAGGCTTCTGCCCAGCTAGAGGCTTCTGCCCATTCACAGGCTTCTGCCCAGCTACAGGCTTCTGCCCAGCTACAGGCTTCTGCCCATTCACAGGCTTCTGCCCAGCTACAGGCTTCTGCCCAGGTACAGGCTTCTGCCCAGCTACAGGCTTCTGTCCATTTACAGGCTTCTGTCCATTTACAGGCTTCTGACCAGCTACAAGCTTCTGCCCAGCTACAGGCTTCTGCCCATTCACAGGCTTCTGCCCATTCACAGGCCTCTGCCCAGCTACAGGCTTCTGCCAATTCACAGGATTCTGCCCAGCTACAGGCTTCTGCCCAGCTACAGGCTTCTGTCCATTTACTGGCTTCTGTCCATTTACTGGCTTCTGACCAGCTACAGGCTTCTGCCCAGCTAAAGGCTTCTGCACAGATACAGGCTTCTGCCCATTCACAGGCTTCTGCCCAGGTACAGGCTTCTGTCCATTCACAGGCTTCTGCCCAGCTACAGGCTTCTGCCCATTCACAGGCTTCTGCCCAGCTACAGTTTTCTGCCCATTCACAGGCTTCTGCCCAGCTACAGTTTTCTGCCCAGGTACAGGCTTCTGCCCAGCTACAGGCTTCTGCCCAGCTACAGGCTTCTGCCAATTCACAGGCTTCTGCCCAGCTACAGGCTTCTGCCCAGCTACAGGCTTCTGCCCAGCTACAGGCTTCTGTCCATTTACAGGCTTCTGTCCATTTACAGGCTTCTGACCAGCTACAAGCTTCTGCCCAGCTACAGGCTTCTGCCCAGCTACAGTTTTCTGCCCATCTACAGGCTTCTGCACAGCTACAGGCTTCTGCCCATTCAAAGGCTTCTGCCCAGCTACAGGCTTCTGCCCATTCACAGGCTTCTGCTCAGCTACAGGCTTCTGCCCATTCACAGGCTTCTGCCCAGCTACAGTTTTCTGCCCATGTACAGGCTTCTGTCCATTTACAGGCTTCTGCCCAGCTAGAGGCTTCTGCACATTCACAGGCTTCTGCCCAGCTACAGGCTTCTGCCCAGCTAGAGGCTTCTGCCCATTCACAGGCTTCTGCCCAGCTACAGGCTTCTGCCCAGCTACAGGCTTCTGCCCATTCACAGGCTTCTGCCCAGCTACAGGCTTCTGCCCAGCTACAGGCTTCTGCCCATTCACAGGCTTCTGCCCAGCTACAGTTTTCTGCCCAGGTACAGGCTTCTGTCCATTCACAGGCTTCTGCCCATTCACAGGCTTCTGCCCAGCTACAGGCTTCTGCCCATTCACAGGCTTCTGCCCAGCTACAGGCTTCTGCCCATTCACAGGCTTCTGCCCAGCTACAGGCTTCTGCCCAGCTACAGGCTTCTGCCCATTCACAGGCTTCTGCCCAGCTACAGTTTTCTGCCCAGGTACAGGCTTCTGTCCATTCACAGGCTTCTGCCAATTCACAGGCTTCTGCCCAGCTACAGGCTTCTGCCCAGCTACAGGCTTCTGCCCAGCTACAGGCTTCTGTCCATTTACAGGCTTCTGTCCATTTACAGGCTTCTGACCAGCTACAAGCTTCTACCCAGCTACAGGCTTCTGCCCAGCTACAGTTTTCTGCCCATCTACAGGCTTCTGCACAGCTACAGGCTTCTGCCCATTCAAAGGCTTCTGCCCAGCTACAGGCTTCTGCCCATTCACAGGCTTCTGCTCAGCTACAGGCTTCTGCCCATTCACAGGCTTCTGCCCAGCTACAGTTTTCTGCCCATGTACAGGCTTCTGTCCATTTACAGGCTTCTGCCCAGCTAGAGGCTTCTGCACATTCACAGGCTTCTGCCCAGCTACAGGCTTCTGCCCAGCTAGAGGCTTCTGCCCATTCACAGGCTTCTGCCCAGCTACAGGCTTCTGCCCAGCTACAGGCTTCTGCCCATTCACAGGCTTCTGCCCAGCTACAGGCTTCTGCCCAGCTACAGGCTTCTGCCCATTCACAGGCTTCTGCCCAGCTACAGTTTTCTGCCCAGGTACAGGCTTCTGTCCATTCACAGGCTTCTGCCCATTCACAGGCTTCTGCCCAGCTACAGGCTTCTGCCCATTCACAGGCTTCTGCCCAGCTACAGGCTTCTGCCCAGCTACAGGCTTCTGCCCATTCACAGGCTTCTGCCCAGCTACAGGCCTCTGCCCAGCTACAGGCTTCTGCCAATTCACAGGATTCTGCCCAGCTACAGGCTTCTGCCCAGCTACAGGCTTCTGTCCATTTACAGGCTTCTGTCCATTTACAGGCTTCTGACCAGCTACAAGCTTCTGCCCAGCTACAGGCTTCTGCCCATTCACAGGCTTCTGCCCATTCACAGGCCTCTGCCCAGCTACAGGCTTCTGCCAATTCACAGGATTCTGCCCAGCTACAGGCTTCTGCCCAGCTACAGGCTTCTGTCCATTTACTGGCTTCTGTCCATTTACTGGCTTCTGACCAGCTACAGGCTTCTGCCCAGCTAAAGGCTTCTGCACAGATACAGGCTTCTGCCCATTCACAGGCTTCTGCCCAGGTACAGGCTTCTGTCCATTCACAGGCTTCTGCCCAGCTACAGGCTTCTGCCCATTCACAGGCTTCTGCCCAGCTACAGTTTTCTGCCCATTCACAGGCTTCTGCCCAGCTACAGTTTTCTGCCCAGGTACAGGCTTCTGCCCAGCTACAGGCTTCTGCCCATTCACAGGCTTCTGCCCAACTACAGGCTTCTGCCCAGCTACAGGCTTCTGCCCATTCACAGGCTTCTGCCCAGCTACAGGCTTCTGCCCAGCCACAGGCTTCTGCCCATTCACAGGCTTCTGCCCATTCACAGGCTTCTGCCCAGCTACAGGCTTTTGCCCATTCACAGGCTTCTGCCCAGCTACAGTTTTCTGCCCATTCACAGGCTTCTGCCCAGCTACAGTTTTCTGCCCAGCTACAGTTTTCTGCCCAGCTACAGGCTTCTGCACAGCTACAGGCTTCTGCCCATTCACAGGCTTCTGCCCAGCTACAGGCTTCTGCCCATTCACAGGCTTCTGCTCAGCTACAGGCTTCTGCCCATTCACAGGCTTCTGCCCAGCTACAGTTTTCTGCCCAGGTACAGGCTTCTGTCCATTTACAGGCTTCTGCCCAGCTAGAGGCTTCTGCCCATTCACAGGCTTCTGCCCAGCTACAGGCTTCTGCCCAGCTACAGGCTTCTGCCCATTCACAGGCTTCTGCCCAGCTACAGGCTTCTGCCCAGCTACAGGCTACTGCCCATTCACAGGCTTCTGCACAGCTACAGTTTTCTGCCCAGGTAGAGGCTTCTGTCCATTCACAGGCTTCTGCCCACCTACAGGCTTCTTCCCAGCTACAGGCTTCTGCCCATTCACAGGCTTCTGCCCAGCTACAGGCTTCTGTCCATTTACAGGCTTCTGTCCATTTACAGGCTTCTGACCAGCTACAAGCTTCAGCCCAGCTACAGGCTTCTGCCCATTCACAGGCTTCTGCCCAGCTACAGGCTTCTGCCCATTCACAGGCTTCTGCCCATTCACAGGCTTCTGCCCAGCTACAGGCTTCTGCACAGCTACAGGTTTCTGCCCATTCACAGGCTTCTGCCCAGGTACAGGATTCTGTCCATTCACAGGCTTGTGCCCATTCACAGGCTTCTGCCCAGGTACAGGCTTCTGTCCATTCACAGGCTTCTGCCCAGCTACAGGCTTCTGCCCATTCACAGGCTTCTGCCCAGCTACAGGCTTCTGCCCATTCACAGGCTTCTGCCCAGCTACAGGCTTCTGCCCATTCACAGGCTTCTGTCCATTTACAGGCTTCTGCCCAGCTAGAGGCTTCTGCCCAGCTACAGGCTTCTGCCCATTCACAGGCTTCTGTCCATTCACAGGCTTCTGCCCATTCACAGGCTTCTGCCCAGCTACAGGCTTCTGCCCAGCTACAGGCTTCTGCCCAGCTACAGGCTTCTGCCCATTCACTGGCTTCTGCCCATTCACAGGCTTCTGCCCAGCTACATGCCTCTGCCCTGCTACAAGCTTCTGCCAATTCACAGGCTTCTGCCCAGCTACAGGCTTCTGCCCAGCTACAGGCTTCTGTCCATTTACAGGCTTCTGTCCATTCACAGGCTGGCTTCTGACCACCTACAGGCTTCTGCCCACCTACAGGCTTCTGCCCATTCACAGGCTGGCTTCTGACCACCTACAGGCTTCTGCCCACCTACAGGCTTCTGCCCATTCACAGGCTTCTGCCCAGCTACAGGCTTCTGCACAGCTACAGGCTTCTGCCCAGGTACAGGATTCTGTCCATTCACAGGCTTGTGCCCATTCACAGGCTTCTGCCCAGGTACAGGCTTCTGTCCATTCACAGGCTTCTGCCCAGCTACAGGCTTCTGCCCATTCACAGGCTTGTGCCCAGCTACAGGCTTCTGCCCATTCACAGGCTTCTGCCCAGCTACAGGCTTCTGCCCATTCACAGGCTTCTGTCCATTTACAGGCTTCTGCCCAGCTAGAGGCTTCTGCCCAGCTACAGGCTTCTGCCCATTCACAGGCTTCTGTCCATTCACAGGCTTCTGCCCATTCACAGGCTTCTGCCCAGCTACAGGCTTCTGCCCAGCTACAGGCTTCTGCCCAGCTACAGGCTTCTGCCCATTCACTGGCTTCTACCCATTCACAGGCTTCTGCCCAGCTACATGCCTCTGCCCTGCTACAAGCTTCTGCCAATTCACAGGCTTCTGCCCAGCTACAGGCTTCTGCCCAGCTACAGGCTTCTGTCCATTTACAGGCTTCTGTCCATTCACAGGCTGGCTTCTGACCACCTACAGGCTTCTGCCCACCTACAGGCTTCTGCCCATTCACAGGCTTCTGCCCAGCTACAGGCTTCTGCCCATTCACAGGCTTCTGCCCAGCTACAGGCTTCTGCCCAGCTACAGGCTTCTGCCCATTCACAGGCTTCTGGCCAGGTACAGGCTTCTGCCCATTCACAGGCTTCTGGCCAGGTACAGGCTTCTGCCCATTCACAGGCCTCTGGCCAGGTACAGGCTTCTGGCCAGGTACAGGCTTCTGCCCATTCACAGGCTTCTGCCCAGTCACAGGTATCGGCCCAGCTACAGGCTTCTGACCATTCACAGGCTTCTGCCCATTCACAGGCTTCTGGCCAGGTACAGGCTTCTGCACATTCACAGGCCTCTGGCCAGGTACAGGCTTCTGCCCAGCTACAGGCTTTTGCCCAGGTACAGTCTTCTGCCCAGCTACAGTTTTATGCCCAGGTACAGGCTTCTGTCCATTCACAGGCTTCTGCCCACCTACAGGCTTCTGCCCAGCTACAGGCTTCTGCCCATTCACAGGCTTCTGCCCAGCTACAGGCTTTTGCCCAGCAACAGGCTTTTGCCCATTCACCGGCTTCTGCCCAGCTACAGGCTTCTGCCCAGCTACAGGCTTCTGCCCATTCACAGGCTTCTGCCCAGCTACATGCTTCTGCCCAGCTACAGGCTTCTGCCCATTCACAGGCTTCTGTCCATTTACAGGCTTCTGCCCAGCTAGAGGCTTCTGCCCATTCACAGGCTTCTGCCCAGCTACAGGCTTCTGCCCAGCTACAGGCTTCTGCCCATTCACAGGCTTCTGCCCAGCTTCAGGCTTCTGCCCATTCACAGGCTTCTGCCCATTCACAGGCTTCTGCCCAGCTACAGGCTTCTGCACAGCTACTGGCTTCTGCCCATTCACAGGCTTCTGCCCATTCACAGGCTTCTGCCCAGCTACAGGCTTCTGCCCATTCACAGGCTTCTGCCCAGCTACAGGCTTCTGCCCAGCTACAGGCTTCTGCCCATTCAAAGGCTTCTGCCCAGCTACAGGCTTCTGCCCAGCTACAGGCTTCTGCCCATTCACAGGCTTCTGCCCAGCTACAGGCCTCTGCCCAGCTACAGGCTTCTGCCAATTCACAGGATTCTGCCCAGCTACAGGCTTCTGCCCAGCTACAGGCTTCTGTCCATTTACAGGCTTCTGTCCATTTACAGGCTTCTGACCAGCTACAAGCTTCTGCCCAGCTACAGGCTTCTGCCCATTCACAGGCTTCTGCCCAGCTACAGGCCTCTGCCCAGCTACAGGCTTCTGCCAATTCACAGGATTCTGCCCAGCTACAGGCTTCTGCCCAGCTACAGGCTTCTGTCCATTTACAGGCTTCTGTCCATTTACAGGCTTCTGACCAGCTACAGGCTTCTGCCCAGCTACAGGCTTCTGCACAGATACAGGCTTCTGCCCATTCACAGGCTTCTGCCCAGGTACAGGCTTCTGTCCATTCACAGGCTTCTGCCCAGCTACAGGCTTCTGCCCATTCACAGGCTTCTGCCCAGCTACAGTTTTCTGCCCATTCACAGGCTTCTGCCCAGCTACAGTTTTCTGCCCAGGTACAGGCTTCTGCCCAGCTACAGGCTTCTGCCCATTCACAGGCTTCTGCCCAACTACAGGCTTCTGCCCAGCTACAGGCTTCTGCCCAGCTACAGGCTTCTGCCCAGCCACAGGCTTCTGCCCATTCACAGGCTTCTGCCCAGCTACAGGCTTTTGCCCAGCAACAGGCTTCTGCCCAGCTACAGGCTTTTGCCCAGCAACAGGCTTTTGCCCATTCACCGGCTTCTGCCCAGCTACAGGCTTCTGCCCAGCTACAGGCTTCTGCCAATTCACAGGCTTCTGCCCAGCTACAGGCTTCTGCCCAGCTACAGGCTTCTGTCCATTTACAGGCTTCTGTCCATTTACAGGCTTCTGACCAGCTACAAGCTTCTGCCCAGCTACAGCCTTCTGCCCAGCTACAGTTTTCTGCCCAGCTACAGGCTTCTGCACAGCTACAGGCTTCTGCCCATTCACAGGCTTCTGCCCAGCTACAGGCTTCTGCCCATTCACAGGCTTCTGCTCAGCTACAGGCTTCTGCCCATTCACAGGCTTCTGCCCAGCTACAGTTTTCTGCCCAGGTACAGGCTTCTGTCCATTTACAGGCTTCTGCCCAGCTAGAGGCTTCTGCCCATTCACAGGCTTCTGCCCAGCTACAGGCTTCTGCCCAGCTACAGGCTTCTGCCCATTCACAGGCTTCTGCCCAGCTACAGGCTTCTGCCCAGCTACAGGCTACTGCCCATTCACAGGCTTCTGCACAGCTACAGTTTTCTGCCCAGGTAGAGGCTTCTGCCCATTCACAGGCTTCTGCCCAGCTACAGGCTTCTGTCCATTTACAGGCTTCTGACCAGCTACAAGCTTCTGCCCAGCTACAGGCTTCTGCCCATTCACAGGCTTCTGCCCATTCACAGGCTTCTGCCCAGCTACAGGCTTCTGCCCATTCACAGGCTTCTGCCCAGCTACAGGCTTCTGCACAGCTACAGGCTTCTGCCCATTCACAGGCTTCTGCCCAGGTACAGGCTTCTGTCCATTCACAGGCTTCTGCCCATTCACAGGCTTCTGCCCAGGTACAGGCTTCTGTCCATTCACAGGCTTCTGCCCAGCTACAGGCTTCTGCCCATTCACAGGCTTCTGCCCAGCTACAGGCTTCTGCCCAGCTACAGGCTTCTGCCCATTCACAGGCTTCTGTCCATTTACAGGCTTCTGCCCAGCTAGAGGCTTCTGCCCAGCTACAGGCTTCTGCCCATTCACAGGCTTCTGTCCATTTACAGGCTTCTGCCCATTTACAGGCTTCTGCCCAGCTAGAGGCTTCTGCCCATTCACAGGCTTCTGCC
Organism: Astyanax mexicanus; assembly: GCF_023375975.1. Classification (NCBI taxonomy): domain Eukaryota; kingdom Metazoa; phylum Chordata; class Actinopteri; order Characiformes; family Acestrorhamphidae; genus Astyanax; species Astyanax mexicanus. The sequence goes on along the minus strand of NC_064424.1, from coordinate 30,017,099 downwards.
CAGCTACAGGCTTCTGCCCAGCTACAGGCTTCTGCCCATTCACAGGCTTCTGCCCAGCTACAGGCTTCTGCCCATTCACAGGCTTCTGCCCATTCACAGGCTTCTGCCCAGCTACAGGCTTCTGCCCAGCTACAGGCTTCTGCCAATTCACAGGCTTCTGCCCAGCTACAGGCTTCTGCCCAGCTACAGGCTTCTGTCCATTTACAGGCTTCTGTCCATTTACAGGCTTCTGACCAGCTACAAGCTTCTGCCCAGCTACAGGCTTCTGCCCATTCACAGGCTTCTGCCCAGCTACAGGCCTCTGCCCAGCTACAGGCTTCTGCCCAGCTACAGGCTTCTGCCCAGCTACAGGCTTCTGTCCATTAACAGGCTTCTGTCCATTTACAGGCTTCTGACCAGCTACAAGCTTCTGCCCAGCTACAGGCTTCTGCCCATTCACAGGCTTCTGCCCAGCTACAGGCTTCTGCCCATTCACAGGATTCTGCCCAGCTACAGGCTTCTGCCCATTCACAGGATTCTGCCCAGCTACAGGCTTCTGCCCAGCTACAGGCTTCTGTCCATTTACAGGCTTCTGTCCATTTACAGGCTTCTGACCAGCTACAAGCTTCTGCCCAGCTACAGGCTTCTGCCCATTCACAGGCTTCTGCCCAGCTACAGGCTTCTGCCCATTCACAGGCTTCTGCCCATTCACAGGCTTCTGCCCAGCTACAGGCTTCTGCCCATTCACAGGCTTCTGCCCATTCACAGGCTTCTGCCCAGCTACAGGCTTCTGCACAGCTACAGGCTTCTGCCCATTCACAGGCTTCCGCCCAGGTACAGGCTTCTGTCCATTCACAGGCTTCTGCCCAGCTACAGGCTTCTGCGCATTCACAGGCTTCTGCCCAGGTACAGGCTTCTGCCCAGCTACAGGCTTCTGCCCATTCACAGGCTTCTGCCCAACTACAGGCTTCTGCCCAGCTACAGGCTTCTGCCCATTCACAGGCTTCTGCCCAGTTACAGGCTTCTGCCCAGCCACAGGCTTCTGCCCATTCACAGGCTTCTGCCCATTCACAGGCTTCTGCCCAGGTACAGGCTTCTGTCCATTCACAGGCTTCTGCCCAGCTACAGGCTTCTGCCCATTCACAGGCTTCTGCCCAGCTACAGGCTTCTGCCCATTCACAGGCTTCTGCCCAGCTACAGGCTTCTGCCCATTCATAGGCTTCTGTCCATTTACAGGCTTCTGCCCAGCTAGAGGCTTCTGCCCAGCTACAGGCTTCTGCCCATTCACAGGCTTCTGTCCATTTACAGGCTTCTGCCCAGCTAGAGGCTTCTGCCCATTCACAGGCTTCTGCCCAGCTACAGGCTTCTGCCCAGCTACAGGCTTCTGCCCATTCACAGGCTTCTGCCCAGCTACAGGCTTCTGCCCATTCACAGGCTTCTGCCCATTCACTCGCTTCTGCCAATTCACAGGATTCTGCCCAGCTACAGGCTTCTGCCCAGCTACAGGCTTCTGTCCATTTACAGGCTTCTGTCCATTTACAGGCTTCTGACCAGCTACAAGCTTCTGCCCAGCTACAGGCTTCTGCCCATTCACAGGCTTCTGCCCAGCTACAGGCCTCTGCCCAGCTACAGGCTTCTGCCAATTCACAGGATTCTGTCCATTTACAGGCTTCTGTCCATTTACAGGCTTCTGACCAGCTACAAGCTTCTGCCCAGCTACAGGCTTCTGCCCATTCACAGGCTTCTGCCCAGCTACAGGCTTCTGCCCATTCACAGGATTCTGCCCAGCTACAGGCTTCTGCCCAGCTACAGGCTTCTGTCCATTTACAGGCTTCTGTCCATTTACAGGCTTCTGACCAGCTACAAGCTTCTGCCCAGCTACAGGCTTCTGCCCATTCACAGGCTTCTGCCCAGCTACAGGCTTCTGCCCATTCACAGGCTTCTGCCCATTCACAGGCTTCTGCCCAGCTACAGGCTTCTGCACAGCTACAGGCTTCTGCCCATTCACAGGCTTCTGCCCAGGTACAGGCTTCTGTCCATTCACAGGCTTCTGCCCAGCTACAGGCTTCTGCCCATTCACAGGCTTCTGCCCATTCACAGGCTTCTGCCCAGCTACAGGCTTCTGCCCAGCTACAGGCTTCTGCCAATTCACAGGATTCTGCCCAGCTACAGGCTTCTGCCCAGCTACAGGCTTCTGTCCATTTACAGGCTTCTGTCCATTTACAGGCTTCTGACCAGCTACAAGCTTCTGCCCAGCTACAGGCTTCTGCCCATTCACAGGCTTCTGCCCAGCTACAGGCCTCTGCCCAGCTACAGGCTTCTGCCAATTCACAGGATTCTGCCCAGCTACAGGCTTCTGCCCAGCTACAGGCTTCTGTCCAGGTACAGGCTTCTGTCCATTCACAGGCTTCTGCCCAGCTACAGGCTTCTGCCCATTCACAGGCTTCTGCCCAGCTACAGGCTTCTGCCTATTCACAGGCTTCTGCCCAGCTACAGGCTTCTGCCCATTCACAGGCTTCTGTCCATTTACAGGCTTCTGCCCAGCTAGAGGCTTCTGCCCAGCTACAGGCTTCTGCCCATTCACAGGCTTCTGTCCATTTACAGGCTTCTGCCCATTTACAGGCTTCTGCCCAGCTAGAGGCTTCTGCCCATTCACAGGCTTCTGCCCAGCTACAGGCTTCTGCCCAGCTACAGGCTTCTGCCCATTCACAGGCTTCTGCCCAGCTACAGGCTTCTGCCCATTCACAGGCTTCTGCCCATTCACAGGCTTCTGCCCAGCTACAGGCTTCTGCCCAGCTACAGGCTTCTGCCAATTCACAGGATTCTGCCCAGCTACAGGCTTCTGCCCAGCTACAGGCTTCTGTCCATTTACAGGCTTCTGTCCATTTACAGGCTTCTGACCAGCTACAAGCTTCTGCCCAGCTACAGGCTTCTGCCCATTCACAGGCTTCTGCCCAGCTACAGGCCTCTGCCCAGCTACAGGCTTCTGCCAATTCACAGGATTCTGCCCAGCTACAGGCTTCTGCCCAGCTACAGGCTTCTGTCCATTTACAGGCTTCTGTCCATTTACAGGCTTCTGACCAGCTACAAGCTTCTGCCCAGCTACAGGCTTCTGCCCATTCACAGGCTTCTGCCCAGCTACAGGCTTCTGCCCATTCACAGGATTCTGCCCAGCTACAGGCTTCTGCCCATTCACAGGATTCTGCCCAGCTACAGGCTTCTGCCCAGCTACAGGCTTCTGTCCATTTACAGGCTTCTGTCCATTTACAGGCTTCTGACCAGCTACAAGCTTCTGCCCAGCTACAGGCTTCTGCCCATTCACAGGCTTCTGCCCAGCTACAGGCTTCTGCCCATTCACAGGCTTCTGCCCATTCACAGGCTTCTGCCCAGCTACAGGCTTCTGCACAGCTACAGGCTTCTGCCCAGCTACAGGCTTCTGCCCAGGTACAGGCTTCTGTCCATTCACAGGCTTCTTCCCAGCTACAGGCTTCTGCCCATTCACAGGCTTCTGCCCAGCTACAGTTTTCTGCCCATTCACAGGCTTCTGCCCAGCTACAGTTTTCTGCCCAGGTACAGGCTTCTGCCCAGCTACAGGCTTCTGCCCATTCACAGGCTTCTGCCCAGCTACAGTTTTCTGCCCATTCACAGGCTTCTGCCCAGCTACAGTTTTCTGCCCAGGTACAGGCTTCTGCCCAGCTACAGGCTTCTGCCCATTCACAGGCTTCTGCCCAACTACAGGCTTCTGCCCAGCTACAGGCTTCTGCCCATTCACAGGCTTCTGCCCAGTTACAGGCTTCTGCCCAGCCACAGGCTTCTGCCCATTCACAGGCTTCTGCTCATTCACAGGCTTCTGCCCAGGTACAGGCTTCTGTCCATTCACAGGCTTCTGCCCAGCTACAGGCTTCTGCCCATTCACAGGCTTCTGCCCAGCTACAGGCTTCTGCCCATTCACAGGCTTCTGCCCAGCTACAGGCTTCTGCCCATTCATAGGCTTCTGTCCATTTACAGGCTTCTGCCCAGCTAGAGGCTTCTGCCCAGCTACAGGCTTCTGCCCATTCACAGGCTTCTGCCCAGCTAGAGGCTTCTGCCCATTCACAGGCTTCTGCCCAGCTACAGGCTTCTGCCCAGCTACAGGCTTCTGCCCATTCACAGGCTTCTGCCCAGCTACAGGCTTCTGCCCATTCACAGGCTTCTGCCCATTCACACGCTTCTGCCAATTCACAGGATTCTGCCCAGCTACAGGCTTCTGCCCAGCTACAGGCTTCTGTCCATTTACAGGCTTCTGTCCATTTACAGGCTTCTGACCAGCTACAAGCTTCTGCCCAGCTACAGGCTTCTGCCCATTCACAGGCTTCTGCCCAGCTACAGGCCTCTGCCCAGCTACAGGCTTCTGCCAATTCACAGGATTCTGTCCATTTACAGGCTTCTGTCCATTTACAGGCTTCTGACCAGCTACAAGCTTCTGCCCAGCTACAGGCTTCTGCCCATTCACAGGCTTCTGCCCAGCTACAGGCTTCTGCCCATTCACAGGATTCTGCCCAGCTACAGGCTTCTGCCCAGCTACAGGCTTCTGTCCATTTACAGGCTTCTGTCCATTTACAGGCTTCTGACCAGCTACAAGCTTCTGCCCAGCTACAGGCTTCTGCCCATTCACAGGCTTCTGCCCAGCTACAGGCTTCTGCCAATTCACAGGCTTCTGCCCATTCACAGGCTTCTGCCCAGCTACAGGCTTCTGCACAGCTACAGGCTTCTGCCCATTCACAGGCTTCTGCCCAGGTACAGGCTTCTGTCCATTCACAGGCTTCTACCCAGCTACAGGCTTCTGCCCATTCACAGGCTTCTGCCCATTCACAGGCTTCTGCCCAGCTACAGGCTTCTGCGCAGCTACAGGCTTCTGCCAATTCACAGGATTCTGCCCAGCTACAGGCTTCTGCCCAGCTACAGGCTTCTGTCCATTTACAGGCTTCTGTCCATTTACAGGCTTCTGACCAGCTACAAGCTTCTGCCCAGCTACAGGCTTCTGCCCATTCACAGGCTTCTGCCCAGCTACAGGCCTCTGCCCAGCTACAGGCTTCTGCCAATTCACAGGATTCTGCCCAGCTACAGGCTTCTGCCCAGCTACAGGCTTCTGTCCATTTACAGGCTTCTGTCCATTTACAGGCTTCTGACCAGCTACAAGCTTCTGCCCAGCTACAGGCTTCTGCCCATTCACAGGCGTCTGCCCAGCTACAGGCTTCTGTCCATTCACAGGCTTCTGCCCATTCACAGGCTTCTGCCCAGGTACAGGCTTCTGTCCATTCACAGGCTTCTGCCCAGCTACAGGCTTCTGCCCATTCACAGGCTTCTGCCCAGCTACAGGCTTCTGCCTATTCACAGGCTTCTGCCCAGCTACAGGCTTCTGCCCATTCACAGGCTTCTGTCCATTTACAGGCTTCTGCCCAGCTAGAGGCTTCTGCCCAGCTACAGGCTTCTGCCCATTCACAGGCTTCTGTCCATTTACAGGCTTCTGCCCATTTACAGGCTTCTGCCCAGCTAGAGGCTTCTGCCCATTCACAGGCTTCTGCCCAGCTACAGGCTTCTGCCCAGCTACAGGCTTCTGCCCATTCACAGGCTTCTGCCCAGCTACAGGCTTCTGCCCATTCACAGGCTTCTGCCCATTCACAGGCTTCTGCCCAGCTACAGGCTTCTGCCCAGCTACAGGCTTCTGCCAATTCACAGGATTCTGCCCAGCTACAGGCTTCTGCCCAGCTACAGGCTTCTGTCCATTTACAGGCTTCTGTCCATTTACAGGCTTCTGACCAGCTACAAGCTTCTGCCCAGCTACAGGCTTCTGCCCATTCACAGGCTTCTGCCCAGCTACAGGCCTCTGCCCAGCTACAGGCTTCTGCCAATTCACAGGATTCTGCCCAGCTACAGGCTTCTGCCCAGCTACAGGCTTCTGTCCATTTACAGGCTTCTGTCCTTTTACAGGCTTCTGACCAGCTACAAGCTTCTGCCCAGCTACAGGCTTCTGCCCATTCACAGGCTTCTGCCCAGCTACAGGCTTCTGCCCATTCACAGGATTCTGCCCAGCTACAGGCTTCTGCCCATTCACAGGATTCTGCCCAGCTACAGGCTTCTGCCCAGCTACAGGCTTCTGTCCATTTACAGGCTTCTGTCAATTTACAGGCTTCTGACCAGCTACAAGCTTCTGCCCAGCTACAGGCTTCTGCCCATTCACAGGCTTCTGCCCAGCTACAGGCTTCTGCCCATTCACAGGCTTCTGCCCATTCACAGGCTTCTGCCCAGCTACAGGCTTCTGCACAGCTACAGGCTTCTGCCCATTCACAGGCTTCTGCCCAGGTACAGGCTTCTGTCCATGCACAGGCTTCTGCCCAGCTACAGGCTTCTGCCCATTCACAGGCTTCTGCCCAGCTACAGTTTTCTGCCCATTCACAGGCTTCTGCCCAGCTACAGTTTTCTGCCCAGGTACAGGCTTCTGCCCAGCTACAGGCTTCTGCCCATTCACAGGCTTCTGCCCAACTACAGGCTTCTGCCCAGCTACAGGCTTCTGCCCATTCACAGGCTTCTGCCCATTCACAGGCTTCTGCCCAGTTACAGGCTTCTGCCCAGCCACAGGCTTCTGCCCATTCACAGGCTTCTGCCCATTCACAGGCTTCTGCCCAGGTACAGGCTTCTGTCCATTCACAGGCTTCTGCCCAGCTACAGGCTTCTGCCCATTCACAGGCTTCTGCCCAGCTACAGGCTTCTGCCCATTCACAGGCTTCTGCCCAGCTACAGGCTTCTGCCCATTCATAGGCTTCTGTCCATTTACAGGCTTCTGCCCAGCTAGAGGCTTCTGCCCAGCTACAGGCTTCTGCCCATTCACAGGCTTCTGTCCATTTACAGGCTTCTGCCCAGCTAGAGGCTTCTGCCCATTCACAGGCTTCTGCCCAGCTACAGGCTTCTGCCCAGCTACAGGCTTCTGCCCATTCACAGGCTTCTGCCCAGCTACAGGCTTCTGCCCATTCACAGGCTTCTGCCCATTCACACGCTTTTGGCAATTCACAGGATTCTGCCCAGCTACAGGCTTCTGCCCAGCTACAAGCTTCTGCCCAGCTACAGGCTTCTGCCCATTCACAGGCTTCTGCCCAGCTACAGGCCTCTGCCCAGCTACAGGCTTCTGCCAATTCACAGGATTCTGTCCATTTACAGGCTTCTGTCCATTTACAGGCTTCTGACCAGCTACAAGCTTCTGCCCAGCTACAGGCTTCTGCCCATTCACAGGCTTCTGCCCAGCTACAGGCTTCTGCCCATTCACAGGATTCTGCCCAGCTACAGGCTTCTGCCCAGCTACAGGCTTCTGTCCATTTACAGGCTTCTGTCCATTTACAGGCTTCTGACCAGCTACAAGCTTCTGCCCAGCTACAGGCTTCTGCCCATTCACAGGCTTCTGCCCAGCTACAGGCTTCTGCCCATTCACAGGCTTCTGCCCATTCACAGGCTTCTGCCCAGCTACAGGCTTCTGCACAGCTACAGGCTTCTGCCCATTCACAGGCTTCTGCCCAGGTACAGGCTTCTGTCCATTCACAGGCTTCTGCCCAGCTACAGGCTTCTGCCCATTCACAGGCATCTGTCCAGCTACAGGCCTCTGCCCATTCAAAGGGTTCTGCCCAGCTACAGGCTTCTGCCCATTCACAGGCTTCTGTCCATTTACAGGCTTCTGCCCAGCTAGAGGCTTCTGCCCAGCTACAGGCTTCTGCCCATTCACAGGCTTCTGTCCATTTACAGGCTTCTGCCCAGCTAGAGGCTTCTGCCCATTCACAGGCTTCTGCCCAGCTACAGGCGTCTGCCCAGCTACAGGCTTCTGCCCATTCACAGGCTTCTGCCCAGCTACAGGCTTCTGCCCATTCACAGGCTTCTGCCCATTCACAGGCTTCTGCCCAGCTACAGGCTTCTGCACAGCTACAGGCTTCTGCCCATTCACAGGCTTCTGCCCAGGTACAGGCTTCTGCCCATTCACAGGCTTCTGCCCAGCTACAGGCTTCTGCCCATTCACAGGCTTCTGCCCAGCTACAGGCTTCTGCCCAGCTACAGGCTTCTGCCCATTCAAAGGCTTCTGCCCAGCTACAGGCTTCTGCCCATTCACAGGCTTCTGCCCATTCACAGGCTTCTGCCCAGCTACAGGCCTCTGCCCAGCTACAGGCTTCTGCCAATTCACAGGTTTCTGCCCAGCTACAGGCTTCTGCCCAGCTACAGGCTTCTGCCAATTCACAGGCTTCTGCCCAGCTACAGGCTTCTGTCCATTTACAGGCTTCTGTCCATTTACAGGCTTCTGACCAGCTACAAGCTTCTGCCCAGCTACAGGCTTCTGCCCATTCACAGGCTTCTGCCCAGCTACAGGCTTCTGCCCATTCACAGGCTTCTGCCCATTCACAGGCTTCTGCCCAGCTACAGGCTTCTGCACAGCTACAGGCTTCTGCCCATTCACAGGCTTCTGCCCAGGTACAGGCTTCTGTCCATTCACAGGCTTCTGCCCAGCTACAGGCTTCTGCCCATTCACAGGCTTCTGCCCAGCTACAGTTTTCTGCCCATTCACAGGCTTCTGCCCAGCTACAGTTTTCTGCCCAGGTACAGGCTTCTGCCCAGCTACAGGCTTCTGCCCAGGTACAGGCTTCTGCCCAGCTACAGGCTTCTGCCCATTCACAGGCTTCTGCCCAACTACAGGCTTCTGCCCAGCTACAGGCTTCTGCCCATTCACAGGCTTCTGCCCAGCTACAGGCTTCTGACCATTCACAGGCTTCTGCCCATTCACAGGCTTCTGCCCAGCTACAGGCTTTTGCCCATTCACAGGCTTCTGCCCAGCTACAGGCTTTTGCCCATTCACAGGCTTCTGCCCAGCTACAGGCTTTTGCCCAGCAACAGGCTTTTGACCATTCACCGGCTTCTGCCCAGCTACAGGCTTCTGCCCAGCTACAGGCTTCTGCCAATTCACAGGCTTCTGCCCAGCTACAGGCTTCTGCCCAGCTACAGGCTTCTGCCCAGCTACAGGCTTCTGTCCATTTACAGGCTTCTGTCCATTTACAGGCTTCTGACCAGCTACAAGCTTCTGCCCAGCTACAGGCTTCTGCCCAGCTACAGTTTTCTGCCCATCTACAGGCTTCTGCACAGCTACAGGCTTCTGCCCATTCAAAGGCTTCTGCCCAGCTACAGGCTTCTGCCCATTCACAGGCTTCTGCTCAGCTACAGGCTTCTGCCCATTCACAGGCTTCTGCCCAGCTACAGTTTTCTGCCCATGTACAGGCTTCTGTCCATTTACAGGCTTCTGCCCAGCTAGAGGCTTCTGCACATTCACAGGCTTCTGCCCAGCTACAGGCTTCTGCCCAGCTAGAGGCTTCTGCCCATTCACAGGCTTCTGCCCAGCTACAGGCTTCTGCCCAGCTACAGGCTTCTGCCCATTCACAGGCTTCTGCCCAGCTACAGGCTTCTGCCCAGCTACAGGCTTCTGCCCATTCACAGGCTTCTGCCCAGCTACAGTTTTCTGCCCAGGTACAGGCTTCTGTCCATTCACAGGCTTCTGCCCATTCACAGGCTTCTGCCCAGCTACAGGCTTCTGCCCATTCACAGGCTTCTGCCCAGCTACAGGCTTCTGCCCATTCACAGGCTTCTGCCCATTCACAGGCTTCTGCCCAGCTACAGGCTTCTGCCCGTTCACAGGCCTCTGCCCAGGTACAGGCTTCTGCCCATTCACAGGCTTCTGCCCAGCTACAGGCTTCTGCCCATTCACAGGCTTCTGCCCAGCTACAGGCTTCTGCCCATTCACAGGCTTCTGCCCAGCTACAGGCTTCTGCCCAGCTACAGGCTTCTGCCAATTCACAGGCTTCTGCCCAGCTACAGTTTTCTGCCCAGGTACAAGCTTCTGTCCATTCACAGGCTTCTGCCCACCTACAGGCTTCTGCCCAGCTACAGGCTTCTGCCCATTCACAGGCTTCTGCCCAGCTACAGGCTTCTGCCCATTCACAGGCCTCTGCCCATTCACAGGCTTCTGCCCAGCTACAGGCTTCTGCCCATTCACAGGCTTCTGCCCAGCTACAGGCTTCTGCCCAGCTACAGGCTTCTGCCAATTCACAGGCTTCTGCCCAGCTACAGTTTTCTGCCCAGGTACAGGCTTCTGTCCATTCACAGGCTTCTGCCCACCTACAGGCTTCTGCCCAGCTACAGGCTACTGCCCATTCACAGGCTTCTGCCCAGCTACAGTTTTCTGCCCAGGTACAGGCTTCTGTCCATTCACAGGTTTCTGCCCACCTACAGGCTTCTGCCCAGCTACAGGCTTCTGCCAATTCACAGGCTTCTGCCCAGCTACAGTTTTCTGCCCAGGTACAGGCTTCTGTCCATTCACAGGCTTCTGCCCACCTACAGGCTTCTGCCCAGCTACAGGCTTCTGCCCATTCACAGGCTTCTGCCCAGCTACAGGCTTCTGCCCATTCACAGGCTTCTGCCCATTCACAGGCTTCTGCCCAGCTACAGGCTTCTGCACAGCTACAGGCTTCTGCCCGTTCACAGGCTTCTGCCCAGGTACAGGCTTCTGCCCATTCACAGGCTTCTGCTCAGCTACAGGCTTCTGCCCATTCACAGGCTTCTGCCCAGCTACAGTTTTCTGCCCAGCTACAAGCTTCTGCCCATTCACAGGCTTCTGCCCAACTACAGGCTTCTGCCCAGCTACAGGCTTCTGCCCATTCACAGGCTTCTGCCCAGCTACAGGCTTCTGCCCAGCTACAGGCTTCTGCCCAGCTACAGGCTTCTGCCCATTCACAGGCTTCTGCCCATTCACAGGCTTCTGCCCAGCTACAGGCTTTTGCCCATTCACAGGCTTCTGGCCAGGTACAGGCTTCTGTCCATTCACAGGCTTCTGTCCAGGTACAGGCTTCTGCCCATTCACAGGCTTCTGCCCAGTCACAGGTATCTGCCCAGCTACAGGCTTCTGACCATTCACAGGCTTCTGCCCATTCACAGGCTTCTGCCCAGCTACAGGCTTTTGCCCAGCAACAGGCTTTTGCCCATTCACCGGCTTCTGCCCAGCTACAGGCTTCTGCCCAGCTACAGGCTTCTGCCAATTCACAGGCTTCTGCCCAGCTACAGGCTTCTGCCCAGCTACAGGCTTCTGCCAATTCACAGGCTTCTGTCCATTTACAGGCTTCTGACCAGCTACAAGCTTCTGCCCAGCTACAGCCTTCTGCCCAGCTACAGTTTTCTGCCCAGCTACAGGCTTCTGCACAGCTACAGGCTTCTGCCCATTCACAGTTTTCTGCCCAGCTACAGGCTTCTGCCCATTCACAGGCTTCTGCTCAGCTACAGGCTTCTGCCCATTCACAGGCTTCTGCCCAGCTACAGTTTTCTGCCCAGGTACAGGCTTCTTTCCATTTACAGGCTTCTGCCCAGCTAGAGGCTTCTGCCCATTCACAGGCTTCTGCCCAGCTACAGGCTTCTGCCCAGCTACAGGCTTCTGCCCATTCACAGGCTTCTGCCCAGCTAAAGGCTTCTGCCCAGCTACAGGCTACTGCCCATTCACAGGCTTCTGCCCAGCTACAGTTTTCTGCCCAGGTACAGGCTTCTGTCCATTCACAGGTTTCTGCCCACCTACAGGCTTCTGCCCAGCTACAGGCTTCTGCCCATTCACAGGCTTCTGCCCAGCTACAGGCTTCTGCCCATTCACAGGCTTCTGCCCAGCTACAGGCTTTTGCCCATTCACAGGCTTCTGCCCAGCTACAGGCTTTTGCCCATTCACAGGCTTCTGCCCAGCTACAGGCTTTTGCCCAGCAACAGGCTTTTGACCATTCACCGGCTTCTGCCCAGCTACAGGCTTCTGCCCAGCTACAGGCTTCTGCCAATTCACAGGCTTCTGCCCAGCTACAGGCTTCTGCCCAGCTACAGGCTTCTGCCCAGCTACAGGCTTCTGTCCATTTACAGGCTTCTGTCCATTTACAGGCTTCTGACCAGCTACAAGCTTCTGCCCAGCTACAGGCTTCTGCCCAGCTACAGTTTTCTGCCCATCTACAGGCTTCTGCACAGCTACAGGCTTCTGCCCATTCAAAGGCTTCTGCCCAGCTACAGGCTTCTGCCCATTCACAGGCTTCTGCTCAGCTACAGGCTTCTGCCCATTCACAGGCTTCTGCCCAGCTACAGTTTTCTGCCCATGTACAGGCTTCTGTCCATTTACAGGCTTCTGCCCAGTTAGAGGCTTCTGCACATTCACAGGCTTCTGCCCAGCTACAGGCTTCTGCCCAGCTACAGGCTTCTGCCCATTCACAGGCTTCTGCCCAGCTACAGGCTTCTGCCCATTCACAGGCTTCTGCCCAGCTACAGGCTTCTGCCCAGCTACAGGCTTCTGCCCATTCACAGGCTTCTGCCCAGCTACAGTTTTCTGCCCAGGTACAGGCTTCTGTCCATTCACAGGCTTCTGCCCATTCACAGGCTTCTGCCCAGCTACAGGCTTCTGCCCATTCACAGGCTTCTGCCCAGCTACAGGCTTCTGCCCATTCACAGGCTTCTGCCCATTCACAGGCTTCTGCCCAGCTACAGGCTTCTGCCCGTTCACAGGCCTCTGCCCAGGTACAGGCTTCTGCCCATTCACAGGCTTCTGCCCAGCTACAGGCTTCTGCCCATTCACAGGCTTCTGCCCAGCTACAGGCTTCTGCCCATTCACAGGCTTCTGCCCAGCTACAGGCTTCTGCCCAGCTACAGGCTTCTGCCAATTCACAGGCTTCTGCCCAGCTACAGTTTTCTGCCCAGGTACAGGCTTCTGTCCATTCACAGGCTTCTGCCCACCTACAGGCTTCTGCCCAGCTACAGGCTTCTGCCCATTCACAGGCTTCTGCCCAGCTACAGGCTTCTGCCCATTCACAGGCTTCTGCCCATTCACAGGCTTCTGCCCAGCTACAGGCTTCTGCCCATTCACAGGCTTCTGCCCAGCTACAGGCTTCTGCCCAGCTACAGGCTTCTGCCAATTCACAGGCTTCTGCCCAGCTACAGTTTTCTGCCCAGGTACAGGCTTCTGTCCATTCACAGGCTTCTGCCCACCTACAGGCTTCTGCCCAGCTACAGGCTTCTGCCCATTCACAGGCTTCTGCCCAGCTACAGGCTTCTGCCCATTCACAGGCTTCTGCCCATTCACAGGCTTCTGCCCAGCTACAGGCTTCTGCACAGCTACAGGCTTCTGCCCGTTCACAGGCTTCTGCCCAGGTACAGGCTTCTGCCCATTCACAGGCTTCTGCTCAGCTACAGGCTTCTGCCCATTCACAGGCTTCTGCCCAGCTACAGTTTTCTGCCCAGCTACAAGCTTCTGCCCATTCACAGGCTTCTGCCCAACTACAGGCTTCTGCCCAGCTACAGGCTTCTGCCCATTCACAGGCTTCTGCCCAGCTACAGGCTTCTGCCCAGCTACAGGCTTCTGCCCAGCTATAGGCTTCTTCCCATTCACAGGCTTCTGCCCATTCACAGGCTTCTGCCCAGCTACAGGCTTTTGCCCATTCACAGGCTTCTGGCCAGGTACAGGCTTCTGTCCATTCACAGGCTTCTGTCCAGGTACAGGCTTCTGCCCATTCACAGGCTTCTGCCCAGTCACAGGTATCTGCCCAGCTACAGGCTTCTGACCATTCACAGGCTTCTGCCCATTCACAGGCTTCTGCCCAGCAACAGGCTTTTGCCCAGCAACAGGCTTTTGCCCATTCACCGGCTTCTGCCCAGCTACAGGCTTCTGCCCAGCTACAGGCTTCTGCCAATTCACAGGCTTCTGCCCAGCTACAGGCTTCTGCCCAGCTACAGGCTTCTGCCAATTCACAGGCTTCTGTCCATTTACAGGCTTCTGACCAGCTACAAGCTTCTGCCCAGCTACAGCCTTCTGCCCAGCTACAGTTTTCTGCCCAGCTACAGGCTTCTGCACAGCTACAGGCTTCTGCCCATTCACAGTGTTCTGCCCAGCTACAGGCTTCTGCCCATTCACAGGCTTCTGCTCAGCTACAGGCTTCTGCCCATTCACAGGCTTCTGCCCAGCTACAGTTTTCTGCCCAGGTACAGGCTTCTTTCCATTTACAGGCTTCTGCCCAGCTAGAGGCTTCTGCCCATTCACAGGCTTCTGCCCAGCTACAGGCTTCTGCCCAGCTACAGGCTTCTGCCCATTCACAGGCTTCTGCCCAGCTAAAGGCTTCTGCCCAGCTACAGGCTACTGCCCATTCACAGGCTTCTGCCCAGCTACAGTTTTCTGCCCAGGTACAGGCTTCTGTCCATTCACAGGTTTCTGCCCACCTACAGGCTTCTGCCCAGCTACAGGCTTCTGCCCATTCACAGGCTTCTGCCCAGCTACAGGCTTCTGTCCATTTACAGGCTTCTGTCCATTTACAGGCTTCTGACCAGCTACAGGCTTCTGCCCAGCTACAGGCTTCTGCCCATTCACAGGCTTCTGCCCAGCTACAGGCTTCTGCCCTTTCACAGGCTTCTGCCCATTCACAGGCTTCTGCCCAGCTACAGGCTTCTGCACAGCTACAGGCTTCTGCCCATTCACAGGCTTCTGCCCAGGTACAGGCTTCTGTCCATTCACAGGCTTCTGCCCAGCTACAGGCTCCTGCCCATTCACAGGCTTCTGCCCAGCTACAGTTTTCTGCCCATTCACAGGCTTCTGCCCAGCTACAGTTTTCTGCCCAGGTACAGGCTTCTGCCCAGCTACAGGCTTCTGCCCATTCACAGGCTTCTGCCCAACTACAGGCTTCTGCCCAGCTACAGGCTTCTGCCCATTCACAGGCTTCTGCCCAGCTACAGGCTTCTGCCCAGCTACAGGCTTCTGCCCATTCACAGGCTTCTGCCCATTCACAGGCTTTTGACCAGCTACAGGCTTTTGCCCATTCACAGGCTTCTGCCCAGCTACAGGCTTTTGCCCAGCAACAGGCTTTTGCCCATTCACCGGCTTCTGCCCAGCTACAGGCTTCTGCCCAGCTACAGGCTTCTGCCAATTCACAGGCTTCTGCCCAGCTACAGGCTTCTGCCCAGCTACAGGCTTCTGTCCATTTACAGGCTTCTGTCCATTTACAGGCTTCTGACCAGCTACAAGCTTCTGCCCAGCTACAGGCTTCTGCCCAGCTACAGTTTTCTGCCCAGCTACAGGCTTCTGCACAGCTACAGGCTTCTGCCCATTCACAGGCTTCTGCCCAGCTACAGGCTTTTGCCCATTCACAGGCTTCTGCTCAGCTACAGGCTTCTGCCCATTCACAGGCTTCTGCCCAGCTACAGTTTTCTGCCCAGGTACTGGCTTCTGTCCATTTACAGGCTTCTGGCCAGCTAGAGGCTTCTGCACATTCACAGGCTTCTGCCCAGCTACAGGCTTCTGCCCAGCTACAGGCTTCTGCCCATTCACAGGCTTCTGCCCAGCTACAGGCTTCTGCCCAGCTACAGGCTACTGCCCATTCACAGGCTTCTGCCCAGCTACAGTTTTCTGCCCAGGTACAGGCTTCTGTCCATTCACAGGCTTCTGCCCACCTACAGGCTTCTGCCCAGCTACAGGCTTCTGCCCATTCACAGGCTTCTGCCCAGCTACAGGCTTCTGCCCATTCACAGGCTTCTGCCCATTCACAGGCTTCTGCCCAGCTACAGGCTTCTGTCCGTTCACAGGCCTCTGCCCAGGTACAGGCTTCTGCCCATTCACAGGCTTCTGCCCAGCTACAGGCTTCTGCCCAGCTACAGGCTTCTGCCCATTCACAGGCTTCTGCCCAGCTTCTGCCCAGCTACAGGCTTCTGCCAATTCACAGGCTTCTGCCCAGCTACAGTTTTCTGCCCAGGTACAGGCTTCTGTCCATTCACAGGCTTCTGCCCACCTACAGGCTTCTGCCCAGCTACAGGCTTCTGCCCATTCACAGGCTTCTGTCCAGCTACAGGCTTCTGCCCATTCACAGGCTTCTGCCCATTCACAGGCTTCTGCCCAGCCACAGGCTTCTGCACAGCTACAGGCTTCTGCCCGTTCACAGGCTTCTGCCCAGGTACAGGCTTCTGCCCATTCACAGGCTTCTGCTCAGCTACAGGCTTCTGCCCATTCCCAGGCTTCTGCCAACCTACAGTTTTTTGCCCAGCTACAGGCTTCTGCCCATTCACAGGCTTCTGCCCAGCTACAGGCTTCTGCCCAGCTACAGGCTTCTGCTTATTCACAGGCTTCTGCCCAGCTACAGGCTTCTACCCAGCTACAGGCTTCTGCACAGCTACAGGCTTCTGCCCATTCACAGGCTTCTGCCCAGCTACAGGCTTCTGCCCAGCTACAGGCTTCTGCCCATTCACAGGCTTCTGCCCATTCACAGGCTTCTGCCCATTCACAGGCTTCTGCCCAGCTTCAGGCTTTTGCCCATTCACAGGCTTCTGGCCAGGTACAGGCTTCTGTCCATTCACAGGCTTCTGGCCAGGTACAGGCTTCTGCCCATTCACAGGCTTCTGCCCAGTCACAGGTATCTGCCCAGCTACAGGCTTCTGACCATTCACAGGCTTCTGCCCATTCACAGGCTTCTGCCCAGCTACAGGCTTTTGCCCAGCAACAGGCTTTTGCCCATTCACCGAATTCTGCCCAGCTACAGGCTTCTGCCCATTCACAGGCTTCTGCCCAGCTACAGGCTTCTGCACAGCTACAGGCTTCTGCCCATTCACAGGCTTCTGTCCATTTACAGGCTTCTGCCCAGCTAGAGGCTTCTGCCCATTCACAGGCTTCTACCCAGCTACAGGCTTCTGCCCAGCTACAGGCTTCTGCCCATTCACAGGCTTCTGCCCAGGTACAGGCTTCTGCCCATTCACAGGCTTCTGCCAATTCACAGGCTTCTGCCCAGCTACAGTTTTCTGCCCAGGTACAGGCTTCTGTCCATTCACAGGCTTCTGCCCACCTACAGGCTTCTGCCCAGCTACAGGCTTCTGCCCATTCACAGGCTTCTGCCCAGCTACAGGCTTCTGCACATTCACAGGCTTCTGCCCATTCACAGGCTTCTGCCCAGCTACAGGCTTCTGCACAGCTACAGGCTTCTGCCCGTTCACAGGCTTCTGCCCAGGTACAGGCTTCTGCCCATTCACAGGCTTCTGCTCAGCTACAGGCTTCTGCCCATTCACAGGCTTCTGCCCAGCTACAGTTTTCTGCCCAGCTACAGGCTTCTGCCCATTCACAGGCTTCTGCCCAGCTACAGGCTTCTGCCCAGCTACAGGCTTCTGCCGATTCACAGGCTTCTGCCCATTCACAGGCTTCTGCCCATTCACAGGCTTCTGCCCATTCACAGGCTTCTGGCCAGGTACAGGCTTCTGTCCATTCACAGGCATCTGGCCAGGTACAGGCTTCTGCCCATTAACAGGCTTCTGCCCAGTCACAGGTATCTGCCCAGCTACAGGCTTCTGACCATTCACAGGCTTCTGCCCATTCACAGGCTTCTGCCCAGCTACAGGCTTTTGCCCAGCAACAGGGTTTTGCCCATTCACCGAATTCTGCCCAGCTACAGGCTTCTGCCCAGCTACAGGCTTCTGCCCATTCAGAGAATTCTGCCCAGCAACAGGCTTCTGCCCAGCTACAGGCTTCTGCCCATTCACAGGCTTCTGCCCATTCACAGGCTTCTGCCCAGCTAGAGGCTTCTGCCCGTTCACAGGCTTCTGCCCAGCTACAGGCTTCTGCCCAGCTACAGGCTTCTGCCCATTCACAGGCTTCTGCCCAGCTTCAGGCTTCTGCCCATTCACAGGCTTCTGCCCAGCTACAGGCTTCTGCACAGCTACAGGCTTCTGCCCATTCACAGGCTTCTGCCCAGCTACAGGCTTCTGCCCAGCTACAGGCTTCTGCCCATTCACAGGCTTCTGCCCAGCTACAGGCTTCTGCCCATTCACAGGCTTCTGCCCAGCTACAGGCTTCTGCACAGCTACAGGCTTCTGCCCATTCACAGGCTTCTGCCCAGCTACAGGCTTCTGCCCAGCTACAGGCATCTGCACAGCTACAGGCTTCTGCCCATTCACAGGCTTCTGCCCAGCTACAGGCTTCTGCACAGCTACAGGCTTCTGCCCATTCACAGGCTTCTGCCCAGGTACAGGCTTCTGTCCATTCACAGGCTTCTGCCCAGCTACAGGCTTCTGCCCAGCTACAGGCTTCTGCCCATTCACAGGCTTCTGCCCAGCTACAAGCTTCTGCCCAGCTACAGGCTTCTGCCCATTCACAGGCTTCTGCCCAGCTACAGTTTTCTGCCCAGGTACAGGCTTCTGTCCATTCACAGGCTTCTGCCCACCTACAGGCTTCTGCCCAGCTACAGGCTTCTGCCCATTCACAGGCTTCTGCCCAGCTACAGGCTTCTGCCGATTCACAGGCTTCTGCCCAGCTACAGGCTTCTGCCCAGCTACAGGCTTCTGCCCATTCACAGGCTTCTGCCCATTCACAGGTTTCTGCCCAGCTACAGGCTTCTGCCCATTCACAGGCTTCTGCCCAGCTACAGGCTTCTGCACAGCTACAGGCTTCTGCCCATTCACAGGCTTCTGCCCAGGTACAGGCTTCTGCCCATTCACAGGCTTCTGCTCAGCTACAGGCTTCTGCCCAGCTACAGGCTTCTGCCCATTCACAGGCTTCTGCCCATTCACAGGTTTCTGCCCATTCACAGGCTTCTGCCCATTCACAGGCTTCTGCCCAGCTACAGGCTTCAGCACAGCTACAGGCTTCTGCCCATTCACAGGCTTCTGCCCAGGTACAGGCTTCTGCCCATTCACAGGCTTCTGCTCAGCTACAGGCTTCTGCCCAGCTACAGGCTTCTGCCCATTCACAGGCTTCTGCCCATTCACAGGCTTCTGCCCAGGTACAGGCTTCTGTCCATTCACAGGCTTCTGCCCAGCTACATGCTTCTGCCCATTCAGAGGCTTCTGCCCAGCAACAGGCTACTGCCCAGCTACAGGCTTCTGCCCATTCACAGGCTTCTGCCCATTCACAGGCTTCTGCCCATTCACAGGCTTCTGCCCAGCTAGAGGCTTCTGCCCATTCACAGGCTTCTGCCCAGCTACAGGCTTCTGCCCAGCTACAGGCTTCTGCCCATTCACAGGCTTCTGCCCAGCTACAGGCTTCTGCCCATTCACAGGCTTCTGCCCATTCACAGGCTTCTGCCCAGCTACAGGCTTCTGAACAGCAACAGGCTTCTGCCCATTCACAGGCTTCTGCCCATTCACAGGCTTCTGCCCAGCTACAGGCTTCTGCCCATTCACAGGCTTCTGCCCAGCTACAGTTTTCTGCCCAGGTACAGGCTTCTTTCCATTCACAGGCTTCTGCCCACCTACAGGCTTCTGCCCAGCTACAGGCTTCTGCCCATTCACAGGCTTCTGCCCAGCTACAGGCTTCTGCCCATTCACTGGCTTCTGCCCATTCACAGGCTTCTGCCCAGCTACAGGCTTCTGCACAGCTACAGGCTTCTGCCCATTCACAGGCTTCTGCCCAGCTACAGGCTTCTGCCCAGCTACAGGCATCTGCACAGCTACAGGCTTCTGCCCATTCACAGGCTTCTGCCCAGCTACAGGCTTCTGCCCATTCACAGGCTTTTGTCCATTCACCGGCTTCTGCCCAGCTACAGGCTTCTGCCCAGCTACAGGCTTCTGCCCATTCACAGGCTTTTGCCCACCTACAGGCTTCTGCCCATTCACAGGCTTCTGCCCATTCACAGGCTTCTGCCCAGCTACAGGCTTCTGCACAGCTACAGGCTTCTGCCCGTTCACAGGCTTCTGCCCAGGTACAGGCTTCTGCCCATTCACAGGCTTCTGCCCAGCTACAGGCTTCTGCCCATTCACAGGCTTCTGCCCAGCTACAGGCTTCTGCCTAGCTACAGGCTTCTGCCCATTCACAGGCTTCTGCCCAGCTACAGTTTTCTGCCCAGGTACAGGCTTTTGTCCATTCACAGGCTTCTGCCCACCTACAGGCTTCTGCCCAGCTACAGGTTTCTGCCCATTCACAGGCTTCTGACCAGCTACAGGCTTCTGCCCATTCACAGGTTTCTGCCCATTCACAGGCTTCTGACCAGCTACAGGCTTCTGCCCATTCACAGGCTTCTGCCCATTCACAGGCTTCTGCCCATTCACAGGCTTTTGCCCATTCACAGGCTTCTGCCCAGCTACAGGCTTCTGCACAGCTACAGGCTTCTGCCCGTTCACAGGCTTCTGCCCAGGTACAGGCTTCTGCCCATTCACAGGCTTCTGCTCAGCTACAGGCTTCTGCCCATTCACAGGCTTCTGTCCAGCTACAGTTTGCTGCCCAGCTACAGGCTTCTGCCCAGCTACAGGCTTCTGCCCATTCAGAGGCTTCTGTCCAGCTACAGTTTTCTGACCAGCTACAGGCTTCTGCCCAGCTACAGGCTTCTGCCCAGCTACAGGCTTCTGCCCATTCACAGGCTTCTGCCCATTCACAGGCTTCTGCCCAGCTACAGGCTTTTGCCCATTCACAGGCTTCTGGCCAGGTACAGGTATCTGCCCATTCACAGGCTTCTGCCCAGCTACAGGCTTTTGCCCAGCAACAGGCTTT
The DNA here is from genome assembly GCF_023375975.1 of Astyanax mexicanus. Lineage (NCBI taxonomy): Eukaryota > Metazoa > Chordata > Actinopteri > Characiformes > Acestrorhamphidae > Astyanax > Astyanax mexicanus. The sequence goes on along the minus strand of NC_064424.1, from coordinate 29,996,608 downwards.
TGCCCATTCACCGAATTCTGCCCAGCTACAGGCTTCTGCCCAGCTACAGGCTTCTGCCCATTCACAGGCTTCTGCCCATTCACAGGTTTCTGCCCAGCTACAGGCTTCTGCCCAGCTACAGGCTTCTGCCCAGCTACAGGCTTCTGCCCATTCACAGGCTTCTGCCCATTCACAGGCTTCTGCCCAGCTAGAGGCTTCTGCCCATTCACAGGCTTCTGCCCAGCTACAGGCTTCTGCCCAGCTACAGGCTTCTGCCCATTCACAGGCTTCTGCCCAGCTACAGGCTTCTGCCCATTCACAGGCTTCTGCCCATTCACAGGCTTCTGCCCAGCTAGAGGCTTCTGCCCATTCACAGGCTTCTGCCCAGCTACAGGCTTCTGCCCAGCTACAGGCTTCTGCCCATTCACAGGCTTCTGCCCATTCACAGGCTTCTGCCCAGCTACAGGCTTCTGCCCATTCACAGGCTTCTGTCCATTTACAGGCTTCTGCCCATTCACAGGCTTCTGCCCAGCTACATGCTTCTGCCCATTCACAGGCTTCTGCCCAGCTACAGTTTTATGCCCAGGTACAGGCTTCTGTCCATTCACAGGCTTTTGCCCACATACAGGCTTCTGCCCAGCTACAGGCTTCTGCCCATTCACAGGCTTCTGCCCAGCTACAGGCTTCTGCCCATTCAAAGGCTTCTGCCCATTCACAGGCTTCTGCCCAGCTACAGGCTTCTGCACAGCTACAGGCTTCTGCCCATTCACAGGCTTCTGCCCAGCTACAGGCTTCTGCCCAGCTACAGGCTTCTGCACAGCTACAGGCTTCTGCCCATTCACAGGCTTCTGCCGAGCTACAGGCTTCTGCACAGCTACAGGCTTCTGCCCATTCACAGGCTTCTGCCCAGCTACAGGCTTCTGCCCAGCTACAGGCTTCTGCCCAGCTACAGGCTTCTGCCCATTCACAGGCTTCTGCCCAGCTACAGGCTTCTGCCCATTCACAGGCTTTTGTCCATTCACCGGATTCTGCCCAGCTACAGGCTTCTGCCCAGCTACAGGCTTCTGCCCAGCTACAGGCTTCTGCCCATTCACATGCTTCTGCCCAGCTACAGGCTTCTGCCCATTCACAGGCTTCTGCCCAGCTACAGGCTTCTGCCCAGCTACAGGCTTCTGCCCATTCACAGGCTTCTGTCCATTTACAGGCTTCTGCCCAGCTAGAGGCTTCTGCCCATTCACAGGCTTCTGCCCAGCTACAGGCTTCTGCCCAGCTACAGGCTTCTGCCCATTCACAGGCTTCTGCCCATTCACAGGCTTCTGCCCAGCTACAGGCTTCTGCCCATTCACAGGCTTCTGTCCATTTACAGGCTTCTGCCCATTCACAGGCTTCTGCCCAGCTACATGCTTCTGCCCATTCACAGGCTTCTGCCCAGCTACAGTTTTATGCCCAGGTACAGGCTTCTGTCCATTCACAGGCTTTTGCCCACCTACAGGCTTCTGCCCAGCTACAGGCTTCTGCCCATTCACAGGCTTCTGCCCAGCTACAGGCTTCTGCCCATTCACAGGCTTCTGCCCATTCACAGGCTTCTGCCCAGCTACAGGCTTCTGCACAGCTACAGGCTTCTGCACAGCTACAGGCTTCTGCCCATTCACAGGCTTCTGCCCAGGTACAGGCTTCTGCACATTCACAGGCTTCTGCCCAGCTACAGGCTTCTGCCCATTCACAGGCTTTTGTCCATTCACCGGATTCTGCCCAGCTACAGGCTTCTGCCCAGCTACAGGCTTCTGCCCATTCACATGCTTCTGCCCAGCTACAGGCTTCTGCCCATTCACAGGCTTCTGCCCATTCACAGGCTTCTGCCCAGCTACAGGCTTCTGCCCAGCTACAGGCTTCTGCCCATTCACAGGCTTCTGTCCATTTACAGGCTTCTGCCCAGCTAGAGGCTTCTGCCCATTCACAGGCTTCTGCCCAGCCACAGGCTTCTGCCCAGCTACAGGCTTCTGCCCATTCACAGGCTTCTGCCCATTCACAGGCTTCTGCCCAGCTACAGGCTTCTGCCCATTCACAGGCTTCTGTCCATTTACAGGCTTCTGCCCATTCACAGGCTTCTGCCCAGCTACATGCTTCTGCCCATTCACAGGCTTCTGCCCAGCTACAGTTTTATGCCCAGGTACAGGCTTCTGTCCATTCACAGGCTTTTGCCCACCTACAGGCTTCTGCCCAGCTACAGGCTTCTGCCCATTCACAGGCTTCTGCCCAGCTACAGGCTTCTGCCCATTCACAGGCTTCTGCCCATTCACAGGCTTCTGCCCAGCTACAGGCTTCTGCACAGCTACAGGCTTCTGCACAGCTACAGGCTTCTGCCCATTCACAGGCTTCTGCCCAGGTACAGGCTTCTGCCCATTCACAGGCTTCTGCCCAGCTAGAGGCTTCTGCCCATTCACAGGCTTCTGCCCATTCACAGGCTTCTGCCCAGCTACAGTTTCTGCCCAAGTAAAGGCTTCTGTCCATTCACAGGCTTCTGCCCAGCTACAGGCTTCTGCCCAGCTACAGGCTTCTGCCCATTCACAGGCTTCTGGCCAGGTACAGGCTTCTGCCCAGCAACAGGCTTCTGCCCATTCACAGGCTTCTGCCCAGCTACAGGCTTCTGCCCAGCTACAGGCTTCTGCCCATTCACAGGCTTCTGCCCATTCACAGGCTTCTGGCCAGGTACAGGCTTCTGCCCTTTCATAGGCTTCTGGCCAGGTACAGGCTTCTGCCCATTCACAGGCTTCTGCCCATTCACAGGTATCTGCCCAGCTACAGGCTTCTGCCCATTCACAGGCTTCTGCCCATTCACAGGCTTCTGCCCAGCTACAGGCTTCTGCCCATTCACAGGCTTTTGCCCATTTACCGGCTTCTGCCCAGCTACAGGCTTCTGCCCAGCTACAGGCTTCTGCCCATTCACAGGCTTCTGCCCAGCTACAGGCTTCTGCCCAGCTACAGGCTTCTGCCCATTCACAGGCTTCTGTCCATTTACAGGCTTCTGCCCAGCTAGAGGCTTCTGCCCATTCACAGGCTTCTGAACAGCTACAGGCTTCTGCCCAGCTACAGGCTTCTGCCCAGCTACAGGCTTCTGCCCATTCACAGGCTTCTGCCCAGCTACAGGCTTCTGCCCAGCTACAGGCTTCTGCCCATTCACAGGCTTCTGCCCAGCTACAGTTTTCTGCCCAGCTACAGGCTTCTGCCCATTCACAGGCTTCTGCCCAGCTACAGGCTTCTGCCCAGCTACAGGCTTCTGCCCATTCACAGGCTTCTGCCCAGTTACAGGCTTCTGCCCAGCTACAGGCTTCTGCCCATTCACAGGCTTCTGCCCAGCTACAGGCTTCTGCCCATTCACAGACTTTTGCCCATTCACCGGCTTCTGCCCTGCTACAGACTTCTGCCCAGCTACAGGCTTCTGCCCATTCACAGGCTTCTGCCCAGCTACAGGCTTCTGCCCAGCTACAGGCTTCTGCCCATTCACAGGCTTCTGTCCATTTACAGGCTTCTGCCCAGCTAGAGGCTTCTGCCCATTCACAGGCTTCTGCCCATTCACAGGCTTCTGCCCAGCTAGAGGCTTCTGCCCATTCACAGGCTTCTGCCCATTCACAGGCTTCTGCCCAGCTACAGTTTCTGCCCAAGTAAAGGCTTCTGTCCATTCACAGGCTTCTGCCCAGCTACAGGCTTCTGCCCAGCTACAGGCTTCTGCCCATTCACAGGCTTCTGGCCAGGTACAGGCTTCTGCCCAGCAACAGGCTTCTGCCCATTCACAGGCTTCTACCCAGCTACAGGCTTCTGCCCAGCTACAGGCTTCTGCCCATTTACAGGCTTCTGCCCATTCACAGGCTTCTGGCCAGGTACAGGCTTCTGCCCATTCACAGGCTTCTGGCCAGGTACAGGCTTCTGCCCATTCACAGGCTTCTGCCCAGTCACAGGTATCTGCCCAGCTACAGGCTTCTGACCATTCACAGGCTTCTGCCCATTCACAGGCTTCTGCCCAGCTACAGGCTTCTGCCCATTCACAGGCTTTTGCCCATTCACCGGCTTCTGCCCAGCTACAGGCTTCTGCCCAGCTACAGGCTTCTGCCCATTCACAGGCTTCTGCCCAGCTACAGGCTTCTGCCCAGCTACAGGCTTCTGCCCAGCTACAGGCTTCTGCCCATTCACAGGCTTCTGTCCATTTACAGGCTTCTGCCCAGCTCGAGGCTTCTGCCCATTCACAGGCTTCTGAACAGCTACAGGCTTCTGCCCAGCTACAGTCTTCTGCCCAGCTACAGGCTTCTGCCCATTCACAGGCTTCTGCCCAGCTACAGGCTTCTGCCCAGCTACAGGCTTCTGCCCATTCACAGGCTTCTGCCCAGCTACAGTTTTCTGCCCAGCTACAGGCTTCTGCCCATTCACAGGCTTCTGCCCAGCTACAGGCTTCTGCCCAGCTACAGGCTTCTGCCCATTCACAGGCTTCTGCCCAGCTACAGGCTTCTGCCCAGCCACAGGCTTCTGCCCAGCTACAGGCTTCTGCCCATTCACAGGCTTCTGTCCATTTACAAGCTTCTGCCCAGCTAGAGGCTTCTGCCCATTCACAGGCTTCTGCCCAGCTACAGGTTTCTGCCCAGCTACAGGCTTCTGCCCATTCACAGGCTTCAGCCCAGGTACAGGCTTCTGCCCATTCACAGGCTTCTGCCCATTCACAGGCTTCTGCCCAGCTACAGGCTTCTGCATAGCTACAGGCTTCTGCCCATTCACAGGCTTCAGCCCAGGTACAGGCTTCTGTCCATTCACAGGCTTCTGCCCAGCTACAGGCTTCTGCCCAGCTACAGGCTTCTGCCCATTCACAGGCTTCTGCCCAGCTACAGTTTTCTGCCCAGGTACAGGCTTCTGTCCATTCACAGGCTTCTGCCCACCTACAGGCTTCTGCCCAGCTACAGGCTTCTGCCCAGCTACAGGCTTCTGCACAGCTACAGGCTTCTGCCCATTCACAGGCTTCTGCCCAGCTACAGGCTTCTGCCCATTCACAGGCTTTTGTCCATTCACCGGCTTCTGCACAGCTACAGGCTTCTGCCCAGCTACAGGCTTCTGCCCATTCACAGGCTTCTGCCCAGCTACAGGCTTCTGCCCATTCACAGGCTTCTGCCCATTCACAGGCTTCTGCCCAGCTACAGGCTTCTGCACAGCTACAGGCTTCTGCCCGTTCACAGGCTTCTGCCCAGGTACAGGCTTCTGCCCATTCACAGGCTTCTGCCCAGCTACAGGCTTCTGCCCAGCTACAGGCTTCTGCCCATTCACAGGCTTCTGCCCAGCTACAGGCTTCTGCCCAGCTACAGGCTTCTGCCCATTCACAGGCTTCTGCCCAGCTACAGTTTTCTGCCAAGGTACAGGCTTTTGTCCATTCACAGGCTTCTGCCCACCTACAGGCTTCTGACCAGCTACAGGTTTCTGCCCATTCACAAGCTTCTGACCAGCTACAGGCTTCTGCCCATTCACAGGTTTCTGCCCATTCACAGGCTTCTGACCAGCTACAGGCTTCTGCCCATTCACAGGCTTCTGCCCATTCACAGGCTTTTGCCCATTCACAGGCTTCTGCCCAGGTACAGGCTTCTGCCCATTCACAGGGTTCTGCTCAGCTACAGGCTTCTGCCCATTCACAGGCTTCTGTCCAGCTACAGTTTTCTGCCCAGCTACAGGCTTCTGCCCATTCACAGGCTTCTGCCCAGCTACAGGCTTCTGCCCAGCTACAGGCTTCTGCCCAGCTACAGGCTTCTGCCCATTCACAGGCTTCTGCCCATTCACAGGCTTCTGCCCAGCTACAGGCTTCTGCCCATTCACAGGCTTCTGGCCAGGTACAGGCTTCTGCCCATTCACAGGCTTCTGGCCAGGTACAGGCTTCTGCCAATTCACAGGCTTCTGCCCAGTCACAGGTATCTGCCCAGCTACAGGCTTCTGACCATTCACAGGCTTCTGCCCATTCACAGGCTTCTGCCCAGCTACAGGCTTTTGCCCAGCAACAGGCTTTTGCCCATTCACCGAATTCTGCCCAGCTACAGGCTTCTGCCCAGCTACAGGCTTCTGCCCATTCACAGGCTTCTGCCCAGCTACAGGCTTCTGCCCATTCACAGGCTTCTGTCCATTTACAGGCTTCTGCCCAGCTAGAGGCTTATGCCCATTCACAGGCTTCTGCCCAGCTACAGGCTTCTTCCCAGCTACAGGCTTCTGCCCATTCACAGGCTTCTGCCCAGGTACAGGCTTCTGCCCATTCACAGGCTTCTGCCCATTCACAGGCTTCTGCCCACCTACAGGCTTCTGCACAGCTACAGGCTTCTGCCCATTCACAGGCTTCTGCCCAGGTACAGGCTTCTGTCCATTCACAGGCTTCTGCCCAGCTACAGCCTTCTGCCCAGCTACAGGCTTCTGCCCATTCACAGGCTTCTGCCCAGCTACAGGCTTCTGCCCAGCTACAGGCTTCTGCCCATTCACAGGCTTCTGCCCAGCTACAGTTTTCTGCCCAGGTACAGGCTTCTGTCCATTCACAGGCTTCTGCCCACCTACAGGCTTCTGCCCAGCTACAGGCTTCTGCCCATTCACAGGCTTCTGCCCAGCTACAGGCTTCTGCCAATTCACAGGCTTCTGCCCAGCTACAGGCTTCTGCCCAGCTACAGGCTTCTGCCCATTCACAGGCTTCTGCCCAGCTACAGGCTTCTGCCCATTCACAGGCTTCTGCCCAGCTATAGGCTTCTGCACAGCTACAGGCTTCTGCCCATTCACAGGCTTCTGCCCAGGTACAGGCTTCTGCCCATTCACAGGCTTCTTCTCAGCTACAGGCTTGTGCCCATTCACAGGCTTCTGCCCAGCTACAGTTTTCTGCCCAGGTACAGGCTTCTGTCCATTCACAGGCTTCTTTCCAGATACAGGCTTCTGCCCAGCTACAGGCTTCTGCCCATTCACAGGCTTCTGCCCATTCACAGGTTTCTTCCCAGCTACAGGCTTCTGCCCATTCGAAGGCTTCTGCTCAGCTACAGGCTTCTGCCCCGCTACAGGCTTCTGCCCATTCACAGGCTTCTGCCCAGGTACAGGCTTCTGCCCATTCGAAGGCTTCTGCTCAGCTACAGGCTTCTGCCCACCTACAGGCTTCTGCCCAGCTACAGGCTTCTGCCCATTCACAGGCTTCTGCCCAGCTACAGGCTTCTGCCCATTCACAGGCTTCTGCCCAGCTACAGGCTTCTGCCCAGCTACATGCTTCTGCCCATTCACAGGCTTCTGCCCATTCACAGGCATCTGCCCAGCTAGAGGCTTCTGCCCATTCACAGGCTTCTGCCCAGCTACAGGCTTCTGCCCAGCTACAGGCTTCTGCCCATTCACAGGCTTCTGCCCAGGTACAGGCTTCTGCCCATTAACAGGCTTCTTCTCAGCTACAGGCTTGTGCCCATTCACAGGCTTCTGCCCAGCTACAGTTTTCTGCCCAGGTACAGGCTTCTGTCCATTCACAGGCTTCTTTCCAGATACAGGCTTCTGCCCAGCTACAGGCTTCTGCCCATTCACAGGCTTCTGCCCATTCACAGGTTTCTTCCCAGCTACAGGCTTCTGCCCATTCACAGGCTTCTGCCCAGCTACAGGCTTCAGCACAGCTACAGGCTTCTGCCCATTCACAGGCTTCTGCCCAGGTACAGGCTTCTGCCCATTTGAAGGCTTCTGCTCAGCTACAGGCTTCTGCCCCGATACAGGCTTCTGCCCATTCACAGGCTTCTGCCCATTCACAGGCTTCTGCCCAGGTACAGGCTTCTGTCCATTCACAGGCTTCTGCCCACCTACAGGCTTCTGCCCAGCTACAGGCTTCTGCCCATTCACAGGCTTCTGCCCAGCTACAGGCTTCTGCCCATTCACAGGCTTCTGCCCAGCTACAGGCTTCTGCCCAGCTACAGGCTTCTGCCCATTCACAGGCTTCTGCCCATTCACAGGCATCTGCCCAGCTAGAGGCTTCTGCCCATTCACAGGCTTCTGCCCAGCTACAGGCTTCTGCCCAGCTACAGGCTTCTGCCCATTCACAGGCTTCTGCCCAGCTACAGGCTTCTGCCCATTCACAGGCTTCTGCCCAGCTACAGTTTTCTGCCCAGGTACAGGCTTCTGTCCATTCACAGGCTTCTGGCCAGGTACAGGCTTCTGTCCATTCACAAGCTTCTGGCCAGGTACAGGCTTCTGCCCATTCACAGGCTTCTGCCCAGTCACAGGTATCTGCCCAGCTACAGGCTTCTGACCATTCACAGGCTTCTGCCCATTCACAGGCTTCTGCCCATTCACAGGCTTCTGCCCAGCTACAGGCTTCTGCCCATTCACAGGCTTTTGCCCATTCACCGGCTTCTGCCCTGCTACAGGCTTCTGCCCAGCTACAGGCTTCTGCCCATTCACAGGCTTCTGCCCAGCTACAGGCTTCTGCCCAGCTACAGGCTTCTGCCCATTCACAGGCTTCTGTCCATTTACAGGCTTCTGCCCAGCTAGAGGCTTCTGCCCATTCACAGGCTTCTGCCCATTCACAGGCTTCTGCCCAGCTAGAGGCTTCTGCCCATTCACAGGCTTCTGCCCATTCACAGGCTTCTGCCCAGCTACAGTTTCTGCCCAAGTAAAGGCTTCTGTCCATTCACAGGCTTCTGCCCAGCTACAGGCTTCTGCCCAGCTACAGGCTTCTGCCCATTCACAGGCTTCTGGCCAGGTACAGGCTTCTGCCCAGCAACAGGCTTCTGCCCATTCACAGGCTTCTTCCCAGCTACAGGCTTCTGCCCAGCTACAGGCTTCTGCCCATTCACAGGCTTCTGCCCATTCACAGGCTTCTGGCCAGGTACAGGCTTCTGCCCATTCACAGGCTTCTGGCCAGGTACAGGCTTCTGCCCATTCACAGGCTTCTGCCCAGTCACAGGTATCTGCCCAGCTACAGGCTTCTGACCATTCACAGGCTTCTGCCCATTCACAGGCTTCTGCCCAGCTACAGGCTTCTGCCCATTCACAGGCTTTTGCCCATTCACCGGCTTCTGCCCAGCTACAGGCTTCTGCCCAGCTACAGGCTTCTGCCCAGCTACAGGCTTCTGCCCATTCACAGGCTTCTGCCCAGCTACAGGCTTCTGCCCAGCTACAGGCTTCTGCCCATTCACAGGCTTCTGCCCAGCTACAGGCTTCTGCCCATTGACAGGCTTCTGCACAGCTACAGGCTTCTGCCCATTCACAGGCTTCTGCCCATTCACAGGCTTCTGCCCAGCTACAGGCTTCTGCCCATTCACAGGCTTCTGTCCATTTACAGGCTTCTGCCCAGCTACAGGCTTCTGCCCATTCACAGGCTTCTGCCCAGCTACAGTTTTCTGCCCAGCTACAGGCTTCTGCCCATTCACAGGCTTCCTCCCAGCTACAGGCTTCTGCCCAGCTACAGGCTTCTGCCCATTCACAGGCTTCTGCCCAGCTACAGGCTTCTGCCCAGCTACAGGCTTCTGCCCAGCTACAGGCTTCTGCACATTCACAGGCTTCTGCCCAGCTACAGGCTTCTGCCCAGCTACAGGCTTCTGCCCATTCACAGGCTTCTGTCCATTTACAAGCTTCTGCCCAGCTAGAGGCTTCTGCCCATTCACAGGCTTCTGTCCATTTACAAGCTTCTGCCCAGCTAGAGGCTTCTGCCCATTCACAGGCTTCTGCCCAGCTACTGGCTTCTGCCCAGCTACAGGCTTCTGCCCATTCACAGGCTTCAGCCCAGGTACAGGCTTCTGCCCATTCACAGGCTTCTGCCCATTCACAGGCTTCTGCCCAGCTACAGGCTTCTGCATAGCTACAGGCTTCTGCCCATTCACAGGCTTCAGCCCAGGTACAGGCTTCTGTCCATTCACAGGCTTTTGCCCAGCTACAGGCTTCTGCCCAGCTACAGGCTTCTGCCCATTCACAGGCTTCTGCCCAGCTACAGGCTTCTGCCCAGCTACAGGCTTCTGCCCATTCACAGGCTTCTGCCCAGCTACAGTTTTCTGCCCAGGTACAGGCTTCTGTCCATTCACAGGCTTCTGCCCACCTACAGGCTTCTGCCCAGCTACAGGCTTCTGCCCAGCTACAGGCTTCTGCCCATTCACAGGCTTCTGCCCAGCTACAGTTTTCTGCCCAGGTACAGGCTTCTGTCCATTCACAGGCTTCTGCCCAGCTACAGGCTTCTGCCCATTCACAGGCTTCTGGCCAGGTACAGGCTTCTGCCCATTCACAGGCTTCTGCCCAGCTACAGGCTTTTGCCCAGCAACAGGCTTTTGCCCATTCACCGGGTTCTGCCCAGCTACAGGCTTCTGCCCAGCTACAGGCTTCTGCCCATTCACAGGCTTCTGCTCAGCTACAGGCTTCTGCCCAGCTACAGGCTTCTGCCCATTCACAGGCTTCTGTCCATTTACAGGCTTCTGCCCAGCTAGAGGCTTCTGCCCATTCACAGGCTTCTGCCCAGTTACAGGCTTCTGCCCATTCACAGGCTTCTGCCCAGCTACAGTTTTCTGCCCAGGTACAGGCTTCTGTCCATTCACAGGCTTCTGCCCAGCTACAGGCTTCTGTCCAGCTACAGGCTTCTGCCCATTCACAGGCTTCTGCCCAGCTACAGGCTTCTGCCCATTCACAGGCTTCTGCCCAGCTACAGGCTTCTGCCCAGCTACAGGCTTCTGCCCATTCACAGGCTTCTGCCCAGGTACAGGCTTCTGTCCATTCACAGGCTTCTGCCCAGCTACAGGCTTCTGCCCATTCACAGGCTATTGCCCATTCACAGGCTTCTGCCCATTCACAGGCTTCTGGCCAGGTACAGGCTTCTGCCCATTCACAGGCTTCTGGCCAAGTACAGGCTTCTGCCCATTCACAGGCTTCTGCCCAGTCACAGGTATCTGCCCAGCTACAGGCTTCTTCCCATTCACAGGCTTCTGCCCATTCACAGGCTTCTGCCCAGCTACAGGTTTCTGCCCATTCACAGGCTTTTGCCCATTCACTGGCTTCTGCCCAGCTACAGGCTTCTGCCCAGCTACAGGCTTCTGCCCATTCACAGGCTTCTGCCCAGCTACAGGCTTCTGCCCAGCTACAGGCTTCTGCCCATTCACAGGCTTCTGTCCATTTACAGGCTTCTGCCCAGCTAGAGGCTTCTGCCCATTCACAGGCTTCTGCCCAGCTACAGGCTTCTGCTCAGCTACAGGCTTCTGCCCAGCTACAGGCTTCTGCCCATTAACAGGCTTCTGCCCATTAACAGGCTTCTGCCCAGCTACAGGCTTCTGCCCAGCTACAGGCTTCTGCCCATTCACAGGCTTCTGCCCAGCTACACTTTTCTGCCCAGCTACAGGCTTCTGCCCATTCACAGGCTTCTGCCCAGCTACAGGCTTCTGCCCAGCTACAGGCTTTTGCCCATTCACAGGCTTCTGCCCAGCTACAGGCTTCTGCCCAGCTACAGGCTTCTGCCCAGCTACAGGCTTCTGCCCATTCACAGGCTTCTGCCCGGCTACAGGCTTTTGCCCATACACAGGCTTCTGGCCAGGTACAGGCTTCTGCCCATTCACAGGCTTCTGGCCAGGTACAGGCTTCTGCCCATTCACAGGCTTCTGCCCAGCTACAGGCTTTTGCCCAGCAACAGGCTTTTGCCCATTCACCGGGTTCTGCCCAGCTACAGGCTTCTGCCCAGCTACAGGCTTCTGCCCATTCACAGGCTTCTGCTCAGCTACAGGCTTCTGCCCAGCTACAGGCTTCTGCCCATTCACAGGCTTCTGTCCATTTACAGGCTTCTGCCCAGCTAGAGGCTTCTGCCCATTCACAGGCTTCTGCCCAGCTACAGGCTTCTGCCCATTCACAGGCTTCTGCCCAGCTACAGTTTTCTGCCCAGGTACAGGCTTCTGTCCATTCACAGGCTTCTGCCCAGCTACAGGCTTCTGTCCAGCTACAGGCTTCTGCCCATTCACAGGCTTCTGCCCAGCTACAGGCTTCTGCCCATTAACAGGCTTCTGCCCATTCACAGGCTTCTGCCCAGCTACAGGCTTCTGCCCAGCTACACTTTTCTGCCCAGCTACAGGCTTCTGCCCATTCACAGGCTTCTGCCCAGCTACAGGCTTCTGCCCAGCTACAGGCTTCTGCCCAGCTACAGGCTTCTGCCCATTCACAGGCTTCTGCCCAGCTACAGTTTTCTGCCCAGGTACAGGCTTCTGTCCATTCACAGGCTTCTGCCCACCTACAGGCTTCTGCCCAGCTACAGGCTTCTGCCCATTCACAGGCTTCTGCCCAGCTACAGGCTTCTGCCAATTCACAGGCTTCTGCCCAGCTACAGGCTTCTGCCCAGCTACAGGCTTCTGCCCATTCACAGGCTTCTGCCCATTCACAGGCTTCTGCCCAGCTACAGGCTTCTGCCCATTCACAGGCTTCTGCCCAGCTATATGCTTCTGCACAGCTACAGGCTTCTGCCCATTCACAGGCTTCTGCCCAGGTACAGGCTTCTGCCCATTCACAGGCTTCTTCTCAGCTACAGGCTTGTGCCCATTCACAGGCTTCTGCCCAGCTACAGTTTTCTGCCCAGGTACAGGCTTCTGTCCATTCACAGGCTTCTTTCCAGATACAGGCTTCTGCCCAGCTACAGGCTTCTGCCCATTCACAGGCTTCTGCCCATTCACAGGTTTCTTCCCAGCTACAGGCTTCTGCCCATTCGAAGGCTTCTGCTCAGCTACAGGCTTCTGCCCCGCTACAGGCTTCTGCCCATTCACAGGCTTCTGCCCAGGTACAGGCTTCTGCCCATTCGAAGGCTTCTGCTCAGCTACAGGCTTCTGCCCCGCTACAGGCTTCTGCCCATTCACAGGCTTCTGCCCATTCACAGGCTTCTGCCCAGGTACAGGCTTCTGTCCATTCACAGGCTTCTGCCCACCTACAGGCTTCTGCCCAGCTACAGGCTTCTGCCCATTCACAGGCTTCTGCCCAGCTACAGGCTTCTGCCCATTCACAGGCTTCTGCCCAGCTACAGGCTTCTGCCCAGCTACAGGCTTCTGCCCATTCACAGGCTTCTGCCCATTCACAGGCATCTGCCCAGCTAGAGGCTTCTGCCCATTCACAGGCTTCTGCCCAGCTACAGGCTTCTGCCCAGCTACAGGCTTCTGCCCATTCACAGGCTTCTGCCCAGGTACAGGCTTCTGCCCATTCACAGGCTTCTTCTCAGCTACAGGCTTGTGCCCATTCACAGGCTTCTGCCCAGCTACAGTTTTCTGCCCAGGTACAGGCTTCTGTCCATTCACAGGCTTCTTTCCAGATACAGGCTTCTGCCCAGCTACAGGCTTCTGCCCATTCACAGGCTTCTGCCCATTCACAGGTTTCTTCCCAGCTACAGGCTTCTGCCCATTCACAGGCTTCTGCCCAGCTACAGGCTTCAGCACAGCTACAGGCTTCTGCCCATTCACAGGCTTCTGCCCAGGTACAGGCTTCTGCCCATTTGAAGGCTTCTGCTCAGCTACAGGCTTCTGCCCCGATACAGGCTTCTGCCCATTCACAGGCTTCTGCCCATTCACAGGCTTCTGCCCAGGTACAGGCTTCTGTCCATTCACAGGCTTCTGCCCACCTACAGGCTTCTGCCCAGCTACAGGCTTCTGCCCATTCACAGGCTTCTGCCCAGCTACAGGCTTCTGCCCATTCACAGGCTTCTGCCCAGCTACAGGCTTCTGCCCAGCTACAGGCTTCTGCCCATTCACAGGCTTCTGCCCATTCACAGGCATCTGCCCAGCTAGAGGCTTCTGCCCATTCACAGGCTTCTGCCCAGCTACAGGCTTCTGCCCAGCTACAGGCTTCTGCCCATTCACAGGCTTCTGCCCAGCTACAGGCTTCTGCCCATTCACAGGCTTCTGCCCATTCACAGGCTTCTGCCCAGCTACAGGCTTCTGCACAGCTACAGGCTTCTGCCCATTCACAGGCTTCTGCCCATTCACAGGCTTCTGCCCAGCTACAGGCTTCTGCCCATTCACAGGCTTCTGTCCATTTACAGGCTTCTGCCCATTCACAGGCTTCTGCCCAGCTACAGGCTTCTGCCCATTCACAGGCTTCTGCCCAGCTACAGTTTTCTGCCCAGGTACAGGCTTCTGTCCATTCACAGGCTTCTGGCCAGGTACAGGCTTCTGTCCATTCACAGGCTTCTGGCCAGGTACAGGCTTCTGCCCATTCACAGGCTTCTGCCCAGTCACAGGTATCTGCCCAGCTACAGGCTTCTGACCATTCACAGGCTTCTGCCCATTCACAGGCTTCTGCCCATTCACAGGCTTCTGCCCATTCACAGGCTTTTGCCCATTCACCGGCTTCTGCCCTGCTACAGGCTTCTGCCCAGCTACAGGCTTCTGCCCATTCACAGGCTTCTGCCCAGCTACAGGCTTCTGCCCAGCTACAGGCTTCTGCCCATTCACAGGCTTCTGTCCATTTACAGGCTTCTGCCCAGCTAGAGGCTTCTGCCCATTCACAGGCTTCTGCCCATTCACAGGCTTCTGCCCATTCACAGGCTTCTGCCCAGCTACAGTTTCTGCCCAAGTAAAGGCTTCTGTCCATTCACAGGCTTCTGCCCAGCTACAGGCTTCTGCCCAGCTACAGGCTTCTGCCCATTCACAGGCTTCTGGCCAGGTACAGGCTTCTGCCCAGCAACAGGCTTCTGCCCATTCACAGGCTTCTTCCCAGCTACAGGCTTCTGCCCAGCTACAGGCTTCTGCCCATTCACAGGCTTCTGCCCATTCACAGGCTTCTGGCCAGGTACAGGCTTCTGCCCATTCACAGGCTTCTGGCCAGGTACAGGCTTCTGCCCATTCACAGGCTTCTGCCCAGTCACAGGTATCTGCCCAGCTACAGGCTTCTGACCATTCACAGGCTTCTGCCCATTCACAGGCTTCTGCCCAGCTACAGGCTTCTGCCCATTCACAGGCTTTTACCCATTCACCGGCTTCTGCCCAGCTACAGGCTTCTGCCCAGCTACAGGCTTCTGCCCAGCTACAGGCTTCTGCCCATTCACAGGCTTCTGCCCAGCTACAGGCTTCTGCCCAGCTACAGGCTTCTGCCCATTCACAGGCTTCTGCCCAGCTACAGGCTTCTGCCCATTGACAGGCTTCTGCACAGCTACAGGCTTCTGCCCATTCACAGGCTTCTGCCCATTCACAGGCTTCTGCCCAGCTACAGGCTTCTGCCCATTCACAGGCTTCTGTCCATTTACAGGCTTCTGCCCAGCTACAGGCTTCTGCCCATTCACAGGCTTCTGCCCAGCTACAGTTTTCTGCCCAGCTACAGGCTTCTGCCCATTCACAGGCTTCTGCCCAGCTACAGGCTTCTGCCCAGCTACAGGCTTCTGCCCATTCACAGGCTTCTGCCCAGCTACAGGCTTCTGCCCAGCTACAGGCTTCTGCCCAGCTACAGGCTTCTGCACATTCACAGGCTTCTGCCCAGCTACAGGCTTCTGCCCAGCTACAGGCTTCTGCCCATTCACAGGCTTCTGTCCATTTACAAGCTTCTGCCCAGCTAGAGGCTTCTGCCCATTCACAGGCTTCTGCCCAGCTACAGGCTTCTGCCCAGCTACAGGCTTCTGCCCATTCACAGGCTTCAGCCCAGGTACAGGCTTCTGCCCATTCACAGGCTTCTGCCCATTCACAGGCTTCTGCCCAGCTACAGGCTTCTGCATAGCTACAGGCTTCTGCCCATTCACAGGCTTCAGCCCAGGTACAGGCTTCTGTCCATTCACAGTCTTTTGCCCAGCTACAGGCTTCTGCCCAGCTACAGGCTTCTGCCCATTCACAGGCTTCTGCCCAGCTACAGGCTTCTGCCCAGCTACAGGCTTCTGCCCATTCACAGGCTTCTGCCCAGCTACAGTTTTCTGCCCAGGTACAGGCTTCTGTCCATTCACAGGCTTCTGCCCACCTACAGGCTTCTTCCCAGCTACAGGCTTCTGCCCATTCACAGGCTTCTGCCCAGCTACAGGCTTCTGCCCAGCTACAGGCTTCTGCCCAGCTACAGGCTTCTGCCCATTCACAGGCTTCTGCCCAGCTACAGTTTTCTGCCCAGGTACAGGCTTCTGTCCATTCACAGGCTTCTGCCCAGCTACAGGCTTCTGTCCATTCACAGGCTTCTGCCCAGCTACAGGCTTCTGCCCAGCTACAGGCTTCTGCCCATTCACAGGCTTCTGCCCATTCACAGGCTTCTGCCCATTCACAGGCTTCTGCCCATTCACAGGCTTCTGCCCATTCACAGGCTTCTGCCCGGCTACAGGCTTTTGCCCATACACAGGCTTCTGGCCAGGTACAGGCTTCTGCCCATTCACAGGCTTCTGGCCAGGTACAGGCTTCTGCCCATTCACAGGCTTCTGCCCAGCTACAGGCTTTTGCCCAGCAACAGGCTTTTGCCCATTCACCGGGTTCTGCCCAGCTACAGGCTTCTGCCCAGCTACAGGCTTCTGCCCATTCACAGGCTTCTGCTCAGCTACAGGCTTCTGCCCAGCTACAGGCTTCTGCCCATTCACAGGCTTCTGTCCATTTACAGGCTTCTGCCCAGCTAGAGGCTTCTGCCCATTCACAGGCTTCTGCCCAGTTACAGGCTTCTGCCCATTCACAGGCTTCTGCCCAGCTACAGTTTTCTGCCCAGGTACAGGCTTCTGTCCATTCACAGGCTTCTGCCCAGCTACAGGCTTCTGTCCAGCTACAGGCTTCTGCCCATTCACAGGCTTCTGCCCAGCTACAGGCTTCTGCCCATTCACAGGCTTCTGCCCAGCTACAGGCTTCTGCCCAGCTACAGGCTTCTGCCCATTCACAGGCTTCTGCCCAGGTACAGGCTTCTGTCCATTCACAGGCTTCTGCCCAGCTACAGGCTTCTGCCCATTCACAGGCTATTGCCCATTCACAGGCTTCTGCCCATTCACAGGCTTCTGGCCAGGTACAGGCTTCTGCCCATTCACAGGCTTCTGGCCAAGTACAGGCTTCTGCCCATTCACAGGCTTCTGCCCAGTCACAGGCTTCTGCCCAGCTACAGGCTTCTTCCCATTCACAGGCTTCTGCCCATTCACAGGCTTCTGCCCAGCTACAGGTTTCTGCCCATTCACAGGCTTTTGCCCATTCACCGGCTTCTGCCCAGCTACAGGCTTCTGCCCAGCTACAGGCTTCTGCCCATTCACAGGCTTCTGCCCAGCTACAGGCTTCTGCCCAGCTACAGGCTTCTGCCCATTCACAGGCTTCTGTCCATTTACAGGCTTCTGCCCAGCTAGAGGCTTCTGCCCATTCACAGGCTTCTGCCCAGCTACAGGCTTCTGCCCAGCTACAGGCTTCTGCCCAGCTACAGGCTTCTGCCCATTAACAGGCTTCTGCCCATTAACAGGCTTCTGCCCAGCTACAGGCTTCTGCCCAGCTACAGGCTTCTGCCCATTCACAGGCTTCTGCCCAGCTACACTTTTCTGCCCAGCTACAGGCTTCTGCCCATTCACAGGCTTCTGCCCAGCTACAGGCTTCTGCCCAGCTACAGGCTTTTGCCCATTCACAGGCTTCTGCCCAGCTACAGGCTTCTGCCCAGCTACAGGCTTCTGCCCAGCTACAGGCTTCTGCCCATTCACAGGCTTCTGCCCGGCTACAGGCTTTTGCCCATACACAGGCTTCTGGCCAGCTACAGGCTTCTGCCCATTCACAGGCTTCTGCCCATTCACAGGCTTCTGCCCAGCTACAGGCTTTTGCCCAGCAACAGGCTTTTGCCCATTCACCGGGTTCTGCCCAGCTACAGGCTTCTGCCCAGCTACAGGCTTCTGCCCATTCACAGGCTTCTGCTCAGCTACAGGCTTCTGCCCAGCTACAGGCTTCTGCCCATTCACAGGCTTCTGTCCATTTACAGGCTTCTGCCCAGCTAGAGGCTTCTGCCCATTCACAGGCTTCTGCCCAGCTACAGGCTTCTGCCCATTCACAGGCTTCTGCCCAGCTACAGTTTTCTGCCCAGGTACAGGCTTCTGTCCATTCACAGGCTTCTGCCCAGCTACAGGCTTCTGTCCAGCTACAGGCTTCTGCCCATTCACAGGCTTCTGCCCAGCTACAGGCTTCTGCCCATTAACAGGCTTCTGCCCATTCACAGGCTTCTGCCCAGCTACAGGCTTCTGCCCAGCTACACTTTTCTGCCCAGCTACAGGCTTCTGCCCATTCACAGGCTTCTGCCCAGCTACAGGCTTCTGCCCAGCTACAGGCTTCTGCCCATTCACAGGCTTCTGCCCAGCTACAGGCTTCTGCCCAGCTACAGGCTTCTGCCCAGCTACAGGCTACTGCCCATTCACAGGCTTCTGCCCATTCACAGGCTTCTGCCCAGCTACAGGCTTCTGCCCATTCACAGGCTTCTGTCCATTTACAAGCTTCTGCCCAGCTAGAGGCTTCTGCCCATTCACAGGCTTCTGCTCAGCTACAGGCTTCTGCCCAGCTACAGGCTTCTGCCCATTCACAGGCTTCTGTCCATTTACAGGCTTCTGCCCAGCTAGAGGCTTCTGCCCATTCACAGGCTTCTGCCCAGTTACAGGCTTCTGCCCATTCACAGGCTTCTGCCCAGCTACAGTTTTCTGCCCAGGTACAGGCTTCTGTCCATTCACAGGCTTCTGCCCAGCTACAGGCTTCTGTCCAGCTACAGGCTTCTGCCCATTCACAGGCTTCTGCCCAGCTACAGGCTTCTGCCCATTCACAGGCTTCTGCCCAGCTACAGGCTTCTGCCCAGCTACAGGCTTCTGCCCATTCACAGGCTTCTGCCCAGGTACAGGCTTCTGTCCATTCACAGGCTTCTGCCCAGCTACAGGCTTCTGCCCATTCACAGGCTATTGCCCATTCACAGGCTTCTGCCCATTCACAGGCTTCTGGCCAGGTACAGGCTTCTGCCCATTCACAGGCTTCTGGCCAAGTACAGGCTTCTGCCCATTCACAGGCTTCTGCCCAGTCACAGGCTTCTGCCCAGCTACAGGCTTCTTCCCATTCACAGGCTTCTGCCCATTCACAGGCTTCTGCCCAGCTACAGGTTTCTGCCCATTCACAGGCTTTTGCCCATTCACCGGCTTCTGCCCAGCTACAGGCTTCTGCCCAGCTACAGGCTTCTGCCCATTCACAGGCTTCTGCCCAGCTACAGGCTTCTGCCCAGCTACAGGCTTCTGCCCATTCACAGGCTTCTGTCCATTTACAGGCTTCTGCCCAGCTAGAGGCTTCTGCCCATTCACAGGCTTCTGCCCAGCTACAGGCTTCTGCCCAGCTACAGGCTTCTGCCCAGCTACAGGCTTCTGCCCATTAACAGGCTTCTGCCCATTAACAGGCTTCTGCCCAGCTACAGGCTTCTGCCCAGCTACAGGCTTCTGCCCATTCACAGGCTTCTGCCCAGCTACACTTTTCTGCCCAGCTACAGGCTTCTGCCCATTCACAGGCTTCTGCCCAGCTACAGGCTTCTGCCCAGCTACAGGCTTTTGCCCATTCACAGGCTTCTGCCCAGCTACAGGCTTCTGCCCAGCTACAGGCTTCTGCCCAGCTACAGGCTTCTGCCCATTCACAGGCTTCTGCCCGGCTACAGGCTTTTGCCCATACACAGGCTTCTGGCCAGCTACAGGCTTCTGCCCATTCACAGGCTTCTGCCCATTCACAGGCTTCTGCCCAGCTACAGGCTTTTGCCCAGCAACAGGCTTTTGCCCATTCACCGGGTTCTGCCCAGCTACAGGCTTCTGCCCAGCTACAGGCTTCTGCCCATTCACAGGCTTCTGCTCAGCTACAGGCTTCTGCCCAGCTACAGGCTTCTGCCCATTCACAGGCTTCTGTCCATTTACAGTCTTCTGCCCAGCTAGAGGCTTCTGCCCATTCACAGGCTTCTGCCCAGCTACAGGCTTCTGCCCATTCACAGGCTTCTGCCCAGCTACAGTTTTCTGCCCAGGTACAGGCTTCTGTCCATTCACAGGCTTCTGCCCAGCTACAGGCTTCTGTCCAGCTACAGGCTTCTGCCCATTCACAGGCTTCTGCCCAGCTACAGGCTTCTGCCCATTAACAGGCTTCTGCCCATTCACAGGCTTCTGCCCAGCTACAGGCTTCTGCCCAGCTACACTTTTCTGCCCAGCTACAGGCTTCTGCCCATTCACAGGCTTCTGCCCAGCTACAGGCTTCTGCCCAGCTACAGGCTTCTGCCCATTCACAGGCTTCTGCCCAGCTACAGGCTTCTGCCCAGCTACAGGCTTCTGCCCAGCTACAGGCTACTGCCCATTCACAGGCTTCTGCCCATTCACAGGCTTCTGCCCAGCTACAGGCTTCTGCCCATTCACAGGCTTCTGTCCATTTACAAGCTTCTGCCCAGCTAGAGGCTTCTGCCCATTCACAGGCTTCTGCTCAGCTACAGGCTTCTGCCCAGCTACAGGCTTCTGCCCATTCACAGGCTTCTGCCCAGGTACAGGCTTCTGCCCATTCACAGGCTTCTGCCCATTCACAGGCTTCTGCCCAGCTACAGGCTTCTGCACAGCTACAGGCTTCTGCCCATTCACAGGCTTCTGCCCAGGTACAGGCTTCTGTCCATTCACAGGCTTCTGCCCGGCTACAGGCTTCTGCCCATTCACAGGCTTCTGCCCAGCTACAGTTTTCTGCCCAGGTACAGGCTTCTGTCCATTCACAGGCTTCTTTCCAGATACAGGCTTCTGCCCAACTACAGGCTTCTGCCCATTCACAGGCTTCTGCCCATTCACAGGTTTCTGCCCAGCTACAGGCTTCTGCCCATTCACAGGCTTCTGCCCAGCTACAGGCTTCAGCCCAGCTACAGGCTTCTGCCCATTCACAGGCTTCTGCCCAGCTACAGGCTTCAGCACAGCTACAGGCTTCAGCACAGCTACAGGCTTCTGCCCATTCACAGGCTTCTGCCCAGGTACAGGCTTCTGCCCATTCGAAGGCTTCTGCTCAGCTACAGGCTTCTGCCCAGCTACAGGCTTCTGCCCATTCACAGGCTTCTGCCCATTCACAGGCTTCTGCCCAGCTACAGGCTTCTGCCCATTCACAGGCTTCTGCCCAGGTACAGGCTTCTGTCCATTCACAGGCTTCTGCCCACCTACAGGCTTCTGCCCAGCTACAGGCTTATGCCCATTCACAGGCTTCTGCCCAGCTACAGGCTTCTGCCCATTCACAGGCTTCTGCCCAGCTACAGGCTTCTGCCCAGCTACAGGCTTCTGCCCATTCACAGGCTTCTGCCCATTCACAGGCTTCTGCCCAGCTAGAGGCTTCTGCCCATTCACAGGCTTCTGCCCAGCTACAGGCTTCTGCCCAGCTACAGGCTTCTGCCCATTCACAGGCTTCTGCCCAGCTACAGGCTTCTGCCCATTGACAGGCTTCTGCACAGCTACAGGCTTCTGCACATTCACAGGCTTCTGCCCATTCACAGGCTTCTGCCCAGCTACAGGCTTCTGCCCATTCACAGGCTTCTGTCCATTTACAGGCTTCTGCCCAGCTACAGGCTTCTGCCCATTCACAGGCTTCTGCCCAGCTACAGGCTTCTGCCCATTGACAGGCTTCTGCACAGCTACAGGCTTCTGCCCATTCACAGGCTTCTGCCCATTGACAGGCTTCTGCCCAGCTACAGGCTTCTGCCCAGCTACAGGCTTCTGCACAGCTACAGGCTTCTGCCCATTCACAGGCTTCTGCCCATTCACAGGCTTCTGCCCAGCTACAGGCTTCTGCCCATTCACAGGCTTCTGTCCATTTACAGGCTTCTGCCCAGCTAGAGGCTTCTGCCCATTCACAGGCTTCTGCCCAGCTACAGGCTTCTGCCCATTCACAGGCTTCTGCCCAGCTACAGGCTTCTGCCCAGCTACAGGCTTCTGCACAGCTACAGGCTTCTGCCCATTCACAGGCTTCTGCCCATTCACAGGCTTATGCCCAGCTACAGGCTTCTGCCCATTCACAGGCTTCTGCCCAGCTACAGGCTTCTGCCCATTCACAGGCTTCTGCCCAGCTACAGGCTTCTGCCCAGCTACAGGCTTCTGCCCATTCACAGGCTTCTGCCCATTCACAGGCTTCTGCCCAGCTACAGGCTTCTGCCCAGCTACAGGCTTCTGCCCAGCTACAGGCTTCTGCCCATTCACAGGCTTCTGCCCATTCACAGGCTTCTGCCCAGCTACAGGCTTCTGCCCATTCACAGGCTTCTGTCCATTTACAAGCTTCTGCCCAGCTAGAGGCTTCTGCCCATTCACAGGCTTCTGCCCAGCTACAGGCTTCTGCCCAGCTACAGGCTTCTGCCCATTCACAGGCTTCTGCCCAGGTACAGGCTTCTGCCCATTCACAGGCTTCTGCCCATTCACAGGCTTCTGCCCATTCACAGGCTTCTGCCCATTCACAGGCTTCTGCCCAGCTACAGGCTTCTGCACAGCTACAGGCTTCTGCCCATTCACAGGCTTCTGCCCAGGTACAGGCTTCTGTCCATTCACAGGCTTCTGCCCAGCTACAGGCTTCTGCCCAGCTACAGGCTTCTGCCCATTCACAGGATTCTGCCCAGCTACAGGCTTCTGCCCAGGTACAGGCTTCTGCCCATTCACAGGCTTCTGCCCAGCTACAGTTTTCTGCCCAGGTACAGGCTTCTGCCCATTCACAGGATTCTGCCCACCTACAGGCTTCTGCCCAGCTACAGGCTTCTGCCCATTCACAGGCTTCTGCCCAGCTACAGGCTTCTGCCCATTCACAGGCTTCTGCCCAGCTACAGGCTTCTGCCCATTCACAGGCTTCTGCCCAGCTACAGGCTTCTGCCCAGCTACAGGCTTCTGCCCATTCACAGGCTTCTGCCCATTCACAGGTTTCTGCCCAGCTACAGGCTTCTGCCCATTCACAGGCTTCTGCCCAGCTACAGGCTTCTGCACAGCTACAGGCTTCTGCCCATTCTCAGGCTTCTTCCCAGGTACAGGCTTCTGCCCATTCACAGGCTTCTTCTCAGCTACAGGCTTCTGCCCATTCACAGGCTTCTGCCCAGCTACAGTTTTCTGCCCAGGTACAGGGTTCTGTCCATTCACAGGCTTCTTTCCAGATACAGGCTTCTGCCCAGCTACAGGCTTCTGCCCATTCACAGGCTTCTGCCCATTCACAGGTTTCCGCCCCGCTACAGGCTTCTGCCCATTCACAGGCTTCTGCCCAGCTACAGGCTTCAGCACAGCTACAGGCTTCTGCCCATTCACAGGCTTCTGCCAAGGTACAGGCTTCTGCCCATTCGAAGGCTTCTGCTCAGCTACAGGCTTCTGCCCAGCTACAGGCTTCTGCCCATTCACAGGCTTCTGCCCATTCACAGGCTTCTGCCCAGGTACAGGCTTCTGCCCAGCTACAGGCTTCTGCCCATTCACAGGCTTCTGCCCATTCACAGGCTTCTGCCCAGGTACAGGCTTCTGTCCATTCACAGGCTTCTGCCCACCTACAGGCATCTGCCCAGCTACAGGCTTCTGCCCATTCACAGGCTTCTGCCCAGCTACAGGCTTCTGCCCATTCACAGGCTTCTGCCCATTCACAGGCTTCTGCCCAGCTACAGGCTTCTGCCCAGCTACAGGCTTCTGCCCATTCACAGGCTTCTGCCCATTCACAGGCTTCTGCCCAGCTAGAGGCTTCTGCCCATTCACAGGCTTCTGCCCAGCTACAGGCTTCTGCCCAGCTACAGGCTTCTGCCCATTCACAGGCTTCTGCCCAGCTACAGGCTTCTGCCCATTGACAGGCTTCTGCACAGCTACAGGCTTCTGCCCATTCACAGGCTTCTGCCCATTCACAGGCTTCTGCCCAGCTACAGGCTTCTGCCCATTCACAGGCTTCTGTCCATTTACAGGCTTCTGCCCAGCTAGAGGCTTCTGCCCATTCACAGGCTTCTGCCCAGCTACAGGCTTCTGCCCATTCACAGGCTTCTGCCCAGCTACAGGCTTCTGCCCAGCTACAGGCTTCTGCCCATTCACAGGCTTCTGCACAGCTACAGGCTTCTGCCCATTCACAGGCTTCTGCCCATTCACAGGCTTCTGCCCAGCTACAGGCTTCTGCCCATTCACAGGCTTCTGCCCAGCTACAGGCTTCTGCACAGCTACAGGCTTCTGCCCATTCTCAGGCTTCTTCCCAGGTACAGGCTTCTGCCCATTCACAGGCTTCTTCTCAGCTACAGGCTTCTGCCCATTCACAGGCTTCTGCCCAGCTACAGTTTTCTGCCCAGGTACAGGGTTCTGTCCATTCACAGGCTTCTTTCCAGATACAGGCTTCTGCCCAGCTACAGGCTTCTGCCCATTCACAGGCTTCTGCCCATTCACAGGTTTCCGCCCCGCTACAGGCTTCTGCCCATTCACAGGCTTCTGCCCAGCTACAGGCTTCAGCACAGCTACAGGCTTCTGCCCATTCACAGGCTTCTGCCAAGGTACAGGCTTCTGCCCATTCGAAGGCTTCTGCTCAGCTACAGGCTTCTGCCCAGCTACAGGCTTCTGCCCATTCACAGGCTTCTGCCCATTCACAGGCTTCTGCCCAGGTACAGGCTTCTGCCCAGCTACAGGCTTCTGCCCATTCACAGGCTTCTGCCCATTCACAGGCTTCTGCCCAGGTACAGGCTTCTGTCCATTCACAGGCTTCTGCCCACCTACAGGCATCTGCCCAGCTACAGGCTTCTGCCCATTCACAGGCTTCTGCCCAGCTACAGGCTTCTGCCCATTCACAGGCTTCTGCCCATTCACAGGCTTCTGCCCAGCTACAGGCTTCTGCCCAGCTACAGGCTTCTGCCCATTCACAGGCTTCTGCCCATTCACAGGCTTCTGCCCAGCTAGAGGCTTCTGCCCATTCACAGGCTTCTGCCCAGCTACAGGCTTCTGCCCAGCTACAGGCTTCTGCCCATTCACAGGCTTCTGCCCAGCTACAGGCTTCTGCCCATTGACAGGCTTCTGCACAGCTACAGGCTTCTGCCCATTCACAGGCTTCTGCCCATTCACAGGCTTCTGCCCAGCTACAGGCTTCTGCCCATTCACAGGCTTCTGTCCATTTACAGGCTTCTGCCCAGCTAGAGGCTTCTGCCCATTCACAGGCTTCTGCCCAGCTACAGGCTTCTGCCCATTCACAGGCTTCTGCCCAGCTACAGGCTTCTGCCCAGCTACAGGCTTCTGCCCATTCACAGGCTTCTGCACAGCTACAGGCTTCTGCCCATTCACAGGCTTCTGCCCATTCACAGGCTTCTGCCCAGCTAGAGGCTTCTGCCCATTCACAGGCTTCTGCCCAGCTACAGGCTTCTGCCCAGCTACAGGCTTCTGCCCATTCACAGGCTTCTGCCCAGCTACAGGCTTCTGCCCATTGACAGGCTTCTGCACAGCTACAGGCTTCTGCCCATTCACAGGCTTCTGCCCATTCACAGGCTTCTGCCCAGCTACAGGCTTCTGCCCATTCACAGGCTTCTGTCCATTTACAGGCTTCTGCCCAGCTAGAGGCTTCTGCCCATTCACAGGCTTCTGCCCAGCTACAGGCTTCTGCCCATTCACAGGCTTCTGCCCAGCTACAGGCTTCTGCCCAGCTACAGGCTTCTGCCCATTCACAGGCTTCTGCACAGCTACAGGCTTCTGCCCATTCACAGGCTTCTGCCCATTCACAGGCTTCTGCCCAGCTACAGGCTTCTGCCCATTCACAGGCTTCTGCCCAGCTACAGGCTTCTGCACAGCTACAGGCTTCTGCCCATTCTCAGGCTTCTTCCCAGGTACAGGCTTCTGCCCATTCACAGGCTTCTTCTCAGCTACAGGCTTCTGCCCATTCACAGGCTTCTGCCCAGCTACAGTTTTCTGCCCAGGTACAGGGTTCTGTCCATTCACAGGCTTCTTTCCAGATACAGGCTTCTGCCCAGCTACAGGCTTCTGCCCATTCACAGGCTTCTGCCCATTCACAGGTTTCCGCCCCGCTACAGGCTTCTGCCCATTCACAGGCTTCTGCCCAGCTACAGGCTTCAGCACAGCTACAGGCTTCTGCCCATTCACAGGCTTCTGCCAAGGTACAGGCTTCTGCCCATTCGAAGGCTTCTGCTCAGCTACAGGCTTCTGCCCAGCTACAGGCTTCTGCCCATTCACAGGCTTCTGCCCATTCACAGGCTTCTGCCCAGGTACAGGCTTCTGCCCAGCTACAGGCTTCTGCCCATTCACAGGCTTCTGCCCATTCACAGGCTTCTGCCCAGGTACAGGCTTCTGTCCATTCACAGGCTTCTGCCCACCTACAGGCATCTGCCCAGCTACAGGCTTCTGCCCATTCACAGGCTTCTGCCCAGCTACAGGCTTCTGCCCATTCACAGGCTTCTGCCCATTCACAGGCTTCTGCCCAGCTACAGGCTTCTGCCCAGCTACAGGCTTCTGCCCATTCACAGGCTTCTGCCCATTCACAGGCTTCTGCCCAGCTAGAGGCTTCTGCCCATTCACAGGCTTCTGCCCAGCTACAGGCTTCTGCCCAGCTACAGGCTTCTGCCCATTCACAGGCTTCTGCCCAGCTACAGGCTTCTGCCCATTGACAGGCTTCTGCACAGCTACAGGCTTCTGCCCATTCACAGGCTTCTGCCCATTCACAGGCTTCTGCCCAGCTACAGGCTTCTGCCCATTCACAGGCTTCTGTCCATTTACAGGCTTCTGCCCAGCTAGAGGCTTCTGCCCATTCACAGGCTTCTGCCCAGCTACAGGCTTCTGCCCATTCACAGGCTTCTGCCCAGCTACAGGCTTCTGCCCAGCTACAGGCTTCTGCCCATTCACAGGCTTCTGCACAGCTACAGGCTTCTGCCCATTCACAGGCTTCTGCCCATTCACAGGCTTCTGCCCAGCTACAGGCTTCTGCCCATTCACAGGCTTCTGTCCATTTACAGGCTTCTGCCCAGCTACAGGCTTCTGCCCATTCACAGGCTTCTGCCCAGCTACAGGCTTCTGCCCATTGACAGGCTTCTGCACAGCTACAGGCTTCTGCCCATTCACAGGCTTCTGCCCATTCACAGGCTTCTGCCCAGCTACAGGCTTCTGCCCAGCTACAGGCTTCTGCACAGCTACAGGCTTCTGCCCATTCACAGGCTTCTGCCCATTCACAGGCTTCTGCCCAGCTACAGGCTTCTGCCCATTCACAGGCTTCTATCCATTTACAGGCTTCTGCCCAGCTAGAGGCTTCTGCCCATTCACAGGCTTCTGCCCAGCAACAGGCTTCTGCCCATTCACAGGCTTCTGCACAGCTACAGGCTTCTGCCCATTCACAGGCTTCTGCCCATTCACAGGCTTCTGCCCAGCTACAGGCTTCTGCCCATTCACAGGCTTCTGCCCATTCACAGGCTTCTGTCCATTTACAGGCTTCTGCCCAGCTAGAGGCTTCTGCCCATTCACAGGCTTCTGCCCAGCTACAGGCTTCTGCCCAGCTACAGGCTTCTGCCCAGCTACAGGCTTCTGCCCGTTAACAGGCTTCTGCCCATTAACAGGCTTCTGCCCAGCTACAGGCTTCTGCCCAGCTACAGGCTTCTGCCCATTCACAGGCTTCTGCCCAGCTACACTTTTCTGCCCAGCTACAGGCTTCTGCCCATTCACAGGCTTCTGCCCAGCTACAGGCTTCTGCCCATCTACAGGCTTCTGCCCATTCACAGGCTTCTGCCCAGATACAGGCTTCTGCCCAGCTACAGGCTTCTGCCCAGCTACAGGCTTCTGCCCATTGACAGGCTTCTGCCCAGCTACAGGCTTCTGCCCAGCTACAGGCTTCTGCCCATTCACAGGCTTCTGTCCATTTACAAGCTTCTGCCCAGCTAGAGGCTTCTGCCCATTCACAGGCTTCTGCCCAGCTACAGGCTTCTTCCCAGCTACAGGCTTCTGCCCATTCACAGGCTTCTGCCCAGGTACAGGCTTCTGCCCATTCACAGGCTTCTGCCCATTCACAGGCTTCTGCCCAGCTACAGGCTTCTGCACAGCTACAGGCTTCTGCCCATTCACAGGCTTCTGCCCAGGTACAGGCTTCTGTCCATTCACAGGCTTCTGCCCAGCTACAGGCTTCTGCCCAGCTACAGGCTTCTGCCCATTCACAGGATTCTGCCCAGCTACAGGCTTCTGCCCAGCTACAGGCTTCTGCCCATTCACAGGCTTCTGCCCAGTTACAGTTTTCTGCCCAGGTACAGGCTTCTGTCCATTCACAGGCTTCTGCCCACCTACAGGCTTCTGCCCATTCACAGGCTTCTGCCCAGCTACAGGCTTCTGCCCATTCACAGGCTTCTGCCCAGCTACAGGCTTCTGCCCAGCTACAGGCTTCTGCCCATTCACAGGCTTCTGCCCATTCACAGGTTTCTGCCCAGCTACAGGCTTCTGCCCATTCACAGGCTTCTGCCCAGTTACAGGCTTCTGCACAGCTACAGGCTTCTGCACATTCTCAGGCTTCTGCCCAGGTACAGGCTTCTGCCCATTCACAGGCTTCTTCTCAGCTACAGGCTTCTGCCCATTCACAGGCTTCTGCCCAGCTACAGTTTTCTGCCCAGGTACAGGCTTCTGTCCATTCACAGGCTTCTTTCCAGATACAGGCTTCTGCCCAGCTACAGGCTTCTGCCCATTCACAGGCTTCTGCCCATTCACAGGTTTCTGCCCAGCTACAGGCTTCTGCCCATTCACAGGCTTCTGCCCAGCTACAGGCTTCAGCACAGCTACAGGCTTCTGCCCATTCACAGGCTTCTGCCAAGGTACAGGCTTCTGCCCATTCGAAGGCTTCTGCTCAGCTACAGGCTTCTGCCCAGCTACAGGCTTCTGCCCATTCACAGGCTTCTGCCCATTCACAGGCTTCTGCCCAGGTACAGGCTTCTGTCCATTCACAGGCTTCTGCCCAGCTACAGTTTTCTGCCCAGGTACAGGCTTCTGTCCATTCACAGGCTTCTTTCCAGATACAGGCTTCTGCCCAGCTACAGGCTTCTGCCCATTCACAGGCTTCTGCCCATTCACAGGTTTCTGCCCAGCTACAGGCTTCTGCCCATTCACAGGCTTCTGCCCAGCTACAGGCTTCAGCACAGCTACAGGCTTCTGCCCATTCACAGGCTTCTGCCAAGGTACAGGCTTCTGCCCATTCGAAGGCTTCTGCTCAGCTACAGGCTTCTGCCCAGCTACAGGCTTCTGCCCATTCACAGGCTTCTGCCCATTCACAGGCTTCTGCCCAGGTACAGGCTTCTGTCCATTCACAGGCTTCTGCCCACCTACAGGCATCTGCCCAGCTACAGGCTTCTGCCCATTCACAGGCTTCTGCCCAGCTACAGGCTTCTGCCCATTCACAGGCTTCTGCCCAGCTACATGCTTCTGCCCAGCTACAGGCTTCTGCCCATTCACAGGCTTCTGCCCATTCACAGGCTTCTGCCCAGCTAGAGGCTTCTGCCCATTCACAGGCTTCTGCCCAGCTACAGGCTTCTGCCCAGCTACAGGCTTCTGCCCATTCACAGGCTTCTGCCCAGCTACAGGCTTCTGCCCATTGACAGGCTTCTGCACAGCTACAGGCTTCTGCCCATTCACAGGCTTCTGCCCATTCACAGGCTTCTGCCCATTCACAGGCTTCTGCCCAGCTACAGGCTTCTGCCCATTCACAGGCTTCTGTCCATTTACAGGCTTCTGCCCAGCTAGAGGCTTCTGCCCATTCACAGGCTTCTGCCCAGCTACAGGCTTCTGCCCATTCACAGGCTTCTGCCCAGCTACAGGCTTCTGCCCAGCTACAGGCTTCTGCCCATTCACAGGCTTCTGCCCAGATACAGGCTTCTGCCCAGCTACAGGCTTCTGCCCATTCACAGGCTTCTGTCCATTTACAGGCTTCTGCCCAGCTAGAGGCTTCTGCCCATTCACAGGCTTCTGCCCAGCTACAGGCTTCTGCCCATTCACAGGCTTCTGCCCAGCTACAGTTTTCTGCCCAGGTACAGGCTTCTGTCCATTCACAGGCTTCTGCCCAGCTACAGGCTTCTGTCCAGCTACAGGCTTCTGCCCATTCACAGGCTTCTGCCCAGCTACAGGTATCTGCCCAGCTACAGGCTTCTTCCCATTCACAGGCTTCTGCCCATTCACAGGCTTCTGCCCAGCTACAGGTTTCTGCCCATTCACAGGCTTTTGCCCATTCACCGTCTTCTGCCCAGCTACAGGCTTCTGCCCAGCTACAGGCTTCTGCCCATTCACAGGCTTCTGCCCAGCTACAGGCTTCTGCCCATTCACAGGCTTCTGCCCAGCTACAGGCTTCTGCCCAGCTACAGGCTTCTGCCCATTCACAGGCTTCTGTCCATTTACAGGCTTCTGCCCAGCTAGAGGCTTCTGCCCATTCACAGGCTTCTGCCCAGCTACAGGCTTCTGCCCAGCTACAGGCTTCTGCCCATTAACAGGCTTCTGCCCATTAACAGGCTTCTGCCCAGCTACAGGCTTCTGCCCAGCTACAGGCTTCTGCCCATTCACAGCCTTCTGCCCAGCTACACTTTTCTGCCCAGCTACAGGCTTCTGCCCATTCACAGGCTTCTGCCCAGCTACAGGCTTCTGCCCAGCTACAGGCTTCTGCCCATTCACAGGCTTCTGCCCAGCTACAGGCTTCTGCCCAGCTACAGGCTTCTGCCCATTCACAGGCTTCTGCCCATTCACAGGCTTCTGCCCAGCTACAGGCTTCTGTCCATTTACAAGCTTCTGCCCAGCTAGAGGCTTCTGCCCATTCACAGGCTTCTGCTCAGCTACAGGCTTCTGCCCAGCTACAGGCTTCTGCCCATTCACAGGCTTCTGCCCAGGTACAGGCTTCTGCCCATTCACAGGCTTCTGCCCATTCACAGGCTTCTGCCCAGCTACAGACTTCTGCACAGCTACAGGCTTCTGCCCATTCACAGGCTTCTGCCCAGGTACAGGCTTCTGTCAATTCACAGGCTTCTGCCCGGCTACAGGCTTCTGCCCAGCTACAGGCTTCTGCCCATTCACAGGATTCTGCCCAGCTACAGGCTTCTGCCCAGATACAGGCTTCTGCCCATTCACAGGCTTCTGCCCAGCTACAGTTTTCTGCCCAGGTACAGGCTTCTGTCCATTCACAGGCTTCTGCCCACCTACAGGCTTCTGCCCAGCTACAGGCTTCTGCCCATTCACAGGCTTCTGCCCAGCTACAGGCTTCTGCCCATTCACAGGCTTCTGCCCAGCTACAGGCTTCTGCCCAGCTATAGGCTTCTGCCCATTCACAGGCTTCTGCCCATTCACAGGTTTCTGCCCAGCTACAGGCTTCTGCCCATTCACAGGCTTCTGCCCAGCTACAGGCTTCTGCACAGCTACAGGCTTCTGCCCATTCTCAGGCTTCTGCCCAGGTACAGGCTTCTGCCCATTCACAGGCTTCTTCTCAGCTACAGGCTTCTGCCCATTCACAGGCTTCTGCCCAGCTACAGTTTTCTGCCCAGGTACAGGCTTCTGTCCATTCACAGGCTTCTTTCCAGATACAGGCTTCTGCCCAGCTACAGGCTTCTGCCCATTCACAGGCTTCTGCCCATTCACAGGTTTCTGCCCAGCTACAGGCTTCTGCCCATTCACAGGCTTCTGCCCAGCTACAGGCTTCAGCACAGCTACAGGCTTCTGCCCATTCACAGGCTTCTGCCCAGGTACAGGCTTCTGCCCATTCGAAGGCTTCTGCTCAGCTGCAGGCTTCTGCCCATTCACAGGCTTCTGCCCATTCACAGGCTTCTGCCCATTCACAGGCTTCTGCCCAGGTACAGGCTTCTGTCCATTCACAGGCTTCTGCCCACCTACAGGCTTCTGCCCAGCTACAGGCTTATGCCCATTCACAGGCTTCTGCCCAGCTACAGGCTTCTGCCCATTCACAGGCTTCTGCCCAGCTACAGGCTTCTGCCCATTCACAGGCTTCTGCCCAGCTACAGGCTTCTGCCCAGCTACAGGCTTCTGCCCATTCACAGGCTTCTGCCCATTCACAGGCTTCTGCCCAGCTAGAGGCTTCTGCCCATTCACAGGCTTCTGCCCAGCTACAGGCTTCTGCCCATTCACATGCTTCTGCCCAGCTACAGGCTTCTGCCCATTGACAGGCTTCTGCACAGCTACAGGCTTCTGCCCATTCACAGGCTTCTGCCCATTCACAGGATTCTGCCCAGCTACAGGCTTCTGCCCATTCACAGGCTTCTGTCCATTTACAGGCTTCTGCCCAGCTACAGGCTTCTGCCCATTCACAGGCTTCTACCCAGCTACAGGCTTCTGCCCATTGACAGGCTTCTGCACAGCTACAGGCTTCTGCCCATTCACAGGCTTCTGCCCATTCACAGGCTTCTGCCCAGCTACAGGCTTCTGCCCAGCTACAGGCTTCTGCACAGCTACAGGCTTCTGCCCATTCACAGGCTTCTGCCCATTCACAGGCTTCTGCCCAGCTAGAGGCTTCTGCCCATTCACAAGCTTCTGCCCAGCTACAGGCTTCTGCCCATTCACAGGCTTCTGCCCAGCTACAGGCTTCTGCCCAGCTACAGGCTTCTGCACAGCTACAGGCTTCTGCCCATTCACAGGCTTCTGCCCATTCACAGGCTTATGCCCAGCTACAGGCTTCTGCCCATTCACAGGCTTCTGCCCATTCACAGGCTTCTGTCCATTTACAGGCTTCTGCCCAGCTAGAGGCTTCTGCCCATTCACAGGCTTCTGCCCAGCTACAGGCTTCTGCCCAGCTACAGGCTTCTGCCCATTAACAGGCTTCTGCCCATTAACAGGCTTCTGCCCAGCTACAGGCTTCTGCCCAGATACAGGCTTCTGCCCATTCACAGGCTTCTGCCCAGCTACACTTTTCTGCCCAGCTACAGGCTTCTGCCCATTCACAGGCTTCTGCCCAGCTACAGGCTTCTGCCCAGCTACAGGCTTCTGCCCATTCACAGGCTTCTGCCCATTCACAGGCTTCTGCCCATTCACAGGCTTCTGCCCAGCTACAGGCTTCTGCCCATTCACAGGCTTCTGTCCATTTACAAGCTTCTGCCCAGCTAGAGGCTTCTGCCCATTCACAGGCTTCTGCTCAGCTACAGGCTTCTGCCCAGCTACAGGCTTCTGCCCATTCACAGGCTTCTGCCCAGGTACAGGCTTCTGCCCATTCACAGGCTTCTGCCCATTCACAGGCTTCTGCCCAGCTACAGGCTTCTGCACAGCTACAGGCTTCTGCCCATTCACAGGCTTCTGCCCAGGTACAGGCTTCTGTCCATTCACAGGCTTCTGCCCGGCTACAGGCTTCTGCCCAGCTACAGGCTTCTGCCCATTCACAGGATTCTGCCCAGCTACAGGCTTCTGCCCAGATACAGGCTTCTGCCCATTCACAGGCTTCTGCCCAGCTACAGTTTTCTGCCCAGGTACAGGCTTCTGTCCATTCACAGGCTTCTGCCCACCTACAGGCTTCTGCCCAGCTACAGGCTTCTGCCCATTCACAGGCTTCTGCCCAGCTACAGGCTTCTGCCCATTCACAGGCTTCTGCCCAGCTACAGGCTTCTGCCCAGCTACAGGCTTCTGCCCATTCACAGGCTTCTGCCCATTCACAAGTTTCTGCCCAGCTACAGGCTTTTGCCCATTCACAGGCTTCTGCCCAGCTACAGGCTTCTGCACAGCTACAGGCTTCTGCCCATTCTCAGGCTTCTGCCCAGGTACAGGCTTCTGCCCATTCACAGGCTTCTTCTCAGCTACAGGCTTCTGCCCATTCACAGGCTTCTGCCCAGCTACAGTTTTCTGCCCAGGTACAGGCTTCTGTCCATTCACAGGCTTCTTTCCAGATACAGGTTTCTGCCCAGCTACAGGCTTCTGCCCATTCACAGGCTTCTGCCCATTCACAGGTTTCTGCCCAGCTACACGCTTCTGCCCATTCACAGGCTTCTGCCCAGCTACAGGCTTCAGCACAGCTACAGAATTCTGCCCATTCACAGGCTTCTGCCCATTCACAGGCTTCTGCCCAGCTACAGGCTTCTGCCCATTCACAGGCTTCTGCCCAGGTACAGGCTTCTGTCCATTCACAGGCTTCTGCCCACCTACAGGCTTCTGCCCAGCTACAGGCTTATGCCCATTCACAGGCTTCTGCCCAGCTACAGGCTTCTGCCCATTCACAGGCTTCTGCCCAGCTACAGGCTTCTGCCCAGCTACAGGCTTCTGCCCATTCACAGGCTTCTGCCCATTCACAGGCTTCTGCCCAGCTAGAGGCTTCTGCCCATTCACAGGCTTCTGCCCAGCTACAGGCTTCTGCCCAGCTACAGGCTTCTGCCCATTCACATGCTTCTGCCCAGCTACAGGCTTCTGCCCATTGACAGGCTTCTGCACAGCTACAGGCTTCTGCCCATTCACAGGCTTCTGCCCATTCACAGGCTTCTGCCCAGCTACAGGCTTCTGCCCATTCACAGGCTTCTGTCCATTTACAGGCTTCTGCCCAGCTACAGGCTTCTGCCCATTCACAGGCTTCTGCCCATTCACAAGTTTCTGCCCAGCTACAGGCTTTTGCCCATTCACAGGCTTCTGCCCAGCTACAGGCTTCTGCCCATTCACAGGCTTCTGCCCAGCTACAGGCTTCTGCCCATTCACAGGCTTCTGCCCAGCTACATGCTTCTGCCCAGCTACAGGCTTCTGCCCATTCACAGGCTTCTGCCCATTCACAGGCTTCTGCCCAGCTAGAGGCTTCTGCCCATTCACAGGCTTCTGCCCAGCTACAGGCTTCTGCCCAGCTACAGGCTTCTGCCCATTCACAGGCTTCTGCCCAGCTACAGGCTTCTGCCCATTGACAGGCTTCTGCACAGCTACAGGCTTCTGCCCATTCACAGGCTTCTGCCCATTCACAGGCTTCTGCCCATTCACAGGCTTCTGCCCAGCTACAGGCTTCTGCCCATTCACAGGCTTCTGTCCATTTACAGGCTTCTGCCCAGCTAGAGGCTTCTGCCCATTCACAGGCTTCTGCCCAGCTACAGGCTTCTGCCCATTCACAGGCTTCTGCCCAGCTACAGGCTTCTGCCCAGCTACAGGCTTCTGCCCATTCACAGGCTTCTGCCCAGATACAGGCTTCTGCCCAGCTACAGGCTTCTGCCCATTCACAGGCTTCTGTCCATTTACAGGCTTCTGCCCAGCTAGAGGCTTCTGCCCATTCACAGGCTTCTGCCCAGCTACAGGCTTCTGCCCATTCACAGGCTTCTGCCCAGCTACAGTTTTCTGCCCAGGTACAGGCTTCTGTCCATTCACAGGCTTCTGCCCAGCTACAGGCTTCTGTCCAGCTACAGGCTTCTGCCCATTCACAGGCTTCTGCCCAGCTACAGGTATCTGCCCAGCTACAGGCTTCTTCCCATTCACAGGCTTCTGCCCATTCACAGGCTTCTGCCCAGCTACAGGTTTCTGCCCATTCACAGGCTTTTGCCCATTCACCGTCTTCTGCCCAGCTACAGGCTTCTGCCCAGCTACAGGCTTCTGCCCATTCACAGGCTTCTGCCCAGCTACAGGCTTCTGCCCAGCTACAGGCTTCTGCCCATTCACAGGCTTCTGTCCATTTACAGGCTTCTGCCCAGCTAGAGGCTTCTGCCCATTCACAGGCTTCTGCCCAGCTACAGGCTTCTGCCCAGCTACAGGCTTCTGCCCATTAACAGGCTTCTGCCCATTAACAGGCTTCTGCCCAGCTACAGGCTTCTGCCCAGCTACAGGCTTCTGCCCATTCACAGCCTTCTGCCCAGCTACACTTTTCTGCCCAGCTACAGGCTTCTGCCCATTCACAGGCTTCTGCCCAGCTACAGGCTTCTGCCCAGCTACAGGCTTCTGCCCATTCACAGGCTTCTGCCCAGCTACAGGCTTCTGCCCAGCTACAGGCTTCTGCCCATTCACAGGCTTCTGCCCATTCACAGGCTTCTGCCCAGCTACAGGCTTCTGTCCATTTACAAGCTTCTGCCCAGCTAGAGGCTTCTGCCCATTCACAGGCTTCTGCTCAGCTACAGGCTTCTGCCCAGCTACAGGCTTCTGCCCATTCACAGGCTTCTGCCCAGGTACAGGCTTCTGCCCATTCACAGGCTTCTGCCCATTCACAGGCTTCTGCCCAGCTACAGACTTCTGCACAGCTACAGGCTTCTGCCCATTCACAGGCTTCTGCCCAGGTACAGGCTTCTGTCCATTCACAGGCTTCTGCCCGGCTACAGGCTTCTGCCCAGCTACAGGCTTCTGCCCATTCACAGGATTCTGCCCAGCTACAGGCTTCTGCCCAGATACAGGCTTCTGCCCATTCACAGGCTTCTGCCCAGCTACAGTTTTCTGCCCAGGTACAGGCTTCTGTCCATTCACAGGCTTCTGCCCACCTACAGGCTTCTGCCCAGCTACAGGCTTCTGCCCATTCACAGGCTTCTGCCCAGCTACAGGCTTCTGCCCATTCACAGGCTTCTGCCCAGCTACAGGCTTCTGCCCAGCTACAGGCTTCTGCCCATTCACAGGCTTCTGCCCATTCACAGGTTTCTGCCCAGCTACAGGCTTCTGCCCATTCACAGGCTTCTGCCCAGCTACAGGCTTCTGCACAGCTACAGGCTTCTGCCCATTCTCAGGCTTCTGCCCAGGTACAGGCTTCTGCCCATTCACAGGCTTCTTCTCAGCTACAGGCTTCTGCCCATTCACAGGCTTCTGCCCAGCTACAGTTTTCTGCCCAGGTACAGGCTTCTGTCCATTCACAGGCTTCTTTCCAGATACAGGCTTCTGCCCAGCTACAGGCTTCTGCCCATTCACAGGCTTCTGCCCATTCACAGGTTTCTGCCCAGCTACAGGCTTCTGCCCATTCACAGGCTTCTGCCCAGCTACAGGCTTCAGCACAGCTACAGGCTTCTGCCCATTCACAGGCTTCTGCCCAGGTACAGGCTTCTGCCCATTCGAAGGCTTCTGCTCAGCTACAGGCTTCTGCCCATTCACAGGCTTCTGCCCATTCACAGGCTTCTGCCCATTCACAGGCTTCTGCCCAGGTACAGGCTTCTGTCCATTCACAGGCTTCTGCCCACCTACAGGCTTCTGCCCAGCTACAGGCTTATGCCCATTCACAGGCTTCTGCCCAGCTACAGGCTTCTGCCCATTCACAGGCTTCTGCCCAGCTACAGGCTTCTGCCCATTCACAGGCTTCTGCCCAGCTACAGGCTTCTGCCCAGCTACAGGCTTCTGCCCATTCACAGGCTTCTGCCCATTCACAGGCTTCTGCCCAGCTAGAGGCTTCTGCCCATTCACAGGCTTCTGCCCAGCTACAGGCTTCTGCCCATTCACATGCTTCTGCCCAGCTACAGGCTTCTGCCCATTGACAGGCTTCTGCACAGCTACAGGCTTCTGCCCATTCACAGGCTTCTGCCCATTCACAGGATTCTGCCCAGCTACAGGCTTCTGCCCATTCACAGGCTTCTGTCCATTTACAGGCTTCTGCCCAGCTACAGGCTTCTGCCCATTCACAGGCTTCTACCCAGCTACAGGCTTCTGCCCATTGACAGGCTTCTGCACAGCTACAGGCTTCTGCCCATTCACAGGCTTCTGCCCATTCACAGGCTTCTGCCCAGCTACAGGCTTCTGCACAGCTACAGGCTTCTGCCCATTCACAGGCTTCTGCCCATTCACAGGCTTCTGCCCAGCTAGAGGCTTCTGCCCATTCACAAGCTTCTGCCCAGCTACAGGCTTCTGCCCATTCACAGGCTTCTGCCCAGCTACAGGCTTCTGCCCAGCTACAGGCTTCTGCACAGCTACAGGCTTCTGCCCATTCACAGGCTTCTGCCCATTCACAGGCTTATGCCCAGCTACAGGCTTCTGCCCATTCACAGGCTTCTGCCCATTCACAGGCTTCTGTCCATTTACAGGCTTCTGCCCAGCTAGAGGCTTCTGCCCATTCACAGGCTTCTGCCCAGCTACAGGCTTCTGCCCAGCTACAGGCTTCTGCCCATTAACAGGCTTCTGCCCATTAACAGGCTTCTGCCCAGCTACAGGCTTCTGCCCAGATACAGGCTTCTGCCCATTCACAGGCTTCTGCCCAGCTACACTTTTCTGCCCAGCTACAGGCTTCTGCCCATTCACAGGCTTCTGCCCAGCTACAGGCTTCTGCCCAGCTACAGGCTTCTGCCCATTCACAGGCTTCTGCCCATTCACAGGCTTCTGCCCATTCACAGGCTTCTGCCCAGCTACAGGCTTCTGCCCATTCACAGGCTTCTGTCCATTTACAAGCTTCTGCCCAGCTAGAGGCTTCTGCCCATTCACAGGCTTCTGCTCAGCTACAGGCTTCTGCCCAGCTACAGGCTTCTGCCCATTCACAGGCTTCTGCCCAGGTACAGGCTTCTGCCCATTCACAGGCTTCTGCCCATTCACAGGCTTCTGCCCAGCTACAGGCTTCTGCACAGCTACAGGCTTCTGCCCATTCACAGGCTTCTGCCCAGGTACAGGCTTCTGTCCATTCACAGGCTTCTGCCCGGCTACAGGCTTCTGCCCAGCTACAGGCTTCTGCCCATTCACAGGATTCTGCCCAGCTACAGGCTTCTGCCCAGATACAGGCTTCTGCCCATTCACAGGCTTCTGCCCAGCTACAGTTTTCTGCCCAGGTACAGGCTTCTGTCCATTCACAGGCTTCTGCCCACCTACAGGCTTCTGCCCACTACAGGCTTCTGCCCATTCACAGGCTTCTGCCCAGCTACAGGCTTCTGCCCATTCACAGGCTTCTGCCCAGCTACAGGCTTCTGCCCAGCTACAGGCTTCTGCCCATTCACAGGCTTCTGCCCATTCACAAGTTTCTGCCCAGCTACAGGCTTTTGCCCATTCACAGGCTTCTGCCCAGCTACAGGCTTCTGCACAGCTACAGGCTTCTGCCCATTCTCAGGCTTCTGCCCAGGTACAGGCTTCTGCCCATTCACAGGCTTCTTCTCAGCTACAGGCTTCTGCCCATTCACAGGCTTCTGCCCAGCTACAGTTTTCTGCCCAGGTACAGGCTTCTGTCCATTCACAGGCTTCTTTCCAGATACAGGTTTCTGCCCAGCTACAGGCTTCTGCCCATTCACAGGCTTCTGCCCATTCACAGGTTTCTGCCCAGCTACACGCTTCTGCCCATTCACAGGCTTCTGCCCAGCTACAGGCTTCAGCACAGCTACAGAATTCTGCCCATTCACAGGCTTCTGCCCATTCACAGGCTTCTGCCCAGCTACAGGCTTCTGCCCATTCACAGGCTTCTGCCCAGGTACAGGCTTCTGTCCATTCACAGGCTTCTGCCCACCTACAGGCTTCTGCCCAGCTACAGGCTTATGCCCATTCACAGGCTTCTGCCCAGCTACAGGCTTCTGCCCATTCACAGGCTTCTGCCCAGCTACAGGCTTCTGCCCAGCTACAGGCTTCTGCCCATTCACAGGCTTCTGCCCATTCACAGGCTTCTGCCCAGCTAGAGGCTTCTGCCCATTCACAGGCTTCTGCCCAGCTACAGGCTTCTGCCCAGCTACAGGCTTCTGCCCATTCACATGCTTCTGCCCAGCTACAGGCTTCTGCCCATTGACAGGCTTCTGCACAGCTACAGGCTTCTGCCCATTCACAGGCTTCTGCCCATTCACAGGCTTCTGCCCAGCTACAGGCTTCTGCCCATTCACAGGCTTCTGTCCATTTACAGGCTTCTGCCCAGCTACAGGCTTCTGCCCATTCACAGGCTTCTGCCCATTCACAAGTTTCTGCCCAGCTACAGGCTTTTGCCCATTCACAGGCTTCTGCCCAGCTACAGGCTTCTGCCCATTCACAGGCTTCTGCCCAGCTACAGGCTTCTGCCCAGCTACAGGCTTCTGCACAGCTACAGGCTTCTGCCCATTCACAGGCTTCTGCCCATTCACAGGCTTATGCCCAGCTACAGGCTTCTGCCCATTCACAGGCTTCTGCCCATTCACAGGCTTCTGTCCATTTACAGGCTTCTGTCCAGCTAGAGGCTTCTGCCCATTCACAGGCTTCTGCCCAGCTACAGGCTTCTGCCCAGCAACAGGCTTCTGCCCAGCTACAGGCTTCCGCCCATTAACAGGCTTCTGCCCATTAACAGGCATCTGCCCAGCTACAGGCTTCTGCCCAGATACAGGCTTCTGCCCATTCACAGGCTTCTGCCCAGCTACACTTTTCTGCCCAGCTACAGGCTTCTGCCCATTCACAGGCTTCTGCCCAGCTACAGGCTTCTGCCCAGCTACAGGCTTCTGCCCATTCACAGGCTTCTGCCCATTCACAGGCTTCTGCCCAGCTACAGGCTTCTGCCCAGCTACAGGCTTCTGCCCAGCTACAGGCTTCTGCCCATTCACAGGCCTCTGCCCATTCACAGGCTTCTGCCCAGCTACAGGCTTCTGCCCATTCACAGGCTTCTGTCCATTTACAAGCTTCTGCCCAGCTAGAGGCTTCTGCCCATTCACAGGCTTCTGCCCAGCTACAGGCTTCTGCCCAGCTACAGGCTTCTGCCCATTCACAGGCTTCTGCCCAGGTACAGGCTTCTGCCCATTCACAGGCTTCTGCCCATTCACAGGCTTCTGCCCAGCTACAGGCTTCTGCA
This sequence comes from Astyanax mexicanus, assembly GCF_023375975.1. Taxonomy (NCBI): domain Eukaryota; kingdom Metazoa; phylum Chordata; class Actinopteri; order Characiformes; family Acestrorhamphidae; genus Astyanax; species Astyanax mexicanus. The sequence continues at coordinate 29,956,199 of NC_064424.1, read as the reverse complement.
CAGCTACAGGCTTCTGCCCATTCACAGGCTTCTGCCCAGGTACAGGCTTCTGTCCATTCACAGGCTTCTGCCCAGCTACAGGCTTCTGCCCAGCTACAGGCTTCTGCCCATTCACAGGATTCTGCCCAGCTACAGGCTTCTGCCCATTCACAGGCTTCTGCCCAGCTACAGGCTTCTGCCCAGCTACAGGCTTCTGCCCATTCACAGGCTTCTGCCCATTCACAGGTTTCTGCCCAGCTACAGGCTTCTGCCCATTCACAGGCTTCTGCCCAGCTACAGGCTTCTGCACAGCTACAGGCTTCTGCCCATTCTCAGGCTTCTTCCCAGGTACAGGCTTCTGCCCATTCACAGGCTTCTTCTCAGCTACAGGCTTCTGCCCATTCACAGGCTTCTGCCCAGCTACAGTTTTCTGCCCAGGTACAGGCTTCTGTCCATTCACAGGCTTCTTTCCAGATACAGGCTTCTGCCCAGCTACAGGCTTCTGCCCATTCACAGGCTTCTGCCCATTCACAGGTTTCCGCCCCGCTACAGGCTTCTGCCCATTCACAGGCTTCTGCCCAGCTACAGGCTTCTGCCCATTCACAGGCTTCTATCCATTTACAGGCTTCTGCCCAGCTAGAGGCTTCTGCCCATTCACAGGCTTCTGCCCAGCTACAGGCTTCTGCCCATTCACAGGCTTCTGCCCAGCTACAGGCTTCTGCCCAGCTACAGGCTTCTGCACAGCTACAGGCTTCTGCCCATTCACAGGCTTCTGCCCATTCACAGGCTTCTGCCCAGCTACAGGCTTCTGCCCATTCACAGGCTTCTGCCCATTCACAGGCTTCTGTCCATTTACAGGCTTCTGCCCAGCTAGAGGCTTCTGCCCATTCACAGGCTTCTGCCCAGCTACAGGCTTCTGCCCAGCTACAGGCTTCTGCCCAGCTACAGGCTTCTGCCCATTAACAGGCTTCTGCCCATTAACAGGCTTCTGCCCAGCTACAGGCTTCTGCCCAGCTACAGGCTTCTGCCCATTCACAGGCTTCTGCCCAGCTACACTTTTCTGCCCAGCTACAGGCTTCTGCCCATTCACAGGCTTCTGCCCAGCTACAGGCTTCTGCCCATCTACAGGCTTCTGCCCATTCACAGGCTTCTGCCCAGATACAGGCTTCTGCCCAGCTACAGGCTTCTGCCCAGCTACAGGCTTCTGCCCATTCACAGGCTTCTGCCCAGCTACAGGCTTCTGCCCAGCTACAGGCTTCTGCCCATTCACAGGCTTCTGTCCATTTACAAGCTTCTGCCCAGCTAGAGGCTTCTGCCCATTCACAGGCTTCTGCCCAGCTACAGGCTTCTTCCCAGCTACAGGCTTCTGCCCATTCACAGGCTTCTGCCCAGGTACAGGCTTCTGCCCATTCACAGGCTTCTGCCCATTCACAGGCTTCTGCCCAGCTACAGGCTTCTGCACAGCTACAGGCTTCTGCCCATTCACAGGCTTCTGCCCAGGTACAGGCTTCTGTCCATTCACAGGCTTCTGCCCAGCTACAGGCTTCTGCCCAGCTACAGGCTTCTGCCCATTCACAGGATTCTGCCCAGCTACAGGCTTCTGCCCAGCTACAGGCTTCTGCCCATTCACAGGCTTCTGCCCAGCTACAGTTTTCTGCCCAGGTACAGGCTTCTGTCCATTCACAGGCTTCTGCCCACCTACAGGCTTCTGCCCATTCACAGGCTTCTGCCCAGCTACAGGCTTCTGCCCATTCACAGGCTTCTGCCCAGCTACAGGCTTCTGCCCATTCACAGGCTTCTGCCCATTCACAGGTTTCTGCCCAGCTACAGGTTTCTGCCCATTCACAGGCTTCTGCCCAGCTACAGGCTTCTGCACAGCTACAGGCTTCTGCCCATTCTCAGGCTTCTGCCCAGGTACAGGCTTCTGCCCATTCACAGGCTTCTTCTCAGCTACAGGCTTCTGCCCATTCACAGGCTTCTGCCCAGCTACAGTTTTCTGCCCAGGTACAGGCTTCTGTCCATTCACAGGCTTCTTTCCAGATACAGGCTTCTGCCCAGCTACAGGCTTCTGCCCATTCACAGGCTTCTGCCCATTCACAGGTTTCTGCCCAGCTACAGGCTTCTGCCCATTCACAGGCTTCTGCCCAGCTACAGGCTTCAGCACAGCTACAGGCTTCTGCCCATTCACAGGCTTCTGCCAAGGTACAGGCTTCTGCCCATTCGAAGGCTTCTGCTCAGCTACAGGCTTCTGCCCTTCTACAGGCTTCTGCCCATTCACAGGCTTCTGCCCAGGTACAGGCTTCTGTCCATTCACAGGCTTCTGCCCAGCTACAGTTTTCTGCCCAGGTACAGGCTTCTGTCCATTCACAGGCTTCTTTCCAGATACAGGCTTCTGCCCAGCTACAGGCTTCTGCCCATTCACAGGCTTCTGCCCATTCACAGGTTTCTGCCCAGCTACAGGCTTCTGCCCATTCACAGGCTTCTGCCCAGCTACAGGCTTCTGCCCAATCACAGGCTTCTGCCCAGCTACAGGCTTCTGCCCAGCTACAGGCTTCTGCCCATTCACAGGCTTCTGCCCATTCACAGGTTTCTGCCCAGCTACAGGTTTCTGCCCATTCACAGGCTTCTGCCCAGCTACAGGCTTCTGCACAGCTACAGGCTTCTGCCCATTCTCAGGCTTCTGCCCAGGTACAGGCTTCTGCCCATTCACAGGCTTCTTCTCAGCTACAGGCTTCTGCCCATTCACAGGCTTCTGCCCAGCTACAGTTTTCTGCCCAGGTACAGGCTTCTGTCCATTCACAGGCTTCTTTCCAGATACAGGCTTCTGCCCAGCTACAGGCTTCTGCCCATTCACAGGCTTCTGCCCATTCACAGGTTTCTGCCCAGCTACAGGCTTCTGCCCATTCACAGGCTTCTGCCCAGCTACAGGCTTCAGCACAGCTACAGGCTTCTGCCCATTCACAGGCTTCTGCCAAGGTACAGGCTTCTGCCCATTCGAAGGCTTCTGCTCAGCTACAGGCTTCTGCCCTTCTACAGGCTTCTGCCCATTCACAGGCTTCTGCCCAGGTACAGGCTTCTGTCCATTCACAGGCTTCTGCCCAGCTACAGTTTTCTGCCCAGGTACAGGCTTCTGTCCATTCACAGGCTTCTTTCCAGATACAGGCTTCTGCCCAGCTACAGGCTTCTGCCCATTCACAGGCTTCTGCCCATTCACAGGTTTCTGCCCAGCTACAGGCTTCTGCCCATTCACAGGCTTCTGCCCAGCTACAGGCTTCAGCACAGCTACAGGCTTCTGCCCATTCACAGGCTTCTGCCAAGGTACAGGCTTCTGCCCATTCGAAGGCTTCTGCTCAGCTACAGGCTTCTGCCCAGCTACAGGCTTCTGCCCATTCACAGGCTTCTGCCCATTCACAGGCTTCTGCCCAGGTACAGGCTTCTGTCCATTCACAGGCTTCTGCCCACCTACAGGCATCTGCCCAGCTACAGGCTTCTGCCCATTCACAGGCTTCTGCCCAGCTACAGGCTTCTGCCCATTCACAGGCTTCTGTCCAGCTACATGCTTCTGCCCAGCTACAGGCTTCTGCCCATTCACAGGCTTCTGCCCATTCACAGGCTTCTGCCCAGCTAGAGGCTTCTGCCCATTCACAGGCTTCTGCCCAGCTACAGGCTTCTGCCCAGCTACAGGCTTCTGCCCATTCACAGGCTTCTGCCCAGCTACAGGCTTCTGCCCATTGACAGGCTTCTGCACAGCTACAGGCTTCTGCCCATTCACAGGCTTCTGCCCATTCACAGGCTTCTGCCCATTCACAGGCTTCTGCCCAGCTACAGGCTTCTGCCCATTCACAGGCTTCTGTCCATTTACAGGCTTCTGCCCAGCTACAGGCTTCTGCCCATTCACAAGCTTCTGCCCAGCTACAGGCTTCTGCCCATTCACAGGCTTCTGCCCAGCTACAGGCTTCTGCCCAGCTACAGGCTTCTGCCCATTCACAGGCTTCTGCCCAGATACAGGCTTCTGCCCAGCTACAGGCTTCCGCCCATTCACAGGCTTCTGTCCATTTACAGGCTTCTGCCCAGCTAGAGGCTTCTGCCCATTCACAGGCTTCTGCCCAGCTACAGGCTTCTGCCCATTCACAGGCTTCTGCCCAGCTACAGTTTTCTGCCCAGGTACAGGCTTCTGTCCATTCACAGGCTTCTGCCCAGCTACAGGCTTCTGTCCAGCTACAGGCTTCTGCCCATTCACAGGCTTCTGCCCAGCTACAGGCTTCTGCCCAGCTACAGGCTTCTGCCCAGCTACAGGCTTCTGCCCATTCACAGGCTTCTGCCCAGCTACAGGCTTCTGCCCAGCTACAGGCTTCTGCCCATTAACAGGCTTCTGTCCATTTACAAGCTTCTGCCCAGCTAGAGGCTTCTGCCCATTCACAGGCTTCTGCCCAGCTACCGGCTTCTGCCCAGCTACAGGCTTCTGCCCATTCACAGGCTTCTGCCCAGGTACAGGCTTCTGCCCATTCACAGGCTTCTGCCCATTCACAGGCTTCTGCCCAGCTACAGGCTTCTGCATAGCTACAGGCTTCTGCCCATTCACAGGCTTCAGCCCAGGTACAGGCTTGTGTCCATTCACAGGCTTCTGCCCAGCTACAGGCTTCTGCCAAGCTACAGGCTTCTGCCAAGCTACAGGCTTGTGCCCAGCTACAGGCTTCTGCCCAGCTACAGGCTTTGCCCAGCTACAGGCTTCTGCCCATTAACAGGCTTCTGCCCAGCTACAGTTTTCTGCCCAGGTACAGGCTTCTGTCCATTCACAGGCTTCTGCCCACCTACAGGCTTCTGCCCACCTACAGGCTTCTGCCCACCTACAGTCTTCTGCCCACCTACAGTCTTCTGCCCAGCTACAGGCTTCTGCCCAGCTACAGGCTTCTGCCCATTCACAGGCTTCTGCCCAGCTACAGTTTTCTGCCCAGCTACAGGCTTCTGCACAGCTACAGGCTTCTGCCCATTCACAGGCTTCTGCCCATTCACAGGCTTCTGCCCAGCTACAGGCTTCTGCCCATTCACAGGCTTCTGCCCAGCTACAGTTTTCTGCCCAGGTACAGGCTTCTGTCCATTCACAGGCTTCTGCCCATTCACAGGCTTCTGCCCAGCTACAGGCTTCTGCATAGCTACAGGCTTCTGCCCATTCACAGGCTTCAGCCCAGGTACAGGCTTCTGTCCATTCACAGGCTCTTGCCTAGCTACAGGCTTCTGCCCAGCTACAGGCTTGTGCCCATTCACAGGCTTCTGCCCAGCTACAGGCTTCTGCCCAGCTACAGGCTTCTGCCCATTAACAGGCTTCTGCCCAGCTACAGTTTTCTGCCCAGGTACAGGCTTCTGTACATTCACAGGCTTCTGCCCACCTACAGGCTTCTGCCCAGCTACAGGCTTCTGCCCAGCTACAGGCTTGTGCCCATTAACAGGCTTCTGCCCAGCTACAGTTTTCTGCCCAGGTACAGGCTTCTGTCCATTCACAGGCTTCTGTCCACCTACAGGCTTCTGCCCAGCTACAGGCTTCTGCCCATTCACAGGCTTCTGCCCAGCTACAGGCTTCTGCCCATTCACAGGCTTCTGCCCATTCACAGGCTTCTGCCCAGCTACAGGCTTCTGCACAGCTACAGGCTTCTGCCCGTTCACAGGCTTCTGCCCAGGTATAGGCTTCTGCCCATTCACAGGCTTCTGCCCAGCTACAGGCTTCTGCCCATTCACAGGCTTCTGCCCAGCCACATGCTTCTGCCCAGCTACAGGCTTCTGCCCATTCACAGGCTTCTGCCCAGCTACAGTTTTCTGCCCAGGTACAGGCTTCTGTCCATTCACAGGCTTCTGCCCATTCACAGGCTTCTGCCCAGTTACAGGCTTCTGCATAGCTACAGGCTTCTGCCCATTCACAGGCTTCTGCCCAGCTACAGTTTTCTGCCCAGGTACAGGCTTCTGTCCATTAACAGGCTTCTGCCCAGCTACAGGCTTCTGTCCATTCACAGGCTTCTGCCCAGCTACAGGCTTCTGCCCATTCACAGGCTTCTGCCCAGCTACAGTTTTCTGCCCATGTAAAGGCTTCTGTCCATTCACAGGCTTCTGCCAAGCTACAGGCTTCTGCCCAGCTACAGGCTTCTGCCCATTCACAGGCTTCTGCCCAGCTACAGGCTTCTGCCCAGCTACAGGCTTCTGCCCATTCACAGGCTTCTGCCCAGCTACAGGCTTCTGCCCAGATACAGGCTTCTGCCCATTCACAGGCTTCTGCCCAGCTACAGGCTTCTGCCCAGCTACAGGCTTCTGCCCATTCACAGGCTTCTACCCAGCTACAGTTTTCTGCCCAGCTACAGGCTTCTGCCCATTCACAGGCTTCTGCCCAGCTACAGGCTTCTGCCCAGCTACAGGCTTCTGCCCATTCACAGGCTTCTGCCCAGCTACAGGCTTCTGCCCAGCTACAGGCTTCTGCCCAGCTACAGGCTTCTGCCCAGCTACAGGCTTCTGCCCATTCACAGGCTTCTGCCCAGCTACAGGCTTCTGCCCAGCTACAGGCTTCTGCCCAGCTACAGGCTTCTGCCCAGCTACAGGCTTCTGCCCATTCACAGGCTTCTGCCCAGCTACAGGCTTCTGCCCAGCTACAGGCTTCTGCCCATTCACAGGCTTCTGCCCAGCTACAGGCTTCTGCCCAGCTACAGGCTTCTGCCCATTCACAGGCTTCTGCCCAGCTAGAGGCTTCTGCCCATTCACAGGCTTCTGCCCAGCTACCGGCTTCTGCCCAGCTACAGGCTTCTGCCCATTCACAGGCTTCTGCCCAGGTACAGGCTTCTGCCCATTCACAGGCTTCTGCCCATTCACAGGCTTCTGCCCAGCTACAGGCTTCTGCATAGCTACAGGCTTCTGCCCATTCACAGGCTTCAGACCAGGTACAGGCTTCTGTCCATTCACAGGCTCCTGCCCAGCTACAGGCTTCTGCCCAGCTACAGGCTTGTGCCCATTAACAGGCTTCTGCCCAGCTACAGTTTTCTGCCCAGGTACAGGCTTCTGCCCATTCACAGGATTCTGCCCATTCACAGGCTTCTGCCCATTCACAGGCTTCTGCCCAGCTACAGGCTTCTGCCCAGGTATAGGCTTCTGCCCATTCACAGGCTTCTGCCCAGCTACAGGCTTCTGCCCAGCTACAGGCTTCTGCCCATTCACAGGCTTCTGCCCAGCCACAGGCTTCTGCCCAGCTACAGGCTTCTGCCCATTCACAGGCTTCTGCCCAGCTACAGTTTTCTGCCCAGGTACAGGCTTCTGTCCATTCACAGGCTTCTGCCCATTCACAGGCTTCTGCCCAGCTACAGGCTTCTGCATAGCTACAGGCTTCTGCCCATTCACAGGCTTCAGCCCAGGTACAGGCTTCTGTCCATTCACAGGCTTCTGCCCAGCTACAGGCTTCTGCCCAGCTACAGGCTTGTGCCCATTCACAGGCTTCTGCCCAGCTACAGGCTTCTGCCCAGCTACAGGCTTCTGCCCATTAACAGGCTTCTGCCCAGCTACAGTTTTCTGCCCAGGTACAGGCTTCTGTACATTCACAGGCTTCTGCCCACCTACAGGCTTCTGCCCAGCTACAGGCTTCTGCCCAGCTACAGGCTTGTGCCCATTAACAGGCTTCTGCCCAGCTACAGTTTTCTGCCCAGGTACAGGCTTCTGTCCATTCACAGGCTTCTGTCCACCTACAGGCTTCTGCCCAGCTACAGGCTTCTGCCCATTCACAGGCTTCTGCCCAGCTACAGGCTTCTGCCCATTCACAGGCTTCTGCCCATTCACAGGCTTCTGCCCAGCTACAGGCTTCTGCACAGCTACAGGCTTCTGCCCAGCTACAGGCTTCTGCCCATTCACAGGCTTCTGCCCAGCTACAGTTTTCTGCCCAGGTACAGGCTTCTGTCCATTCACAGGCTTCTGCCCACCTACAGGCTTCTGCCCAGCTACAGGCTTCTGCCCATTCACAGGCTTCTGCCCAGCTACAGGCTTCTGCCCATTCACAGGCTTCTGCCAATTCACAGGCTTCTGCCCAGCTACAGGCTTCTGCACAGCTACAGGCTTCTGTCCATTCACAGGCTTCTGCCCAGCTACAGTTTTCTGCCCAGGTACAGGCTTCTGTCCATTCACAGGCTTCTGCCCAGCTACAGGCTTCTGCCCAGGTACAGGCTTCTGCCCATTCACAGGCTTCTGCTAATTCACAGGCTTCTGCCCAGCTACAGGCTTCTGCACAGCTACAGGCTTCTGCCCATTCACAGGCTTCTGCCCAGCTACAGGCTTCTGCCCAGCTACAGGCTTCTGCCCAGCTACAGGCTTCTGCCCATTCACAGGCTTCTGCCCAGCTACAGTTTTCTGCCCAGGTACAGGCTTCTGTCCATTCACAGGCTTCTGCCCAGCTACAGGCTTCTGTCCATTCACAGGCTTCTGCCCAGCTACAGGCTTCTGCCCATTCACAGGCTTCTGCCCAGCTACAGTTTTCTGCCCAAGTAAAGGCTTCTGTCCATTCACAGGCTTCTGCCCAGCTACAGGCTTCTGCCCAGCTACAGGCTTCTGCCCATTCACAGGCTTCTGCCCAGCTACAGGCTTCTGCCCAGCTACAGGCTTCTGCCCATTCACAGGCTTCTGCCCAGCTACAGGCTTCTGCCCAGATACAGGCTTCTGCCCATTCACAGGCTTCTGCCCAGCTACAGGCTTCTGCCCAGCTACAGGCTTCTGCCCATTCACAGGCTTCTACCCAGCTACAGTTTTCTGCCCAGCTACAGGCTTCTGCCCATTCACAGGCTTCTGCCCAGCTACAGGCGTCTGCCCAGCTACAGGCTTCTGCCCATTCACAGGCTTCTGCCCAGCTACAGGCTTCTGCCCATTCACAGGCTTCTGCCCAGCTACAGGCTTCTGCCCATTAACAGGCTTCTGCCCAGCTACAGTTTTCTGCCCAGGTACAGGCTTCTGTACATTCACAGGCTTCTGCCCACCTACAGGCTTCTGCCCACGTACAGGCTTCTGCCCAGCTACAGGCTTCTGCCCATTCACAGGCTTCTGCCCAGCTACAGGCTTCTGCCCATTCACAGGCTTCTGCCCAGCTACAGGCTTCTGCCCAGCTACAGGCTTCTGCCCATTCACAGGCTTCTGCCCAGCTACAGTTTTCTGGCCAGGTACAGGCTTCTGTCCATTCACAGGCTTCTGCCCACCTACAGGCTTCTGCCCAGCTACAGGCTTCTGCCCATTCACAGGCTTCTGCCCAGCTACAGGCTTCTGCCCATTCACAGGCTTCTGCCAATTCACAGGCTTCTGCCCAGCTACAGGCTTCTGCACAGCTACAGGCTTCTGTCCATTCACAGGCTTCTGCCCAGCTACAGTTTTCTGCCCAGGTACAGGCTTCTGTCCATTCACAGGCTTCTGCCCAGCTACAGGCTTCTGCCCAGGTACAGGCTTCTGCCCATTCACAGGCTTCTGCTAATTCACAGGCTTCTGCCCAGCTACAGGCTTCTGCACAGCTACAGGCTTCTGCCCATTCACAGGCTTCTGCCCAGCTACAGGCTTCTGCCCAGCTACAGGCTTCTGCCCAGCTACAGGCTTCTGCCCATTCACAGGCTTCTGCCCAGCTACAGTTTTCTGCCCAGGTACAGGCTTCTGTCCATTCACAGGCTTCTGCCCAGCTACAGGCTTCTGTCCATTCACAGGCTTCTGCCCAGCTACAGGCTTCTGCCCAAGTAAAGGCTTCTGTCCATTCACAGGCTTCTGCCCAGCTACAGGCTTCTGCCCAGCTACAGGCTTCTGCCCATTCACAGGCTTCTGCCCAGCTACATGCTTCTGCCCAGCTACAGGCTTCTGCCCATTCACAGGCTTCTGCCCAGCTACAGGCTTCTGCCCAGATACAGGCTTCTGCCCATTCACAGGCTTCTGCCCAGCTACAGGCTTCTGCCCAGCTACAGGCTTCTGCCCATTCACAGGCTTCTACCCAGCTACAGTTTTCTGCCCAGCTACAGGCTTCTGCCCATTCACAGGCTTCTGCCCAGCTACAGGCTTCTGCCCAGCTACAGGCTTCTGCCCAGCTACAGGCTTCTGCCCATTCACAGGCTTCTGCCCAGCTACAGTCTTCTGCCCAGCTACAGTCTTCTGCCCAGCTACAGGCTTCTGCCCAGCTACAGGCTTCTGCCCATTCACAGGCTTCTGCCCAGCTACAGGCTTCTGCCCAGCTACAGGCTTCTGCCCAGCTACAGGCTTCTGCCCAGCTACAGGCTTCTGCCCATTCACAGGCTTCTGCCCAGCTACAGGCTTCTGCCCAGCTACAGGCTTCTGCCCATTCACAGGCTTCTGCCCAGCTACAGGCTTCTGCCCAGCTACAGGCTTCTGCCCATTCACAGGCTTCTGCCCAGCTAGAGGCTTCTGCCCATTCACAGGCTTCTGCCCAGCTACCGGCTTCTGCCCAGCTACAGGCTTCTGCCCATTCACAGGCTTCTGCCCAGGTACAGGCTTCTGCCCATTCACAGGCTTCTGCCCATTCACAGGCTTCTGCCCAGCTACAGGCTTCTGCATAGCTACAGGCTTCTGCCCATTCACAGGCTTCAGACCAGGTACAGGCTTCTGTCCATTCACAGGCTCCTGCCCAGCTACAGGCTTCTGCCCAGCTACAGGCTTGTGCCCATTAACAGGCTTCTGCCCAGCTACAGTTTTCTGCCCAGGTACAGGCTTCTGCCCATTCACAGGCTTCTGCCCATTCACAGGCTTCTGCCCAGCTACAGGCTTCTGCACAGCTACAGGCTTCTGCCCGTTCACAGGCTTCTGCCCAGGTATAGGCTTCTGCCCATTCACAGGCTTCTGCCCAGCTACAGGCTTCTGCCCAGCTACAGGCTTCTGCCCATTCACAGGCTTCTGCCCAGCCACAGGCTTCTGCCCAGCTACAGGCTTCTGCCCATTCACAGGCTTCTGCCCAGCTACAGTTTTCTGCCCAGGTACAGGCTTCTGTCCATTCACAGGCTTCTGCCCATTCACAGGCTTCTGCCCAGCTACAGGCTTCTGCATAGCTACAGGCTTCTGCCCATTCACAGGCTTCAGCCCAGGTACAGGCTTCTGTCCATTCACAGGCTTCTGCCCAGCTACAGGCTTCTGCCCAGCTACAGGCTTGTGCCCATTCACAGGCTTCTGCCCAGCTACAGGCTTCTGCCCAGCTACAGGCTTCTGCCCATTAACAGGCTTCTGCCCAGCTACAGTTTTCTGCCCAGGTACAGGCTTCTGTACATTCACAGGCTTCTGCCCACCTACAGGCTTCTGCCCAGCTACAGGCTTCTGCCCAGCTACAGGCTTGTGCCCATTAACAGGCTTCTGCCCAGCTACAGTTTTCTGCCCAGGTACAGGCTTCTGTCCATTCACAGGCTTCTGTCCACCTACAGGCTTCTGCCCAGCTACAGGCTTCTGCCCATTCACAGGCTTCTGCCCAGCTACAGGCTTCTGCCCATTCACAGGCTTCTGCCCATTCACAGGCTTCTGCCCAGCTACAGGCTTCTGCACAGCTACAGGCTTCTGCCCGTTCACAGGCTTCTGCCCAGGTACAGGCTTCTGCCCATTCACAGGCTTCTGCCCAGCTACAGGCTTCTGCCCAGCTACAGGCTTCTGCCCATTCACAGGCTTCTGCCCAGCCACATGCTTCTGCCCAGCTACAGGCTTCTGCCCATTCACAGGCTTCTGCCCAGCTACAGTTTTCTGCCCAGGTACAGGCTTCTGTCCATTCACAGGCTTCTGCCCATTCACAGGCTTCTGCCCAGCTACAGGCTTCTGCATAGCTACAGGCTTCTGCCCATTCACAGGCTTCAGCCCAGGTACAGGCTTCTGTCCATTCACAGGCTTCTGCCAAGCTACAGGCTTCTGCCCAGCTACAGGCTTGTGCCCATTCACAGGCTTCTGCCCAGCTACAGGCTTCTGCCCATTAACAGGCTTCTGCCCAGCTACAGTTTTCTGCCCAGGTACAGGCTTCTGTACGTTCACAGGCTTCTGCCCACCTACAGGCTTCTGCCCACCTACAGGCTTCTGCCCAGCTACAGGCTTCTGCCCATTCACAGGCTTCTGCCCAGCTACAGGCTTCTGCCCATTCAGAGGCTTCTGCCCAGCTACAGGCTTCTGCCCAGCTACAGGCTTCTGCCCATTCACAGGCTTCTGCCCAGCTACAGTTTTCTGCCCAGGTACAGGCTTCTGTCCATTCACAGGCTTCTGCCCACCTACAGGCTTCTGCCCAGCTACAGGCTTCTGCCCATTCACAGGCTTCTGCCCAGCTACAGGCTTCTGCCCATTCACAGGCTTCTGCCAATTCACAGGCTTCTGCCCAGCTACAGGCTTCTGCACAGCTACAGGCTTCTGTCCATTCACAGGCTTCTGCCCAGCTACAGTTTTCTGCCCAGGTACAGGCTTCTGTCCATTCACAGGCTTCTGCCCAGCTACAGGCTTCTGCCCAGGTACAGGCTTCTGTCCATTCACAGGCTTCTGCCCAGCTACAGGCTTCTGTCCATTCACAGACTTCTGCCCAGCTACAGGCTTCTGCCCAGCTACAGGCTTCTGCCCATTCACAGGCTTCTGCCTATTCACAGGCTTCTGCCCGGCTACAGGCTTTTGCCCATACACAGGCTTCTGGCCAGGTACAGGCTTCTGCCCATTCACAGGCTTCTGGCCAGGAACAGGCTTCTACCCAGCTACAGGCTTTTGCCCAGCAACAGGCTTTTGCCCATTCACCGGGTTCTGCCCAGCTACAGGCTTCTGCCCAGCTACAGGCTTCTGCCCATTCACAGGCTTCTGCCCAGCTACAGGCTTCTGCCCAGCTACAGGCTTCTGCCCATTCACAGGTTTCTGTCCATTTACAGGCTTCTGCCCAGCTTGAGGCTTCTGCCCATTCACAGGCTTCTGCCCAGCTACAGGCTTCTGCCCAGCTACAGGCTTCTGCCCATTCACAGGCTTCTGCCCAGCTACAGTTTTCTGCCCAGGTACAGGCTTCTGTCCATTCACAGGCTTCTGCCCAGCTACAGGCTTCTGTCCAGCTACAGGCTTCTGCCCATTCACAGGCTTCTGCCCAGCCACATGCTTCTGCCCAGCTACAGGCTTCTGCCCATTCACAGGCTTCTGCCCAGCTACAGTTTTCTGCCCAGGTACAGGCTTCTGTCCATTCACAGGCTTCTGCCCATTCACAGGCTTCTGCCCAGCTACAGGCTTCTGCATAGCTACAGGCTTCTGCCCATTCACAGGCTTCAGCCCAGGTACAGGCTTCTGTCCATTCACAGGCTTCTGCCAAGCTACAGGCTTCTGCCCAGCTACAGGCTTGTGCCCATTCACAGGCTTCTGCCCAGCTACAGGCTTCTGCCCATTAACAGGCTTCTGCCCAGCTACAGTTTTCTGCCCAGGTACAGGCTTCTGTACGTTCACAGGCTTCTGCCCACCTACAGGCTTCTGCCCACCTACAGGCTTCTGCCCAGCTACAGGCTTCTGCCCATTCACAGGCTTCTTCCCAGCTACAGGCTTCTGCCCATTCAGAGGCTTCTGCCCAGCTACAGGCTTCTGCCCAGCTACAGGCTTCTGCCCATTCACAGGCTTCTGCCCAGCTACAGTTTTCTGCCCAGGTACAGGCTTCTGTCCATTCACAGGCTTCTGCCCACCTACAGGCTTCTGCCCAGCTACAGGCTTCTGCCCATTCACAGGCTTCTGCCCAGCTACAGGCTTCTGCCCATTCACAGGCTTCTGCCAATTCACAGGCTTCTGCCCAGCTACAGGCTTCTGCACAGCTACAGGCTTCTGTCCATTCACAGGCTTCTGCCCAGCTACAGTTTTCTGCCCAGGTACAGGCTTCTGTCCATTCACAGGCTTCTGCCCAGCTACAGGCTTCTGCCCAGGTACAGGCTTCTGTCCATTCACAGGCTTCTGCCCAGCTACAGGCTTCTGTCCATTCACAGACTTCTGCCCAGCTACAGGCTTCTGCCCAGCTACAGGCTTCTGCCCATTCACAGGCTTCTGCCTATTCACAGGCTTCTGCCCGGCTACAGGCTTTTGCCCATACACAGGCTTCTGGCCAGGTACAGGCTTCTGCCCATTCACAGGCTTCTGGCCAGGAACAGGCTTCTACCCAGCTACAGGCTTTTGCCCAGCAACAGGCTTTTGCCCATTCACCGGGTTCTGCCCAGCTACAGGCTTCTGCCCAGCTACAGGCTTCTGCCCATTCACAGGCTTCTGCCCAGCTACAGGCTTCTGCCCAGCTACAGGCTTCTGCCCATTCACAGGTTTCTGTCCATTTACAGGCTTCTGCCCAGCTTGAGGCTTCTGCCCATTCACAGGCTTCTGCCCAGCTACAGGCTTCTGCCCAGCTACAGGCTTCTGCCCATTCACAGGCTTCTGCCCAGCTACAGTTTTCTGCCCAGGTACAGGCTTCTGTCCATTCACAGGCTTCTGCCCAGCTACAGGCTTCTGTCCAGCTACAGGCTTCTGCCCATTCACAGGCTTCTGCCCAGCTACAGGCTTCTGCCCAGCTACAGGCTTCTGCCCATTCACAGGCTTCTGCCCAGCTACAGGCTTCTGCCCATTCACAGGCTTCTGCCCAGCTACAGGCTTCTGCCCAGCTACAGGCTTCTGCCCATTCACAGGCTTCTGCCCAGCTACAGTTTTCTGCCCAGGTACAGGCTTCTGTCCATTCACAGGCTTCTGCCCACCTACAGGCTTCTGCCCATTCACAGGCTTCTGCCCAGCTACAGGCTTCTGCCCATTCACAGGCTTCTGCCAATTCACAGGCTTCTGCCCAGCTACAGGCTTCTGCACAGCTACAGGCTTCTGTCCATTCACAGTCTTCTGCCCAGCTACAGTTTTCTGCCCAGGTACAGGCTTCTGTCCATTCACAGGCTTCTGCCCAGCTACAGGCTTCTGCCCAGGTACAGGCTTCTGTCCATTCACAGGCTTCTGCCCAGCTACAGGCTTCTGTCCATTCACAGACTTCTGCCCAGCTACAGGCTTCTGCCCAGCTACAGGCTTCTGCCCATTCACAGGCTTCTGCCCATTCACAGGCTTCTGCCTATTCACAGGCTTCTGCCCGGCTACAGGCTTTTGCCCATACCCAGGCTTCTGGCCAGGTACAGGCTTCTGCCCATTCACAGGCTTTTGCCCATTCACCGGGTTCTGCCCAGCTACAGGCTTCTGCCCAGCTACAGGCTTCTGCCCATTCACAGGCTTCTGCCCAGCTACAGGCTTCTGCCCAGCTACAGGCTTCTGCCCATTCACAGGCTTCTGTCCATTTACAGGCTTCTACCCAGCTAGAGGCTTCTGCCCATTCACAGGCTTCTGCCCAGCTACAGGCTTCTGCCCATTCACAGGCTTCTGCCCAGCTACAGTTTTCTGCCCAGGTACAGGCTTCTGTCCATTCACAGGCTTCTGCCCAGCTACAGGCTTCTGCCCAGCTACAGGCTTCTGCCCATTCACAGGCTTCTGCCCAGCTACAGGCTTCTGCCCAGCTACAGGCTTCTGCCCATTCACAGGCTTCTGCCCAGGTACAGGCTTCTGTCCATTCACAGGCTTCTGCCCAGCTACAGGCTTCTGCCCAGCTACAGGCTTCTGCCCATTCACAGGCTATTGCCCACCTACAGGCTTCTGCCCAGCTACAGGCTTCTGCCCATTCACAGGCTTCTGCCCAGCTACAGTTTTCTGCCCAAGTAAAGGCTTCTGTCCATTCACAGGCTTCTGCCCAGCTACAGGCTTCTGCCCAGCTACAGGCTTCTGTCCATTCACAGGCTTCTGCCCAGCTACAGGCTTCTGCCCAGCTACAGGCTTCTGCCCATTCACAGGCTTCTGCCCAGCTACAGGCTTCTGCCCAGATACAGGCTTCTGCCCATTCACAGGCTTCTGCCCAGCTACAGGCTTCTGCCCAGCTACAGGCTTCTGCCCATTCACAGGCTTCTGCCCATTCACAGGCTTCTGCCCAGCTACAGGCTTCTGCCCATTCACAGGCTTCTGCCCAGCTACAGGCTTCTGCCCAGCTACAGGCTTCTGCCCATTCACAGGCTTCTGCCCAGCTACAGGCTTCTGCCTAGCTACAGGCTTCTGCCCAGCTACAGGCTTCTGCCCATTCACAGGCTTCTGCCCAGCTACAGGCTTCTGCCCAGCTACAGGCTTCTGCCCATTAACAGGCTTCTGTCCATTTACAAGCTTCTGCCCAGCTAGAGGCTTCTGCCCATTCACAGGCTTCTGCCCAGCTACCGGCTTCTGCCCAGCTACAGGCTTCTGCCCATTCACAGGCTTCTGCCCAGGTACAGGCTTCTGCCCATTCACAGGCTTCTGCCCATTCACAGGCTTCTGCCCAGCTACAGGCTTCTGCATAGCTACAGGCTTCTGCCCATTCACAGGCTTCAGCCCAGGTACAGGCTTCTGTCCATTCACAGGCTTCTGCCCAGCTACAGGCTTCTGCCCAGCTACAGGCTTGTGCCCATTCACAAGCTTCTGCCCAGCTACAGGCTTCTGCCCAGCTACAGGCATCTGCCCATTAACAGGCTTCTGCCCAGCTACAGTTTTCTGCCCAGGTACAGGCTTCTGTCCATTCACAGGCTTCTGCCCACCTACAGGCTTCTGCCCAGCTACAGGCTTCTGCCCATTCACAGGCTTCTGCCCAGCTACAGGCTTCTGCCCATTCTCAGGCTTCTGCCCAGCTACAGTTTTCTGCCCAGGTACAGGCTTCTGTCCATTCACAGGCTTCTGCCCAGCTACAGGCTTCTGCCCAGGTACAGGCTTCTGTCCATTCACAGGCTTCTGCCCAGCTACAGGCTTCTGTCCATTCACAGACTTCTGCCCAGCTACAGGCTTCTGCCCAGCTACAGGCTTCTGCCCATTCACAGGCTTCTGCCTATTCACAGGCTTCTGCCCGGCTACAGGCTTTTGCCCATACACAGGCTTCTGGCCAGGTACAGGCTTCTGCCCATTCACAGGCTTCTGGCCAGGAACAGGCTTCTACCCAGCTACAGGCTTTTGCCCAGCAACAGGCTTTTGCCCAGCAACAGGCTTTTGCCCATTCACCGGGTTCTGCCCAGCTACAGGCTTCTGCCCAGCTACAGGCTTCTGCCCATTCACAGGCTTCTGCCCAGCTACAGGCTTCTGCCCAGCTACAGGCTTCTGCCCATTCACAGGTTTCTGTCCATTTACAGGCTTCTGCCCAGCTTGAGGCTTCTGCCCATTCACAGGCTTCTGCCCAGCTACAGGCTTCTGCCCAGCTACAGGCTTCTGCCCATTCACAGGCTTCTGCCCAGCTACAGTTTTCTGCCCAGGTACAGGCTTCTGTCCATTCACAGGCTTCTGCCCAGCTACAGGCTTCTGTCCAGCTACAGGCTTCTGCCCATTCACAGGCTTCTGCCCAGCTACAGGCTTCTGCCCAGCTACAGGCTTCTGCCCATTCACAGGCTTCTGCCCAGCTACAGGCTTCTGCCCATTCACAGGCTTCTGCCCAGCTACAGGCTTCTGCCCAGCTACAGGCTTCTGCCCATTCACAGGCTTCTGCCCAGGTACAGTTTTCTGCCCAGGTACAGGCTTCTGTCCATTCACAGGCTTCTGCCCACCTACAGGCTTCTGCCCATTCACAGGCTTCTGCCCAGCTACAGGCTTCTGCCCATTCACAGGCTTCTGCCAATTCACAGGCTTCTGCCCAGCTACAGGCTTCTGCACAGCTACAGGCTTCTGTCCATTCACAGGCTTCTGCCCAGCTACAGTTTTCTGCCCAGGTACAGGCTTCTGTCCATTCACAGGCTTCTGCCCAGCTACAGGCTTCTGCCCAGGTACAGGCTTCTGTCCATTCACAGGCTTCTGCCCAGCTACAGGCTTCTGTCCATTCACAGACTTCTGCCCAGCTACAGGCTTCTGCCCAGCTACAGGCTTCTGCCCATTCACAGGCTTCTGCCTATTCACAGGCTTCTGCCCGGCTACAGGCTTTTGCCCATACACAGGCTTCTGGCCAGGTACAGGCTTCTGCCCATTCACAGGCTTCTGGCCAGGAACAGGCTTCTACCCAGCTACAGGCTTTTGCCCAGCAACAGGCTTTTGCCCATTCACCGGGTTCTGCCCAGCTACAGGCTTCTGCCCAGCTACAGGCTTCTGCCCATTCACAGGCTTCTGCCCAGCTACAGGCTTCTGCCCAGCTACAGGCTTCTGCCCATTCACAGGCTTCTGTCCATTTACAGGCTTCTGCCCAGCTAGAGGCTTCTGCCCATTCACAGGCTTCTGCCCAGCTACAGGCTTCTGCCCATTCACAGGCTTCTGCCCAGCTACAGTTTTCTGCCCAGGTACAGGCTTCTGTCCATTCACAGGCTTCTGCCCAGCTACAGGCTTCTGCCCAGCTACAGGCTTCTGCCCATTCACAGGCTTCTGCCCAGCTACAGGCTTCTGCCCAGCTACAGGCTTCTGCCCATTCACAGGCTTCTGCCCAGGTACAGGCTTCTGTCCATTCACAGGCTTCTGCCCAGCTACAGGCTTCTGCCCAGCTACAGGCTTCTGCCCATTCACAGGCTATTGCCCACCTACAGGCTTCTGCCCAGCTACAGGCTTCTGCCCATTCACAGGCTTCTGCCCAGCTACAGTTTTCTGCCCAAGTAAAGGCTTCTGTCCATTCACAGGCTTCTGCCCAGCTACAGGCTTCTGCCCAGCTACAGGCTTCTGTCCATTCACAGGCTTCTGCCCAGCTACAGGCTTCTGCCCAGCTACAGGCTTCTGCCCATTCACAGGCTTCTGCCCAGCTACAGGCTTCTGCCCAGATACAGGCTTCTGCCCATTCACAGGCTTCTGCCCACCTACAGGCTTCTGCCCAGCTACAGGCTTCTGCCCATTCACAGGCTTCTGCCCAGCTACAGGCTTCTGCCCAGCTACAGGCTTCTGCCCATTCACAGGCTTCTGCCCAGCTACAGGCTTCTGCCCAGCTACAGGCTTCTGCCCATTCACAGGCTTCTGCCCAGCTACAGGCTTCTGCCTAGCTACAGGCTTCTGCCCAGCTACAGGCTTCTGCCCATTCACAGGCTTCTGCCCAGCTACAGGCTTCTGCCCAGCTACAGGCTTCTGCCCATTAACAGGCTTCTGTCCATTTACAAGCTTCTGCCCAGCTAGAGGCTTCTGCCCATTCACAGGCTTCTGCCCAGCTACCGGCTTCTGCCCAGCTACAGGCTTCTGCCCATTCACAGGCTTCTGCCCAGCTACAGGCTTCTGCCCATTCACAGGCTTCTGCCCAGGTACAGGCTTCTGCCCATTCACAGGCTTCTGCCCATTCACAGGCTTCTGCCCAGCTACAGGCTTCTGCATAGCTACAGGCTTCTGCCCATTCACAGGCTTCAGCCCAGGTACAGGCTTCTGTCCATTCACAGGCTTCTGCCCAGCTACAGGCTTCTGCCCAGCTACAGGCTTGTGCCCATTCACAGGCTTCTGCCCAGCTACAGGCTTCTGCCCAGCTACAGGCATCTGCCCATTAACAGGCTTCTGCCCAGCTACAGTTTTCTGCCCAGGTACAGGTTTCTGTCCATTCACAGGCTTCTGCCCAGCTACAGGCTTCTGCCCAGCTACAGGCTTCTGCCCATTCACAGGCTTCTGCCCAGCTACAGGCTTCTGCCCATTCTCAGGCTTCTGCCCATTCACAGGCTTCTGCCCAGCTACAGGCTTCTGCACAGCTACAGGCTTCTGCCCGTTCACAGGCTTCTGCCCAGGTATAGGCTTCTGCCCATTCACAGGCTTCTGCCCAGCTACAGGCTTCTGCCCAGCTACAGGCTTCTGCCCATTCACAGGCTTCTGCCCAGCTACAGTTTTCTGCCCAGGTACAGGCTTCTGTCCATTCACAGGCTTCTGCCCACCTACAGGCTTCTGCCCAGCTACAGGCTTCTGCACATTCACAGGCTTCTGCCCAGATACAGGCTTCTGCTCATTCACAGGCTTCTGCTAATTCACAGGCTTCTGCACAGCTACAGGCTTCTGCACAGCTACAGGCTTCTGCCCATTCACAGGCTTCTGCCCAGCTACAGGCTTCTGCCCATTCACAGGCTTCTGCCCAGCTACAGGCTTCTGCCCATTCACAGGCTTCTGCCCAGCTACAGTTTTCTGCCCAGGTACAGGCTTCTGTCCATTCACAGGCTTCTGCCCAGCTACAGGCTTCTGTCCATTCACAGGCTTCTGCCCAGCTACAGGCTTCTGCCCATTCACAGGCTTCTGCCCAGCTACAGGCTTCTGCCCAGCTACAGGCTTCTGCCCATTCACAGGCTTCTGCCCAGCTACAGGCGTCTGCCCAGCTACAGGCTTCTGCCCATTCACAGGCTTCTGCCCAGCTACAGGCTTCTGCCCAGATACAGGCTTCTGCAGAGCTACAGGCTTCTGCACAGCTACAGGCTTCTGCCCATTCACAGGCTTCTGCCCATTCACAGGCTTCTACCCAGCTACAGTTTTCTGCCCAGCTACAGGCTTCTGCCCATTCACAGGCTTCTGCCCAGCTACAGGCTTCTGCCCAGCTACAGGCTTCTGCCCGTTCACAGGCTTCTGCCCAGCTACAGGCTTCTGCCCAGCTACAGGCTTCTGCCCAGCTACAGGCTTCTGCCCATTCACAATCTTCTGCCCAGCTACAGGCTTCTGCCCAGCTACAGGCTTCTGCCCATTAACAGGCTTCTGTCCATTTACAAGCTTCTGCCCAGCTAGAGGCTTCTGCCCATTCACAGGCTTCTGCCCAGCTACCGGCTTCTGCCCAGCTACAGGCTTCTGCCCATTCACAGGCTTCTGCCCAGGTACAGGCTTCTGCCCATTCACAGGCTTCTGCCCATTCACAGGCTTCTGCCCAGCTACAGGCTTCTGCATAGCTACAGGCTTCTGCCCATTCACAGGCTTCAGCCCAGGTACAGGCTTCTGTCCATTCACAGGCTTCTGCCCAGCTACAGGCTTCTGCCCAGCTACAGGCATCTGCCCATTAACAGGCTTCTGCCCAGCTACAGTTTTCTGCCCAGGTACAGGCTTCTGTCCATTCACAGGCTTCTGCCCACCTACAGGCTTCTGCCCAGCTACAGGCTTCTGCCCATTCACAGGCTTCTGCCCAGCTACAGGCTTCTGCCCATTCACAGGCTTATGCCCATTCACAGGCTTCTGCCCAGCTACAGGCTTCTGCACAGCTACAGGCTTCTGCCCGTTCACAGGCTTCTGCCCAGGTATAGGCTTCTGCCCATTCACAGGCTTCTGCCCAGCTACAGGCTTCTGCCCAGCTACAGGCTTCTGCCCATTCACGGGCTTCTGCCCAGCTACAGGCTTCTGCCCAGCTACAGGCTTCTGCCCATTCACAGGCTTCTGCCCAGCTACAGTTTTCTGCCCAGGTACAGGCTTCTGTCCATTCACAGGCTTCTGCCCACCTACAGGATTCTGCCCAGCTACAGGCTTCTGCCCATTCACAGGCTTCTGCCCAGCTACAGGCTTCTGCCCATTCACAGGCTTCTGCCAATTCACAGGCTTCTGCCCAGCTACAGGCTTCTGCACAGCTACAGGCTTCTGCCCATTCACAGGCTTCTGCCCAGCTACAGGCTTCTGCCCAGCTACAGGCTTCTGCCCAGCTACAGGCTTCTGCCCAGCTACAGGCTTCTGTCCATTCACAGGCTTCTGCCCAGCTACAGGCTTCTGCCCATTCACAGGCTTCTGGCCAGGTACAGGCTTCTGCCCATTCACAGGCTTCTGGCCAGGAACAGGCTTCTGCCCATTCACAGGCTTCTGCCCAGCTACAGGCTTCTGCCCATTCACAGGCTTTTGCCCAGCTACAGGCTTCTGCCCATTCACAGGCTTTTGCCCATTCACCGGCTTCTGCCCAGCTACAGGCTTCTGCCCAGCTACAGGCTTCTGCCCATTCACAGGCTTCTGCCCAGGTACAGGCTTCTGTCCATTCACAGGCTTCTGCCCAGCTACAGGCTTCTGCCCAGCTACAGGCTTCTGCCCATTCACAGGCTTCTGCCCAGCTACAGGCTTCTGCCCAGCTACAGGCTTCTGCCCATTCACAGGCTTCTGCCCAGCTACAGGCTTCTGCCCATTCACAGGCTTCTGCCCAGCTACAGGCTTCTGCACAGCTACAGGCTTCTGCCCGTTCACAGGCTTCTGCCCAGGTATAGGCTTCTGCCCATTCACAGGCTTCTGCCCAGCTACAGGCTTCTGCCCAGCTACAGGCTTCTGCCCATTCACGGGCTTCTGCCCAGCTACAGGCTTCTGCCCAGCTACAGGCTTCTGCCCATTCACAGGCTTCTGCCCAGCTACAGTTTTCTGCCCAGGTACAGGCTTCTGTCCATTCACAGGCTTCTGCCCACCTACAGGATTCTGCCCAGCTACAGGCTTCTGCCCATTCACAGGCTTCTGCCCAGCTACAGGCTTCTGCCCATTCACAGGCTTCTGCCAATTCACAGGCTTCTGCCCAGCTACAGGCTTCTTCACAGCTACAGGCTTCTGCCCATTCACAGGCTTCTGCCCAGCTACAGGCTTCTGCCCAGCTACAGGCTTCTGCCCAGCTACAGGCTTCTGCCCAGCTACAGGCTTCTGTCCATTCACAGGCTTCTGCCCAGCTACAGGCTTCTGCCCATTCACAGGCTTCTGGCCAGGTACAGGCTTCTGCCCATTCACAGGCTTCTGGCCAGGAACAGGCTTCTGCCCATTCACAGGCTTCTGCCCAGCTACAGGCTTCTGCCCATTCACAGGCTTTTGCCCAGCTACAGGCTTCTGCCCATTCACAGGCTTTTGCCCATTCACCGGCTTCTGCCCAGCTACAGGCTTCTGCCCAGCTACAGGCTTCTGCCCATTCACAGGCTTCTGCCCAGGTACAGGCTTCTGTCCATTCACAGGCTTCTGCCCAGCTACAGGCTTCTGCCCAGCTACAGGCTTCTGCCCATTCACAGGCTTCTGCCCAGCTACAGGCTTCTGCCCAGCTACAGGCTTCTGCCCATTCACAGGCTTCTGCCCATTCACAGGCTTCTGCCCAGCTACAGGCTTCTGCCCATTCACAGGCTTCTGCCCAGGTACAGGCTTCTGTCCATTCACAGGCTTCTGCCCAGCTACAGGCTTCTGCCCAGCTACAGGCTTCTGCCCATTCACAGGCTATTGCCCAGCTACAGGCTTCTGCCCAGCTACAGGCTTCTGCCCATTCACAGGCTTCTGCCCAGCTACAGTTTTCTGCCCAAGTAAAGGCTTCTGCCCATTCACAGGCTTCTGCCCAGCTACAGGCTTCTGCCCAGCTACAGGCTTCTGCCCATTCACAGGCTTCTGGCCAGGTACAGGCTTCTGCCCATTCACAGGCTTCTGCCCAGTCACAGGTATCTGCCCAGCTACAGGCTTCTGCCCAGTCACAGGTATCTGCCCAGCTACAGGCTTCTGCCCAGCTACAGGCTTCTGCCCATTCACAGGCTTTTGCCCATTCACCGGCTTCTGCCCAGCTACAGGCTTCTGCCCAGCTACAGGCTTCTGCCCATTCACAGGCTTCTGCCCAGGTACAGGCTTCTGCCCATTCACAGGCTTCTGCCCATTCACAGGCTTCTGCCTAGCTACAGGCTTCTGCCCATTCACAGGCTTCTGCCCAGCTACAGGCTTCTGCCCATTCACAGGCTTCTGCCCAGCTACAGGCTTCTGCCCAGCTACAGGCTTCTGCCCATTCACAGGCTTCTGCCCAGCTACAGTTTTCTGCCCAAGTAAAGGCTTCTCTCCATTCACAGGCTTCTGCCCAGCTACAGGCTTCTGCCCAGCTACAGGCTTCTGCCCAGCAACAGGCTTCTGCCCATTCACAGGCTTCTGCCCAGCTACAGGCTTCTGCCCGTTCACAGGCTTCTGCCCGTTCACAGGCTTCTGGCCAGGTACAGGCTTCTGCCCATTCACAGGCTTCTGGCCAGGTACAGGCTTCTGCCCATTCACAGGCTTCTGCCCAGTCACAGGTATCTGCCCAGCTACAGGCTTCTGACCATTCACAGGCTTCTGCCCATTCACAGGCTTCTGCCCAGCTACAGGCTTCTGCCCATTCACAGGCTTTTGCCCATTCACCGGCTTCTGCCCAGCTGCTTGCTTCTGCCCAGCTACAGGCTTCTGCCCATTCACAGGCTTCTGCCCAGCTACAGGCTTCTGCCCAGCTACAGGCTTCTGCCCAGCTACAGGCTTCTGCGCATTCACAGGCTTCTGCCCATTCACAGGCTTCTGCCCAGCTAGAGGCTTCTGCCCATTCACAGGCTTCTGCCCAGCTACAGGCTTCTGCCCAGCTACAGGCTTCTGCCCATTCACAGGCTTCTGCCCATTCACAGGCTTCTGCCCAGCTACAGGCTTCTGCACAGCTACAGGCTTCTGCCCATTCACAGGCTTCTGCCCATTCACAGGCTTCTGCCCAGCTACAGGCTTCTGCCCATTCACAGGCTTCTGTCCATTTACAGGCTTCTGCCTAGCTAGAGGCTTCTGCCCATTCACAGGCTTCTGCCCAGCTACAGGCTTCTGCCCATTCACCGGCTTCTGCCCAGCTACAGTTTTCTGCCCAGGTACAGGCTTCTGTCCATTCACAGGCTTCTGCCCACCTACAGGCTTCTGCCCAGCTACAGGCTTCTGCCCATTCACAGGCTTCTGCCCATTCACAGGCTTCTGCCCAGCTACAGGCTTCTGCACAGCTACAGGCTTCTGCCCATTCACAGGCTTCTGCCCAGCTACAGGCTTCTGCCCAGCTACAGGCTTCTGCACAGCTACAGGCTTCTGCCCATTCACAGGCTTCTGCCCAGCTACAGGCTTCTGCCCAGCTACAGGCTTCTGCCCATTAACAGGCTTCTGTCCATTTACAAACTTCTGCCCAGCTAGAGGCTTCTGCCCATTCACAGGCTTCTGCCCAGCTACCGGCTTCTGCCCAGCTACAGGCTTCTGCCCATTCACAGGCTTCTGCCCAGGTACAGGCTTCTGCCCATTCACAGGCTTCTGCCCATTCACAGGCTTCTGCCCAGCTACAGGCTTCTGCATAGCTACAGGCTTCTGCCCATTCACAGGCTTCAGCCCAGGTACAGGCTTCTGTCCATTCACAGGCTTCTGTCCATTCACAGGCTTCTGCCCAGCTACAGGCTTCTGCCCAGCTACAGGCTTGTGCCCATTCACAGGCTTCTGCCCAGCTACAGGCTTCTGCCCAGCTACAGGCATCTGCCCATTAACAGGCTTCTGCCCAGCTATAGTTTTCTGCCCAGGTACAGGCTTCTGTCCATTCACAGGCTTCTGCCCACCTACAGGCTTCTGCCCACCTACAGGCTTCTGCCCAGCTACAGGCTTCTGCCCATTCACAGGCTTCTGCCCAGCTACAGGCTTCTGCTCATTCACAGGCTTCTGCCAATTCACAGGCTTCTGCCCAGCTACAGGCTTCTGCACAGCTACAGGCTTCTGCCCATTCACAGGCTTCTGCCCAGCTACAGGCTTCTGCCCAGCTACAGGCTTCTGCCCAGCTACAGGCTTCTGCCCATTCACAGGCTTCTGCCCAGCTACAGGCTTCTGCCCATTCACAGGCTTTTGTCCATTCACCGGCTCCTGCCCAGCTACAGTTTTCTGCCCAAGTAAAGGCTTCAGTCCATTCACAGGCTTCTGCCCAGCTACAGGCTTCTGCCCAGCTACAGGCTTCTGCCCATTCACAGGCTTCTGCCCAGCTACAGGCTTCTGCCCAGCTACAGGCTTCTGCCCATTCACAGGCTTCTGCCCAGCTACAGGCTTCTGCCCAGATACAGGCTTCTGCCCATTCACAGGCTTCTGCCCAGCTACAGGCTTCTGCCCAGCTACAGGCTTCTGCCCATTCACAGGCTTCTACCCAGCTACAGTTTTCTGCCCAGCTACAGGCTTCTGCCCATTCACAGGCTTCTGCCCAGCTACAGGCTTCTGCCCAGCTACAGGCTTCTGCCCATTCACAGGCTTCTGCCCATCTACAGGCTTCTGCCCAGCTACAGGCTTCTGCCCATTCACAGGCTTCTGCCCAGCTACAGGCTTCTGCCCAGCTACAGGCTTCTGCCCATTAACAGGCTTCTGTCCATTTACAAGCTTCTGCCCAGCTAGAGGCTTCTGCCCATTCACAGGCTTCTGCCCAGCTACCGGCTTCTGCCCAGCTACAGGCTTCTGCCCATTCACAGGCTTCTGCCCATTCACAGGCTTCTGCCCAGCTACAGGCTTCTGCATAGCTACAGGCTTCTGCCCATTCACAGGCTTCAGCCCAGGTACAGGCTTCTGTCCATTCACAGGCTTCTGCCCAGCTACAGGCTTCTGCCCAGCTACAGGCTTGTGCCCATTCACAGGCTTCTGCCCAGCTACAGGCTTCTGCCCAGCTACAGGCATCTGCCCATTAACAGGCTTCTGCCCAGCTACAGTTTTCTGCCCAGGTACAGGCTTCTGTCCATTCACAGGCTTCTGCCCACCTACAGGCTTCTGCCCAGCCACAGGCTTCTGCCCATTCACAGGCTTCTGCCCAGCTACAGGCTTCTGCCCATTCACAGGCTTCTGCCCATTCACAGGCTTCTGCCCAGCTACAGGCTTCTGCACAGCTACAGGCTTCTGCCCGTTCACAGGCTTCTGCCCAGGTATAGGCTTCTGCCCGTTCACAGGCTTCTGCCCAGCTACAGGCTTCTGCCCAGCTACAGGCTTCTGCCCATTCACAGGCTTCTGCCCAGCTACAGGCTTCTGCCCAGCTACAGGCTTCTGCCCATTCACAGGCTTCTGCCCATTCACAGGCTTCTGCCCAGCTACAGTTTTCTGCCCAGGTACAGGCTTCTGTCCATTCACAGGCTTCTGCCCACCTACAGGATTCTGCCCAGCTACAGGCTTCTGCCCATTCACAGGCTTCTGCCCAGCTACAGGCTTCTGCCCATTCACAGGCTTCTGCCAATTCACAGGCTTCTGCCCAGCTACAGGCTTTTGCACAGCTACAGGCTTCTGCCCATTCACAGGCTTCTGCCCAGCTACAGGCTTCTGCCCAGCTACAGGCTTCTGCCCAGCTACAGGCTTCTGCCCAGCTACAGGCTTCTGTCCATTCACAGGCTTCTGCCCAGCTACAGGCTTCTGCCCATTCACAGGCTTCTGGCCAGGTACAGGCTTCTGCCCATTCACAGGCTTCTGGCCAGGAACAGGCTTCTGCCCATTCACAGGCTTCTGCCCAGCTACAGGCTTTTGCCCAGCAACAGGCTTTTGCCCAGCAACAGGCTTTTGCCCATTCACCGGGTTCTGCCCAGCTACAGGCTTCTGCCCAGCTACAGGCTTCTGCCCATTCACAGGCTTCTGCCCAGCTACAGGCTTCTGCCCAGCTACAGGCTTCTGCCCAGCTACAGGCTTCTGTCCATTCACAGGCTTCTGTCCATTTACAGGCTTCTGCCCAGCTAGAGGCTTCTGCCCATTCACAGGCTTCTGCCCAGCTAGAGGCTTCTGCCCATTCACAGGCTTCTGCCCAGCTACAGTTTTCTGCCCAGGTACAGGCTTCTGTCCATTCACAGGCTTCTGCCCAGCTACAGGCTTCTGTCCAGCTACAGGCTTCTGCACATTCACAGGCTTCTGCCCAGCTACAGGCTTCTGCCCAGCTACAGGCTTCTGCCCAGCTACAGGCTTCTGCGCATTCACAGGCTTCTGCCCATTCACAGGCTTCTGCCCAGCTAGAGGCTTCTGCCCATTCACAGGCTTCTGCCCAGCTACAGGCTTCTGCCCAGCTACAGGCTTCTGCCCATTCACAGGCTTCTGCCCATTCACAGGCTTCTGCCCAGCTACAGGCTTCTGCACAGCTACAGGCTTCTGCCCATTCACAGGCTTCTGCCCATTCACAGGCTTCTGCCCAGCTACAGGCTTCTGCCCATTCACAGGCTTCTGTCCATTTACAGGCTTCTGCCTAGCTAGAGGCTTCTGCCCATTCACAGGCTTCTGCCCAGCTACAGGCTTCTGCCCATTCACCGGCTTCTGCCCAGCTACAGTTTTCTGCCCAGGTACAGGCTTCTGTCCATTCACAGGCTTCTGCCCACCTACAGGCTTCTGCCCAGCTACAGGCTTCTGCCCATTCACAGGCTTCTGCCCATTCACAGGCTTCTGCCCAGCTACAGGCTTCTGCACAGCTACAGGCTTCTGCCCATTCACAGGCTTCTGCCCAGCTACAGGCTTCTGCCCAGCTACAGGCTTCTGCACAGCTACAGGCTTCTGCCCATTCACAGGCTTCTGCCCAGCTACAGGCTTCTGCCCAGCTACAGGCTTCTGCCCATTAACAGGCTTCTGTCCATTTACAAACTTCTGCCCAGCTAGAGGCTTCTGCCCATTCACAGGCTTCTGCCCAGCTACCGGCTTCTGCCCAGCTACAGGCTTCTGCCCATTCACAGGCTTCTGCCCAGGTACAGGCTTCTGCCCATTCACAGGCTTCTGCCCATTCACAGGCTTCTGCCCAGCTACAGGCTTCTGCATAGCTACAGGCTTCTGCCCATTCACAGGCTTCAGCCCAGGTACAGGCTTCTGTCCATTCACAGGCTTCTGTCCATTCACAGGCTTCTGCCCAGCTACAGGCTTCTGCCCAGCTACAGGCTTGTGCCCATTCACAGGCTTCTGCCCAGCTACAGGCTTCTGCCCAGCTACAGGCATCTGCCCATTAACAGGCTTCTGCCCAGCTATAGTTTTCTGCCCAGGTACAGGCTTCTGTCCATTCACAGGCTTCTGCCCACCTACAGGCTTCTGCCCACCTACAGGCTTCTGCCCAGCTACAGGCTTCTGCCCATTCACAGGCTTCTGCCCAGCTACAGGCTTCTGCTCATTCACAGGCTTCTGCCAATTCACAGGCTTCTGCCCAGCTACAGGCTTCTGCACAGCTACAGGCTTCTGCCCATTCACAGGCTTCTGCCCAGCTACAGGCTTCTGCCCAGCTACAGGCTTCTGCCCAGCTACAGGCTTCTGCCCATTCACAGGCTTCTGCCCAGCTACAGGCTTCTGCCCATTCACAGGCTTTTGTCCATTCACCGGCTCCTGCCCAGCTACAGTTTTCTGCCCAAGTAAAGGCTTCAGTCCATTCACAGGCTTCTGCCCAGCTACAGGCTTCTGCCCAGCTACAGGCTTCTGCCCATTCACAGGCTTCTGCCCAGCTACAGGCTTCTGCCCAGCTACAGGCTTCTGCCCATTCACAGGCTTCTGCCCAGCTACAGGCTTCTGCCCAGATACAGGCTTCTGCCCATTCACAGGCTTCTGCCCAGCTACAGGCTTCTGCCCAGCTACAGGCTTCTGCCCATTCACAGGCTTCTACCCAGCTACAGTTTTCTGCCCAGCTACAGGCTTCTGCCCATTCACAGGCTTCTGCCCAGCTACAGGCTTCTGCCCAGCTACAGGCTTCTGCCCATTCACAGGCTTCTGCCCATCTACAGGCTTCTGCCCAGCTACAGGCTTCTGCCCATTCACAGGCTTCTGCCCAGCTACAGGCTTCTGCCCAGCTACAGGCTTCTGCCCATTAACAGGCTTCTGTCCATTTACAAGCTTCTGCCCAGCTAGAGGCTTCTGCCCATTCACAGGCTTCTGCCCAGCTACCGGCTTCTGCCCAGCTACAGGCTTCTGCCCATTCAAAGGCTTCTGCCCAGGTACAGGCTTCTGCCCATTCACAGGCTTCTGCCCATTCACAGGCTTCTGCCCAGCTACAGGCTTCTGCATAGCTACAGGCTTCTGCCCATTCACAGGCTTCAGCCCAGGTACAGGCTTCTGTCCATTCACAGGCTTCTGCCCAGCTACAGGCTTCTGCCCAGCTACAGGCTTGTGCCCATTCACAGGCTTCTGCCCAGCTACAGGCTTCTGCCCAGCTACAGGCATCTGCCCATTAACAGGCTTCTGCCCAGCTACAGTTTTCTGCCCAGGTACAGGCTTCTGTCCATTCACAGGCTTCTGCCCACCTACAGGCTTCTGCCCATTCACAGGCTTCTGCCCATTCACAGGCTTCTGCCCATTCACAGGCTTCTGCCCATTCACAGGCTTCTGCCCAGCTACAGGCTTCTGCACAGCTACAGGCTTCTGCCCGTTCACAGGCTTCTGCCCAGGTATAGGCTTCTGCCCGTTCACAGGCTTCTGCCCAGCTACAGGCTTCTGCCCAGCTACAGGCTTCTGCCCATTCACAGGCTTCTGCCCAGCTACAGGCTTCTGCCCAGCTACAGGCTTCTGCCCATTCACAGGCTTCTGCCCATTCACAGGCTTCTGCCCAGCTACAGTTTTCTGCCCAGGTACAGGCTTCTGTCCATTCACAGGCTTCTGCCCACCTACAGGATTCTGCCCAGCTACAGGCTTCTGCCCATTCACAGGCTTCTGCCCAGCTACAGGCTTCTGCCCATTCACAGGCTTCTGCCAATTCACAGGCTTCTGCCCAGCTACAGGCTTTTGCACAGCTACAGGCTTCTGCCCATTCACAGGCTTCTGCCCAGGTATAGGCTTCTGCCCGTTCACAGGCTTCTGCCCAGCTACAGGCTTCTGCCCAGCTACAGGCTTCTGCCCATTCACAGGCTTCTGCCCAGCTACAGGCTTCTGCCCAGCTACAGGCTTCTGCCCATTCACAGGCTTCTGCCCATTCACAGGCTTCTGCCCAGCTACAGTTTTCTGCCCAGGTACAGGCTTCTGTCCATTCACAGGCTTCTGCCCACCTACAGGATTCTGCCCAGCTACAGGCTTCTGCCCATTCACAGGCTTCTGCCCAGCTACAGGCTTCTGCCCATTCACAGGCTTCTGCCAATTCACAGGCTTCTGCCCAGCTACAGGCTTTTGCACAGCTACAGGCTTCTGCCCATTCACAGGCTTCTGCCCAGCTACAGGCTTCTGCCCAGCTACAGGCTTCTGCCCAGCTACAGGCTTCTGCCCAGCTACAGGCTTCTGTCCATTCACAGGCTTCTGCCCAGCTACAGGCTTCTGCCCATTCACAGGCTTCTGGCCAGGTACAGGCTTCTGCCCATTCACAGGCTTCTGGCCAGGAACAGGCTTCTGCCCATTCACAGGCTTCTGCCCAGCTACAGGCTTTTGCCCAGCAACAGGCTTTTGCCCAGCAACAGGCTTTTGCCCATTCACCGGGTTCTGCCCAGCTACAGGCTTCTGCCCAGCTACAGGCTTCTGCCCATTCACAGGCTTCTGCCCAGCTACAGGCTTCTGCCCAGCTACAGGCTTCTGCCCAGCTACAGGCTTCTGTCCATTCACAGGCTTCTGTCCATTTACAGGCTTCTGCCCAGCTAGAGGCTTCTGCCCATTCACAGGCTTCTGCCCAGCTAGAGGCTTCTGCCCATTCACAGGCTTCTGCCCAGCTACAGTTTTCTGCCCAGGTACAGGCTTCTGTCCATTCACAGGCTTCTGCCCAGCTACAGGCTTCTGTCCAGCTACAGGCTTCTGCACATTCACAGGCTTCTGCCCAGCTACAGGCTTCTGCCCAGCTACAGGCTTCTGCCCAGCTACAGGCTTCTGCGCATTCACAGGCTTCTGCCCATTCACAGGCTTCTGCCCAGCTAGAGGCTTCTGCCCATTCACAGGCTTCTGCCCAGCTACAGGCTTCTGCCCAGCTACAGGCTTCTGCCCATTCACAGGCTTCTGCCCATTCACAGGCTTCTGCCCAGCTACAGGCTTCTGCACAGCTACAGGCTTCTGCCCATTCACAGGCTTCTGCCCATTCACAGGCTTCTGCCCAGCTACAGGCTTCTGCCCATTCACAGGCTTCTGTCCATTTACAGGCTTCTGCCTAGCTAGAGGCTTCTGCCCATTCACAGGCTTCTGCCCAGCTACAGGCTTCTGCCCATTCACCGGCTTCTGCCCAGCTACAGTTTTCTGCCCAGGTACAGGCTTCTGTCCATTCACAGGCTTCTGCCCACCTACAGGCTTCTGCCCAGCTACAGGCTTCTGCCCATTCACAGGCTTCTGCCCATTCACAGGCTTCTGCCCAGCTACAGGCTTCTGCACAGCTACAGGCTTCTGCCCATTCACAGGCTTCTGCCCAGCTACAGGCTTCTGCCCAGCTACAGGCTTCTGCACAGCTACAGGCTTCTGCCCATTCACAGGCTTCTGCCCAGCTACAGGCTTCTGCCCAGCTACAGGCTTCTGCCCATTAACAGGCTTCTGTCCATTTACAAACTTCTGCCCAGCTAGAGGCTTCTGCCCATTCACAGGCTTCTGCCCAGCTACCGGCTTCTGCCCAGCTACAGGCTTCTGCCCATTCACAGGCTTCTGCCCAGGTACAGGCTTCTGCCCATTCACAGGCTTCTGCCCATTCACAGGCTTCTGCCCAGCTACAGGCTTCTGCATAGCTACAGGCTTCTGCCCATTCACAGGCTTCAGCCCAGGTACAGGCTTCTGTCCATTCACAGGCTTCTGTCCATTCACAGGCTTCTGCCCAGCTACAGGCTTCTGCCCAGCTACAGGCTTGTGCCCATTCACAGGCTTCTGCCCAGCTACAGGCTTCTGCCCAGCTACAGGCATCTGCCCATTAACAGGCTTCTGCCCAGCTATAGTTTTCTGCCCAGGTACAGGCTTCTGTCCATTCACAGGCTTCTGCCCACCTACAGGCTTCTGCCCACCTACAGGCTTCTGCCCAGCTACAGGCTTCTGCCCATTCACAGGCTTCTGCCCAGCTACAGGCTTCTGCTCATTCACAGGCTTCTGCCAATTCACAGGCTTCTGCCCAGCTACAGGCTTCTGCACAGCTACAGGCTTCTGCCCATTCACAGGCTTCTGCCCAGCTACAGGCTTCTGCCCAGCTACAGGCTTCTGCCCAGCTACAGGCTTCTGCCCATTCACAGGCTTCTGCCCAGCTACAGGCTTCTGCCCATTCACAGGCTTTTGTCCATTCACCGGCTCCTGCCCAGCTACAGTTTTCTGCCCAAGTAAAGGCTTCAGTCCATTCACAGGCTTCTGCCCAGCTACAGGCTTCTGCCCAGCTACAGGCTTCTGCCCATTCACAGGCTTCTGCCCAGCTACAGGCTTCTGCCCAGCTACAGGCTTCTGCCCATTCACAGGCTTCTGCCCAGCTACAGGCTTCTGCCCAGATACAGGCTTCTGCCCATTCACAGGCTTCTGCCCAGCTACAGGCTTCTGCCCAGCTACAGGCTTCTGCCCATTCACAGGCTTCTACCCAGCTACAGTTTTCTGCCCAGCTACAGGCTTCTGCCCATTCACAGGCTTCTGCCCAGCTACAGGCTTCTGCCCAGCTACAGGCTTCTGCCCATTCACAGGCTTCTGCCCATCTACAGGCTTCTGCCCAGCTACAGGCTTCTGCCCATTCACAGGCTTCTGCCCAGCTACAGGCTTCTGCCCAGCTACAGGCTTCTGCCCATTAACAGGCTTCTGTCCATTTACAAGCTTCTGCCCAGCTAGAGGCTTCTGCCCATTCACAGGCTTCTGCCCAGCTACCGGCTTCTGCCCAGCTACAGGCTTCTGCCCATTCAAAGGCTTCTGCCCAGGTACAGGCTTCTGCCCATTCACAGGCTTCTGCCCATTCACAGGCTTCTGCCCAGCTACAGGCTTCTGCATAGCTACAGGCTTCTGCCCATTCACAGGCTTCAGCCCAGGTACAGGCTTCTGTCCATTCACAGGCTTCTGCCCAGCTACAGGCTTCTGCCCAGCTACAGGCTTGTGCCCATTCACAGGCTTCTGCCCAGCTACAGGCTTCTGCCCAGCTACAGGCATCTGCCCATTAACAGGCTTCTGCCCAGCTACAGTTTTCTGCCCAGGTACAGGCTTCTGTCCATTCACAGGCTTCTGCCCACCTACAGGCTTCTGCCCAGCCACAGGCTTCTGCCCATTCACAGGCTTCTGCCCAGCTACAGGCTTCTGCCCATTCACAGGCTTCTGCCCATTCACAGGCTTCTGCCCAGCTACAGGCTTCTGCACAGCTACAGGCTTCTGCCCGTTCACAGGCTTCTGCCCAGGTATAGGCTTCTGCCCGTTCACAGGCTTCTGCCCAGCTACAGGCTTCTGCCCAGCTACAGGCTTCTGCCCATTCACAGGCTTCTGCCCAGCTACAGGCTTCTGCCCAGCTACAGGCTTCTGCCCATTCACAGGCTTCTGCCCAGCTACAGGCTTCTGCCCAGCTACAGGCTTCTGCCCATTAACAGGCTTCTGTCCATTTACAAGCTTCTGCCCAGCTAGAGGCTTCTGCCCATTCACAGGCTTCTGCCCAGCTACCGGCTTCTGCCCAGCTACAGGCTTCTGCCCATTCAAAGGCTTCTGCCCAGGTACAGGCTTCTGCCCATTCACAGGCTTCTGCCCATTCACAGGCTTCTGCCCAGCTACAGGCTTCTGCATAGCTACAGGCTTCTGCCCATTCACAGGCTTCAGCCCAGGTACAGGCTTCTGTCCATTCACAGGCTTCTGCCCAGCTACAGGCTTCTGCCCAGCTACAGGCTTGTGCCCATTCACAGGCTTCTGCCCAGCTACAGGCTTCTGCCCAGCTACAGGCATCTGCCCATTAACAGGCTTCTGCCCAGCTACAGTTTTCTGCCCAGGTACAGGCTTCTGTCCATTCACAGGCTTCTGCCCACCTACAGGCTTCTGCCCAGCCACAGGCTTCTGCCCATTCACAGGCTTCTGCCCAGCTACAGGCTTCTGCCCATTCACAGGCTTCTGCCCATTCACAGGCTTCTGCCCAGCTACAGGCTTCTGCACAGCTACAGGCTTCTGCCCGTTCACAGGCTTCTGCCCAGGTATAGGCTTCTGCCCGTTCACAGGCTTCTGCCCAGCTACAGGCTTCTGCCCAGCTACAGGCTTCTGCCCATTCACAGGCTTCTGCCCAGCTACAGGCTTCTGCCCAGCTACAGGCTTCTGCCCATTCACAGGCTTCTGCCCATTCACAGGCTTCTGCCCAGCTACAGTTTTCTGCCCAGGTACAGGCTTCTGTCCATTCACAGGCTTCTGCCCACCTACAGGATTCTGCCCAGCTACAGGCTTCTGCCCATTCACAGGCTTCTGCCCAGCTACAGGCTTCTGCCCATTCACAGGCTTCTGCCAATTCACAGGCTTCTGCCCAGCTACAGGCTTTTGCACAGCTACAGGCTTCTGCCCATTCACAGGCTTCTGCCCAGCTACAGGCTTCTGCCCAGCTACAGGCTTCTGCCCAGCTACAGGCTTCTGCCCAGCTACAGGCTTCTGTCCATTCACAGGCTTCTGCCCAGCTACAGGCTTCTGCCCATTCACAGGCTTCTGGCCAGGTACAGGCTTCTGCCCATTCACAGGCTTCTGGCCAGGAACAGGCTTCTGCCCATTCACAGGCTTCTGCCCAGCTACAGGCTTTTGCCCAGCAACAGGCTTTTGCCCAGCAACAGGCTTTTGCCCATTCACCGGGTTCTGCCCAGCTACAGGCTTCTGCCCAGCTACAGGCTTCTGCCCATTCACAGGCTTCTGCCCAGCTACAGGCTTCTGCCCAGCTACAGGCTTCTGCCCAGCTACAGGCTTCTGTCCATTCACAGGCTTCTGTCCATTTACAGGCTTCTGCCCAGCTAGAGGCTTCTGCCCATTCACAGGCTTCTGCCCAGCTAGAGGCTTCTGCCCATTCACAGGCTTCTGCCCAGCTACAGTTTTCTGCCCAGGTACAGGCTTCTGTCCATTCACAGGCTTCTGCCCAGCTACAGGCTTCTGTCCAGCTACAGGCTTCTGCACATTCACAGGCTTCTGCCCAGCTACAGGCTTCTGCCCAGCTACAGGCTTCTGCCCATTCACAGGCTTCTGCCCATTCACAGGCTTCTGCCCAGCTACAGGCTTCTGCCCATTCACAGGCTTCTGCCCAGGTACAGGCTTCTGTCCATTCACAGGCTTCTGCCCAGCTACAGGCTTCTGCCCAGCTACAGGCTTCTGCCCATTCACAGGCTATTGCCCAGCTACAGGCTTCTGCCCAGCTACAGGCTTCTGCCCATTCACAGGCTTCTGCCCAGCTACAGTTTTCTGCCCAAGTAAAGGCTTCTGTCCATTCACAGGCTTCTGCCCAGCTTCAGGCTTCTGCCCAGCTACAGGTTTCTGCCCATTCACAGGCTTCTGCCCAGCTACAGGCTTCTGCCCAGCTACAGGCTTCTGCCCATTCACAGGCTTCTGGCCAGGTACAGGCTTCTGCCCATTCACAGGCTTCTGCCCAGTCACAGGTATCTGCCCAGCTACAGGCTTCTGACCATTCACAGGCTTCTGCCCAGCTAAAGGCTTCTGCCCAGCTACAGGCTTCTGCCCATTCACAGGCTTTTGCCCATTCACCGGCTTCTGCCCAGCTACAGGCTTCTGCCCAGCTACAGGCTTCTGCCCATTCACAGGCTTCTGCCCAGGTACAGGCTTCTGTCCATTCACAGGCTTCTGCCCAGCTACAGGCTTCTGCCCAGCTTCAGGCTTCTGCCCATTCACAGGCTTCTGCCCAGCTACAGGCTTCTGCCCAGCTACAGGCTTCTGCCCATTCACAGGCTTCTGCCCAGCTACAGGCTTCTGCCCATTCACAGGCTTCTGCCCAGGTACAGGCTTCTGTCCATTCACAGGCTTCTGCCCAGCTACAGGCTTCTGCCCATTCACAGGCTATTGCCCAGCTACAGGCTTCTGCCCAGCTACAGGCTTCTGCCCATTCACAGGCTTCTGCCCATCTACAGTTTTCTGCCCAAGTAAAGGCTTCTGCACATTCACAGGCTTCTGCCCAGCTACAGGCTTCTGCCCAGCTACAGGCTTCTGCCCATTCACAGGCTTCTGGCCAGGTACAGGCTTCTGCCCATTCACAGGCTTCTGCCCAGTCACAGGTATCTGCCCAGCTACAGGCTTCTGACCATTCACAGGCTTCTGACCATTCACAGGCTTCTGCCCAGCTACAGGCTTCTGCCCATTCACAGGCTTTTGCCCATTCACCGGCTTCTGCCCAGCTACAGGCTTCTGCCCAGCTACAGGCTTCTGCCCAGCTACAGGCTTCTGCCCATTCACAGGCTTCTGCCCAGGTACAGGCTTCTGTCCATTCACAGGCTTCTGCCCAGCTACAGGCTTCTGCCCAGCTACAGGCTTCTGCCCATTCACAGGCTTCTGCCCAGCTACAGGCTTCTGCCCAGCTACAGGCTTCTGCCCATTCACAGGCTTCTGCCCAGCTACAGTTTTCTGCCCAAGTAAAGGCTTCTGTCCATTCACAGGCTTCTGCCCAGCTACAGGCTTCTGCCCAGCTTCAGGCTTCTGCCCATTCACAGGCTTCTGCCCAGCTACAGGCTTCTGCCCAGCAACAGGCTTCTGCCCATTCACAGGCTTCTGCCCAGCTACAGGCTTCTGCCCAGCTACAGGCTTCTGCCCATTCACAGGCTTCTGCCCGTTCACAGGCTTCTGGCCAGGTACAGGCTTCTGCCCATTCACAGGCTTCTGGCCAGGTACAGGCTTCTGCCCATTCACAGGCTTTTGCCCATTCACCGGCTTCTGCCCAGCTACTTGCTTCTGCCCAGCTACAGGCTTCTGCCCATTCACAGGCTTCTGCCCAGCTACAGGCTTCTGCCCAGCTACAGGCTTCTGCCCATTCACAGGCTTCTGCCCATTCACAGGCTTCTGCCCAGCTAGAGGCTTCTGCCCATTCACAGGCTTCTGCCCAGCTACAGGCTTCTGCCCAGCTACAGGCTTCTGCCCATTCACAGGCTTCTGCCCAGCTACAGGCTTCTGCCCATTCAAAGGCTTCTGCCCATTCACAGGCTTCTGCCCAGCTACAGGCTTCTGCACAGCTACAGGCTTCTGCCCATTCACAGGCTTCTGCCCATTCACAGGCTTCTGCCCAGCTACAGGCTTCTGCCCATTCACAGGCTTCTGTCCATTTACAGGCTTCTGCCTAGCTAGAGGCTTCTGCCCATTCACAGGCTTCTGCCCAGCTACAGGCTTCTGCCCAGCTACAGGCTTCTGCCCATTCACAGGCTTCTGCCCAGCTACAGGCTTCTGCCCAGCTACAGGCTTCTGCCCATTCACAGGCTTCTGCCCATTCACAGGCTTCTGCCCAGCTACAGGCTTCTGCCCATTCACAGGCTTCTGTCCATTTACAGGCTTCTGCCTAGCTAGAGGCTTCTGCCCATTCACAGGCTTCTGCCCAGCTACAGGCTTCTGCCCAGCTACAGGCTTCTGCCCATTCACAGGCTTCTGCCCAGCTACAGGCTTCTGCCCAGCTACAGGCTTCTGCCCATTCACAGGCTTCTGCCCAGCTACAGTTTTCTGCCCAGGTACAGGCTTCTGTCCATTCACAGGCTTCTGCCCACCTACAGGCTTCTGCCCAGCTACAGGCTTCTGCCCATTCACAGGCTTCTGCCCAGCTACAGGCTTCTGCCCATTCACAGGCTTCTGCCCATTCACAGGCTTCTGCCCAGCTACAGGCTTCTGCACAGCTACAGGCTTCTGCCCGTTCACAGGCTTCTGCCCAGGTACAGGCTTCTGCCTATTCACAGGCTTCTGTCCATTTACAGGCTTCTGCCCAGCTAGAGGCTTCTGCCCATTCAGAGGCTTCTGCCCAGCTACAGCCTTCTGCCCATTCACAGGCTTCTGCCCAGCTACAGTTTTCTGCCCAGGTACAGGCTTCTGTCCATTCACAGGCTTCTGCCCAGCTACAGGCTTCTGTCCAGCTACAGGCTTCTGCCCATTCACAGGCTTCTGCCCAGCTACAGGCTTCTGCCCAGCTACAGGCTTCTGCCCATTCACAGGCTTCTGCCCAGCTACAGGCTTCTGCACATTCACAGGCTTCTGCACATTCACAGGCTTCTGTCCATTCACAGGCTTCTGCCCAGCTACAGGCTTCTGCCCAGCTACAGGCTTCTGCCCATTCACAGGCTTCTGCCCAGCTACAGGCTTCTGCCCATTCACAGGCTTCTGCCAATTCACAGGCTTCTGCCCAGCTACAGGCTTTTGCACAGCTACAGGCTTCTGCCCATTCACAGGCTTCTGCCCAGCTACAGGCTTCTGCCCAGCTACAGGCTTCTGCCCAGCTACAGGCTTCTGCCCAGCTACAGGCTTCTGCCCAGCTACAGGCTTCTGTCCATTCACAGGCTTCTGCCCAGCTACAGGCTTCTGCCCATTCACAGGCTTCTGGCCAGGTACAGGCTTCTGCCCATTCACAGGCTTCTGGCCAGGAACAGGCTTCTGCCCATTCACAGGCTTCTGCCCAGCTACAGGCTTTTGCCCAGCAACAGGCTTTTGCCCAGCAACAGGCTTTTGCCCATTCACCGGGTTCTGCCCAGCTACAGGCTTCTGCCCAGCTACAGGCTTCTGCCCATTCACAGGCTTGTGCCCAGCTACAGGCTTCTGCCCAGCTACAGGCTTCTGCCCAGCTACAGGCTTCTGTCCATTCACAGGCTTCTGTCCATTTACAGGCTTCTGCCCAGCTAGAGGCTTCTGCCCATTCACAGGCTTCTGCCCAGCTAGAGGCTTCTGCCCATTCACAGGCTTCTGCCCAGCTACAGTTTTCTGCCCAGGTACAGGCTTCTGTCCATTCACAGGCTTCTGCCCAGTTACAGGCTTCTGTCCAGCTACAGGCTTCTGCACATTCACAGGCTTCTGCCCAGCTACAGGCTTCTGCCCAGCTACAGGCTTCTGCCCATTCACAGGCTTCTGCCCAGCTACAGGCTTCTGCCCATTCACAGGCTTCTGCCCAGGTACAGGCTTCTGTCCATTCACAGGCTTCTGCCCAGCTACAGGCTTCTGCCCAGCTACAGGCTTCTGCCCATTCACAGGCTATTGCCCAGCTACAGGCTTCTGCCCAGCTACAGGCTTCTGCCCATTCACAGGCTTCTGCCCATTCACAGGCTTCTGCCCAGCTACAGGCTTCTGCCCAGCTACAGGCTTCTGCCCATTCACAGGCTTCTGCCCAGCTACAGGCTTCTGCCCATTCACAGGCTTCTGCCCAGGTACAGGCTTCTGTCCATTCACAGGCTTCTGCCCAGCTACAGGCTTCTGCCCATTCACAGGCTATTGCCCAGCTACAGGCTTCTGCCCAGCTACAGGCTTCTGCCCATTCACAGGCTTCTGCCCATCTACAGTTTTCTGCCCAAGTAAAGGCTTCTGCACATTCACAGGCTTCTGCCCAGCTACAGGCTTCTGCCCAGCTACAGGCTTCTGCCCATTCACAGGCTTCTGGCCAGGTACAGGCTTCTGCCCATTCACAGGCTTCTGCCCAGTCACAGGTATCTGCCCAGCTACAGGCTTCTGACCATTCACAGGCTTCTGACCATTCACAGGCTTCTGCCCAGCTACAGGCTTCTGCCCATTCACAGGCTTTTGCCCATTCACCGGCTTCTGCCCAGCTACAGGCTTCTGCCCAGCTACAGGCTTCTGCCCAGCTACAGGCTTCTGCCCATTCACAGGCTTCTGCCCAGGTACAGGCTTCTGTCCATTCACAGGCTTCTGCCCAGCTACAGGCTTCTGCCCATTCACAGGCTTCTGCCCAGCTACAGGCTTCTGCCCAGCTACAGGCTTCTGCCCATTCACAGGCTTCTGCCCAGCTACAGTTTTCTGCCCAAGTAAAGGCTTCTGTCCATTCACAGGCTTCTGCCCAGCTACAGGCTTCTGCCCAGCTTCAGGCTTCTGCCCATTCACAGGCTTCTGCCCAGCTACAGGCTTCTGCCCAGCAACAGGCTTCTGCCCATTCACAGGCTTCTGCCCAGCTACAGGCTTCTGCCCAGCTACAGGCTTCTGCCCATTCACAGGCTTCTGCCCGTTCACAGGCTTCTGGCCAGGTACAGGCTTCTGCCCATTCACAGGCTTCTGGCCAGGTACAGGCTTCTGCCCATTCACAGGCTTTTGCCCATTCACCGGCTTCTGCCCAGCTACTTGCTTCTGCCCAGCTACAGGCTTCTGCCCATTCACAGGCTTCTGCCCAGCTACAGGCTTCTGCCCAGCTACAGGCTTCTGCCCATTCACAGGCTTCTGCCCATTCACAGGCTTCTGCCCATTCACAGGCTTCTGCCCAGCTAGAGGCTTCTGCCCATTCACAGGCTTCTGCCCAGCTACAGGCTTCTGCCCAGCTACAGGCTTCTGCCCATTCACAGGCTTCTGCCCAGCTACAGGCTTCTGCCCATTCAAAGGCTTCTGCCCATTCACAGGCTTCTGCCCAGCTACAGGCTTCTGCACAGCTACAGGCTTCTGCCCATTCACAGGCTTCTGCCCATTCACAGGCTTCTGCCCAGCTACAGGCTTCTGCCCATTCACAGGCTTCTGTCCATTTACAGGCTTCTGCCTAGCTAGAGGCTTCTGCCCATTCACAGGCTTCTGCCCAGCTACAGGCTTCTGCCCAGCTACAGGCTTCTGCCCATTCACAGGCTTCTGCCCAGCTACAGGCTTCTGCCCAGCTACAGGCTTCTGCCCATTCACAGGCTTCTGCCCAGCTACAGTTTTCTGCCCAGGTACAGGCTTCTGTCCATTCACAGGCTTCTGCCCACCTACAGGCTTCTGCCCAGCTACAGGCTTCTGCCCATTCACAGGCTTCTGCCCAGCTACAGGCTTCTGCCCATTCACAGGCTTCTGCCCATTCACAGGCTTCTGCCCAGCTACAGGCTTCTGCACAGCTACAGGCTTCTGCCCGTTCACAGGCTTCTGCCCAGGTACAGGCTTCTGCCTATTCACAGGCTTCTGTCCATTTACAGGCTTCTGCCCAGCTAGAGGCTTCTGCCCATTCAGAGGCTTCTGCCCAGCTACAGCCTTCTGCCCATTCACAGGCTTCTGCCCAGCTACAGTTTTCTGCCCAGGTACAGGCTTCTGTCCATTCACAGGCTTCTGCCCAGCTACAGGCTTCTGTCCAGCTACAGGCTTCTGCCCATTCACAGGCTTCTGCCCAGCTACAGGCTTCTGCCCAGCTACAGGCTTCTGCCCATTCACAGGCTTCTGCCCAGCTACAGGCTTCTGCACATTCACAGGCTTCTGCACATTCACAGGCTTCTGTCCATTCACAGGCTTCTGCCCAGCTACAGGCTTCTGCCCAGCTACAGGCTTCTGCCCATTCACAGGCTTCTGCACAGCTACAGTTTTCTGCCCAGCTACAGGCTTCTGCCCATTCACAGGCTTCTGCCCAGCTACAGGCTTCTGCCCATTCACAAGCTTCTGCCCAGCTACAGGCTTCTGCCTAGCTACAGTTTTCTGCCCAAGAAAAGGCTTCTGTCCATTCACAGGCTTCTGCCCGCCTACAGGCTTATGCCCATTCACAGGCTTCTGCCCAGCTACAGGCTTCTGCCCATTCACAGGCTTCTGCCCATTCACAGGCTTCTGCCCAGCTACAGGCTTCTGCACAGCTACAGGCTTCTGCCCATTCACAGGCTTCTGCCCAGGTACAGGCTTCTGCCCATTCACAGGCTTCTGCCCAGCTACAGGCTTCTGCACAGCTACAGGCTTCTGCACAGCTACAGGCTTCTGCCCATTCACAGGCTTCTGCCCAGCTACAGGCTTCTGCCCATTCACAGGCTTCTGCCCATTCACAGGCTTCTGCCCAGCTACAGGCTTCTGCACAGCTACAGGCTTCTGCCCGTTCACAGGCTTCTGCCCAGGTACAGGCTTCTGCCCATTCACAGGCTTCTGCCCAGCTACAGGCTTCTGCACAGCTACAGGCTTCTGCCCGTTCACAGGCTTCTGCCCAGCTACAGGCTTCTGCCCATTCACAGGCTTCTGCCCAGCTACAGTTTTCTGCCCAGATACAGGCTTCTGTCCATTCACAGGCTTCTGACCAGCTACAAGCTTCTGCCCAGCTACAGGCTTCTGCCCATTCACAGGCTTCTGCCCAGCTACAGGCTTCTGCCCATTCACAGGCTTCTGCCCATTCACAGGCTTCTGCCCAGCTACAGGCTTCTGCACAGCTACAGGCTTCTGCCCATTCACAGGCTTCTGCCCAGGTACAGGCTTCTGCCCATTCACAGGCTTCTGCCCAGCTACAGGCTTCTGCCCATTCACAGGCTTCTGCCCATTCACAGGCTTCTGCCCAGCTACAGGCTTCTGCACAGCTACAGGCTTCTGCACAGCTACAGGCTTCTGCCCATTCACAGGCTTCTGCCCAGGTACAGGCTTCTGTCCATTCACAGGCTTCATCCCAGCTACAGGCTTCTGCCCAGCCACAGGCTTCTGCCCATTCACAGGCTTCTGCCCAGCTACAGGCTTCTGCCCAGCTACAGGCTTCTGCCCATTCACAGGCTCCTGCCCAGCTACAGTTTTCTGCCCAGGTACAGGCTTCTGTCCATTCACAGGCTTCTGCCCACCTACAGGCTTTTGCCCAGCAACAGGCTTTTGCCCATTCACCGGCTTCTGCCCAGCTACAGGCTTCTGCCCAGCTACAGGCTTCTGCCCATTCACAGGCTTCTGTCCATTTACAGGCTTCTGTCCATTTACAGGCTTCTGCCCAGCTACAAGCTTCTGCCAAGCTACAAGCTTCTGCCCAGCTACAGGCTTCTGCCCATTCACAGGCTTCTGCCCAGCTACAAGCTTCTGCCCATTCACAGGCTTCTGCCCATTCACAGGCTTCTGCCCAGCTACAGGCTTCTGCACAGCTACAGGCTTCTGCCCATTCACAGGCTTCTGCCCAGGTACAGGCTTCTGCCCATTCACAGGCTTCTGCCCAGCTACAGGCTTCTGCCCATTCACAGGCTTCTGCCCATTCACAGGCTTCTGCCCAGCTACAGGCTTCTGCACAGCTACAGGCTTCTGCCCATTCACAGGCTTCTGCCCAGGTACAGGCTTCTGTCCATTCACAGGCTTCGTCCCAGCTACAGGCTTCTGCCCATTCACAGGCTTCTGCCCATTCACAGGCTTCTGCCAAGCTACAGGCTTCTGCCCATTCACAGGCTTCTGCCCAGCTACAGTTTTCTGCCCAGGTACAGGCTTCTGTCCATTCACAGGCTTCTGCCCAACTACAGGCTTCTGCCCAGCTACAGGCTTCTGCCCATTCACAGGCTTCTGCCCGTTCACAGGCTTCTGCCCAGGTACAGGCTTCTGCCCATTCACAGGCTTCTGCCCATTCACAGGCTTCTGCCCAGCTACAGGCTTCTGCACATTCACAGGCTTCTGCACATTCACAGGCTTCTGCCCAGGTACAGGCTTCTGTCCATTCACAGGCTTCTGCCCAGCTACAGGCTTCTGCCCAGCTACAGGCTTCTGCCCATTCACAGGCTTCTGCCCAGCTACAGGCTTCTGCCCAGCTACAGGCTTCTGCCCATTCACAGGCTTCTGCCAAGCTACAGTTTTCTGCCCAGATACAGGCTTCTGTCCATTCACAGGCTTCTGACCAGCTACAAGCTTCTGCCCAGCTACAGGCTTCTGCCCATTCACAGGCTTCTGCCCAGCTACAGGCTTCTGCCCATTCACAGGCTTCTGCCCATTCACAGGCTTCTGCCCAGCTACAGGCTTCTGCACAGCTACAGGCTTCTGCCCATTCACAGGCTTCTGCCCAGGTACAGGCTTCTGCCCATTCACAGGCTTCTGCCCAGCTACAGGCTTCTGCCCATTCACAGGCTTCTGCCCATTCACAGGCTTCTGCCCAGCTACAGGCTTCTGCACAGCTACAGGCTTCAGCACAGCTACAGG
The DNA here is from genome assembly GCF_023375975.1 of Astyanax mexicanus. Taxonomy (NCBI): domain Eukaryota; kingdom Metazoa; phylum Chordata; class Actinopteri; order Characiformes; family Acestrorhamphidae; genus Astyanax; species Astyanax mexicanus. Next base: position 29,911,766 of record NC_064424.1, on the reverse strand, counting down.
CTTCTGCCCATTCACAGGCTTCTGCCCAGGTACAGGCTTCTGTCCATTCACAGGCTTCATCCCAGCTACAGGCTTCTGCCCAGCTACAGGCTTCTGCCCATTCACAGGCTTCTGCCCAGCTACAGGCTTCTGCCCAGCTACAGGCTTCTGCCCATTCACAGGCTCCTGCCCAGCTACAGTTTTCTGCCCAGGTACAGGCTTCTGTCCATTCACAGGCTTCTGCCCACCTACAAGCTTTTGCCCAGCAACAGGCTTTTGCCCATTCACCGGCTTCTGCCCAGCTACAGGCTTCTGCCCAGCTACAGGCTTCTGCCCAGCTACAGGCTTCTGCCCATTCACAGGCTTCTGTCCATTTACAGGCTTCTGTCCATTTACAGGCTTCTGCCCAGCTACAAGCTTCTGCCCAGCTACAGGCTTCTGCCCATTCACAGGCTTCTGCCCAGCTACAGGCTTCTGCCCATTCACAGGCTTCTGCCCATTCACAGGCTTCTGCCCAGCTACAGGCTTCTGCACAGCTACAGGCTTCTGCCCATTCACAGGCTTCTGCCCAGGTACAGGCTTCTGCCCATTCACAGGCTTCTGCCCAGCTACAGGCTTCTGCCCAGCTACAGGCTTCTGCCCATTCACAGGCTTCTGCCCATTCACAGGCTTATGCCCAGCTACAGGCTTCTGCACAGCTACAGGCTTCTGCACAGCTACAGGCTTCTGCCCATTCACAGGCTTCTGCCCAGCTACAGGCTTCTGCACAGCTACAGGCTTCTGCCAATTCACAGGCTTCTGCCCAGCTACAGGCTTCTGCCCATTCACAGGCTTCTGTCCATTTACAGGCTTCTGTTTATTTACAGGCTTCTGACCAGCTACAAGCTTCTGCCCAGCTACAGGCTTCTGCCCATTCACAGGCTTCTGCCCAGCTACAGGCTTCTGCCCATTCACAGGCTTCTGCCCATTCACAGGCTTCTGCCCAGCTACAGGCTTCTGCACAGCTACAGGCTTCTGCCCATTCACAGGCTTCTGCCCAGGTACAGGCTTCTGCCCATTCACAGGCTTCTGCCCAGCTACAGGCTTCTGCCCATTCACAGGCTTCTGCCCATTTACAGGCTTCTGCCCAGCTACAGGCTTCTGCACAGCTACAGGCTTCTGCACAGCTACAGGCTTCTGCCCATTCACAGGCTTCTGCCCAGGTACAGGCTTCTGTCCATTCACAGGCTTCGTCCCAGCTACAGGCTTCTGCCCAGCTACAGGCTTCTGCCCATTCACAGGCTTCTGCCCAGCTACAGGCTTCTGCCCATTCACAGGCTTCTGACCATTCACAGGCTCCTGCCCAGCTACACTTTTCTGCCCAGGTACAGGCTTCTGTCCATTCACAGGCTTCTGCCCACCTACAGGCTTTTGCCCAGCAACAGGCTTTTGCCCATTCACCGGCTTCTGCCCAGCTACAGGCTTCTGCCCAGCTACAGGCTTCTGCCCAGCTACAGGCTTCTGCCAATTCACAGGCTTCTGCCCAGCTACAGGCTTCTGCCCATTCACAGGCTTCTGTCCATTTACAGGCTTCTGTCCATTTACAGGCTTCTGCCCAGCTACAAGCTTCTGCCCAGCTACAGGCTTCTGCCCATTCACAGGCTTCTGCCCAGCTACAGGCTTCTGCCCATTCACAGGCTTCTGCCCATTCACAGGCTTCTGCCCATTCACAGGCTTCTGCCCAGCTACAGGCTTCTGCCCATTCACAGGCTTCTGCCCATTCACAGGCTTCTGCCCAGCTACAGGCTTCTGCACAGCTACAGGCTTCTGCCCATTCACAGGCTTCTGCCCAGGTACAGGCTTCTGTCCATTCACAGGCTTCGTCCCAGCTACAGGCTTCTGCCCAGCTACAGTCTTCTGCCCATTCACAGGCTTCTGCCCATTCACAGGCTTCTGCCCAGCTACAGGCTTCTGCCCATTCACAGGCTTCTGCCCAGCTACAGTTTTCTGCCCAGGTACAGGCTTCTGTCCATTCACAGGCTTCTGCCCACCTACAGGCTTCTGCCCAGCTACAGTCTTCTGCCCATTCACAGGCTTCTGCCCAGCTACAGGCTTCTGCCCATTCACAGGCTTCTGCCCAGCTACAGGCTTCTGCCCAGCTACTGGCTTCTGCCCAGCTACAGGCTTCTGCCCATTCACAGGCTTCTGCCCATTCACAGGCTTCTGCCCAGCTATAGGCTTTTGCCCATTCACAGGCTTCTGGCTAGGTACAGGCTTCTGCCCATTCACAGGCTTCTGGCCAGGTACAGGCTTCTGCCCATTCACAGGCTTCTGCCCATTCACAGGTTTCTGCCCAGCTACAGGCTTCTGCCCATTCACAGGCTTCTGCCCAGCTACAGGCTTTTGCCCAGCTACAGGCTTCTGCCCATTCACAGGCTTCTGCCCAGGTACAGGCTTGTGCCCATTCACAGGCTTCTGCTCAGCTACAGGCTTCTGCCCAGCTACAGGCTTCTGCCCATTCACAGGCTTCTGCCCAGCTACAGGCTTCTGCCCAGCTACAGACTTCTGCCCATTCACAGGCTTCTGCCCAGCTACAGACTTCTGCACAGCTACAGGCTTCTGACCATTCACAGGCTTCTGCCCATTCACAGGCTTCTGCCCAGCTACAGGCTTTTGCCCAGCAACAGGCTTTTGCCCTTTCACCGGCTTCTGCCCAGCTACAGGCTTCTGCCCAGCTACAGGCTTCTGCCAAATCACAGGCTTCTGCCCAGCTACAGTTTTCTGCCCAGGTACAGGCTTCTGTCCATTCACAGGCTTCTGCCCACCTACAGGCTTCTGCCCAGCTACAGTCTTCTGCCCATTCACAGGCTTCTGCCCAGCTACAGGCTTCTGCCCATTTACAGGCTTCTGCCCAGCTTCAGGCTTCTGCCCATTCACAGGCTTCTGCCCATTCACAGGCTTCTGCCCATTCACAGGCTTCTGCCCAGCTACAGGCTTCTGCCCAGCTACAGGCTTCTGCCCATTCACAGGCTTCTGCCCAGCTACAGGCTTCTGCCCATTCACAGGCTTCTGCCCATTCACAGGCTTCTGCCCAGCTACAGGCTTTTGCCCATTCACAGGCTTCTGGCCAGGTACAGGCTTCTGCCCATTCACAGGCTTCTGGACAGGTACAGGCTGCTGCCCATTCACAGGCTTCTGCCCAGTCACAGGTATCTGCCCAGCTACAGGCTTCTGACCATTCACAGGCTTCTGCCCATTCACAGGCTTCTGCCCATTCACAGGCTTCTGCCCAGCTACAGGCTTTTGCCCAGCAACAGGCTTTTGCCCATTCACCGGCTTCTGCCCAGGTACAGGCTTCTGCCCATTCACAGGCTTCTGCCCAGGTACAGGCTTCTGCCCAGCTACAGGCTTCTGCCCATTCACAGGCTTCTGCCCAGCTACAGGCTTCTGCCCATTCACAGGCTTCTGCCCAGCTACAGGCTTCTGCCCAGCTACAGGCTTCTGCCCATTCACAGGCTTCTGCCCATTCACAGGCTTCTGCCCAGCTACAGGCTTTTGCCCATTCACAGGCTTCTGCCCAGCTACAGGCTTCTGCCCAGCTACAGGCTTCTGCCCATTCACAGGCTTCTGCCCAGCTACAGGCTTCTGGCCAGCTACAGGCTTCTGCCCATTCACAGGCTTCTGTCCATTTACAGGCTTCTGCCCAGCTAGAGGATTCTGCCCATTCACAGGCTTCTGCCCAGCTACAGGCTTCTGCCCAGCTACAGGCTTCTGCCCATTCACAGGCTTCTGCCCAGCTACAGGCTTCTGCCCATTCACAGGCTTCTGCCCATTCACAGGCTTCTGCCCATTCACAGGCTTCTGCCCAGCTACAGGCTTCTGCACAGCTACAGGCTTCTGCCCATTCACAGGCTTCTGCCCAGGTACAGGCTTCTGCCCATTCAAAGGCTTCTACCCAGCTACAGGCTTCTGCCCATTCACAGGCTTCTGCCCAGCTACAGGCTTCTGCCCAGCTACAGGCTTCTGCACATTCACAGGCTTCTGCCCAACTACAGGCTTCTGCCCAGCTACAGGCTTCTGCCCATTCACAGGCTTCTGCCCATTCACAGGCTTCTGCCCAGCTACAGGCCTCTGCCCAGCTACAGGCTTCTGCCAATTCACAGGCTTCTGCCCAGCTACAGGCTTCTGCCCAGCTACAGGCTTCTGTCCATTTACAGGCTTCTGTCCATTTACAGGCTTCTGACCAGCTACAGGCTTCTGCACAGCTACAGGCTTCTGCCCATTCACAGGCTTCTGCCCAGGTACAGGCTTCTGTCCATTCACAGGCTTCTGCCCAGCTACAGGCTTCTGCCCAGCTACAGGCTTCTGCCCATTCACAGGCTTCTGCCCAGCTACAGGCTTCTGCCCAGCTACAGGCTTCTGCCCAGCTACAGTTTTCTGCACAGCTACAGGCTTCTTCCCATTCACAGGCTTCTGCCCACCTACAGGCTTCTGCCCAGCTACAGGCTTCTGCCCATTCACAGGCTTCTGCCCAACTACAGGCTTCTGCCCAGCTACAGGCTTCTGCCCATTCACAGGCTTCTGCCCATTCACAGGCTTCTGCCCAGCTACAGGCTTCTGCCCAGCTACAGGCTTCTGCCCATTCACAGGCTTCTGCCCATTCACAGGCTTCTGCCCAGCTACAGGCTTTTGCCCATTCACAGGCTTCTGCCCAGCTACAGGCTTTTGCCCAGCAACAGGCTTTTGCCCATTCACCGGCTTCTGCCCAGCTACTGGCTTCTGCCCAGCTACAGGCTTCTGTCCATTTACAGGCTTCTGTCCATTTACAGGCTTCTGACCAGCTACAAGCTTCTGCCCAGCTACAGGCTTCTGCCCATTCACAGGCTTCTGCCCAGCTACAGGCTTCTGCCCATTCACAGGCTTCTGCCCAGCTACAGGCTTCTGCCCAGCTACAGGCTTCTGCCCATTCACAGGCTTCTGTCCATTTACAGGCTTCTGCCCAGCTAGAGGCTTCTGCCCATTCACAGGCTTCTGCCCAGCTACAGGCTTCTGCCCAGCTACAGGCTTCTGCCCATTCACAGGCTTCTGCCCAGCTACAGGCTTCTGCCCAGCTACAGGCTTCTGCCCATTCACAGGCTTCTGCCCAGCTACAGGCTTCTGCCCAGCTACAGGCTTCTGCCCATTCACAGGCTTCTGCCAAGCTACAGGCTTCTGCACAGCTACAGGCTTCTGTCCATTTACAGGTTTCTGCCCATTCACAGGCTTCTGCCCAGCTACAGGCTTCTGCCCAGGTAAAGGCTTCTGCCCATTCACAGGCTTCTGCCCATTCACAGGCTTCTGCTCAGCTACAGGCTTTTGCCCATTCACAGGCTTCTGGCCAGGTACAGGCTTCTGCCCATTCACAGGCTTCTGGCCAGGTACAGGCTTCTGCCCATTCACAGGCTTCTGCCCATTCACAGGTTTCTTCCCAGCTACAGGCTTCTGACTATTCACAGGCTTCTGCCCATTCACAGGCTTCTGCCCAGCTACAGGCTTTTGCCCAGCAACAGGCTTTTGCCCATTCACCGGCTTCTGCCCAGCTACAGGCTTCTGCCCAGCTACAGGCTTCTGCCAATTCACAGGCTTCTGCCCAGCTACAGGCTTCTGTCCATTTACAGGCTTCTGACCAGCTACAAGCTTCTGCCCAGCTACAGGCTTCTGCCCATTCACAGGCTTCTGCCCAGCTACAGGCTTCTGCCCAGCTACAGGCTTTTGCCCATTCACAGGCTTCTGGCCAGGTACAGGCTTCTGCCCATTCACAGGCTCCTGGCCAGGTAAAGGCTTCTTCCCATTCACAGGCTTCTGCCCATTCACAGGCTTCTGCCCAGCTACAGGCTTTTGCCCATTCACAGGCTTCTGGCCACGTACAGGCTTCTGCCCATTCACAGACTTCTGGCCATTCACAGGTTTCTGCCCAGCTACAGGCTTCTGACCATTCACAGGCTTCTGCCCATTCACAGGCTTCTGCCCAGCTACAGGCTTTTGCCCATTCACAGGCTTCTGGCCAGGTACAGGCTTTTGCCCATTCACCGGCTTCTGCCCAGCTACAGGCTTCTGCCCAGCTACAGGCTTCTGCCAATTCACAGGCTTCTGCCCAGCTACAGGCTTCTGCCCAGCTACAGGCTTCTGGCCAGGTACAGGCTTCTGCCCATTCACAGGCTTCTGCCCATTCACAGGTTTCTGCCCAGCTACAGGCTTCTGACTATTCACAGGCTTCTGCCCATTCACAGGCTTCTGCCCAGCTACAGGCTTTTGCCCAGCAACAGGCTTTTGCCCATTCACCGGCTTCTGCCCAGCTACAGGCTTCTGCCCAGCTACAGGCTTCTGCCAATTCACAGGCTTCTGCCCAGCTACAGGCTTCTGCCCAGCTACAGGCTTCTGTCCATTTACAGGCTTCTGTCCATTTACAGGCTTCTGTCCATTTACAGGCTTCTGTCCATTTACAGGCTTCTGACCAGCTACAAGCTTCTGCCCAGCTACAGGCTTCTGCCCAGCTACAGGCTTCTGCCCATTCACAGGCTTCTGTCTATTTACAGGCTTCTGCCCAGCTAAAGGCTTCTGCCCATTCACAGGCTTCTGCCCAGCTACAGGCTTCTGCCCAGCTACAGGCTTCTGCCCATTCACAGGCTTCTGCCCAGCTACATGCTTCTGCCCATTCACAGGCTTCTGCCCAGCTACAGGCTTCTGCACAGCTACAGGCTTCTTTCCATTTACAGGTTTCTGCCCATTCACAGGCTTCTGCCCAGCTACAGGCTTTTGCCCATTCACAGGCTTCTGGCCAGGTACAGGCTTCTGCCCATTCACAGGCTCCTGGCCAGGTAAAGGCTTCTTCCCATTCACAGGCTTCTGCCCATTCACAGGCTTCTGCTCAGCTACAGGCTTTTGCCCATTCACAGGCTTCTGGCCAGGTACAGGCTTCTGCCCATTCACAGACTTCTTCCCATTCACAGGCTTCTGCCCATTCACAGGTTTCTGCCCAGCTACAGGCTTCTGACCATTCACAGGCTTCTGCCCATTCACAGGCTTCTGCCCAGCTACAGGCTTTTGCCCAGCAACAGGCTTTTGCCCATTCACCGGCTTCTGCCCAGCTACAGGCTTCTGCCCAGCTACAGGCTTCTGCCAATTCACAGGCTTCTGCCCAGCTACAGGCTTCTGCCCAGCTACAGGCTTCTGTCCATTTACAGGCTTCTGTCCATTTACAGGCTTCTGACCAGCTACAAGCTTCTGCCCAGCTACAGGCTTCTGCCAATTCACAGGCTTCTGCCCAGCTACAGGCTTCTGTCCATTTACAGGCTTCTGCCCATTTACAGGCTTCTGCCCATTCACAGGCTTCTGCCCATTCACAGGTTTCTGCCCAGCTACAGGCTTCTGACTATTCACAGGCTTCTGCCCATTCACAGGCTTCTGCCCAGCTACAGGCTTTTGCCCAGCAACAGGCTTTTGCCCATTCACCGGCTTCTGCCCAGCTACAGGCTTCTGCCCAGCTACAGGCTTCTGCCAATTCACAGCTTTCTGCCCATTCACAGGCTTCTGCCCAGCTACAGGCTTCTGTCCATTTACAGGCTTCTGTCCATTTACAGGCTTCTGACCAGCTACATGCTTCTGCCCAGCTACAGGCTTCTGCCCATTCACAGGCTTCTGCCCAGCTACAGGCTTCTGCCCAGCTACAGGCTTCTGCCCATTCACAGGCTTCTGTCTATTTACAGGCTTCTGCCCAGCTAGAGGCTTCTGCCCATTCACAGGCTTCTGCCCAGCTACAGGCTTCTGCCCAGCTACAGGCTTCTGCCCATTCACAGGCTTCTGCCCAGCTACATGCTTCTGCCCATTCACAGGCTTCTGCCCAGCTACAGGCTTCTGCACAGCTACAGGCTTCTTTCCATTTACAGGTTTCTGCCCATTCACAGGCTTCTGCCCAGCTACAGGCTTTTGCCCATTCACAGGCTTCTGGCCAGGTACAGGCTTCTGCCCATTCACAGACTTCTGGCCATTCACAGGTTTCTGCCCAGCTACAGGCTTCTGACAATTCACAGGCTTCTGCCCATTCACAGGCTTCTGCCCAGCTACAGGCTTTTGCCCATTCACAGGCTTCTGGCCAGGTACAGGCTTCTGCCCATTCACAGGCTCCTGGCCAGGTACAGGCTTCTGCCCATTCACAGGCTTCTGCCCATTCACAGGTTTCTGCCCAGCTACAGGCTTCTGCCCATTCACAGGCTTCTGCCCAGCTACAGGCTTCTGCCCATTCACAGGCTTCTGCCCATTCACAGGCTTCTGCCCAGCTACAGGCTTCTGCACAGCTACAGGCTTCTGCCCATTCACAGGCTTCTGCCCAGGTACAGGCTTCTGCCCATTCACAGGCTTCTGCCCAGGTACAGGCTTCTACCCATTCACAGGCTTCTGCCCATTCACAGGTTTCTGCACAGCTACAGGCTTCTGACCATTCACAGGCTTCTGCCCATTCACAGGCTTCTGCCCAGCTACAGGCTTTTTTCCCAGCAACAGGCTTTTGCCCATTCACAGGCTTCTGCCCAGCTACAGGCTTCTGCCCAGCTACAGGCTTCTGCCAATTCACAGGCTTCTGCCCAGCTACAGGCTTCTGCCCAGCTACAGGCTTCTGCCAATTCACAGGCTTCTGCCCAGCTACAGGCTTCTGCCCAGCTACAGGCTTCTGCCCAGCTACAGGCTTCTGTCCATTTACAGGCTTCTGTCCATTTACAGGCTTCTGACCAGCTACAAGCTTCTGCCCAGCTACAGGCTTCTGCCCATTCACAGGCTTCTGCCCAGCTACAGGCTTCTGCCCATTCACAGGCTTCTGCCCATTCACAGGCTTCTGCCCAGCTACAGGCTTCTGCACAGCTACAGGCTTCTGCCCATTCACAGGCTTCTGCCCAGGTACAGGCTTCTGCCCATTCACAGGCTTCTGCCCAGGTACAGGCTTCTACCCATTCACAGGCTTCTGCCCATTCACAGGTTTCTGCACAGCTACAGGCTTCTGACCATTCACAGGCTTCTGCCCATTCACAGGCTTCTGCCCAGCTACAGGCTTTTTTCCCAGCAACAGGCTTTTGCCCATTCACAGGCTTCTGCCCAGCTACAGGCTTCTGCCCAGCTACAGGCTTCTGCCAATTCACAGGCTTCTGCCCAGCTACAGGATTCTGCCCAGCTACAGGCTTCTGTCCATTTACAGGCTTCTGTCCATTTACAGGCTTCTGACAAGCTACAAGCTTCTGCCCAGCTACAGGCTTCTGCCCATTCACAGGCTTCTGCCCAGCTACAGGCTTCTGCCCATTCACAGGCTTCTGCCCATTCACAGGCTTCTGCACAGCTACAGTCTTCTGCACAGCTACAGGCTTCTGCCCATTCACAGGCTTCTGCCCAGGTACAGGCTTCTGCCCATTCACAGGCTTCTGCCCAGCTACAGGCTTCTGCCCATTCACAGGCTTCTGTCCATTTACAGTTTTCTGCCCAGGTACAGGCTTCTGTCCATTCACAGGCTTCTGCCCAGCTACAGGCTTCTGCCCAGCTACAGGCTTTTGCCCATTCACAGGCTTCTGGCCAGGTACAGGCTTCTGCCCATTCACAGGCTTCTGCCCAGCTACAGGCTTTTGCCCAGCAACAGGCTTTTGCCCATTCACCGGCTTCTGCCCAGCTAAAGGCTTCTGCCCAGCTACAGGCTTCTGCCCATTCACAGGCTTCTGCCCAGTCACAGGTATCTGCCCAGCTACAGGCTTCTGACCATTCACAGGCTTCTGCCCATTCACAGGCTTCTGCCCAGATACAGGCTTTTGCCCAGCAACAGGTTTTTGCCCATTCACCGGCTTCTGCCCAGCTACAGGCTTCTGCCCAGCTACAGGCTTCTGCCCATTCACAGGCTTCTGTCCATTTACAGGCTTCTGCCCAGCTAGAGGCTTCTGCCCATTCACAGGCTTCTGCCCAGCTACAGGCTTCTGCCCAGCTACAGGCTTCTGCCCATTCACAGGATTCTGCCCATTCACAGGCTTCTGCCCAGCTACAGGCTTCTGCACAGCTACAGACTTCTGCACAGCTACAGGCTTCTGCCCATTCACAGGCTTCTGCCCATGTACAGGCTTCTGTCCATTCACAGGCTTCTGCCCAGCTACAGGCTTCTGCCCAGATACAGGCTTCTGCCCATTCACAGGCTTCTGCCCAGCTACAGGCTTCTGCCCATTCACAGGCTTCTGCCCAGCTACAGGCTTCTGCCCATTCACAGGCTTCTGCCCATCCACAGGCTTCTGCCCAGCTACAGGCTTTTGCCCATTCACATGTTTCTGCCCAGCTACAGGCTTCTGTCCATTCACAGGCTTCTGCCCACCTACAGGCTTCTGCCCAGCTACAGGCTTCTGCCCATTCACAGGCTTCTGCCCAGCTACAGGCTTCTGCCCATTCACAGGCTTCTGCCCAGCTACAGGCTTCTGCCCATTCACAGGCTTCTGCCCATTCACAGGCTTCTGCCCAGCTACAGGCTTTTGCCCATTCACATGTTTCTGCCCAGCTACAGGCTTCTGCCCATTCACAGGCTTCTGCCCAGCTACAGGCTTCTGCCCAGCTACAGGCTTCTGCCCAGCTACAGGCTTCTGCCCATTCACAGGCTTCTGCCCATTCACAGGCTTCTGCACAGCTACAGGCTTCTGCACAGCTACAGGCTTCTGCCCATTCACAGGCTTCTGCCCAGGTACAGGCTTCTGCCCATTCACAGGCTTCTGCCCAGCTACAGGCTTCTGCCCATTCACAGGCTTCTGCCCAGCTACAGTTTTCTGCCCAGGTACAGGCTTCTGTCCATTCACAGGCTTCTGCCCAGCTACAGGCTTCTGCCCAGCTACAGGCTTTTGCCCATTCACAGGCTTCTGGCCAGGTACAGGCTTCTGCCCATTCACAGGCTTCTGCCCAGCTACAGGCTTTTGCCCAGCAACAGGCTTTTGCCCATTCACCGGCTTCTGCCCAGCTAAAGGCTTCTGCCCAGCTACAGGCTTCTGCCCATTCACAGGCTTCTGCCCAGTCACAGGTATCTGCCCAGCTACAGGCTTCTGACCATTCACAGGCTTCTGCCCATTCACAGGCTTCTGCCCAGATACAGGCTTTTGCCCAGCAACAGGTTTTTGCCCATTCACCGGCTTCTGCCCAGCTACAGGCTTCTGCCCAGCTACAGGCTTCTGCCCATTCACAGGCTTCTGTCCATTTACAGGCTTCTGCCCAGCTAGAGGCTTCTGCCCATTCACAGGCTTCTGCCCAGCTACAGGCTTCTGCCCAGCTACAGGCTTCTGCCCATTTACAGGATTCTGCCCATTCACAGGCTTCTGCCCAGCTACAGGCTTCTGCACAGCTACAGGCTTCTGCACAGCTACAGGCTTCTGCCCATTCACAGGCTTCTGCCCATGTACAGGCTTCTGTCCATTCACAGGCTTCTGCCCAGCTACAGGCTTCTGCCCAGATACAGGCTTCTGCCCATTCACAGGCTTCTGCCCAGCTACAGGCTTCTGCCCATTCACAGGCTTCTGCCCAGCTACAGGCTTCTGCCCATTCACAGGCTTCTGCCCATCCACAGGCTTCTGCCCAGCTACAGGCTTTTGCCCATTCACATGTTTCTGCCCAGCTACAGGCTTCTGTCCATTCACAGGCTTCTGCCCAGCTACAGGCTTCTGCCCAGCTACAGGCTTCTGCCCATTCACAGGCTTCTGCCCATTCACAGGCTTCTGCCCAGCTACAGGCTTTTGCCCATTCACATGTTTCTGCCCAGCTACAGGCTTCTGCCCATTCACAGGCTTCTGCCCAGCTACAGGCTTCTGCCCAGCTACAGGCTTCTGCCCATTCACAGGCTTCTGCCCATTCACAGGCTTCTGCACAGCTACAGGCTTCTGCACAGCTACAGGCTTCTGCCCATTCACAGGCTTCTGCCCAGGTACAGGCTTCTGCCCATTCACAGGCTTCTGCCCAGCTACAGGCTTCTGCCCATTCACAGGCTTCTGCCCAGCTACAGTTTTCTGCCCAGGTACAGGCTTCTGTCCATTCACAGGCTTCTGCCCAGCTACAGGCTTCTGCCCAGCTACAGGCATTTGCCCATTCACAGGCTTTTGCCCATTCACAGGCTTCTGGCCAGGTACAGGCTTCTGCCCATTCACAGGCTTCTGCCCAGCTACAGGCTTTTGCCCAGCAACAGGCTTTTGCCCATTCACTGGCTTCTGCCCAGATACAGGCTTCTGCCCAGCTACAGGCTTCTGCCCAGCTACAGGCTTCTGCCCATTCACAGGCTTCTGCCCATTCACAGGCTTCTGCCCAGCTACAGGCTTTTGCCCATTCACAGGCTTCTGGCCAGGTACAGGCTTTTGCCCAGCAACAGGCTTTTGCCCATTCACCGGCTTCTGCCCAGCTACAGGCTTCTGCCCAGCTACAGGCTTCTGCCCAGCTACAGGCTTCTGCCCATTCACAGGCTTCTGCCTCGCTACAGGCTTCTGCCCAGGTACAGGCTTCTGCCCATTCACAGGCTTCTGCCCAGCTACAGGCTTCTGTCCATTCACAGGCTTCTGCCCAGCTAAAGTTTTCTGCCCAGGTACAGGCTTTTGTCCATTCACAGGCTTCTGCCCAGCTACAGGCTTTTGCCCATTCACAGGCTTCTGGCCAGGTACAGGCTTCTGCCCATTCACAGGCTTCTGCCCATTCACAGGCTTCTGCCCAGCTACAGGCTTTTGCCCATTCACATGTTTCTGCCCAGCTACAGGCTTCTGTCCATTCACAGGCTTCTGCCCACCTACAGGCTTCTGCCCAGCTACAGGCTTCTGCCCATTCACAGGCTTCTGCCCAGCTACAGGCTTCTGCCCATTCACAGGCTTCTGCCCAGCTACAGGCTTCTGCCCAGCTACAGGCTTCTGCCCATTCACAGGCTTCTGCCCATTCACAGGCTTCTGCCCAGCTAAAGGCTTTTGCCCATTCACATGTTTCTGCCCAGCTACAGGCTTCTGCCCATTCACAGGCTTCTGCCCAGCTACAGGCTTCTGCCCATTCACAGGCTTCTGCCCAGTCACAGGTATCTGCCCAGCTACAGGCTTCTGACCAGCTACAGGCTTCTGCCCATTCACAGGCTTCTGCCAAGCTACAGGCTTTTGCCCAGCAACAGGCTTTTGCCCATTCACCGGCTTCTGCCCAGCTACAGGCTTCTGCCCAGCTACAGGCTTCTGCCCATTCACAGGCTTCTGCCCAGCTACAGGCTTCTGTCCATTCACAGGCTTCTGCCCAGCTAAAGTTTTCTGCCCAGGTACAGGCTTTTGTCCATTCACAGGCTTCTGCCCAGCTACAGGCTTTTGCCCATTCACAGGCTTCTGGCCAGGTACAGGCTTCTGCCCATTCACAGGCTTCTGCCCATTCACAGGCTTCTGCCCAGCTACAGGCTTTTGCCCATTCACATGTTTCTGCCCAGCTGCAGGCTTCTGTCCATTCACAGGCTTCTGCCCACCTACAGGCTTCTGCCCAGCTACAGGCTTCTGCCCATTCACAGGCTTCTGCCCAGCTACAGGCTTCTGCCCATTCACAGGCTTCTGCCCAGCTACAGGCTTCTGCCCAGCTACAGGCTTCTGCCCATTCACAGGCTTCTGCCCATTCACAGGCTTCTGCCCATTCACAGGCTTCTGCCAATTCACAGGCTTCTGCCCAGCTACAGGCTTCTGCCCAGCTACAGGCTTTTGCCCATTCACATGTTTCTGCCCAGCTACAGGCTTCTGCCCGTTCACAGGCTTCTGCCCAGCTACAGGCTTCTGCCCATTCACAGGCTTCTGCCCATTCACATGCTTCTGCACATTTACAGGCTTCTGCACAGCTACAGGCTTCTGCCCATTCACAGGCTTCTGCCCAGGTACAGGCTTCTGCCCATTCACAGGCTTCTGCCCAGCTACAGGCTTCTGCCCATTCACAGGCTTCTGCCCAGCTACAGTTTTCTGCCCAGGTACAGGCTTCTGTCTATTCACAGGCTTCTGCCCAGCTACAGGCTTCTGCCCAGATACAGGCTTTTGCCCATTCACAGGCTTCTGGCCAGGTACAGGCTTCTGCCCATTCACAGGCTTATGCCCAGCTACAGGCTTTTGCCCAGCAACAGGCTTTTGCCCATTCACCGGCTTCTGCCCAGCTACAGGCTTCTGCCCAGCTACAGGCTTCTGCCCATTCACAGGCTTCTGCCCAGTCACAGGTATCTGCCCAGCTACAGGCTTCTGACCAGCTACAGGCTTCTGCCCATTCACAGGCTTCTGCCAAGCTACAGGCTTTTGCCCAGCAACAGGCTTTTGCCCATTCACCGGCTTCTGCCCAGCTACAGGCTTCTGCCCAGCTACAGGCTTCTGCCCATTCACAGGCTTCTGCCCAGCTACAGGCTTCTGCCCAGCTACAGGCTTCTGCCCATTCACAGGCTTCTGTCCATTTACAGGCTTCTGCCCAGCTAGAGGCTTCTGCCCATTTACAGGCTTCTGCCCAGCTACAGGATTCTGCCCAGCTACAGGCTTCTGCCCATTGACAGGCTTCTGCCCATTCACAGGCTTCTGCCCAGCTACAGGCTTCTGCACAGCTACAGGCTTCTGCCCATTCACAGGCTTCTGCCCAGGTACAGGCTTCTGTCCATTCACAGGCTTCTGCCCAGCTACAGGCTTCTGCCCAGCTACAGGCTTCTGCCCATTCACAGGCTTCTGCCCAGCTACAGGCTTCTGCCCAGATACAGGCTTCTGCCCATTCACAGGCTTCTGCCCAGCTACAGTTTTCTGCCCAGGTACAGGCTTCTGTCCATTCACAGGCTTCTGCCCACCTACAGGCTTCTGCCCAGCTACAGGCTTCTGGCCAGGTACAGGCTTCTGCCCATTCACAGGCTTCTGGCCATTCACAGGTTTCTGCCCAGCTACAGGCTTCTGCCCATTCAAAGGCTTCTGCCCATTCACAGGCTTCTGCCCAGCTACAGGCTTCTGCCTGTTCACAGGCCTCTGCCCAGGTACAGGCTTCTGCCCATTCACAGGCTTCTGCCCAGCTACAGGCTTCTGCCCAGCTACAGGCTTCTGCCCATTCACAGGCTTCTGCCAATTCACAGGCTTCTGCCCAGCTACAGTTTTCTGCCCAGGTACAGGCTTCTGTCCATTCACAGGCTTCTGCCCACCTACAGGCTTCTGCCCAGCTACAGGCTTCTGCCCATTCACAGGCTTCTGCCCAGCTACAGGCTTCTGCCCATTCACAGGCTTCTGCCCATTCACAGGCTTCTGCCCAGCTACAGGCTTCTGCACAGCTACAGGCTTCTGCTTGTTCACAGGCTTCTGCCCAGGTACAGGCTTCTGCCCATTCACAGGCTTCTGCTCAGCTACAGGCTTCTGCCCATTCACAGGCTTCTGACCAGCTACAGTTTTCTGCCCAGCTACAGGCTTCTGCCCATTCACAGGCTTCTGCCCAGCTACAGGCTTCTGCCCAGCTACAGGCTTCTGCCCATTCACAGGCTTCTGCCCAGCTACAGGCTTCTGCCCAGCTACAGGCTTCTGCCCAGCTACAGGCTTCTGCCCATTCACAGGCTTCTGCCCAGCTACAGGCTTCTGCCCAGCTACAGGCTTCTGCCCATTCACAGGCTTCTGCCCATTCACAGGCTTCTGCCCAGCTACAGGCTTTTGCCCATTCACAGGCTTCTGGCCAGGTACAGGCTTCTGGCCAGGTACAGGCTTCTGTCCATTCACAGGCTTCTGGCCAGGTACAGGCTTCTGCCCATTCACAGGCTTTTGCCCATTCACAGGCTTCTGCCCAGCTACAGGCTTTTGCCCAGCAACAGGCTTTTGCCCATTCACCGGCTTCTGCCCAGCTACTGGCTTCTGCCCAGCTACAGGCTTCTGTCCATTTACAGGCTTCTGTCCATTTACAGGCTTCTGACCAGCTACAAGCTTCTGCCCAGCTACAGGCTTCTGCCCATTCACAGGCTTCTGCCCAGCTACAGGCTTCTGCCCATTCACAGGCTTCTGCCCAGCTACAGGCTTCTGCCCAGCTACAGGCTTCTGCCCATTCACAGGCTTCTGTCCATTTACAGGCTTCTGCCCAGCTAGAGGCTTCTGCCCATTCACAGGCTTCTGCCCAGCTACAGGCTTCTGCCCAGCTACAGGCTTCTGCCCATTCACAGGCTTCTGCCCAGCTACAGGCTTCTGCCCAGCTACAGGCTTCTGCCCATTCACAGGCTTCTGCCAAGCTACAGGCTTCTGCACAGCTACAGGCTTCTGTCCATTTACAGGTTTCTGCCCATTCACAGGCTTCTGCCCAGCTACAGGCTTCTGCCCAGGTAAAGGCTTCTGCCCATTCACAGGCTTCTGCCCATTCACAGGCTTCTGCTCAGCTACAGGCTTTTGCCCATTCACAGGCTTCTGGCCAGGTACAGGCTTCTGCCCATTCACAGGCTTCTGGCCAGGTACAGGCTTCTGCCCATTCACAGGCTTCTGCCCATTCACAGGTTTCTGCCCAGCTACAGGCTTCTGACTATTCACAGGCTTCTGCCCATTCACAGGCTTCTGCCCAGCTACAGGCTTTTGCCCAGCAACAGGCTTTTGCCCATTCACCGGCATCTGCCCAGCTACAGGCTTCTGCCCAGCTACAGGCTTCTGCCAATTCACAGGCTTCTGCCCAGCTACAGGCTTCTGCCCAGCTACAGGCTTCTGTCCATTTACAGGCTTCTGTCCATTTACAGGCTTCTGACCAGCTACAAGCTTCTGCCCAGCTACAGGCTTCTGCCCATTCACAGGCTTCTGCCCAGCTACAGGCTTCTGCCCAGCTACAGCTTCTGCCCATTCACAGGCTTCTGTCTATTTACAGGCTTCTGCCCAGCTAGAGGCTTCTGCCCATTCACAGGCTTCTGCCCAGCTACAGGCTTCTGCCCAGCTAAAGGCTTCTGCCCATTTACAGGCTTCTGACCAGCTACATGCTTCTGCCCATTCACAGGCTTCTGCCCAGCTACAGGCTTCTGCCCAGCTACAGGCTTCTGCCCATTCACAGGCTTCTGCCCAGCTACAGGCTTCTGCCCATTCACAGGCTTCTGCCCATTCACAGGCTTCTGCCCAGCTACAGGCTTCTGCACAGCTACAGGCTTCTTTCCATTTACAGGTTTCTGCCCATTCACAGGCTTCTGCCCAGCTACAGGCTTTTGCCCATTCACAGGCTTCTGGCCAGGTACAGGCTTCTGCCCATTCACAGGCATCTGGCCATGCACAGGTTTCTGCCCAGCTACAGGCTTCTGACCATTCACAGGCTTCTGCCCATTCACAGGCTTCTGCCCAGCTACAGGCTTTTGCCCATTCACAGGCTTCTGGCCAGGTACAGGCTTCTGCCCATTCACAGGCTCCTGGCCAGGTAAAGGCTTCTTCCCATTCACAGGCTTCTGCCCATTCACAGGCTTCTGCCCAGCTACAGGCTTTTGCCCATTCACAGGCTTCTGGCCAGGTACAGGCTTCTGCCCATTCACAGGCTTCTGGCCATTCACAGGTTTCTGTCCAGCTACAGGCTTCTGCCCATTCACAGGCTTCTGCCCATTCACAGGCTTCTGCCCATTCACAGGCTTCTGCCCAGCTACAGGCTTCTGCCCGTTCACAGGCCTCTGCCCAGGTACAGGCTTCTGCCCATTCACAGGCTTCTGCCCAGCTACAGGCTTCTGCCCAGCTACAGGCTTCTGCCCAGCTACAGGCTTCTGCCCATTCACAGGCTTCTGCCCAGCTACAGGCTTCTGCCCATTCACAGGCTTCTGCCAATTCACAGGCTTCTGCCCAGCTACAGTTTTCTGCCCAGGTACAGGCTTCTGTCCATTCACAGGCTTCTGCCCACCTACAGGCTTCTGCCCAGCTACAGGCTTCTACCCATTCACAGGCTTCTGCCCAGCTACAGGCTTCTGCCCATTCACAGGCTTCTGCCCATTCACAGGCTTCTGCCCATTCACAGGCTTCTGCCCAGCTACAGGCTTCTGCCCAGCTACAGGCTTCTGCCCAGCTACAGGCTTCTGCCCATTCACAGGCTTCTGCCCAGCTACAGGCTTCTGCCCATTCACAGGCTTCTGCCAATTCACAGGCTTCTGCCCAGCTACAGTTTTCTGCCCAGGTACAGGCTTCTGTCCATTCACAGGCTTCTGCCCACCTACAGGCTTCTGCCCAGCTACAGGCTTCTACCCATTCACAGGCTTCTGCCCAGCTACAGGCTTCTGCCCATTCACAGGCTTCTGCCCATTCACAGGCTTCTGCCCAGCTACAGGCTTCTGCACAGCTACAGGCTTCTGCCCGTTCACAGGCTTCTGCCCAGGTACAGGCTTCTGCCCATTCACAGGCTTCTGCTCAGCTACAGGCTTCTGCCCATTCACAGGCTTCTGCCCAGCTACAGGCTTCTGCCCATTCACAGGCTTCTGCCCAGCTACAGGCTTCTGCCCGTTCACAGGCTTCTGCCCAGGTACAGGCTTCTGCCCATTCACAGGCTTCTGCTCAGCTACAGGCTTCTGCCCATTCACAGGCTTCTGCCCAGCTACAGGCTTCTGCCCATTCACAGGCTTCTGCCCAGCTACAGGCTTCTGCCCAGCTACAGGCTTCTGCCCATTCACAGGCTTCTGCCCAGCTACAGGCTTCTGCCCAGCTACAGGCTTCTGCCCATTCACAGGCTTCTGCCCATTCACAGGCTTCTGCCAAGCTACAGGCTTTTGCCCATTCACAGGCTTCTGGCCAGGTACAGGCTTCTGCCCATTCACAGGCTCCTGGCCAGGTAAAGGCTTCTTCCCATTCACAGGCTTCTGCCCATTCACAGGCTTCTGCCCAGCTACAGGCTTTTGCCCATTCACAGGCTTCTGGCCAGGTACAGGCTTCTGCCCATTCACAGGCTTCTGGCCATTCACAGGTTTCTGTCCAGCTACAGGCTTCTGCCCATTCACAGGCTTCTGCCCATTCACAGGCTTCTGCCCATTCACAGGCTTCTGCCCAGCTACAGGCTTCTGCCCGTTCACAGGCCTCTGCCCAGGTACAGGCTTCTGCCCATTCACAGGCTTCTGCCCAGCTACAGGCTTCTGCCCAGCTACAGGCTTCTGCCCAGCTACAGGCTTCTGCCCATTCACAGGCTTCTGCCCAGCTACAGGCTTCTGCCCATTCACAGGCTTCTGCCAATTCACAGGCTTCTGCCCAGCTACAGTTTTCTGCCCAGGTACAGGCTTCTGTCCATTCACAGGCTTCTGCCCACCTACAGGCTTCTGCCCAGCTACAGGCTTCTACCCATTCACAGGCTTCTGCCCAGCTACAGGCTTCTGCCCATTCACAGGCTTCTGCCCATTCACAGGCTTCTGCCCATTCACAGGCTTCTGCCCAGCTACAGGCTTCTGCCCAGCTACAGGCTTCTGCCCAGCTACAGGCTTCTGCCCATTCACAGGCTTCTGCCCAGCTACAGGCTTCTGCCCATTCACAGGCTTCTGCCAATTCACAGGCTTCTGCCCAGCTACAGTTTTCTGCCCAGGTACAGGCTTCTGTCCATTCACAGGCTTCTGCCCACCTACAGGCTTCTGCCCAGCTACAGGCTTCTACCCATTCACAGGCTTCTGCCCAGCTACAGGCTTCTGCCCATTCACAGGCTTCTGCCCATTCACAGGCTTCTGCCCAGCTACAGGCTTCTGCACAGCTACAGGCTTCTGCCCGTTCACAGGCTTCTGCCCAGGTACAGGCTTCTGCCCATTCACAGGCTTCTGCTCAGCTACAGGCTTCTGCCCATTCACAGGCTTCTGCCCAGCTACAGGCTTCTGCCCATTCACAGGCTTCTGCCCAGCTACAGGCTTCTGCCCGTTCACAGGCTTCTGCCCAGGTACAGGCTTCTGCCCATTCACAGGCTTCTGCTCAGCTACAGGCTTCTGCCCATTCACAGGCTTCTGCCCAGCTACAGGCTTCTGCCCATTCACAGGCTTCTGCCCAGCTACAGGCTTCTGCCCAGCTACAGGCTTCTGCCCATTCACAGGCTTCTGCCCAGCTACAGGCTTCTGCCCAGCTACAGGCTTCTGCCCATTCACAGGCTTCTGCCCATTCACAGGCTTCTGCCAAGCTACAGGCTTTTGCCCATTCACAGGCTTCTGGCCAGGTACAGGCTTCTGTCCATTCACAGGCTTCTAGCCAGGTACAGGCTTTTGCCCATTCACAGGCTTCTGCCCAATCACAGGCTTTTGCCCATTCACAGGCTTCTGCCCAGCTACAGGCTTTTGCCCAGCAACAGGCTTTTGCCCATTCACCGGCTTCTGCCCAGCTACTGGCTTCTGCCCAGCTACAGGCTTTTGCCCAGCAACAGGCTTTTGCCCAGCAACAGGCTTTTGCCCATTCACCGGCTTCTGCCCAGCTACTGGCTTCTGCCCAGCTACAGGCTTCTGTCCATTTACAGGCTTCTGACCAGCTACAAGCTTCTGCCCAGCTACAGGCTTCTGCCCAGCTACAGGCTTCTGCCCAGCTACAGGCTTCTGCCCATTCACAGGCTTCTGCCTAGCTACAAGCTTCTGCCCAGCTACAGGCTTCTGCCCATTCACAGGCTTCTGTCCTTTTACAGGCTTCTGCCCAGCTAGAGGCTTCTGCCCATTCACAGGCTTCTGCCCAGCTACAGGCTTCTGCCCAGCTACAGGCTTCTGCCCATTCACAGGCTTCTGCCCAGCTACAGGCTTCTGCCCAGCTACAGGCTTCTGCCCATTCACAGGCTTCTGCCAAGCTACAGGCTTCTGCACAGCTACAGGCTTCTGTCCATTTACAGGTTTCTGCCCATTCACAGGCTTCTGCCCAGCTACAGGCTTCTGCCCAGGTAAAGGCTTCTGCCCATTCACAGGCTTCTGCCCATTCACAGGCTTCTGCTCAGCTACAGGCTTTTGCCCATTCACAGGCTTCTGGCCAGGTACAGGCTTCTGCCCATTCACAGGCTTCTGGCCAGGTACAGGCTTCTGCCCATTCACAGGCTTCTGCCCATTCACAGGTTTCTGCCCAGCTACAGGCTTCTGACTATTCACAGGCTTCTGCCCATTCACAGGCTTCTGCCCAGCTACAGGCTTTTGCCCAGCAACAGGCTTTTGCCCAGCTAGAGGCTTCTGCCCAGCTACAGGCTTCTGCCAATTCACAGGCTTCTGCCCAGCTACAGGCTTCTGCCCAGCTACAGGCTTCTGTCCATTTACAGGCTTCTGTCCATTTACAGGCTTCTGACCAGCTACAAGCTTCTGCCCAGCTACAGGCTTCTGCCCAGCTACAGGCTTCTGCCCATTCACAGGCTTCTGCCCAGCTACAGGCTTCTGCCCATTCACAGGCTTCTGTCTATTTACAGGCTTCTGCCCAGCTAGAGGCTTCTGCCCATTCACAGGCTTCTGCCCAGCTACAGGCTTCTGCCCAGCTACAGGCTTCTGCCCATTCACAGGCTTCTGCCCAGCTACATGCTTCTGCCCATTCACAGGCTTCTGCCCAGCTACAGGCTTCTGCCCAGCTACAGGCTTCTGCCCATTCACAGGCTTCTGCCCAGCTACAGGCTTCTGCCCATTCACAGGCTTCTGCCCATTCACAGGCTTCTGCCCAGCTACAGGCTTCTGCACAGCTACAGGCTTCTGCCCAGCTACAGGCTTCTGCCCCGCTACAGGCTTCTGCCCAGCTACAGGCATCTGCCCATTCACAGGCTTCTGCCCAGCTACAGGCTTCTGCCCAGCTACAGGCTTCTGCCCATTCACAGGCTTCTGTCCATTTACAGGCTTCTGCCCAGCTAGAGGCTTCTGCCCATTCACAGGCTTCTGCCCAGCTACAGGCTTCTGCCCATTCACAGGCTTCTGCCTAGCTACAGTTTTCTGCCCAGGTACAGGCTTCTGTCCATTCACAGGCTTCTGCCCAGCTACAGGCTTCTGCCCAGCTACAGGCTTCTGCCCATTCACAGGCTTCTGCCCAGCTACAGGCTTCTGCCCATTCACAGGCTTCTGCCCAGCTGCAGTTTTCTGCCCAGGTACAGGCTTCTGTCCATTCACAGGCTTCTGCCCAGCTACAAGCTTCTGCCCAGCTACAGGCTTCTGCCCATTCACAGGCTTCTGCCCAGCTACAGGCTTCTGCCCAGCTACAGTTTTCTGCCCAGTTTCAGGCTTCTGTCCATTCACAGGCTTCTGCCCAGCTACAGGCTTTTGCCCATTCACAAGCTTCTGCCCAGCTACAGGCTTTTGCCCAGCAACAGGCTTTTGCCCATTCACCGGCTTCTGCCCAGCTACAGGCTTCTGCCCAGCTACAGGCTTCTGTCCATTTACAGGCTTCTGACCAGCTACAAGCTTCTGCCCAGCTACAAGCTTCTGCCCAGCTACAGGCTTCTGCCCATTCACAGGCTTCTGCCCAGCTACAGGCTTCTGCCCATTCACAGGCTTCTGTCCATTTACAGGCTTCTGCCCATTCACAGGCTTCTGGCCAGGTACAGGCTTCTACCCATTCACAGGCTTCTGCCCATTCACAGGTTTCTGCCCAGCTACAGGCTTCTGCCCATTCACAGGCTTCTGCCCAGCTACAGGCTTCTGCACAGCTACAGGCTTCTGCCCATTCACAGGCTTCTGCCCAGGTACAGGCTTCTGCCCATTCACAGGCTTCTGCTCAGCTACAGGCTTCTGCCCATTCACAGGCTTCTGCCCAGCTACAGTTTTCTGCCCAGGTACAGGCTTCTGTCCATTCACAGGCTTCTGCCCAGCTACAGGCTTCTGCCCAGCTACAGGCTTCTGCCCATTCACTGGCTTCTGCCCATTCACAGGCTTCTGCCCATTCACAGGCTTCTGCCCAGCTACAGGCTTCTGCCAATTCACAGGCTTCTGCCCAGCTACAGTCTTCTGCCCAGCTACAGGCTTCTGCCCATTCACAGGCTTCTGCCCAGCTACAGGCTTCTGCCCATTCACAGGCTTCTGCCCAGCTACAGGCTTTTGCCCATTCACCGGCTTCTGCCCAGCTACAGGCTTCTGCCCAGCTACAGGCTTCTGCCCATTCACAGGCTTCTGCCCATTCACAGGCTTCTGCCCAGCTACAGGCTTCTGCCCAGCTACAGGCTTCTGCCCATTCACAGGCTTCTGTTCATTTACAGGCTTCTGCCCAGCTAGAGGCTTCTGCCCATTCACAGGCTTCTGCCCAGCTACAGGCTTCTGCCCATTCACATGCTTCTGCCTAGCTACAGTTTTCTGCCCAGGTACAGGCTTCTGTCCATTCACAGGCTTCTGCCCAGCTACAGGCTTCTGCCCATTCACAGGCTTCTGCCCAGCTATAGGCTTCTGCCCATTCACAGGCTTCTGCCAAGCTGCAGTTTTCTGCCCAGGTACAGGCTTCTGTCCATTCACAGGCTTCTGCCCAGCTACAGGCTTCTGCCCAGCTACAGGCTTCTGCCCATTCACAGGCTTCTGCCCAGCTACAGGCTTCTGCCCAGATACAGGCTTCTGCCCATTCACAAGCTTCTGCCCAGCTACAGTTTTCTGCCCAGGTACAGGCTTCTGTCCATTCACAGGCTTCTGCCCACCTACAGGCTTCTGCCTAGCTACAGGCTTCTGCCCATTCACAGGCTTCTGCCCAGCTACAGGCTTCTGCCCATTCACAGGCTTCTGCCCAGCTGCAGTTTTCTGCCCAGGTACAGGCTTCTGTCCATTCACATGCTTCTGCCCAGCTACAAGCTTCTGCCCAGCTACAGGCTTCTGCCCATTCACAGGCTTCTGCCCAGCTACAGGCTTCTGCCCAGCTACAGTTTTCTGCCCAGTTTCAGGCTTCTGTCCATTCACAGGCTTCTGCCCAGCTACAGGCTTTTGCCCATTCACAAGCTTCTGCCCAGCTACAGGCTTTTGCCCAGCAACAGGCTTTTGCCCATTCACCGGCTTCTGCCCAGCTACAGGCTTCTGCCCAGCTACAGGCTTCTGCCCAGCTACAGGCTTCTGTCCATTTACAGGCTTCTGACCAGCTACAAGCTTCTGCCCAGCTACAGGCTTCTGCCCATTCACAGGCTTCTGCCCAGCTACAGGCTTCTGCCCATTCACAGGCTTCTGTCCATTTACAGGCTTCTGCCCATTCACAGGCTTCTGGCCAGGTACAGGCTTCTACCCATTCACAGGCTTCTGCCCATTCACAGGTTTCTGCCCAGCTACAGGCTTCTGCCCATTCACAGGCTTCTGCCCAGCTACAGGCTTCTGCACAGCTACAGGCTTCTGCCCATTCACAGGCTTCTGCCCAGGTACAGGCTTCTGCCCATTCACAGGCTTCTGCTCAGCTACAGGCTTCTGCCCATTCACAGGCTTCTGCCCAGCTACAGTTTTCTGCCCAGGTACAGGCTTCTGTCCATTCACAGGCTTCTGCCCAGCTACAGGCTTCTGCCCAGCTACAGGCTTCTGCCCATTCACTGGCTTCTGCCCATTCACAGGCTTCTGCCCATTCACAGGCTTCTGCCCAGCTACAGGCTTCTGCCAATTCACAGGCTTCTGCCCAGCTACAGTCTTCTGCCCAGCTACAGGCTTCTGCCCATTCACAGGCTTCTGCCCAGCTACAGGCTTCTGCCCATTCACAGGCTTCTGCCCAGCTACAGGCTTTTGCCCATTCACAGGCTTCTGCCCAGCTACAGGCTTCTGCCCAGCTACAGGCTTCTGCCCATTCACAGGCTTCTGCCCATTCACAGGCTTCTGCCCAGCTACAGGCTTCTGCCCAGCTACAGGCTTCTGCCCATTCACAGGCTTCTGTCCATTTACAGGCTTCTGCCCAGCTAGAGGCTTCTGCCCATTCACAGGCTTCTGCCCAGCTACAGGCTTCTGCCCATTCACAGGCTTCTGCCTAGCTACAGTTTTCTGCCCAGGTACAGGCTTCTGTCCATTCACAGGCTTCTGCCCAGCTACAGGCTTCTGCCCATTCACAGGCTTCTGCCCAGCTACAGGCTTCTGCCCATTCACAGGCTTCTGCCCAGCTGCAGTTTTCTGCACAGGTACAGGCTTCTGTCCATTCACAGGCTTCTGCCCAGCTACAGGCTTCTGCCCAGCTACAGGCTTCTGCCCATTCACAGGCTTCTGCCCAGCTACAGGCTTCTGCCCAGATACAGGCTTCTGCCCATTCACAAGCTTCTGCCCAGCTACAGTTTTCTGCCCAGGTACAGGCTTCTGTCCATTCACAGGCTTCTGCCCACCTACAGGCTTCTGCCCAGCTACAGGCTTCTGCCCATTCACAAGCTTCTGCCCAGCTACAGCCTTTTGCCCAGCAACAGGCTTTTGCCCATTCACCGGCTTCTGCCCAGCTACAGGCATCTGCCCAGCTACAGGCTTCTGCCCAGCTACAGGCTTCTGTCCATTAACAGGCTTCTGACCAGCTACAAGCTTCTGCCCAGCTACAGGCTTCTGCCCATTCACAGGCTTCTGCCCAGCTACAGGCTTCTGCCCAGCTACAGGCTTCTGCCCATTCACAGGCTTCTGTCCTTTTACAGGCTTCTGCCCATTCACAGGCTTCTGGCCAGGTACAGGCTTCTACCCATTCACAGGCTTCTGCCCATTCACAGGTTTCTGCCCAGCTACAGGCTTCTGCCCATTCACAGGCTTCTGCCCAGCTACAGGCTTCTGCACAGCTACAGGCTTCTGCCCATTCACAGGCTTCTGCCCAGGTACAGGCTTCTGCCCATTCACAGGCTTCTGCTCAGCTACAGGCTTCTGCCCATTCACAGGCTTCTGCCCAGCTACAGTTTTCTGCCCAGGTACAGGCTTCTGTCCATTCACAGGCTTCTGCCCAGCTACAGGCTTCTGCCCAGCTACAGGCTTCTGCCCATTCACTGGCTTCTGCCCATTCACAGGCTTCTGCCCATTCACAGGCTTCTGCCCAGCTACAGGCTTCTGCCAATTCACAGGCTTCTGCCCAGCTACAGGCTTCTTCCCAGCTACAGGCTTCTGCCCATTCACAGGCTTCTGCCCAGCTACAGGCTTCTGCCCATTCACAGGCTTCTGCCCAGCTACAGGCTTTTGCCCATTCACAGGCTTCTGCCCAGCTACAGGCTTCTGCCCAGCTACAGGCATCTGCCCAGCTACAGGCTTCTGCCCATTCACAGGCTTCTGCCCATTCACAGGCTTCTGCCCATTCACAGGCTTCTGCCCAGCTACAGGCTTCTGCCAATTCACAGGCTTCTGCCCAGCTACAGGCTTCTGCCCAGCTACAGGCTTCTGCCCATTCACAGGCTTCTGCCCATTCACAGGCTTCTGCCCATTCACAGGCTTCTGCTCAGCTACAGGCTTCTGCCCATTCACAGGCTTCTGCCCAGCTACAGTTTTCTGCCCAGGTACAGGCTTCTGTCCATTCACAGGCTTCTGCCCAGCTACAGGCTTCTGCCCAGCTACAGGCTTCTGCCCATTCACTGGCTTCTGCCCATTCACAGGCTTCTGCCCATTCACAGGCTTCTGCCCAGCTACAGGCTTCTGCCAATTCACAGGCTTCTGCCCAGCTACAGGCTTCTGCCCAGCTACAGGCTTCTGCCCATTCACAGGCTTCTGCCCAGCTACAGGCTTCTGCCCATTCACAGGCTTCTGCCCAGCTACAGGCTTTTGCCCATTCACAGGCTTCTGCCCAGCTACAGGCTTCTGCCCAGCTACAGGCTTCTGCCCATTCACTGGCTTCTGCCCATTCACAGGCTTCTGCCCATTCACAGGCTTCTGCCCAGCTACAGGCTTCTGCCAATTCACAGGCTTCTGCCCAGCTACAGGCTTCTGCCCAGCTACAGGCTTCTGCCCATTCACAGGCTTCTGCCCATTCACAGGCTTCTGCCCATTCACAGGCTTCTGCCCAGCTACAGGCTTCTGCCAATTCACAGGCTTCTGCCCAGCTACAGGCTTCTGCCCAGCTACAGGCTTCTGCCCATTCACAGGCTTCTGCCCATTCACAGGCTTCTGCCCAGCTACAGGCTTTTGCCCATTCACAGGCTTCTGGCCAGGTACAGGCTTCTGCCCATTCACAGGCTTCTGGCCAGGTAAAGGCTTCTGCCCATTCAAAGGCTTCTGCCCATTCACAGGTTTCTGCCCAGCTACAGGCTTCTGCCCATTCACACGCTTCTGCCCAGCTACAGGCTTCTGCACAGCTACAGGCTTCTGCCCATTCACATGCTTCTGCCCAGGTACAGGCTTCTGCCCATTCACAGGCTTCTGCTCAGCTACAGGCTTCTGCCCATTCACAGGCTTCTGCCCAGCTAAAGTTTTCTGCCCAGGTACAGGCTTTTGTCCATTCACAGGCTTCTGCCCAGCTACAGGCTTTTGCCCATTCACAGGCTTCTGGCCAGGTACAGGCTTCTACCCATTCACAGGCTTCTGGCCAGGTACAGGCTTCTGCCCATTCACTGGCTTCTGCCCAGTCACAGGTATCTGCCCAGCTACAGGCTTCTGACCATTCACAGGCTTCTGCCCATTCACAGGCTTCTGCCCAGCTACAGGCTTTTGCCCAGCAATAGGCTTTTGCCCATTCAACGGCTTCTGCCCAGCTACAGGCTTCTGCCCAGCTACAGGCTTCTGCCAATTCACAGGCTTCTGCCCAGCTAGAGTCTTCTGCCCAGCTACAGGCTTCTGCCCATTCACAGGCTTCTGCCCAGCTACAGGCTTCTGCCCAGCTACAGGCTTCTGCCCATTCACAGGCTTCTGTCCATTTACAGGCTTCTGCCCAGCTAGAGGCTTCTGCCCAGCTACAGTTTTCTGCCCAGGTACATTCTTCTGTCCATTCACAGGCTTCTGCCCAGCTACAGGCTTCTGCCCAGCTACAGGCTTCTGCCCATTCACAGGCTTCTGCCCAGCTACAGGCTTCTGCCCAGCTACAGTTTTCTGCCCAGGTACAGGCTTCTGTCCATTCACAGGCTTCTGCCCACCTACAGGCTTCTGCCCAGCTACAGGCTTCTGCCCATTCACAGGCTTCTGCCCAACTACAGGCTTCTGCCCAGCTACAGGCTTCTGCCCATTCACAGGCTTCTGCCCAGCTACAGGCTTCTGCCCAGCTACAGGCTTCTGCCCATTCACAGGCTTCTGCCCATTCACAGGCTTCTGCCCAGCTACAGGCTTCTGCCCAGCTACAGGCTTCTGCCCATTCACAGGCTTCTGTCCATTTACAGGCTTCTGCCCAGCTAGAGGCTTCTGCCCATTCACAGGCTTCTGCCCAGCTACAAGCTTCTGCCCATTCACAGGCTTCTGCCTAGCTACAGTTTTCTGCCCAGGTACAGGCTTCTGTCCATTCACAGGCTTCTGCCCAGCTACAGGCTTCTGCCCAGCTACAGGCTTCTGCCCATTCACAGGCTTCTGCCCAGCTACAGGCTTCTGCCCATTCACAGGCTTCTGCCCAGCTACAGTTTTCTGCCCAGGTACAGGCTTCTGTCCATTCACAGGCTTCTGCCCAGCTACAGGCTTTTGCCCATTCACAGGCTTCTGGCCAGGTACAGGCTTCTGCCCATTCACAGGCTTCTGGCCAGGTACAGGCTTCTGCCCATTCACTGGCTTCTGCCCAGTCACAGGTATCTGCCCAGCTACAGGCTTCTGACCATTCACAGGCTTCTGCCCATTCACAGGCTTCTGCCCAGCTACAGGCTTTTGGCCAGCAACAGGCTTTTGCCCATTCAACGGCTTCTGCCCATTCACAGGCTTTTGCCCATTCACAGGCTTCTGGCCAGGTACAGGCTTCTGCCCATTCACAGGCTTCTGGCCAGGTAAAGGCTTCTGCCCATTCAAAGGCTTCTGCCCATTCACAGGTTTCTGCCCAGCTACAGGCTTCTGCCCATTCACACGCTTCTGCCCAGCTACAGGCTTCTGCACAGCTACAGGCTTCTGCCCATTCACAGGCTTCTGCCCAGGTACAGGCTTCTGCCCATTCACAGGCTTCTGCTCAGCTACAGGCTTCTGCCCATTCACAGGCTTCTGCCCAGCTAAAGTTTTCTGCCCAGGTACAGGCTTTTGTCCATTCACAGGCTTCTGCCCAGCTACAGGCTTTTGCCCATTCACAGGCTTCTGGCCAGGTACAGGCTTCTGCCCATTCACAGGCTTCTGGCCAGGTACAGGCTTCTGCCCATTCACTGGCTTCTGCCCAGTCACAGGTATCTGCCCAGCTACAGGCTTCTGACCATTCACAGGCTTCTGCCCATTCACAGGCTTCTGCCCAGCTACAGGCTTTTGCACAGCAACAGGCTTTTGCCCAGCAACAGGCTTTTGCCCATTCAACGGCTTCTGCCCAGCTACAGGCTTCTGCCCAGCTACAGGCTTCTGCCCATTCACAGGCTTCTGCCCAGCTAGAGGCTTCTGCCCAGCTACAGGCTTCTGCCCATTCAAAGGCTTCTGCCCAGCTACAGGCTTCTGCCAAGCTACAGGCTTCTGCCCATTCACAGGCTTCTGTCCATTTACAGGCTTCTGCCCAGCTAGAGGCTTCTGCCCAGCTACAGTTTTCTGCCCAGGTACATTCTTCTGTCCATTCACAGGCTTCTGCCCAGCTACAGGCTTCTGCCCAGCTACAGGCTTCTGCCCATTCACAGGCTTCTGCCCAGCTACAGGCTTCTGCCCAGCTACAGTTTTCTGCCCAGGTACAGGCTTCTGTCCATTCACAGGCTTCTGCCCACCTACAGGCTTCTGCCCAGCTACAGGCTTCTGCCCATTCACAGGCTTCTGCCCAACTACAGGCTTCTGCCCAGCTACAGGCTTCTGCCCATTCACAGGCTTCTGCCCATTCACAGGCTTCTGCCCAGCTACAGGCTTCTGCCCAGCTACAGGCTTCTGCCCATTCACAGGCTTCTGTCCATTTACAGGCTTCTGCCCAGCTAGAGGCTTCTGCCCATTCACAGGCTTCTGCCCAGCTACAAGCTTATGCCCATTCACAGGCTTCTGCCTAGCTACAGTTTTCTGCCCAGGTACAGGCTTCTGTCCATTCACAGGCTTCTGCCCAGCTACAGGCTTCTGCCCAGCTACAGGCTTCTGCCCATTCACAGGCTTCTGCCCAGCTACAGGCTTCTGCCCATTCACAGGCTTCTGACCAGCTACAGTTTTCTGCCCAGGTACAGGCTTCTGTCCATTCACAGGCTTCTGCCCAGCTACAGGCTTCTGCCCAGCTACAGGCTTTTGCCCATTCACAGGCTTCTGGCCAGGTACAGGCTTCTGCCCATTCACAGGCTTCTGCCCAGCTACAGGCTTTTGCCCAGCAACAGGCTTTTGCCCATTCACCGGCTTCTGCCCAGCTACAGGCTTCTGACCAGCTACAGGCTTCTGCCCATTCACAGGCTTCTGCCCAGCTACAGGATTTTGCCCAGCTACAGGCTTTTGCCCAGCTACAGGCTTTTGCCCAGCAACAGGCTTTTGCCCATTCACCGGCTTCTGCCCAGCTACAGGCTTCTGCCCATTCACAGGCTTCTGCCCAGCTACAGGCTTCTGCCCAGCTACAGGCTTCTGCCCAGCTACAGGCTTCTGCCCAGCTACAGGCTTCTGCCCATTCACAGGCTTCTGTCCATTTACAGGCTTCTGCCCAGCTAGAGGCTTCTGCACATTCACAGGCTTCTGCCCAGCTACAGGCTTCTGCCCATTCACAGGCTTCTGTCCATTTACAGGCTTCTGCCCAGCTAGAGGCTTCTGCACATTCACAGGCTTCTGCCCAGCTACAGGCTTCTGCCCAGCTACAGGCTTCTGCCCATTCACAGGCTTCTGCCCATTCACAGGCTTCTGCCCAGCTACAGGCTTCTGCACAGCTACAGGCTTCTGCCCATTCACAGGCTTCTGCCCAGGTACAGGCTTCTGTCCATTCACAGGCTTCTGCCCAGCTACAGGCTTCTGCCCAGCTACAGGCTTCTGCCCATTCACAGGCTTCTGCCCAGCTACAGGCTTCTGCCCAGATACAGGCTTCTGCCCATTCACAGGCTTCTGCCCAGCTAGAGTTTTCTGCCCAGGTACAGGCTTCTGTCCATTCACAGGCTTCTGCCCACCTACAGGCTTCTGCCCAGCTACAGGCTTCTGCCCATTCACAGGCTTCTGCCCATTTACAGGCTTCTGCCCATTCACAGGCTTCTGACCAGCTACAGGCTTCTTCCCAGCTACAGGCTTCTGCCCAGCTACAGGCTTCTGCCCATTCACAGGCTTCTGCCCATTCACAGGCTTCTGCCCAGCTACAGGCTTTTGCCCATTCACAGGCTTCTGGCCAGGTACAGGCTTCTGCCCATTCACAGGCTTCTGGCCAGGTAAAGGCTTCTGCCCATTCAAAGGCTTCTGCCCATTCACAGGTTTCTGCCAAGCTACAGGCTTCTGCCCATTCACAGGCTTCTGCCCAGCTACAGGCTTCTGCACAGCTACAGGCTTCTGCCCATTCACAGGCTTCTGCCCAGGTACAGGCTTCTGCCCATTCACAGGCTTCTGCTCAGCTACAGGCTTCTGCCCATTCACAGGCTTCTGCCCAGCTAAAGTTTTCTGCCCAGGTACAGGCTTTTGTCCATTCACAGGCTTCTGCCCATTCACTGGCTTTTGCCCATTCACAGGCTTCTGGCCAGGTACAGGCTTCTGCCCATTCACAGGCTTCTGGCCAGGTACAGGCTTCTGCCCATTCACTGGCTTCTGCCCAGTCACAGGTATCTGCCCAGCTACAGGCTTCTGACCATTCACAGGCTTCTGCCCATTCACAGGCTTCTGCCCAGCTACAGGCTTTTGCCCAGCAACAGGCTTTTGCCCATTCACCGGCTTCTGCCCAGCTACAGGCTTCTGCCCATTCACAGGCTTCTGCCCAGCTACAGGCTTCTGCCCAGCTACAGGCTTCTGCCCATTCACAGGCTTCTGTCCATTTACAGGCTTCTGCCCAGCTACAGGCTTCTGCCCATTCACAGGCTTCTGCCCATCTACAGGCTTCTGCCCATTCACAGGCTTCTGCCCAGCTACAGTTTTCTGCCCAGGTACATTCTTCTGTCCATTCACAGGCTTCTGCCCAGCTACAGGCTTCTGCCCAGCTACAGGCTTCTGCCCATTCACAGGCTTCTGCCCAGCTACAGGCTTCTGCCCAGCTACAGTTTTCTGCCCAGGTACAGGCTTCTGTCCATTCACAGGCTTCTGCCCACCTACAGGCTTCTGCCCAGCTACAGGCTTCTGCCCATTCACAGGCTTCTGCCCAACTACAGGCTTCTGCCCAGCTACAGGCTTCTGCCCATTCACAGGCTTCTGCCCAGCTACAGGCTTCTGCCCAGCTACAGGCTTCTGCCCAGCTACAGGCTTCTGCCCATTCACAGGCTTCTGCCCAGCTACAGGCTTCTGCCCATTCACAGGCTTCTGCCCAACTACAGTTTTCTGCCCAGGTACAGGCTTCTGTCCATTCACAGGCTTCTGCCCAGATACAGGCTTCTGCCCAGCTACAGGCTTCTGCCCATTAACAGGCTTCTGCCCAGCTACAGGCTTCTGCCCAGCTACAGTTTTCTGCCCAGGTACAGGCTTCTGTCCATTCACAGGCTTCTGCCCACCTACAGGCTTCTGCCCAGCTACAGGCTTCTGCCCAGCTACAGTTTTCTGCCCAGGTACAGGCTTCTGTCCAGCTACAGGCTTCTGCCCATTCACAGGCTTCTGCCCAGATAAAGGCTTCTGCCCAGCTACAGGCTTCTGACCATTCACAGGCTTCTGCCCATTCACAGGCTTCTGCCCAGCTACAGGCTTTTGCCCAGCAACAGGCTTTTGCCCATTCACCGGCTTCTGCCCAGCTACAGGCTTCTGCCCAGCTACAGGCTTCTGCCCATTCACAGGCTTCTGCCCAGCTACAGGCTTCTGCCCAGCTACAGGCTTCTGCCCATTCACAGGCTTCTGTCCATTTACAGGCTTCTGCCCAGCTAGAGGCTTCTGCCCATTCACAGGCTTCTGCCCAGCTACAGGCTTCTGCCCAGCTACAGGCTTCTGCCCATTCACAGGCTTCTGCCCAGCTACAGGCTTCTGCACAGCTACAGGCTTCTGCCCATTAACAGGCTTCTGCCCAGGTACAGGCTTCTGTCCATTCACAGGCATCTGCCCAGCTACAGGCTTCTGCCCAGCTACAGGCTTCTGCCCTTTCACAGGCTTCTGCCCAGCTACAGGTTTCTGCCCAGATACAGGCTTCTGCCCATTCACAGGCTTCTGCCCAGCTACAGTTTTCTGCCCAGGTACAGGCTTCTGTCCATTCACAGGCTTCTGCCCACCTACAGGCTTCTGCCCAGCTACAGGCTTCTGCCCATTCACAGGCTTCTGCCCAGCTACAGGCTTCTGCCCATTCACAGGCTTCTGCCCAGCTACAGGCTTCTGCCCAGCTACAGGCTTCTGCCCATTCACAGGCTTCTGCCCATTCACAGGCTTCTGCCCAGCTACAGGCTTTTGCCCATTCACAGGCTTCTGGCCAGGTACAGGCTTCTGCCCATTCACAGGCTTCTGGCCAGGTAAAGGCTTCTGCCCATTCAAAGGCTTCTACCCATTCACAGGTTTCTGCCCAGCTACAGGCTTCTGCCCATTCACAGGCTTCTGCCCAGCTACAGGCTTCTGCACAGCTACAGGCTTCTGCCCATTCACAGGCTTCTGCCCATTCACAGGCTTCTGCCCAGCTACAGGCTTTTGCCCATTCACAGGCTTCTGGCCAGGTACAGGCTTCTGCCCATTCACAGGCTTCTGCCCATTCACAGGCTTCTGGCCAGGTAAAGGCTTCTGCCCATTCAAAGGCTTCTGCCCATTCACAGGCTTCTGCCCAGGTACAGGCTTCTGCCCATTCACAGGCTTCTGCTCAGCTACAGGCTTCTGCCCATTCACAGGCTTCTGCCCAGCTAAAGTTTTCTGCCCAGGTACAGGCTTTTGTCCATTCACAGGCTTCTGCCCAGCTACAGGCTTCTGCCCATTCACAGGCTTCTGCCCCGCTACAGGCTTCTGCCCATTCACAGGCTTCTGCCCATTCACAGGCTTCTGCCCATTCACAGGCTTCTAGCCGGCTACAGGCTTTTGCCCATTCACAGGCTTCTGGCCAGGTACAGGCTTCTGCCCATTCACAGGCTTCTGGCCAGGTACAGGCTTCTGCCCATTCACAGGCTTCTGACCATTCACAGGCTTCTGCCCATTCACAGGCTTCTGCCCAGCTACAGGCTTTTGCCCAGCAACAGGCTTTTGCCCATTCACCGGCTTCTGCCCAGCTACAGGCTTCTGCCCAGCTACAGGCTTCTGCCCATTCACAGGCTTCTGCCCAGCTACAGGCTTCTGCCCAGCTACAGGCTTCTGCCCATTCACAGGCTTCTGTCCATTTACAGGCTTCTGTCCATTTACAGGCTTCTGCCCATTCACAGGCTTCTGCCCAGCTACAGGCTTCTGCCCATTCACAGGCTTCTGCCCAGCTACAGTTTTCTGCCCAGGAACATTCTTCTGTCCATTCACAGGCTTCTGCCCAGCTACAAGCTTCTGCCCAGCTACAGGCTTCTGCCCATTCACAGGCTTCTGCCCAGCTACAGGCTTCTGCCCAGCTACAGGCTTCTGCCCATTCACAGGCTTCTGCCCAGCTACAGGCTTCTGCCCAGCTACAGTTTTCTGCCCAGTTACAGGCTTCTGTCCATTCACAGGCTTCTGCCCAGCTACAGGCTTTTGCCCATTCACAAGCATCTGCCCAGCTACAGGCTTTTGCCCAGCAACAGGCTTTTACCCATTCACCGGCTTCTGCCCAGCTACAGGCTTCTGCCCAGCTACAGGCTTCTGCCCAGCTACAGGCTTCTGTCCATTTACAGGCTTCTGACCAGCTACAAGCTTCTGCCCAGCTACAGGCTTCTGCCCATTCACAGGCTTCTGCCCAGCTACAGGCTTCTGGCCATTCACAGGCTTCTGTCCATTTACAGGCTTCTGCCCATTCACAGGCTTCTGGCCAGGTACAGGCTTCTGCCCATTCACAGGCTTCTGCCCATTCACAGGTTTCTGCCCAGCTACAGGCTTCTGCCCATTCACAGGCTTCTGCCCAGCTACAGGCTTCTGCACAGCTACAGGCTTCTGCCCATTCACAGGCTTCTGCCCAGGTACAGGCTTCTGCCCATTCACAGGCTTCTGCTCAGCTACAGGCTTCTGCCCATTCACAGGCTTCTGCCCAGCTACAGTTTTCTGCCCAGGTACAGGCTTCTGTCCATTCACAGGCTTCTGCCCAGCTACAGGCTTCTGCCCAGCTACAGGCTTCTGCCCATTCACTGGCTTCTGCCCATTCACAGGCTTCTGCCCATTCACAGGCTTCTGCCCAGCTACAGGCTTCTGCCAATTCACAGGCTTCTGCCCAGCTACAGGCTTCTGCCCATTCACAGGCTTCTGCCCAGCTACAGGCTTTTGCCCATTCACAGGCTTCTGCCCAGCTACAGGCTTCTGCCCAGCTACAGGCTTCTGCCCATTCACAGGCTTCTGCCCATTCACAGGCTTCTGCCCATTCACAGGCTTCTGCCCAGCTACAGGCTTCTGCCCATTCACAGTCTTCTGTCCATTTACAGGCTTCTGCCCAGCTAGAGGCTTCTGCCCATTCACAGGCTTCTGCCCAGCTACAGGCTTCTGCCCATTCACAGGCTTCTGCCTAGCTACAGTTTTCTGCCCAGGTACAGGCTTCTGTCCATTCACAGGCTTCTGCCCAGCTACAGGCTTCTGCCCAGCTACAGGCTTCTGCCCATTCACAGGCTTCTGCCCAGCTACAGGCTTCTGCCCATTCACAGGCTTCTGCCCAGCTGCAGTTTTCTGCCCAGGTACAGGCTTCTGTCCATTCACAGGCTTCTGCCCAGCTACAAGCTTCTGCCCAGCTACAGGCTTCTGCCCATTCACAGGCTTCTGCCCAGCTACAGGCTTCTGCCCAGCTACAGTTTTCTGCCCAGGTACAGGATTCTGTCCATTCACAGGCTTCTGCCCAGCTACAGGCTTCTGCCCAGCTACAGGCTTCTGCCCATTCACAGGCTTCTGCCCAGCTACAGGCTTCTGCCCAGCTACAGTTTTCTGCCCAGGTACAGGCTTCTGTCCATTCACAGGCTTCTGCCCAGCTACAGGCTTTTGCCCATTCACAAGCTTCTGCCCAGCTACAGGCTTTTGCCCAGCAACAGGCTTTTGCCCATTCACCGGCTTCTGCCCAGCTACAGGCTTCTGCCCAGCTACAGGCTTCTGCCCAGCTACAGGCTTCTGTCCATTTACAGGCTTCTGACCAGCTACAAGCTTCTGCCCAGCTACAGGCTTCTGCCCATTCACAGGCTTCTGCCCATTCACAGGCTTCTGCCCAGCTACAGTTTTCTGCCCAGGAACATTCTTCTGTCCATTCACAGGCTTCTGCCCAGCTACAAGCTTCTGCCCAGCTACAGGCTTCTGCCCATTCACAGGCTTCTGCCCAGCTACAGGCTTCTGCCCAGCTACAGTTTTCTGCCCAGGTACAGGCTTCTGTCCATTCACAGGCTTCTGCCCTGCTACAGGCTTCTGCCCAGCTACAGGCTTCTGCCCAGCTACAGGCTTCTGCCCATTCACAGGCTTCTGCCCAGCTACAGGCTTCTGCCCAGCTACAGTTTTCTGCCCAGTTACAGGCTTCTGTCCATTCACAGGCTTCTGCCCAGCTACAGGCTTTTGCCCATTAACAAGCTTCTGCCCAGCTACAGGCTTTTGCCCAGCAACAGGCTTTTACCCATTCACCGGCTTCTGCCCAGCTACAGGCTTCTGCCCAGCTACAGGCTTCTGCCCAGCTACAGGCTTCTGTCCATTTACAGGCTTCTGACCAGCTACAAGCTTCTGCCCAGCTACAGGCTTCTGCCCATTCACAGGCTTCTGCCCAGCTACAGGCTTCTGCCCATTCACAGGTTTCTGCCCAGCTACAGGCTTCTGCCCATTCACAGGCTTCTGCCCAGCTACAGGCTTCTGCACAGCTACAGGCTTCTGCCCATTCACAGGCTTCTGCCCAGGTACAGGCTTCTGCCCATTCCCAGGCTTCTGCTCAGCTACAGGCTTCTGCCCATTCACAGGCTTCTGCCCAGCTACAGTTTTCTGCCCAGGTACAGGCTTCTGTCCATTCACAGGCTTCTGCCCAGCTACAGGCTTCTGCCCAGCTACAGGCTTCTGCCCATTCACTGGCTTCTGCCCATTCACAGGCTTCTGCCCAGCTACAAGCTTCTGCCAATTCACAGGCTTGTGCCCAGCTACAGCCTTCTGCCCAGCTACAGGCTTCTGCCCATTCACAGGCTTCTGCCCAGCTACAGTTTTCTGCCCAGGTACAGGCTTCTGTCCATTCACAGGCTTCTGCCCAGCTACAGGCTTCTGCCCAGCTACAGGCTTCTGCCCAGCTACAGGCTTCTACCCATTCACAGGCTTCTGCCCAGCTACAGGCTTCTGCCCATTCACAGGCTTCTGCCCATTCACAGGCTTCTGCCCAGCTACAGGCTTCTGCACAGCTACAGGCTTCTGCCCGTTCACAGGCTTCTGCCCAGGTACAGGCTTCTGCCCATTCACAGGCTTCTGCTCAGCTACAGGCTTCTGCCCATTCACAGGCTTCTGCCCAGCTACAGGCTTCTGCCCATTCACAGGCTTCTGCCCAGCTACAGGCTTCTGCCCGTTCACAGGCTTCTGCCCAGGTACAGGCTTCTGCCCATTCACAGGCTTCTGCTCAGCTACAGGCTTCTGCCCATTCACAGGCTTCTGCCCAGCTACAGGCTTCTGCCCATTCACAGGCTTCTGCCCAGCTACAGGCTTCTGCCCAGCTACAGGCTTCTGCCCATTCACAGGCTTCTGCCCAGCTACAGGCTTCTGCCCAGCTACAGGCTTCTGCCCATTCACAGGCTTCTGCCCATTCACAGGCTTCTGCCAAGCTACAGGCTTTTGCCCATTCACAGGCTTCTGGCCAGGTACAGGCTTCTGTCCATTCACAGGCTTCTGGCCAGGTACAGGCTTTTGCCCATTCACAGGCTTCTGCCCAGTCACAGGCTTTTGCCCATTCACAGGCTTCTGCCCAGCTACAGGCTTTTGCCCAGCAACAGGCTTTTGCCCATTCACCGGCTTCTGCCCAGCTACTGGCTTCTGCCCAGCTACAGGCTTTTGCCCAGCAACAGGCTTTTGCCCATTCACCGGCTTCTGCCCAGCTACTGGCTTCTGCCCAGCTACAGGCTTCTGTCCATTTACAGGCTTCTGACCAGCTACAAGCTTCTGCCCAGCTACAGGCTTCTGCCCAGCTACAGGCTTCTGCCCAGCTACAGGCTTCTGCCCATTCACAGGCTTCTGCCTAGCTACAAGCTTCTGCCCAGCTACAGGCTTCTGCCCATTCACAGGCTTCTGTCCTTTTACAGGCTTCTGCCCAGCTAGAGGCTTCTGCCCATTCACAGGCTTCTGCCCAGCTACAGGCTTCTGCCCAGCTACAGGCTTCTGCCCATTCACAGGCTTCTGCCCAGCTACAGGCTTCTGCCCAGCTACAGGCTTCTGCCCATTCACAGGCTTCTGCCAAGCTACAGGCTTCTGCACAGCTACAGGCTTCTGTCCATTTACAGGTTTCTGCCCATTCACAGGCTTCTGCCCAGCTACAGGCTTCTGCCCAGGTAAAGGCTTCTGCCCATTCACAGGCTTCTGCCCATTCACAGGCTTCTGCTCAGCTACAGGCTTTTGCCCATTCACAGGCTTCTGGCCAGGTACAGGCTTCTGCCCATTCACAGGCTTCTGGCCAGGTACAGGCTTCTGCCCATTCACAGGCTTCTGCCCATTCACAGGTTTCTGCCCAGCTACAGGCTTCTGACTATTCACAGGCTTCTGCCCATTCACAGGCTTCTGCCCAGCTACAGGCTTTTGCCCAGCAACAGGCTTTTGCCCAGCTAGAGGCTTCTGCCCAGCTACAGGCTTCTGCCAATTCACAGGCTTCTGCCCAGCTACAGGCTTCTGCCCAGCTACAGGCTTCTGTCCATTTACAGGCTTCTGTCCATTTACAGGCTTCTGACCAGCTACAAGCTTCTGCCCAGCTACAGGCTTCTGCCCAGCTACAGGCTTCTGCCCATTCACAGGCTTCTGCCCAGCTACAGGCTTCTGCCCATTCACAGGCTTCTGTCTATTTACAGGCTTCTGCCCAGCTAGAGGCTTCTGCCCATTCACAGGCTTCTGCCCAGCTACAGGCTTCTGCCCAGCTACAGGCTTCTGCCCATTCACAGGCTTCTGCCCAGCTACATGCTTCTGCCCATTCACAGGCTTCTGCCCAGCTACAGGCTTCTGCCCAGCTACAGGCTTCTGCCCATTCACAGGCTTCTGCCCAGCTACAGGCTTCTGCCCATTCACAGGCTTCTGCCCATTCACAGGCTTCTGCCCAGCTACAGGCTTCTGCACAGCTACAGGCTTCTGCCCAGCTACAGGCTTCTGCCCCGCTACAGTCTTCTGCCCAGCTACAGGCATCTGCCCATTCACAGGCTTCTGCCCAGCTACAGGCTTCTGCCCAGCTACAGGCTTCTGCCCATTCACAGGCTTCTGTCCATTTACAGGCTTCTGCCCATTCACAGGCTTCTGCCCAGCTACAGGCTTCTGCCCATTCACAGGCTTCTGCCTAGCTACAGTTTTCTGCCCAGGTACAGGCTTCTGTCCATTCACAGGCTTCTGCCCAGCTACAGGCTTCTGCCCAGCTACAGGCTTCTGCCCATTCACAGGCTTCTGCCCAGCTACAGGCTTCTGCCCATTCACAGGCTTCTGCCCAGCTGCAGTTTTCTGCCCAGGTACAGGCTTCTGTCCATTCACAGGCTTCTGCCCAGCTACAAGCTTCTGCCCAGCTACAGGCTTCTGCCCATTCACAGGCTTCTGCCCAGCTACAGGCTTCTGCCCAGCTACAGTTTTCTGCCCAGTTTCAGGCTTCTGTCCATTCACAGGCTTCTGCCCAGCTACAGGCTTTTGCCCATTCACAAGCTTCTGCCCAGCTACAGGCTTTTGCCCAGCAACAGGCTTTTGCCCATTCACCGGCTTCTGCCCAGCTACAGGCTTCTGCCCAGCTACAGGCTTCTGTCCATTTACAGGCTTCTGACCAGCTACAAGCTTCTGCCCAGCTACAAGCTTCTGCCCAGCTACAGGCTTCTGCCCATTCACAGGCTTCTGCCCAGCTACAGGCTTCTGCCCATTCACAGGCTTCTGTCCATTTACAGGCTTCTGCCCATTCACAGGCTTCTGGCCAGGTACAGGCTTCTACCCATTCACAGGCTTCTGCCCATTCACAGGTTTCTGCCCAGCTACAGGCTTCTGCCCATTCACAGGCTTCTGCCCAGCTACAGGCTTCTGCACAGCTACAGGCTTCTGCCCATTCACAGGCTTCTGCCCAGGTACAGGCTTCTGCCCATTCACAGGCTTCTGCTCAGCTACAGGCTTCTGCCCATTCACAGGCTTCTGCCCAGCTACAGTTTTCTGCCCAGGTACAGGCTTCTGTCCATTCACAGGCTTCTGCCCAGCTACAGGCTTCTGCCCAGCTACAGGCTTCTGCCCATTCACTGGCTTCTGCCCATTCACAGGCTTCTGCCCATTCACAGGCTTCTGCCCAGCTACAGGCTTCTGCCAATTCACAGGCTTCTGCCCAGCTACAGTCTTCTGCCCAGCTACAGGCTTCTGCCCATTCACAGGCTTCTGCCCAGCTACAGGCTTCTGCCCATTCACAGGCTTCTGCCCAGCTACAGGCTTTTGCCCATTCACCGGCTTCTGCCCAGCTACAGGCTTCTGCCCAGCTACAGGCTTCTGCCCATTCACAGGCTTCTGCCCATTCACAGGCTTCTGCCCAGCTACAGGCTTCTGCCCAGCTACAGGCTTCTGCCCATTCACAGGCTTCTGTTCATTTACAGGCTTCTGCCCAGCTAGAGGCTTCTGCCCATTCACAGGCTTCTGCCCAGCTACAGGCTTCTGCCCATTCACATGCTTCTGCCTAGCTACAGTTTTCTGCCCAGGTACAGGCTTCTGTCCATTCACAGGCTTCTGCCCAGCTACAGGCTTCTGCCCATTCACAGGCTTCTGCCCAGCTATAGGCTTCTGCCCATTCACAGGCTTCTGCCCAGCTGCAGTTTTCTGCCCAGGTACAGGCTTCTGTCCATTCACAGGCTTCTGCCCAGCTACAGGCTTCTGCCCAGCTACAGGCTTCTGCCCATTCACAGGCTTCTGCCCAGCTACAGGCTTCTGCCCAGATACAGGCTTCTGCCCATTCACAAGCTTCTGCCCAGCTACAGTTTTCTGCCCAGGTACAGGCTTCTGTCCATTCACAGGCTTCTGCCCACCTACAGGCTTCTGCCTAGCTACAGGCTTCTGCCCATTCACAGGCTTCTGCCCATTCACAGGCTTCTGCCCAGCTACAGGCTTCTGCCCATTCACAGGCTTCTGCCCAGCTGCAGTTTTCTGCCCAGGTACAGGCTTCTGTCCATTCACAGGCTTCTGCCCAGCTACAAGCTTCTGCCCAGTTTCAGGCTTCTGTCCATT
Organism: Astyanax mexicanus; assembly: GCF_023375975.1. Lineage (NCBI taxonomy): Eukaryota > Metazoa > Chordata > Actinopteri > Characiformes > Acestrorhamphidae > Astyanax > Astyanax mexicanus. The sequence goes on along the minus strand of NC_064424.1, from coordinate 29,870,425 downwards.
CACAGGCTTCTGCCCAGCTACAGGCTTTTGCCCATTCACAAGCTTCTGCCCAGCTACAGGCTTTTGCCCAGCAACAGGCTTTTGCCCATTCACCGGCTTCTGCCCAGCTACAGGCTTCTGCCCAGCTACAGGCTTCTGCCCAGCTACAGGCTTCTGTCCATTTACAGGCTTCTGACCAGCTACAAGCTTCTGCCCAGCTACAGGCTTCTGCCCATTCACAGGCTTCTGCCCAGCTACAGGCTTCTGCCCATTCACAGGCTTCTGTCCATTTACAGGCTTCTGCCCATTCACAGGCTTCTGGCCAGGTACAGGCTTCTACCCATTCACAGGCTTCTGCCCATTCACAGGTTTCTGCCCAGCTACAGGCTTCTGCCCATTCACAGGCTTCTGCCCAGCTACAGGCTTCTGCACAGCTACAGGCTTCTGCCCATTCACAGGCTTCTGCCCAGGTACAGGCTTCTGCCCATTCACAGGCTTCTGCTCAGCTACAGGCTTCTGCCCATTCACAGGCTTCTGCCCAGCTACAGTTTTCTGCCCAGGTACAGGCTTCTGTCCATTCACAGGCTTCTGCCCAGCTACAGGCTTCTGCCCAGCTACAGGCTTCTGCCCATTCACTGGCTTCTGCCCATTCACAGGCTTCTGCCCATTCACAGGCTTCTGCCCAGCTACAGGCTTCTGCCAATTCACAGGCTTCTGCCCAGCTACAGTCTTCTGCCCAGCTACAGGCTTCTGCCCATTCACAGGCTTCTGCCCAGCTACAGGCTTCTGCCCATTCACAGGCTTCTGCCCAGCTACAGGCTTTTGCCCATTCACAGGCTTCTGCCCAGCTACAGGCTTCTGCCCAGCTACAGGCTTCTGCCCATTCACAGGCTTCTGCCCATTCACAGGCTTCTGCCCAGCTACAGGCTTCTGCCCAGCTACAGGCTTCTGCCCATTCACAGGCTTCTGTCCATTTACAGGCTTCTGCCCAGCTAGAGGCTTCTGCCCATTCACAGGCTTCTGCCCAGCTACAGGCTTCTGCCCATTCACAGGCTTCTGCCTAGCTACAGTTTTCTGCCCAGGTACAGGCTTCTGTCCATTCACAGGCTTCTGCCCAGCTACAGGCTTCTGCCCATTCACAGGCTTCTGCCCAGCTACAGGCTTCTGCCCATTCACAGGCTTCTGCCCAGCTGCAGTTTTCTGCACAGGTACAGGCTTCTGTCCATTCACAGGCTTCTGCCCAGCTACAGGCTTCTGCCCAGCTACAGGCTTCTGCCCATTCACAGGCTTCTGCCCAGCTACAGGCTTCTGCCCAGATACAGGCTTCTGCCCATTCACAAGCTTCTGCCCAGCTACAGTTTTCTGCCCAGGTACAGGCTTCTGTCCATTCACAGGCTTCTGCCCACCTACAGGCTTCTGCCCAGCTACAGGCTTCTGCCCATTCACAAGCTTCTGCCCAGCTACAGCCTTTTGCCCAGCAACAGGCTTTTGCCCATTCACCGGCTTCTGCCCAGCTACAGGCATCTGCCCAGCTACAGGCTTCTGCCCAGCTACAGGCTTCTGTCCATTAACAGGCTTCTGACCAGCTACAAGCTTCTGCCCAGCTACAGGCTTCTGCCCATTCACAGGCTTCTGCCCAGCTACAGGCTTCTGCCCAGCTACAGGCTTCTGCCCATTCACAGGCTTCTGTCCTTTTACAGGCTTCTGCCCATTCACAGGCTTCTGGCCAGGTACAGGCTTCTACCCATTCACAGGCTTCTGCCCATTCACAGGTTTCTGCCCAGCTACAGGCTTCTGCCCATTCACAGGCTTCTGCCCAGCTACAGGCTTCTGCACAGCTACAGGCTTCTGCCCATTCACAGGCTTCTGCCCAGGTACAGGCTTCTGCCCATTCACAGGCTTCTGCTCAGCTACAGGCTTCTGCCCATTCACAGGCTTCTGCCCAGCTACAGTTTTCTGCCCAGGTACAGGCTTCTGTCCATTCACAGGCTTCTGCCCAGCTACAGGCTTCTGCCCAGCTACAGGCTTCTGCCCATTCACTGGCTTCTGCCCATTCACAGGCTTCTGCCCATTCACAGGCTTCTGCCCAGCTACAGGCTTCTGCCAATTCACAGGCTTCTGCCCAGCTACAGGCTTCTGCCCATTCACAGGCTTCTGCCCAGCTACAGGCTTTTGCCCATTCACAGGCTTCTGCCCAGCTACAGGCTTCTGCCCAGCTACAGGCTTCTGCCCATTCACAGGCTTCTGCCTATTCACAGGCTTCTGCCCATTCACAGGCTTCTGCCCAGCTACAGGCTTCTGCCCATTCACAGTCTACTGTCCATTTACAGGCTTCTGCCCAGCTAGAGGCTTCTGCCCATTCACAGGCTTCTGCCCAGCTACAGGCTTCTGCCCATTCACAGGCTTCTGCCTAGCTACAGTTTTCTGCCCAGGTACAGGCTTCTGTCCATTCACAGGCTTCTGCCCAGCTACAGGCTTCTGCCCAGCTACAGGCTTCTGCCCATTCACAGGCTTCTGCCCAGCTACAGGCTTCTGCCCATTCACAGGCTTCTGCCCAGCTGCAGTTTTCTGCCCAGGTACAGGCTTCTGTCCATTCACAGGCTTCTGCCCAGCTACAAGCTTCTGCCCAGCTACAGGCTTCTGCCCATTCACAGGCTTCTGCCCAGCTACAGGCTTCTGCCCAGCTACAGTTTTCTGCCCAGGTACAGGATTCTGTCCATTCACAGGCTTCTGCCCAGCTACAGGCTTCTGCCCAGCTACAGGCTTCTGCCCATTCACAGGCTTCTGCCCAGCTACAGGCTTCTGCCCAGCTACAGTTTTCTGCCCAGGTACAGGCTTCTGTCCATTCACAGGCTTCTGCCCAGCTACAGGCTTTTGCCCATTCACAAGCTTCTGCCCAGCTACAGGCTTTTGCCCAGCAACAGGCTTTTGCCCATTCACCGGCTTCTGCCCAGCTACAGGCTTCTGCCCAGCTACAGGCTTCTGCCCAGCTACAGGCTTCTGTCCATTTACAGGCTTCTGACCAGCTACAAGCTTCTGCCCAGCTACAGGCTTCTGCCCATTCACAGGCTTCTGCCCATTCACAGGCTTCTGCCCAGCTACAGTTTTCTGCCCAGGAACATTCTTCTGTCCATTCACAGGCTTCTGCCCAGCTACAAGCTTCTGCCCAGCTACAGGCTTCTGCCCATTCACAGGCTTCTGCCCAGCTACAGGCTTCTGCCCAGCTACAGTTTTCTGCCCAGGTACAGGCTTCTGTCCATTCACAGGCTTCTGCCCTGCTACAGGCTTCTGCCCAGCTACAGGCTTCTGCCCAGCTACAGGCTTCTGCCCATTCACAGGCTTCTGCCCAGCTACAGGCTTCTGCCCAGCTACAGTTTTCTGCCCAGTTACAGGCTTCTGTCCATTCACAGGCTTCTGCCCAGCTACAGGCTTTTGCCCATTAACAAGCTTCTGCCCAGCTACAGGCTTTTGCCCAGCAACAGGCTTTTACCCATTCACCGGCTTCTGCCCAGCTACAGGCTTCTGCCCAGCTACAGGCTTCTGCCCAGCTACAGGCTTCTGTCCATTTACAGGCTTCTGACCAGCTACAAGCTTCTGCCCAGCTACAGGCTTCTGCCCATTCACAGGCTTCTGCCCAGCTACAGGCTTCTGCCCATTCACAGGTTTCTGCCCAGCTACAGGCTTCTGCCCATTCACAGGCTTCTGCCCAGCTACAGGCTTCTGCACAGCTACAGGCTTCTGCCCATTCACAGGCTTCTGCCCAGGTACAGGCTTCTGCCCATTCCCAGGCTTCTGCTCAGCTACAGGCTTCTGCCCATTCACAGGCTTCTGCCCAGCTACAGTTTTCTGCCCAGGTACAGGCTTCTGTCCATTCACAGGCTTCTGCCCAGCTACAGGCTTCTGCCCAGCTACAGGCTTCTGCCCATTCACTGGTTTCTGCCCATTCACAGGCTTCTGCCCAGCTACAGGCTTCTGCCAATTCACAGGCTTGTGCCCAGCTACAGCCTTCTGCCCAGCTACAGGCTTCTGCCCATTCACAGGCTTCTGCCCAGCTACAGTTTTCTGCCCAGGTACAGGCTTCTGTCCATTCACAGGCTTCTGCCCAGCTACAGGCTTCTGCCCAGCTACAGGCTTCTGCCCAGCTACAGGCTTCTACCCATTCACAGGCTTCTGCCCAGCTACAGGCTTCTGCCCATTCACAGGCTTCTGCCCATTCACAGGCTTCTGCCCAGCTACAGGCTTCTGCACAGCTACAGGCTTCTGCCCGTTCACAGGCTTCTGCCCAGGTACAGGCTTCTGCCCATTCACAGGCTTCTGCTCAGCTACAGGCTTCTGCCCATTCACAGGCTTCTGCCCAGCTACAGGCTTCTGCCCATTCACAGGCTTCTGCCCAGCTACAGGCTTCTGCCCGTTCACAGGCTTCTGCCCAGGTACAGGCTTCTGCCCATTCACAGGCTTCTGCTCAGCTACAGGCTTCTGCCCATTCACAGGCTTCTGCCCAGCTACAGGCTTCTGCCCATTCACAGGCTTCTGCCCAGCTACAGGCTTCTGCCCAGCTACAGGCTTCTGCCCATTCACAGGCTTCTGCCCAGCTACAGGCTTCTGCCCAGCTACAGGCTTCTGCCCATTCACAGGCTTCTGCCCATTCACAGGCTTCTGCCAAGCTACAGGCTTTTGCCCATTCACAGGCTTCTGGCCAGGTACAGGCTTCTGTCCATTCACAGGCTTCTGGCCAGGTACAGGCTTTTGCCCATTCACAGGCTTCTGCCCAGTCACAGGCTTTTGCCCATTCACAGGCTTCTGCCCAGCTACAGGCTTTTGCCCAGCAACAGGCTTTTGCCCATTCACCGGCTTCTGCCCAGCTACTGGCTTCTGCCCAGCTACAGGCTTTTGCCCAGCAACAGGCTTTTGCCCATTCACCGGCTTCTGCCCAGCTACAGGCTTCTGCCCAGCTACAGGCTTCTGTCCATTTACAGGCTTCTGACCAGCTACAAGCTTCTGCCCAGCTACAGGCTTCTGCCCAGCTACAGGCTTCTGCCCAGCTACAGGCTTCTGCCCATTCACAGGCTTCTGCCTAGCTACAAGCTTCTGCCCAGCTACAGGCTTCTGCCCATTCACAGGCTTCTGTCCTTTTACAGGCTTCTGCCCAGCTAGAGGCTTCTGCCCATTCACAGGCTTCTGCCCAGCTACAGGCTTCTGCCCAGCTACAGGCTTCTGCCCATTCACAGGCTTCTGCCCAGCTACAGGCTTCTGCCCAGCTACAGGCTTCTGCCCATTCACAGGCTTCTGCCAAGCTACAGGCTTCTGCACAGCTACAGGCTTCTGTCCATTTACAGGTTTCTGCCCATTCACAGGCTTCTGCCCAGCTACAGGCTTCTGCCCAGGTAAAGGCTTCTGCCCATTCACAGGCTTCTGCCCATTCACAGGCTTCTGCTCAGCTACAGGCTTTTGCCCATTCACAGGCTTCTGGCCAGGTACAGGCTTCTGCCCATTCACAGGCTTCTGGCCAGGTACAGGCTTCTACCCATTCACAGGCTTCTGCCCATTCACAGGTTTCTGCCCAGCTACAGGCTTCTGACTATTCACAGGCTTCTGCCCATTCACAGGCTTCTGCCCAGCTACAGGCTTTTGCCCAGCAACAGGCTTTTGCCCAGCTAGAGGCTTCTGCCCAGCTACAGGCTTCTGCCAATTCACAGGCTTCTGCCCAGCTACAGGCTTCTGCCCAGCTACAGGCTTCTGTCCATTTACAGGCTTCTGTCCATTTACAGGCTTCTGACCAGCTACAAGCTTCTGCCCAGCTACAGGCTTCTGCCCAGCTACAGGCTTCTGCCCATTCACAGGCTTCTGCCCAGCTACAGGCTTCTGTCCATTTACAGGCTTCTGACCAGCTACAAGCTTCTGCCCAGCTACAGGCTTCTGCCCAGCTACAGGCTTCTGCCCATTCACAGGCTTCTGCCCAGCTACAGGCTTCTGCCCATTCACAGGCTTCTGTCTATTTACAGGCTTCTGCCCAGCTAGAGGCTTCTGCCCATTCACAGGCTTCTGCCCAGCTACAGGCTTCTGCCCAGCTACAGGCTTCTGCCCATTCACAGGCTTCTGCCCAGCTACATGCTTCTGCCCATTCACAGGCTTCTGCCCAGCTACAGGCTTCTGCCCAGCTACAGGCTTCTGCCCATTCACAGGCTTCTGCCCAGCTACAGGCTTCTGCCCATTCACAGGCTTCTGCCCATTCACAGGCTTCTGCCCAGCTACAGGCTTCTGCACAGCTACAGGCTTCTGCCCAGCTACAGGCTTCTGCCCCGCTACAGGCTTCTGCCCAGCTACAGGCATCTGCCCATTCACAGGCTTCTGCCCAGCTACAGGCTTCTGCCCAGCTACAGGCTTCTGCCCATTCACAGGCTTCTGTCCATTTACAGGCTTCTGCCCAGCTAGAGGCTTCTGCCCATTCACAGGCTTCTGCCCAGCTACAGGCTTCTGCCCATTCACAGGCTTCTGCCTAGCTACAGTTTTCTGCCCAGGTACAGGCTTCTGTCCATTCACAGGCTTCTGCCCAGCTACAGGCTTCTGCCCAGCTACAGGCTTCTGCCCATTCACAGGCTTCTGCCCAGCTACAGGCTTCTGCCCATTCACAGGCTTCTGCCCAGCTGCAGTTTTCTGCCCAGGTACAGGCTTCTGTCCATTCACAGGCTTCTGCCCAGCTACAAGCTTCTGCCCAGCTACAGGCTTCTGCCCATTCACAGGCTTCTGCCCAGCTACAGGCTTCTGCCCAGCTACAGTTTTCTGCCCAGTTTCAGGCTTCTGTCCATTCACAGGCTTCTGCCCAGCTACAGGCTTTTGCCCATTCACAAGCTTCTGCCCAGCTACAGGCTTTTGCCCAGCAACAGGCTTTTGCCCATTCACCGGCTTCTGCCCAGCTACAGGCTTCTGCCCAGCTACAGGCTTCTGTCCATTTACAGGCTTCTGACCAGCTACAAGCTTCTGCCCAGCTACAAGCTTCTGCCCAGCTACAGGCTTCTGCCCATTCACAGGCTTCTGCCCAGCTACAGGCTTCTGCCCATTCACAGGCTTCTGTCCATTTACAGGCTTCTGCCCATTCACAGGCTTCTGGCCAGGTACAGGCTTCTACCCATTCACAGGCTTCTGCCCATTCACAGGTTTCTGCCCAGCTACAGGCTTCTGCCCATTCACAGGCTTCTGCCCAGCTACAGGCTTCTGCACAGCTACAGGCTTCTGCCCATTCACAGGCTTCTGCCCAGGTACAGGCTTCTGCCCATTCACAGGCTTCTGCTCAGCTACAGGCTTCTGCCCATTCACAGGCTTCTGCCCAGCTACAGTTTTCTGCCCAGGTACAGGCTTCTGTCCATTCACAGGCTTCTGCCCAGCTACAGGCTTCTGCCCAGCTACAGGCTTCTGCCCATTCACTGGCTTCTGCCCATTCACAGGCTTCTGCCCATTCACAGGCTTCTGCCCAGCTACAGGCTTCTGCCAATTCACAGGCTTCTGCCCAGCTACAGTCTTCTGCCCAGCTACAGGCTTCTGCCCATTCACAGGCTTCTGCCCAGCTACAGGCTTCTGCCCATTCACAGGCTTCTGCCCAGCTACAGGCTTTTGCCCATTCACCGGCTTCTGCCCAGCTACAGGCTTCTGCCCAGCTACAGGTTTCTGCCCATTCACAGGCTTCTGCCCATTCACAGGCTTCTGCCCAGCTACAGGCTTCTGCCCAGCTACAGGCTTCTGCCCATTCACAGGCTTCTGTTCATTTACAGGCTTCTGCCCAGCTAGAGGCTTCTGCCCATTCACAGGCTTCTGCCCAGCTACAGGCTTCTGCCCATTCACATGCTTCTGCCTAGCTACAGTTTTCTGCCCAGGTACAGGCTTCTGTCCATTCACAGGCTTCTGCCCAGCTACAGGCTTCTGCCCATTCACAGGCTTCTGCCCAGCTATAGGCTTCTGCCCATTCACAGGCTTCTGCCCAGCTGCAGTTTTCTGCCCAGGTACAGGCTTCTGTCCATTCACAGGCTTCTGCCCAGCTACAGGCTTCTGCCCAGCTACAGGCTTCTGCCCATTCACAGGCTTCTGCCCAGCTACAGGCTTCTGCCCAGATACAGGCTTCTGCCCATTCACAAGCTTCTGCCCAGCTACAGTTTTCTGCCCAGGTACAGGCTTCTGTCCATTCACAGGCTTCTGCCCACCTACAGGCTTCTGCCTAGCTACAGGCTTCTGCCCATTCACAGGCTTCTGCCCAGCTACAGGCTTCTGCCCATTCACAGGCTTCTGCCCAGCTGCAGTTTTCTGCCCAGGTACAGGCTTCTGTCCATTCACAGGCTTCTGCCCAGCTACAAGCTTCTGCCCAGCTACAGGCTTCTGCCCATTCACAGGCTTCTGCCCAGCTACAGGCTTCTGCCCAGCTACAGTTTTCTGCCCAGTTTCAGGCTTCTGTCCATTCACAGGCTTCTGCCCAGCTACAGGCTTTTGCCCATTCACAAGCTTCTGCCCAGCTACAGGCTTTTGCCCAGCAACAGGCTTTTGCCCATTCACCGGCTTCTGCCCAGCTACAGGCTTCTGCCCAGCTACAGGCTTCTGCCCAGCTACAGGCTTCTGTCCATTTACAGGCTTCTGACCAGCTACAAGCTTCTGCCTAGCTACAGGCTTCTGCCCATTCACAGGCTTCTGCCCAGCTACAAGCTTCTGCCCATTCACAGGCTTCTGCCCAGCTGCAGTTTTCTGCCCAGGTACAGGCTTCTGTCCATTCACAGGCTTCTGCCCAGCTACAAGCTTCTGCCCAGCTACAGGCTTCTGCCCATTCACAGGCTTCTGCCCAGCTACAGGCTTCTGCCCAGCTACAGTTTTCTGCCCAGTTTCAGGCTTCTGTCCATTCACAGGCTTCTGCCCAGCTACAGGCTTTTGCCCATTCACAAGCTTCTGCCCAGCTACAGGCTTTTGCCCAGCAACAGGCTTTTGCCCATTCACCGGCTTCTGCCCAGCTACAGGCTTCTGCCCATTCACAGGCTTCTGCCCAGGTACAGGCTTCTGCCCATTCACAGGCTTCTGCCCATTCACAGGCTTCTGCCCAGCTACAGGCTTCTGCACAGCTACAGGCTTCTGCCCATTCACAGGCTTCTGCCCATTCACAGGCTTCTGCCCAGCTAGAGGCTTCTGCCCATTCACAGGCTTCTGCCCAGCTACAGGCTTCTGCCCAGCTACAGGCTTCTGCCCATTCACAGGCTTCTGCCCAGCTACAGGCTTCTGCCCATTCACAGGCTTCTGCCCATTCACAGGCTTCTGCCCAGCTACAGGCTTCTGCACAGCTACAGGCTTCTGCCCATTCACAGGCTTCTGCCCATTCACAGGCTTCTGCCCAGCTACAGGCTTCTGCCCATTCACAGGCTTCTATCCATTTACAGGCTTCTGCCCGGCTACAGGCTTTTGCCCATACACAGGCTTCTGGCCAGGTACAGGCTTCTGCCCATTCACAGGCTTCTGGCCAGGAACAGGCTTCTGCCCAGCTACAGGCTTTTGCCCAGCAACAGGCTTTTGCCCATTCACCGGGTTCTGCCCAGCTACAGGCTTCTGCCCAGCTACAGGCTTCTGCCCATTCACAGGCTTCTGCCCAGCTACAGGCTTCTGCCCAGCTACAGGCTTCTGCCCATTCACAGGCTTCTGTCCATTTACAGGCTTCTGCCCAGCTAGAGGCTTCTGCCCATTCACAGGCTTCTGCCCAGCTACAGGCTTCTGCCCATTCACAGGCTTCTGCCAAGCTACAGTTTTCTGCCCAGGTACAGGCTTCTGTCCATTCACAGGCTTCTGCCCAGCTACAGGCTTCTGTCCAGCTACAGGCTTCTGCCCATTCACAGGCTTCTGCCCAGCTACAGGCTTCTGCCCAGCTACAGGCTTCTGCCCATTCACAGGCTTCTGCCCAGCTACAGGCTTCTGCCCATTCACAGGCTTCTGCCCAGCTACAGGCTTCTGCCCAGGTACAGGCTTCTGTCCATTCACAGGCTTCTGCCCAGCTACAGGCTTCTGCCCATTCACAGGCTATTGCCCAGCTACAGGCTTCTGCCCAGCTACAGGCTTCTGCCCATTCACAGGCGTCTGCCCAGCTACAGTTTTCTGCCCAAGTAAAGGCTTCTGTCCATTCACAGGCTTCTGCCCAGCTACAGGCTTCTGCCCAGCTACAGGCTTCTGCCCATTCACAGGCTTCTGCCCAGCTACAGGCTTCTGCCCAGCTACAGGCTTCTGCCCATTCACAGGCTTCTGCCCAGCTACAGGCTTCTGCCCAGATACAGGCTTCTGCCCATTCACAGGCTTCTGCCCAGCTACAGGCTTCTGCACAGCTACAGGCTTCTGCCCATTCACAGGCTTCTGCCCAGCTACAGTTTTCTGCCCAGCTACAGGCTTCTGCCCATTCACAGGCTTCTGCCCAGCTACAGGCTTCTGCCCAGCTACAGACTTCTGCCCATTCACAGGCTTCTGCCCAGCTACAGGCTTCTGCCCAGCTACAGGCTTCTGCCCAGCTACAGGCTTCTGCCCATTCACAGGCTTCTGCCCAGCTACAGGCTTCTGCCCAGCTACAGGCTTCTGCCCATTAACAGGCTTCTGTCCATTTACAAGCTTCTGCCCAGCTAGAGGCTTCTGCCCATTCACAGGCTTCTGCCCAGCTACCGGCTTCTGCCCAGCTTTAGGCTTCTGCCCATTCACAGGCTTCAGCCCAGGTACAGGCTTCTGTCCATTCACAGGCTTCTGCCCAGCTACAGGCTTCTGCCCAGCTACAGGCTTGTGCCCATTCACAGGCTTCTGCCCAGCTACAGGCTTCTGCCCAGCTACAGGCATCTGCCCATTAACAGGCTTCTGCCCAGCGACAGTTTTCTGCCCAGGTACAGGCTTCTGTCCATTCACAGGCTTCTGCCCACCTACAGGCTTCTGCCCAGCTACAGGCTTCTGCCCATTCACAGGCTTCTGCCTAGCTACAGGCTTCTGCCCATTCACAGGCTTCTGCCCATTCACAGGCTTCTGCACAGCTACAGGCTTCTGCACAGCTACAGGCTTCTGCCCGTTCACAGGCTTCTGCCCAGGTATAGGCTTCTGCCCATTCACAGGCTTCTGCCCAGCTACAGGCTTCTGCCCATTCACAGGCTTCTGCCCAGCTACAGTTTTCTGCCCAGGTACAGGCTTCTGTCCATTCACAAGCTTCTGCCCAGCTACAGGCTTCTGCCCATTCACAGGCTTCTGCCCAGCTACAGTTTTCTGCCCAGGTACAGGCTTCTGTCCATTCACAGGCTTCTGCCCAGCTACAGGCTTCTGCCCAGCTACAGGCTTCTGCCCATTCACAGGCTTCTGCCCAGCTACAGGCTTCTGCCCAATCACAGGCTTCTGCCAATTCACAGGCTTCTGCCCAGCTACAGGCTTCTGCACAGCTACAGGCTTCTGCCCATTCACAGGCTTCTGCCCAGCTACAGGCTTCTGCCCAGCTACAGGCTTCTGCCAAGCTACAGGCTTCTGCCCATTCACAGGCTTCTGCCCAGCTACAGTTTTCTGCCCAGGTACAGGCTTCTGTCCATTCACAGGCTTCTGCCCAGCTACAGGCTTCTGTCCATTCACAGGCTTCTGCCCAGCTACAGGCTTCTGCCCATTCACAGGCTTCTGCCCAGCTACAGTTTTCTGCCCAAGTAAAGGCTTCTGTCCATTCACAGGCTTCTGCCCAGCTACAGGCTTCTGCCCAGCTACAGGCTTCTGCCCATTCACAGGCTTCTGCCCATTCACAGGCTTCTGCCCAGGTACAGGCTTCTGTCCATTCACAGGCTTCTGCCCACCTACAGGCTTCTGCCCATCTACAGGCTTCTGCCCATTCACAGGCTTCTGCCCAGCTACAGGCTTCTGCCCATTCAGAGGCTTCTGCCCAGCTACAGGCTTCTGCCCAGCTACAGGCTTCTGCCCATTCACAGGCTATTGCCCAGCTACAGGCTTTTGCCCATTCACCGGCTTCTGCCCAGCTACAGGCTTCTGCCCAGCTACAGGCTTCTGCCCATTCACAGGCTTCTGCCCAGCTACAGGCTTCTGCCCAGCTACAGGCTTCTGCCCAGCTACAGGCTTCTGCCCATTCACAGGCTTCTGTCCATTTACAGGCTTCTGCCCAGCTAGAGGCTTCTGCCCATTCACAGGCTTCTGCCCAGCTACAGGCTTCTGCCCATTCACAGGCTTCTGCCCAGCTACAGTTTTCTGCCCAGGTACAGGCTTCTGTCCATTTACAGGCTTCTGCCCAGCTAGAGGCTTCTGCCCATTCACAGGCTTCTGCCCAGCTACAGGCTTCTGCCCAGCTACAGGCTTCTGCCCATTCACAGGCTTCTGCCCAGCTACAGGCTTCTGCCCATTCACAGGCTTCTGCCCAGCTACAGTTTTCTGCCCAGGTACAGGCTTCTGTCCATTCACAGGCTTCTGCCCACCTACAGGCTTCTGCCCAGCTACAGGCTTCTGCCCATTCACAGGCTTCTGCCCAGCTACAGGCTTCTGCCCATTCACAGGCTTCTGCCCAGCTACAGGCTTCTGCCCATTCACAGGCTTCTGCCAATTCACAGGCTTCTGCCCAGCTACAGGCTTCTGCACAGCTACAGGCTTCTGCCCATTCACAGGCTTCTGCCCAGCTACAGGCTTCTGCCCAGCTACAGGCTTCTGCCCAGCTACAGGCTTCTGCCCATTCACAGGCTTCTGCCCAGCTACAGTTTTCTGCGCAGGTACAGGCTTCTGTCCATTCACAGGCTTCTGCCCAGCTACAGGCTTCTGTCCATTCACAGGCTTCTGCCCAGCTACAGGCTTCTGCCCAGCTACAGGCTTCTGCCCATTCACAGGCTTCTGCCCATTCACAGGCTTCTGGCCAGGTACAGGCTTCTGCTAATTCACAGGCTTTTGCCCAGCAACAGGCTTTTGCCCATTCACCGGGTTCTGCCCAGCTACAGGCTTCTGCCCAGCTACAGGCTTCTGCCCATTCACAGGCTTCTGCCCAGCTACAGGCTTCTGCCCAGCTACAGGCTTCTGCCCATTCACAGGCTTCTGTCCATTTACAGGCTTCTGCCCAGCTAGAGGCTTCTGCCCATTCACAGGCTTCTGCCCAGCTACAGGCTTCAGCCCATTCACAGGCTTCTGCCCAGCTACAGTTTTCTGCCCAGGTACAGGCTTCTGTCCATTCACAGGCTTCTGCCCAGCTACAGGCTTCTGTCCAGCTACAGGCTTCTGCCCATTCACAGGCTTCTGCCCAGCTACAGGCTTCTGCCCAGCTACAGGCTTCTGCCCATTCACAGGCTTCTGCCCAGCTACAGGCTTCTGCCCATTCACAGGCTTCTGCCCAGGTACAGGCTTCTGTCCATTCACAGGCTTCTGCCCAGCTACAGGCTTCTGCCCATTCACAGGCTATTGCCCAGCTACATGCTTCTGCCCAGCTACAGGCTTCTGGCCATTCACAGGCTTCTGCCCACCTACAGTTTTCTGCCCAAGTAAAGGCTTCTGTCCATTCACAGGCTTCTGCCCAGCTACAGGCTTCTGCCCATTCACAGGCTTCTGCCCAGCTACAGGCTTCTGCCCATTCAAAGGCTTCTGGCCAGGTACAGGCTTCTGCCCATTCACAGGCTTCTGCCCAGTCACAGGTATCTGCCCAGCTACAGGCTTCTGACCATTCACAGGCTTCTGCCCATTCACAGGCTTCTGCCCAGCTACAGGCTTCTGCCCATTGACAGGCTTTTGCCCATTCACCGGCTTCTGCCCAGCTACAGGCTTCTGCCCAGCTACAGGCTTCTGCCCATTCACAGTTTTCTGCCCAGGTACAGGCTTCCGTCCATTCACAGGCTTCTGCCCAGCTACAGGCTTCTGCCCAGCTACAGGCTTCTGCCCATTCACAGGCTTCTGCCCAGCTACAGGCTTCTGCCCAGCTACAGGCTTCTGCCCATTCACAGGCTTCTGCCCAGCTACAGTTTTCTGCCCAAGTAAAGGCTTCTGTCCATTCACAGGCTTCTGCCCAGCTACAGGCTTCTGCCCAGCTTCAGGCTTCTGCCCATTCACAGGCTTCTGCCCAGCTACAGGCTTCTGCCCAGCAACAGGCTTCTGCCCATTCACAGGCTTCTGCCCAGCTACAGGCTTCTGCCCAGCTACAGGCTTCTGCCCATTCACAGGCTTCTGCCCGTTCACAGGCTTCTGGCCAGGTACAGGCTTCTGCCCATTCACAGGCTTCTGGCCAGGTGCAGGCTTCTGCCCATTCACAGGCTTCTGCCCAGTCACAGGTATCTGCCCAGCTACAGGCTTCTGACCATTCACAGGCTTCTGCCCATTCACAGGCTTCTGCCCAGCTACAGGCTTCTGCCCATTCACAGGCTTTTGCCCATTCACCGGCTTCTGCCCAGCTACAGGCTTCTGCCCAGCTACAGGCTTCTGCCCATTCACAGGCTTCTGCCCAGCTACAGGCTTCTGCCCAGCTACAGGCTTCTGCCCATTCACAGGCTTCTGCCCAGCTACAGGCTTCTTCCCAGCTACAGGCTTCTACCCATTCACAAGCTTCTGCCCATTCACAGGCTTCTGCCCAGCTAGAGGCTTCTGCCCATTCACAGGCTTCTGCCCAGCTACAGGCTTCTGCCCAGCTACAGGTTTCTGCCCATTCAGAGGCTTCTGCCCAGCTACAGGCTTCTGCCCATTCACAGGCTTCTGCCCATTCACAGGCTTCTGCCCAGCTACAGGCTTCTGCACAGCTACAGGCTTCTGCCCATTCACAGGCTTCTGCCCATTCACAGGCTTCTGCCCAGCTACAGGCTTCTGCCCATTCACAGGCTTCTGTCCATTTACAGGCTTCTGCCCAGCTAGAGGCTTCTGCCCATTCACAGGCTTCTGCCCAGCTACAGGCTTCTGCCCATTCACCGGCTTCTGCCCAGCTACAGTTTTCTGCCCGGGTACAGGCTTCTGTCCATTCACAGGCTTCTGCCCACCTACAGGCTTCTGCCCAGCTACAGGCTTCTGCCCTTTCACAGGCTTCTGCCCAGCTACAGGCTTCTGCCCATTCACAGGCTTCTGCCCATTCACAGGCTTCTGCCCAGCTACAGGCTTCTGCACAGCTACAGGCTTCTGCCCATTCACAGGCTTCTGCCCAGCTACAGGCTTCTGCCCAGCTACAGGCTTCTGCACAGCTACAGGCTTCTGCCCATTCACAGGCTTCTGCCCAGCTACAGGCTTCTGCACAGCTACAGGCTTCTGCCCATTCACAGGCTTCTGCCCAGCTACAGGCTTCTGCCCAGCTAAAGGCTTCTGCACAGCTACAGGCTTCTGCCCATTCACAGGCTTCTGCCCAGCTACAGGCTTCTGCCCATTCACAGGCTTTTGTCCATTCACTGGCTTCTGCCCAGCTACAGGCTCCTGCCCAGCTACAGGCTTCTGCCCATTCACAGGCTTCTGCCCAGCTACAGGCTTCTGTCCATTCACAGGCTTCTGCCCAGCTACAGGCTTCTGCCCAGCTACAGGCTTCTGCCCATTCACAGGCTATTGCCCAGCTACAGGCTTCTGCCCAGCTACAGGCTTCTGCCCATTCACAGGCTTCTGCCCATTCACAGTCTATTGCCCAGCTACAGGCTTCTGCCCAATCACAGGCTTCTGGCCAGGTACAGGCTTCTGCCCATTCACAGGCTTCTGACCAGTCACAGTTATCTGCCCAGCTACAGGCTTCTGACCATTCACAGGCTTCTGCCCATTCACAGGCTTCTGCCCAGCTACAGGCTTCTGCCCATTCACAGGCTTTTGCCCATTCACCGGCTTCTGCCCAGCTACAGGCTTCTGCCCAGCTACAGGCTTCTGCCCATTCACAGGCTTCTACCCAGGTACAGGCTTCCGTCCATTCACAGGCTTCTGCCCAGCTACAGGCTTCTGCCCAGCTACAGGCTTCTGCCCATTCACAGGCTTCTGCCCAGCTACAGGCTTCTGCCCAGGTACAGGCTTCCGTCCATTCACAGGCTTCTGCCCAGCTACAGGCTTCTGCCCAGCTACAGGCTTCTGCCCATTCACAGGCTTCTGCCCAGCTACAGGTTTCTGCCCAGCTACAGGCTTCTGCCCATTCACAGGCTTCTGCCCAGCTACAGTTTTCTGCCCAAGTAAAGGCTTCTGTCCATTCACAGGCTTCTGCCCAGCTACAGGCTTCTGCCCAGCTTCAGGCTTCTGCCCATTCACAGGCTTCTGCCCAGCTACAGGCTTCTGCCCGTTCACAGGCTTCTGGCCAGGTACAGGCTTCTGCCCATTCACAGGCTTCTGGCCAGGTGCAGGCTTCTGCCCATTCACAGGCTTCTGCCCAGTCACAGGTATCTGCCCAGCTACAGGCTTCTGACCATTCACAGGCTTCTGCCCATTCACAGGCTTCTGCCCAGCTACAGGCTTCTGCCCATTCACAGGCTTTTGCCCATTCACCGGCTTCTGCCCAGCTACAGGCTTCTGCCCAGCTACAGGCTTCTGCCCATTCACAGGCTTCTGCCCAGCTACAGGCTTCTGCCCATTCACAGGCTTCTGCCCAGCTACAGGCTTCTGCCCAGCTACAAGCTTCTACCCATTCACAGGCTTCTGCCCATTCACAGGCTTCTGCCCAGCTAGAGGCTTCTGCCCATTCACAGGCTTCTGCCCAGCTACAGGCTTCTGCCCAGCTACAGGCTTCTGCCCATTCACAGGCTTCTGCCCAGCTACAGGCTTCTGCCCATTCACAGGCTTCTGCCCATTCACAGGCTTCTGCCCAGCTACAGGCTTCTGCCCAGCTACAGGCTTCTGCCCATTCACAGGCTTCTGCCCAGCTACAGGCTTCTGCCCATTCACAGGCTTCTGCCCATTCACAGGCTTCTGCCCAGCTACAGGCTTCTGCACAGCTACAGGCTTCTGCCCATTCACAGGCTTCTGCCCATTCACAGGCTTCTGCCCAGCTACAGGCTTCTGCCCATTCACAGGCTTCTGTCCATTTACAGGCTTCTGCCCAGCTAGAGGCTTCTGCCCATTCACAGGCTTCTGCCCAGCTACAGTTTTCTGCCCAGGTACAGGCTTCTGTCCATTCACAGGCTTCTGCCCACCTACAGGCTTCTGCCCAGCTACAGGCTTCTGCCCATTCACAGGCTTCTGCCCAGCTACAGGCTTCTGCCCATTCACAGGCTTCTGCCCATTCACAGGCTTCTGCCCAGCTACAGGCTTCTGCACAGCTACAGGCTTCTGCCCATTCACAGGCTTCTGCCCAGCTACAGGCTTCTGCACAGCTACAGGCTTCTGCCCATTCACAGGCTTCTGCCCAGCTACAGGCTTCTGCACAGCTACAGGCTTCTGCCCATTCACAGGCTTCTGCCCAGCTACAGGCTTCTGCCCAGCTACAGGCTTCTGCACAGCTACATGCTTCTGCCCATTCACAGGCTTCTGCCCAGCTAAAGGCTTCTGCCCATTCACAGGCTTTTGTCCATTCACCGGCTTCTGCCCAGCTACAGGCTTCTGCCCAGCTACAGGCTTCTGCCCATTCACAGGCTTCTGCCCAGCTACAGGCTTCTGTCCATTCACAGGCTTCTGCCCAGCTACAGGCTTCTGCCCAGCTACAGGCTTCTGCCCATTCACAGGCTATTGCCCAGCTACAGGCTTCTGCCCAGCTACAGGCTTCTGCCCATTCACAGGCTTCTGCCCAGCCACAGGCTTCTGCCCAGCTACAGGCTCCTGCCCAATCACAGGCTTCTGGCCAGGTACAGGCTTCTGCCCATTCACAGGCTTCTGCCCAGTCACAGGTATCTGCCCAGCTACAGGCTTCTGACCATTCACAGGCTTCTGCCCATTCACAGGCTTCTGCCCAGCTACAGGCTTCTGCCCATTCACAGGCTTTTGCCCATTCACCGGCTTCTGCCCAGCTACAGGCTTCTGCCCAGCTACCGGCTTCTGCCCATTCACAGGCTTCTGCCCAGGTACAGGCTTCCGTCCATTCACAGGCTTCTGCCCAGCTACAGGCTTCTGCCCAGCTACAGGCTTCTGCCCATTCACAGGCTTCTGCCCAGCTACAGGCTTCTGCCCAGCTACAGGCTTCTGCCCATTCACAGGCTTCTGCCCAGCTACAGTTTTCTGCCCAAGTAAAGGCTTCTGTCCATTCACAGGCTTCTGCCCATTCACAGGCTTCTGCCCAGGTACAGGCTTCCGTCCATTCACAGGCTTCTGCCCAGCTACAGGCTTCTGCCCAGCTACAGGCTTCTGCCCATTCACAGGCTTCTGCCCAGCTACAGGCTTCTGCCAAGCTACAGGCTTCTGCCCATTCACAGGCTTCTGCACAGCTACAGTTTTCTGCCCAAGTAAAGGCTTCTGTCCATTCACAGGCTTCTGCCCAGCTACAGGCTTCTGCCCAGCTTCAGGCTTCTGCCCATTCACAGGCTTCTGCCCAGCTACAGGCTCCTGCCCAGCAACAGGCTTCTGCCCATTCACAGGCTTCTGCCCAGCTACAGGCTTCTGCCCAGCTACAGGCTTCTGCCCATTCACAGGCTTCTTCCCGTTCACAGGCTTCTGGCCAGGTACAGGCTTCTGCCCATTCACAGGCTTCTGGCCAGGTGCAGGCTTCTGCCCATTCACAGGCTTCTGCCCAGTCACAGGCTTCTGCCCAGCTACAGGCTTCTGACCATTCACAGGCTTCTGCCCATTCACAGGCTTCTGCCCAGCTACAGGCTTCTGCCCATTCACAGGCTTTTGCCCATTCACCGGCTTCTACCCAGCTACAGGCTTCTGCCCAGCTACAGGCTTCTGCCCATTCACAGGCTTCTGCCCAGCTACAGGCTTCTGCCCAGCTACAGGCTTCTGCCCATTCACAGGCTTCTGCCCAGCTACAGGCTTCTGCCCAGCTACAGGCTTCTACCCATTCACAGGCTTCTGCCCATTCACAGGCTTCTGCCCAGCTAGAGGCTTCTGCCCATTCACAGGCTTCTGCCCAGCTACAGGCTTCTGCCCAGCTACAGGCTTCTGCCCATTCACAGGCTTCTTCCCGTTCACAGGCTTCTGGCCAGGTACAGGCTTCTGCCCATTCACAGGCTTCTGGCCAGGTGCAGGCTTCTGCCCATTCACAGGCTTCTGCCCAGTCACAGGCTTCTGCCCAGCTACAGGCTTCTGACCATTCACAGGCTTCTGCCCATTCACAGGCTTCTGCCCAGCTACAGGCTTCTGCCCATTCACAGGCTTTTGCCCATTCACCGGCTTCTACCCAGCTACAGGCTTCTGCCCAGCTACAGGCTTCTGCCCATTCACAGGCTTCTGCCCAGCTACAGGCTTCTGCCCAGCTACAGGCTTCTGCCCATTCACAGGCTTCTGCCCAGCTACAGGCTTCTGCCCAGCTACAGGCTTCTACCCATTCACAGGCTTCTGCCCATTCACAGGCTTCTGCCCAGCTAGAGGCTTCTGCCCATTCACAGGCTTCTGCCCAGCTACAGGCTTCTGCCCAGCTAAGGCTTCTGCCCATTCACAGGCTTCTGCCCAGCTACAGGCTTCTGCCCAGCTACAGGCTTCTGCCCATTCACAGGCTTCTGCCCATTCACAGGCTTCTGCCCAGCTACAGGCTTCTGCACAGCTACAGGCTTCTGCCCATTCACAGGCTTCTGCCCATTCACAGGCTTCTGCCCATTCACAGGCTTCTGCCCAGCTACAGGCTTCTGCCCATTCACAGGCTTCTGTCCATTTACAGGCTTCTGCCCAGCTAGAGGCTTCTGCCCATTCACAGGCTTCTGCCCAGCTACAGGCTTCTGCCCATTCACCGGCTTCTGCCCAGCTACAGTTTTCTGCCCAGGTACAGGCTTCTGTCCATTCACAGGCTTCTGCCCACCTACAGGCTACTGCCCAGCTACAGGCTTCTGCCCATTCACAGGCTTCTGCCCAGCTACAGGCTTCTGCCCATTCACAGGCTTCTGCCCATTCACAGGCTTCTGCCCAGCTACAGGCTTCTGCACAGCTACAGGCTTCTGCCCATTCACAGGCTTCTGCCCAGCTACAGGCTTCTGCCCAGCTACAGGCTTCTGCACAGCTACAGGCTTCTGCCCATTCACAGGCTTCTGCCCAGCTACAGGCTTCTGCACAGCTAAAGGCTTCTGCCTATTCACAGGCTTCTGCCCAGCTACAGGCTTCTGCCCAGCTACAGGCTTCTGCACAGCTACAGGCTTCTGCCCATTCACAGGCTTCTGCCCAGCTACAGGCTTCTGCCCATTCACAGGCTTTTGTCCATTCACCGGCTTCTGCCCAGCTACAGGCTTCTGCCCAGCTACAGGCTTCTGCCCATTCACAGGCTTCTGCCCAGCTACAGGCTTCTGTCCATTCACAGGCTTCTGCCCAGCTACAGGCTTCTGCCCAGCTACAGGCTTCTGCCCAGCTACAGGCTTCTGCCCATTCACAGGCTATTGCCCAGCTACAGGCTTCTGCCCAGCTACAGGCTTCTGCCCATTCACAGGCTTCTGCCCAGCTACAGGCTTCTGCCCAGCTACAGGCTTCTGCCCAATCACAGGCTTCTGCCCAGCTACAGGCTTCTGCCCAGCTACAGGCTTCTGCCCATTCACAGGCTTCTGGCCAGGTACAGGCTTCTGCCCATTCACAGGCTTCTGCCCAGTCACAGGTATCTGCCCAGCTACAGGCTTCTGACCATTCACAGGCTTCTGCCCATTCACAGGCTTCTGCCCAGCTACAGGCTTCTGCCCAGCTACAGGCTTCTGCCCATTCACAGGCTTCTGCCCAGCTACAGGCTTCTGCCCAGCTACAGGCTTCTGCCCATTCACAGGCTTCTGCCCAGCTACAGTTTTCTGCCCAAGTAAAGGCTTCTGTCCATTCACAGGCTTCTGCCCAGCTACAGGCTTCTGCCCAGCTTCAGGCTTCTGCCCAGCTACAGGCTTCTGCCCAGCTACAGGCTTCTGCCCATTCACAGGCTTCTGCCCAGCTACAGGCTTCTGTCCATTCACAGGCTTCTGCCCAGCTACAGGCTTCTGCCCAGCTACAGGCTTCTGCCCATTCACAGGCTATTGCCCAGCTACAGGCTTCTGCCCAGCTACAGGCTTCTGCCCATTCACAGGCTTCTGCCCAGCTACAGGCTTCTGCCCAGCTACAGGCTTCTGCCCAATCACAGGCTTCTGCCCATTCACAGGCTTCTGCCCATTCACAGGCTTCTGGCCAGGTACAGGCTTCTGCCCATTCACAGGCTTCTGCCCAGTCACAGGTATCTGCCCAGCTACAGGCTTCTGACCATTCACAGGCTTCTGCCCATTCACAGGCTTCTGCCCAGCTACAGGCTTCTGCCCAGCTTCAGGCTTCTGCCCATTCACAGGCTTCTGCCCAGCTACAGGCTTCTGCCCAGCAACAGGCTTCTGCCCATTCACAGGCTTCTGCCCAGCTACAGGCTTCTGCCCATTCACAGGCTTCTGCCCGTTCACAGGCTTCTGGCCAGGTACAGGCTTCTGCCCATTCACAGGCTTCTGGCCAGGTACAGGCTTCTGCCCATTCACAGGCTTCTGCCCAGTCACAGGTATCTGCCCAGCTACAGGCTTCTGACCATTCACAGGCTTCTGCCCATTCACAGGCTTCTGCCCAGCTACAGGCTTCTGCCCATTCAAAGGCTTTTGCCCATTCACCGGCTTCTGCCCAGCTACAGGCTTCTGCCCAGCTACAGGCTTCTGCCCATTCACAGGCTTCTGCCCAGCTACAGGCTTCTGCCCAGCTACAGGCTTCTGCCCATTCACAGGCTTCTGCCCAGCTACAGGCTTCTGCCCATTCACAGGCTTCTGCCCATTCACAGGCTTCTGCCCAGCTACAGGCTTCTGCACAGCTACAGGCTTCTGCCCATTCACAGGCTTCTGCCCAGCTACAGGCTTCTGCCCATTCACAGGCTTTTGTCCATTTACAGGCTTCTGCCCAGCTAGAGGCTTCTGCCCATTCACAGGCTTCTGCCCAGCTACAGGCTTCTGCCCATTCACCGGCTTCTGCCCAGCTACAGTTTTCTGCCCAGGTACAGGCTTCTGTCCATTCACAGGCTTCTGCCGACCTACAGGCTTCTGCCCAGCTACAGGCTTCTGCCCATTCACAGGCTTCTGCCCAGCTACAGGCTTCTGCACAGCTACAGGCTTCTGCCCATTCACAGGCTTCTGTCCATTTACAGGCTTCTGCCCAGCTAGAGGCTTCTGCCCATTCACAGGCTTCTGCCCAGCTACAGGCTTCTGCCCATTCACCGGCTTCTGCCCAGCTACAGTTTTCTGCCCAGGTACAGGCTTCTGTCCATTCACAGGCTTCTGCCGACCTACAGGCTTCTGCCCAGCTACAGGCTTCTGCCCATTCACAGGCTTCTGCCCAGCTACAGGCTTCTGCCCATTCACAGGCTTCTGCCCAGCTACAGGCTTCTGCACAGCTACAGGCTTCTGCCCATTCACAGGCTTCTGCCCAGCTACAGGCTTCTGCCCAGCTACAGGCTTCTGCCCAGCTACAGGCTTCTGCCCATTCACAGGCTTCTGCCCATTCACAGGCTTCTGCCCAGCTACAGGCTTCTGCCCATTCACAGGCTTCTGGCCAGGTACAGGCTTCTGCCCATTCACAGGCTTCTGGCCAGGTACAGGCTTCTGCCCATTCACAGGCTTCTGCCCAGTCACAGGTATCTGCCCAGCTACAGGCTTCTGACCATTCACAGGCTTCTGCCCATTCACGGGCTTCTGCCCAGCTACAGGCTTCTGCCCAGCAACAGGCTTCTTTCCATTCACAGGCTTCTGCCCAGCTACAGGCTTCTGCCCAGCTACAGGCTTCTGCCCATTCACAGGCTTCTGCCCAGCTACAGGCTTCTGCCCAGCTACAGGCTTCTGTCCATTTACAGGCTTCTGTCCATTTACAGGCTTCTGCCCAGCTAGAGGCTTATGCCCATTCACAGGCTTCTGCCCAGCTACAGGCTTCTGCCCAGCTACAGGCTTCTGCCCATTCACAGGCTTTTGGCCAGGTACAGGCTTCTGCCCATTCACAGGCTTCTGCCCATTCACAGGCTTCTGCCCAGCTACAGGCTTCTGCCCAGCTTCAGGCTTCTGCCCATTCACAGGCTTCTGCCCAGCTACAGGCTTCTGCCCAGCAACAGGCTTCTGCCCATTCACAGGCTTCTGCCCAGCTACAGGCTTCTGCCCAGCTACAGGCTTCTGCCCATTCACAGGCTTCTGCCCGTTCACAGGCTTCTGGCCAGGTACAGGCTTCTGCCCATTCACAGGCTTCTGGCCAGGTACAGGCTTCTGCCCATTCACAGGCTTCTGCCCAGTCACAGGTATCTGCCCAGCTACAGGCTTCTGACCATTCACAGGCTTCTGCCCATTCACAGGCTTCTGCCCAGCTACAGGCTTCTGCCCATTCAAAGGCTTTTGCCCATTCACCGGCTTCTGCCCAGCTACAGGCTTCTGCCCAGCTACAGGCTTCTGCCCATTCACAGGCTTCTGCCCAGCTACAGGCTTCTGCACAGCTACAGGCTTCTGCCCATTCACAGGCTTCTGCCCAGCTACAGGCTTCTGCCCATTCACAGGCTTCTGCCCATTCACAGGCTTCTGCCCAGCTACAGGCTTCTGCACAGCTACAGGCTTCTGCCCATTCACAGGCTTCTGCCCAGCTACAGGCTTCTGCCCATTCACAGGCTTTTGTCCATTTACAGGCTTCTGCCCAGCTAGAGGCTTCTGCCCATTCACAGGCTTCTGCCCAGCTACAGGCTTCTGCCCATTCACCGGCTTCTGCCCAGCTACAGGCTTCTGCACAGCTACAGGCTTCTGCCCATTCACAGGCTTCTGCCCAGCTACAGGCTTCTGCCCATTCACAGGCTTTTGTCCATTTACAGGCTTCTGCCCAGCTAGAGGCTTCTGCCCATTCACAGGCTTCTGTCCATTTACAGGCTTCTGCCCAGCTAGAGGCTTCTGCCCATTCACAGGCTTCTGCCCAGCTACAGGCTTCTGCCCATTCACCGGCTTCTGCCCAGCTACAGTTTTCTGCCCAGGTACAGGCTTCTGTCCATTCACAGGCTTCTGCCGACCTACAGGCTTCTGCCCAGCTACAGGCTTCTGCCCATTCACAGGCTTCTGCCCAGCTACAGGCTTCTGCCCATTCACAGGCTTCTGCCCAGCTACAGGCTTCTGCACAGCTACAGGCTTCTGCCCATTCACAGGCTTCTGCCCAGCTACAGGCTTCTGCCCAGCTACAGGCTTCTGCCCAGCTACAGGCTTCTGCCCATTCACAGGCTTCTGCCCATTCACAGGCTTCTGCCCAGCTACAGGCTTCTGCCCATTCACAGGCTTCTGGCCAGGTACAGGCTTCTGCCCATTCACAGGCTTCTGGCCAGGTACAGGCTTCTGCCCATTCACAGGCTTCTGCCCAGTCACAGGTATCTGCCCAGCTACAGGCTTCTGACCATTCACAGGCTTCTGCCCATTCACGGGCTTCTGCCCAGCTACAGGCTTCTGCCCAGCAACAGGCTTCTTTCCATTCACAGGCTTCTGCCCAGCTACAGGCTTCTGCCCAGCTACAGGCTTCTGCCCATTCACAGGCTTCTGCCCAGCTACAGGCTTCTGCCCAGCTACAGGCTTCTGTCCATTTACAGGCTTCTGTCCATTTACAGGCTTCTGCCCAGCTAGAGGCTTATGCCCATTCACAGGCTTCTGCCCAGCTACAGGCTTCTGCCCAGCTACAGGCTTCTGCCCATTCACAGGCTTTTGGCCAGGTACAGGCTTCTGCCCATTCACAGGCTTCTGCCCATTCACAGGTATCTGCCCAGCTACAGGCTTCTGACCATTCACAGGCTTCTGCCCATTCACAGGCTTCTGCCCAGCTACAGGCTTCTGCCCATTCACAGGCTTTTGCCCATTCACCGGCTTCTGCCCAGCTACAGGCTTCTGCCCAGCTACAGGCTTCTGCCCATTCACAGGCTTCTGCCCAGGTACAGGCTTCTGTCCATTTACAGGCTTCTGCCCAGCTACAGGCTTCTGCCCAGCTACAGGCTTCTGCCCATTCACCGGCTTCTGCCCAGCTACAGGCTTCTGCCCAGCTACAGGCTTCTGCCCATTCACAGGCTTCTGCCCAGCTACAGTTTTCTGCCCAAGTAAAGGCTTCTGTCCATTCACAGGCTTCTGCCCAGCTACAGCCTTCTGCCCAGCTTCAGGCTTCTGCCCATTCACAGGCTTCTGCCCAGCTACAGGCTTCTGCCCAGCAACAGGCTTCTGCCCATTCACAGGCTTCTGCCCAGCTACAGGCTTCTGCCCAGCTACAGGCTTCTGCCCATTCACAGGCTTCTGCCCGTTCACAGGCTTCTGGCCAGGTACAGGCTTCTGCCCATTCACAGGCTTCTGGCCAGGTACAGGCTTCTGCCCATTCACAGGCTTCTGCCCAGTCACAGGTATCTGCCCAGCTACAGGCTTCTGACCATTCACAGGCTTCTGTCCATTCACAGGCTTCTGCCGACCTACAGGCTTCTGCCCAGCTACAGGCTTCTGCCCATTCACAGGCTTCTGCCCAGCTACAGGCTTCTGCCCATTCACAGGCTTCTGCCCAGCTACAGGCTTCTGCACAGCTACAGGCTTCTGCCCATTCACAGGCTTCTGCCCAGCTACAGGCTTCTGCCCAGCTACAGGCTTCTGCCCAGCTACAGGCTTCTGCCCATTCACAGGCTTCTGCCCATTCACAGGCTTCTGCCCAGCTACAGGCTTCTGCCCATTCACAGGCTTCTGGCCAGGTACAGGCTTCTGCCCATTCACAGGCTTCTGGCCAGGTACAGGCTTCTGCCCATTCACAGGCTTCTGCCCAGTCACAGGTATCTGCCCAGCTACAGGCTTCTGACCATTCACAGGCTTCTGCCCATTCACGGGCTTCTGCCCAGCTACAGGCTTCTGCCCAGCAACAGGCTTCTTTCCATTCACAGGCTTCTGCCCAGCTACAGGCTTCTGCCCAGCTACAGGCTTCTGCCCATTCACAGGCTTCTGCCCAGCTACAGGCTTCTGCCCAGCTACAGGCTTCTGTCCATTTACAGGCTTCTGTCCATTTACAGGCTTCTGCCCAGCTAGAGGCTTATGCCCATTCACAGGCTTCTGCCCAGCTACAGGCTTCTGCCCAGCTACAGGCTTCTGCCCATTCACAGGCTTTTGGCCAGGTACAGGCTTCTGCCCATTCACAGGCTTCTGCCCATTCACAGGTATCTGCCCAGCTACAGGCTTCTGACCATTCACAGGCTTCTGCCCATTCACAGGCTTCTGCCCAGCTACAGGCTTCTGCCCATTCACAGGCTTTTGCCCATTCACCGGCTTCTGCCCAGCTACAGGCTTCTGCCCAGCTACAGGCTTCTGCCCATTCACAGGCTTCTGCCCAGGTACAGGCTTCTGTCCATTTACAGGCTTCTGCCCAGCTACAGGCTTCTGCCCAGCTACAGGCTTCTGCCCATTCACCGGCTTCTGCCCAGCTACAGGCTTCTGCCCAGCTACAGGCTTCTGCCCATTCACAGGCTTCTGCCCAGCTACAGTTTTCTGCCCAAGTAAAGGCTTCTGTCCATTCACAGGCTTCTGCCCAGCTACAGCCTTCTGCCCAGCTTCAGGCTTCTGCCCATTCACAGGCTTCTGCCCAGCTACAGGCTTCTGCCCAGCAACAGGCTTCTGCCCATTCACAGGCTTCTGCCCAGCTACAGGCTTCTGCCCAGCTACAGGCTTCTGCCCATTCACAGGCTTCTGCCCGTTCACAGGCTTCTGGCCAGGTACAGGCTTCTGCCCATTCACAGGCTTCTGGCCAGGTACAGGCTTCTGCCCATTCACAGGCTTCTGCCCAGTCACAGGTATCTGCCCAGCTACAGGCTTCTGACCATTCACAGGCTTCTGCCCATTCACAGGCTTCTGCCCAGCTACAGGCTTCTGCCCATTCACAGGCTTTTGCCCATTCACCGGCTTCTGCCCAGCTACAGGCCTATGCCCAGCTACAGGCTTCTGCCCATTCACAGGCTTCTGCCCAGCTACAGGCTTCTGCCCAGCTACAGGCTTCTGCCCATTCACAGGCTTCTGCCCGTTCACAGGCTTCTGCCCAGGTACAGGCTTCTGGCCATTCACAGGCTTCTGCCCAGCTACAGGCTTCTGCCCAGCTACAGGCTTCTGCCCATTCACAGGCTTCTGCCCAGCTACAGGCTTCTGCCCAGCTACAGGCTTCTGCCCAGGTACAGGCTTCTGTCCATTCACAGGCTTCTGCCCACCTACAGGCTTCTGCCCAGCTACAGGCTTCTGCCCATTAACAGGCTTCTGCCCAGCTACAGGCTTCTGCCCATTCACAGGCTTCTGCCCAGCTACAGGCTTCTGCCCAGCTACAGGCTTCTGCCCATTCACAGGCTTCTGCCCATTCACAGGTTTCTGCCCAGCTACAGGCTTCTGCCCATTCACAGGCTTCTGCCCAGCTATAGGCTTCTGCACAGCTACAGGCTTCTGCCCATTCACAGGCTTCTGCCCAGGTACAGGCTTCTGCCCATTCACAGGCTTCTTCTCAGCTACAGGCTTCTGCCCATTCACAGGCTTCTGCCCAGCTACAGTTTTCTGCCCAGGTACAGGCTTCTGTCCATTCACAGGCTTCTTTCCAGATACAGGCTTCTGCCCAGCTACAGGCTTCTGCCCATTCACAGGCTTCTGCCCATTCACAGGTTTCTGCCCAGCTACAGGCTTCTGCCCATTCACAGGCTTCTGCCCAGCTACAGGCTTCAGCACAGCTACAGGCTTCTGCCCATTCACAGGCTTCTGCCCAGGTACAGGCTTCTGCCCATTCGAAGGCTTCTGCTCAGCTACAGGCTTCTGCCCAGCTACAGGCTTCTGCCCATTCACAGGCTTCTGCCCATTCACAGGCTTCTGCCCAGGTACAGGCTTCTGTCCATTCACAGGCTTCTGCCCACCTACAGGCTTCTGCCCAGCTACAGGCTTCTGCCCATTCACAGGCTTCTGCCCAGCTACAGGCTTCTGCCCATTAACAGGCTTCTGCCCAGCTACAGGCTTCTGCCCAGCTACAGGCTTCTGCCCATTCACAGGCTTCTGCCCATTCACAGGCTTCTGCCCAGCTAGAGGCTTCTGCCCATTCACAGGCTTCTGCCCAGCTACAGGCTTCTGCCCAGCTACAGGCTTCTGCCCATTCACAGGCTTCTGCCCAGTCACAGGTATCTGCCCAGCTACAGGCTTCTGACCATTCACAGGCTACTGCCCATTCACAGGCTTCTGCCCAGCTACAGGCTTCTGTCCATTCACAGGCTTTTGCCCATTCACCGGCTTCTGCCCAGCTAGAGGCTTCTGCCCATTCACAGGCTTCTGACAGCTACAGGCTTCTGCCCAGCTACAGGCTTCTGCCCAGCTACAGGCTTCTGCCCAGCTACAGGCTTCTGCCCATTCACAGGCTTCTGCCCAGCTACAGGCTTCTGCCCAGCTACAGGCTTCTGCCCATTCACAGGCTTCTGCCCAGCTACAGTTTTCTGCCCAGCTACAGGCTTCTGCCCATTCACAGGCTTCTGCCCAGCTACAGGCTTCTGCCCAGCTACAGGCTTCTGCCCATTCACAGGCTTCTGCCCAGCTACAGGCTTCTGCCCAGCTACAGGCTTCTGCCCATTCACAGGCTTCTGCCCAGATACAGGCTTCTGCCCAGCTACAGGCTTCTGCCCATTCACAGGCTTCTGTCCATTTACAAGATTCTGCCCAGCTAGAGGCTTCTGCCCATTCACAGGCTTCTGCCCAGCTACAGGCTTCTGCCCAGCTACAGGCTTCTGCCCATTCACAGGCTTCAGCCCAGGTACAGGCTTCTGCCCATTCACAGGCTTCTGCCCATTCACAGGCTTCTGCCCAGCTACAGGCTTCTGCATAGCTACAGGCTTCTGCCCATTCACAGGCTTCAGCCCAGGTACAGGCTTCTGTCCATTTACAGGCTTCTGCCCAGCTAGAGGCTTCTGCCCATTCACAGGCTTCTGCCCATTCACAGGCTTCTGCCCAGCTACAGGCTTCTGCCCAGCTACAGGCTTCTGCCCATTCACAGGCTTCTGCCCAGCTACAGTTTCTGCCCAAGTAAAGGCTTCTGTCCATTCACAGGCTTCTGCCCAGCTACAGGCTTCTGCCCAGCTACAGGCTTCTGCCCATTCACAGGCTTCTGGCCAGGTACAGGCTTCTGCCCAGCAACAGGCTTCTGCCCATTCACAGGCTTCTGCCCAGCTACAGGCTTCTGCCCAGCAACAGGCTTCTGCCCATTCACAGGCTTCTGCCCAGCTACAGGCTTCTGGCCAGGTACAGTCTTCTGCCCATTCACAGGCTTCTGGCCAGGTACAGGCTTCTGCCCATTCACAGGCTTCTGCCTAGTCACAGGTATCTGAGCAGCTACAGGCTTCTGACCATTCACAGGCTTCTGCCCATTCACAGGCTTCTGCCCAGCTACAGGCTTCTGCCCATTCACAGGCTTTTGCCCATTCACCGGCTTCTGCCCAGCTACAGGCTTCTGCCCAGCTACAGGCTTCTGCCCATTCACAGGCTTCTGCCCAGCTACAGGCTTCTGCCCAGCTACAGGCTTCTGCCCATTCACAGGCTTCTGCCCATTCACAGGCTTCTGAACAGCTACAGGCTTCTGCCCAGCTACAGGCTTCTGCCCAGCTACAGGCTTCTGCCCAGCTACAGGCTTCTGCCCATTCACAGGCTTCTGCCCAGCTACAGGCTTCTGCCCAGCTACAGGCTTCTGCCCATTCACAGGCTTCTGCCCAGCTACAGTTTTCTGCCCAGCTACAGGCTTCTGCCCATTCACAGGCTTCTGCCCAGCTACAGGCTTCTGCCCATTCACAGGCTTCTGCCCAGCTACAGGCTTCTGCCCAGCTACAGGCTTCTGCCCAGCTACAGGCTTCTGCCCATTCACAGGCTTCTGCCCAGCTACAGGCTTCTGCCCAGCTACAGGCTTCTGCCCATTCACAGGCTTCTGTCCATTTACAAGCTTCTGCCCAGCAAGAGGCTTCTGCCCATTCACAGGCTTCTGCCCAGCTACAGGCTTCTGCCCAGCTACAGGCTTCTGCCCATTCACAGGCTTCAGCCCAGGTACAGGCTTCTGCCCATTCACAGGCTTCTGCCCATTCACAGGCTTCTGCCCAGCTACAGGCTTCTGCATAGCTACAGGCTTCTGCCCATTCACAGGCTTCAGCCCAGGTACAGGCTTCTGTCCATTCACAGCCTTCTGCCCAGCTACAGGCTTCTGCCCAGCTACAGGCTTCTGCCCATTCACAGGCTTCTGCCCAGCTACAGGCTTCTGCCCAGCTACAGGCTTCTGCCCATTCACAGGCTTCTGCCCAGCTACAGTTTTCTGCCCAGGTACAGGCTTCTGCCAATTCACAGGCTTCTGCCCAGCTACAGGCTTCTGCCCATTCACAGGCTTCTGCCCATTCACAGGCTTCTGCCCAGCTACAGGCTTCGACACAGCTACAGGCTTCTGCCCGTTCACAGGCTTCTGCCCAGGTACAGGCTTCTGCCCATTCACAGGCTTCTGCCCAGCTACAGGCTTCTGCCCAGCTACAGGCTTCTGCCCATTCACAGGCTTCTGCCCAGTTACAGGCTTCTGCCCAGCTACAGGCTTCTGCCCATTCACAGGCTTCTGCCCAGCTACAATTTTCTGCCCAGGTACAGGCTTCTGTCCATTCACAGGCTTCTGCCCACCTACAGGCTTCTGCCCAGCTACAGGCTTCTGCCCATTCACAGGCTTCTGCCCAGCTACAGGCTTCTGCCCATTCACAGGCTTCTGCCAATTCACAGGCTTCTGCCCAGCTACAGGCTTCTGCACAGCTACAGGCTTCTGCCCATTCACAGGCTTCTGCCCAGGTACAGGCTTCTGTTCATTCACAGGCTTCTGCCCATCTACAGGCTTCTGCCCAGCTACAGGCTTCTGCCCATTCACAGACTATTGCCCATTCACAGGCTTCTGCCCATTCACAGGCTTCTGGCCAGGTACAGGCTTCTGCCCATTCACAGGCTTCTGGCCAAGTACAGGCTTCTGCCCATTCACAGGCTTCTGCCCAGTCACAGGTATCTGCCCAGCTACAGGCTTCTTCCCATTCACAGGCTTCTGCCCATTCACAGGCTTCTGCCCAGCTACAGGCTTCTGCCCATTCACAGGCTTTTGCCAATACACCGGCTTCTGTCCAGCTACAGGCTTCTACCCAGCTACAGGCTTCTGCCCATTCACAGGCTTCTGCCCAGCTACAGGCTTCTGCCCAGCTACAGGCTTCTGCCCATTCACAGGCTTCTGTCCATTTACAGGCTTCTGCCCAGCTAGAGGCTTCTGCCCATTCACAGGCTTCTGCCCAGCTACAGGCTTCTGCCCAGCTACAGGCTTCTGCCCAGCTACAGGCTTCTGCCCATTAACAGGCTTCTGCCCATTAACAGGCTTCTGCCCAGCTAAAGGCTTCTGCCCAGCTACAGGCTTCTGCCCAGCTACAGGCTTCTGCCCATTCACAGGCTTCTGCCCAGCTACACTTTTCTGCCCAGCTACAGGCTTCTGCCCATTCACAGGCTTCTGCCCAGCTACAGGCTTCTGCCCAGCTACAGGCTTCTGCCCATTCACAGGCTTCTGCCCAGCTACAGGCTTCTGCCCAGCTACAGGCTTCTGCCCAGCTACAGGCTTCTGCCCATTCACAGGCTTCTGCCCAGCTACAGGCTTCTGCCCATTCACAGGCTTCTGTCCATTTACAAGCTTCTGCCCAGCTTGAGGCTTCTGCCCATTCACAGGCTTCTGCCCAGCTACAGGCTTCTGCCCAGCTACAGGCTTCTGCCCATTCACAGGCTTCTGCCCAGGTACAGGCTTCTGCCCATTCACAGGCTTCTGCCCAGCTACAGGCTTCTGCATAGCTACAGGCTTCTGCCCATTCACAGGCTTCAGCCCAGGTACAGGCTTCTGTCCATTCACAGGCTTCTGCCCAGCTAAAGGCTTCTGCCCAGCTACAGGCTTCTGCCCATTCACAGGCTTCTGCCCAGCTACAGGCTTCTGCCCAGCTACAGGCTTCTGCCCATTCACAGGCTTCTGCCCAGCTACAGTTTTCTGCCCAGGTACAGGCTTCTGTCCATTCACAGGCTTCTGCCCACCTACAGGCTTCTGCCCAGCTACAGGCTTCTGCCCATTCACAGGCTTCTGCCCAGCTACAGGCTTCTGCCCATTCACAGGCTTCTGCCCATTCACAGGCTTCTGCCCAGCTACAGGCTTCTGCACAGCTACAGGCTTCTGCCCGTTCACAGGCTTCTGCCCAGGTACAGGCTTCTGCCCATTCACAGGCTTCTGCCCAGCTACAGGCTTCTGCCCAGCTACAGGCTTCTGCCCATTCACAGGCTTCTGTCCATTTACAGGCTTCTGCCCAGCTAGAGGCTTCTGCCCATTCAGAGGCTTCTGCCCAGCTACAGGCTTCTGCCCATTCACAGGCTTCTGCCCAGCTATAGGCTTCTGCCCAGCTACAAGCTTCTGCCCATTCACAGGCTTCTGCCCAGCTACAGGCTTCTGCACATTCACAGGCTTCTGCCCAGGTACAGGCTTCTGTCCATTCACAGGCTTCTGCCCAGCTACAGGCTTCTGCCCAGCTACAGGCTTCTGCCCATTCACAGGCTTCTGCCCAGCTACAGGCTTCTGCCCAGCTACAGGCTTCTGCCCATTCACAGGCTTCTGCCAAGCTACAGTTTTCTGCCCAATTAAAGGCTTCTGTACATTCACAGGCTTCTGCCCATTCACAGGCTTCTGCCCAGCTACAGGCTTCTGCCCAGCTACAGGCTTCTGCCCAGCTACAGGCTTCTGCCCATTCACAGGCTTCTGCCCAGCTACAAGCTTCTGCCCAGCTACAGGCTTCTGCCCATTCACAGGCTTCTGCCCAGCTACAGGCTTCTGCCCAGCTACAGTTTTCTGCCCAGGTACAGGCTTCTGTCCATTCACAGGCTTCTGCCCAGCTACAGGCTTCTGCCCAGCTACAGGCTTCTGCCCATTCACAGGCTTCTGCCCAGCTACAGGCTTCTGCCCAGCTACAGTTTTCTGCCCAGGTACAGGCTTCTGTCCATTCACAGGCTTCTGCCCAGCTACAGGCTTTTGCCCATTCACAAGCTTCTGCCCAGCTACAGGCTTTTGCCCAGCAACAGGCTTTTGCCCATTCACTGGCTTCTGCCCAGCTACAGGCTTCTGCCCAGCTACAGGCTTCTGCCCAGCTACAGGCTTCTGTCCATTTACAGGCTTCTGACCAGCTACAAGCTTCTGCCCAGCTACAGGCTTCTGCCCATTCACAGGCTTCTGCCCAGCTACAGGCTTCTGCCCATTCACAGGCTTCTGTCCATTTACAGGCTTCTGCCCATTCACAGGCTTCTGGCCAGGTACAGGCTTCTGCCCATTCACAGGCTTCTGCCCATTCACAGGTTTCTGCCCAGCTACAGGCTTCTGCCCATTCACAGGCTTCTGCCCAGCTACAGGCTTCTGCACAGCTACAGGCTTCTGCCCATTCACAGGCTTCTGCCCAGGTACAGGCTTCTGCCCATTCACAGGCTTCTGCTCAGCTACAGGCTTCTGCCCATTCACAGGCTTCTGCCCAGCTACAGTTTTCTGCCCAGGTACAGGCTTCTGTGCATTCACAGGCTTCTGCCCAGCTACAGGCTTCTGCCCAGCTACAGGCTTCTGCCCATTCACAGGCTTCTGCCCATTCACAGGCTTCTGCCCAGCTACAGGCTTCTGCCCAGCTACAGGCTTCTGCCCATTCACAGGCTTCTGTCCATTTACAGGCTTCTGCCCAGCTAGAGGCTTCTGCCCATTCAGAGGCTTCTGCCCAGCTACAGGCTTCTGCCCATTCACAGGCTTCTGCCTAGCTACAGTTTTCTGCCCAGGTACAGGCTTCTGTCCATTCACAGGCTTCTGCCCAGCTACAGGCTTCTGCCCAGCTACAGGCTTCTGCCCATTCACAGGCTTCTGCCCAGCTACAGGCTTCTGCCCATTCACAGGCTTCTGCCCAGCTGCAGTTTTCTGCCCAGGTACAGGCTTCTGTCCATTCACAGGCTTCTGCCCAGCTACAAGCTTCTGCCCAGCTACAGGCTTCTGCCCATTCACAGGCTTCTGCCCAGCTACAGGCTTCTGCCCAGCTACAGCTTTCTGCCCAGGTACAGGCTTCTGTCCATTCACAGGCTTCTGCCCAGCTACAGGCTTCTGCCCAGCTACAGGCTTCTGCCCATTCACAGGCTTCTGCCCAGCTACAGGCTTCTGCCCAGCTACAGGGTTCTGCCCATTCACAGGCTTCTGTCCATTCACAGGCTTCTGCCCAGCTACAGGCTTTTGCCCATTCACAAGCTTCTGCCCAGCTACAGGCTTTTACCCAGCAACAGGCTTTTGCCCATTCACCGGCTTCTGCCCAGCTACAGGCTTCTGCCCAGCTACAGGCTTCTGCCCAGCTACAGGCTTCTGTCCATTTACAGGCTTCTGACCAGCTACAAGCTTCTGCCCAGCTACAGGGTTCTGCCCATTCACAGGCTTCTGCCCAGCTACAGGCTTCTGCCCATTCACCAGCTTCTGTCCATTTACAGGCTTCTGCCCATTCACAGGCTTCTGGCCAGGTACAGGCTTCTGCCCATTCACAGGCTTCTGCCCATTCACAGGCTTCTGCCCAGCTACAGGCTTCTGCCCATTCACAGGCTTCTGCCCAGCTACAGGCTTCTGCCCAGCTACAGTTTTCTGCCCAGGTACAGGCTTCTGTCCATTCACAGGCTTCTGCCCACCTACAGGCTTCTGCCCAGCTACAGGCTTCTGCCCATTCACAGGCTTCTGCCCAACTACAGGCTTCTGCCCAGCTACAGGCTTCTGCCCATTCACAGGCTTCTGCCCAGCTACAGGCTTCTGCCCAGCTACAGGCTTCTGCCCATTCACAGGCTTCTGCCTATTCACAGGCTTCTGCCCAGCTACAGGTTTTTGCCCATTCACAGGCTTCTGCCCAGCTACAGGCTTTTGCCCAGCAACAGGCTTTTGCCCATTCACCGGCTTCTTTCCAGCTACAGGCTTCTGCCCAGCTACAGGCTTCTGTCCATTTACAGGCTTCTGACCAGCTACAAGCTTCTGCCCAGCTACAGGCTTCTGCCCATTCACAGGCTTCTGCCCAGCTACAGGCTTCTGCCCAGCTACAGGCTTCAGCCCATTCACAGGCTTCTGTCCAGCTACAGGCTTCTCCCCATTCACAGGCTTCTGGCCAGGTACAGGCTTCTGCCCATTCACAGGCTTCTGCCCATTCACAGGCTTCTGCCCAGGTACAGGCTTCTGCCCATTCACAGGCTTCTTCTCAGCTACAGGCTTCTGCCCATTCACAGGCTTCTGCCCAGCTACAGTTTTCTGCCCAGGTACAGGCTTCTGTCCATTCACAGGCTTCTTTCCAGATACAGGCTTCTGCCCAGCTACAGGCTTCTGCCCATTCACAGGCTTCTGCCCATTCACAGGTTTCTGCCCAGCTACAGGCTTCTGCACATTCACAGGCTTCTGCCCAGCTACAGGCTTCAGCACAGCTACAGGCTTCTGCCCATTCACAGGCTTCTGCCCAGGTACAGGCTTCTGCCCATTCGAAGGCTTCTGCTCAGCTACAGGCTTCTGCCCAGCTACAGGCTTCTGCCCATTCACAGGCTTCTGCCCATTCACAGGCTTCTGCCCAGGTACAGGCTTCTGTCCATTCACAGGCTTCTGCCCACCTACAGGCTTCTGCTCAGCTACAGGCTTCTGCCCATTCACAGGCTTCTGCCCAGCTACAGGCTTCTGCCCATTAACAGGCTTCTGCCCAGCTACAGGCTTCTGCCCAGCTACAGGCTTCTGCCCATTCACAGGCTTCTGCCCATTCACAGGCTTCTGCCCAGCTAGAGGCTTCTGCCCATTCACAGGCTTCTGCCCAGCTACAGGCTTCTGCCCAGCTACAGGCTTCTGCCCATTCACAGGCTTCTGCCCAGTCACAGGTATCTGCCCAGCTACAGGCTTCTGACCATTCACAGGCTTCTGCCCATTCACAGGCTTCTGCCCAGCTACAGGCTTCTGTCCATTCACAGGCTTTTGCCCATTCACCGGCTTCTGCCCAGCTAGAGGCTTCTGCCCATTCACAGGCTTCTGACAGCTACAGGCTTCTGCCCAGCTACAGGCTTCTGCCCAGCTACAGGCTTCTGCCCAGCTACAGGCTTCTGCCCATTCACAGGCTTCTGCCCAGCTACAGGCTTCTGCCCAGCTACAGGCTTCTGCCCATTCACAGGCTTCTGCCCAGCTACAGTTTTCTGCCCAGCTACAGGCTTCTGCCCATTCACAGGCTTCTGCCCAGCTACAGGCTTCTGCCCAGCTACAGGCTTCTGCCCATTCACAGGCTTCTGCCCAGCTACAGGCTTCTGCCCAGCTACAGGCTTCTGCCCATTCACAGGCTTCTGCCCAGATACAGGCTTCTGCCCAGCTACAGGCTTCTGCCCATTCACAGGCTTCTGTCCATTTACAAGATTCTGCCCAGCTAGAGGCTTCTGCCCATTCACAGGCTTCTGCCCAGCTACAGGCTTCTGCCCAGCTACAGGCTTCTGCCCATTCACAGGCTTCAGCCCAGGTACAGGCTTCTGCCCATTCACAGGCTTCTGCCCATTCACAGGCTTCTGCCCAGCTACAGGCTTCTGCATAGCTACAGGCTTCTGCCCATTCACAGGCTTCAGCCCAGGTACAGGCTTCTGTCCATTTACAGGCTTCTGCCCAGCTAGAGGCTTCTGCCCATTCACAGGCTTCTGCCCATTCACAGGCTTCTGCCCAGCTACAGGCTTCTGCCCAGCTACAGGCTTCTGCCCATTCACAGGCTTCTGCCCAGCTACAGTTTCTGCCCAAGTAAAGGCTTCTGTCCATTCACAGGCTTCTGCCCAGCTACAGGCTTCTGCCCAGCTACAGGCTTCTGCCCATTCACAGGCTTCTGGCCAGGTACAGGCTTCTGCCCAGCAACAGGCTTCTGCCCATTCACAGGCTTCTGCCCAGCTACAGGCTTCTGCCCAGCAACAGGCTTCTGCCCATTCACAGGCTTCTGCCCAGCTACAGGCTTC
Organism: Astyanax mexicanus; assembly: GCF_023375975.1. Taxonomy (NCBI): domain Eukaryota; kingdom Metazoa; phylum Chordata; class Actinopteri; order Characiformes; family Acestrorhamphidae; genus Astyanax; species Astyanax mexicanus. The sequence goes on along the minus strand of NC_064424.1, from coordinate 29,833,412 downwards.
TGGCCAGGTACAGTCTTCTGCCCATTCACAGGCTTCTGGCCAGGTACAGGCTTCTGCCCATTCACAGGCTTCTGCCCAGTCACAGGTATCTGAGCAGCTACAGGCTTCTGACCATTCACAGGCTTCTGCCCATTCACAGGCTTCTGCCCAGCTACAGGCTTCTGCCCATTCACAGGCTTTTGCCCATTCACCGGCTTCTGCCCAGCTACAGGCTTCTGCCCAGCTACAGGCTTCTGCCCATTCACAGGCTTCTGCCCAGCTACAGGCTTCTGCCCAGCTACAGGCTTCTGCCCATTCACAGGCTTCTGCCCATTCACAGGCTTCTGAACAGCTACAGGCTTCTGCCCAGCTACAGGCTTCTGCCCAGCTACAGGCTTCTGCCCAGCTACAGGCTTCTGCCCATTCACAGGCTTCTGCCCAGCTACAGGCTTCTGCCCAGCTACAGGCTTCTGCCCATTCACAGGCTTCTGCCCAGCTACAGTTTTCTGCCCAGCTACAGGCTTCTGCCCATTCACAGGCTTCTGCCCAGCTACAGGCTTCTGCCCAGCTACAGGCTTCTGCCCATTCACAGGCTTCTGCCCAGCTACAGGCTTCTGCCCAGCTACAGGCTTCTGCCCAGCTACAGGTTTCTGCCCATTCACAGGCTTCTGCCCAGCTACAGGCTTCTGCCCAGCTACAGGCTTCTGCCCATTCACAGGCTTCTGTCCATTTACAAGCTTCTGCCCAGCAAGAGGCTTCTGCCCATTCACAGGCTTCTGCCCAGCTACAGGCTTCTGCCCAGCTACAGGCTTCTGCCCATTCACAGGCTTCAGCCCAGGTACAGGCTTCTGCCCATTCACAGGCTTCTGCCCATTCACAGGCTTCTGCCCAGCTACAGGCTTCTGCATAGCTACAGGCTTCTGCCCATTCACAGGCTTCAGCCCAGGTACAGGCTTCTGTCCATTCACAGGCTTCTGCCCAGCTACAGGCTTCTGCCCAGCTACAGGCTTCTGCCCATTCACAGGCTTCTGCCCAGCTACAGGCTTCTGCCCAGCTACAGGCTTCTGCCCATTCACAGGCTTCTGCCCAGCTACAGTTTTCTGCCCAGGTACAGGCTTCTGCCAATTCACAGGCTTCTGCCCAGCTACAGGCTTCTGCCCATTCACAGGCTTCTGCCCATTCACAGGCTTCTGCCCAGCTACAGGCTTCGACACAGCTACAGGCTTCTGCCCATTCACAGGCTTCTGCCCAGGTACAGGCTTCTGCCCATTCACAGGCTTCTGCCCAGCTACAGGCTCCTGCCCAGCTACAGGCTTCTGCCCATTCACAGGCTTCTGCCCAGTTACAGGCTTCTGCCCAGCTACAGGCTTCTGCCCATTCACAGGCTTCTGCCCAGCTACAGTTTTCTGCCCAGGTACAGGCTTCTGTCCATTCACAGGCTTCTGCCCACCTACAGGCTTCTGCCCAGCTACAGGCTTCTGCCCATTCACAGGCTTCTGCCCAGCTACAGGCTTCTGCCCATTCACAGGCTTCTGCCAATTCACAGGCTTCTGCCCAGCTACAGGCTTCTGCACAGCTACAGGCTTCTGCCCATTCACAGGCTTCTGCCCAGGTACAGGCTTCTGTTCATTCACAGGCTTCTGCCCATCTACAGGCTTCTGCCCAGCTACAGGCTTCTGCCCATTCACAGACTATTGCCCATTCACAGGCTTCTGCCCATTCACAGGCTTCTGGCCAGGTACAGGCTTCTGCCCATTCACAGGCTTCTGGCCAAGTACAGGCTTCTGCCCATTCACAGGCTTCTGCCCAGTCACAGGTATCTGCCCAGCTACAGGCTTCTTCCCATTCACAGGCTTCTGCCCATTCACAGGCTTCTGCCCAGCTACAGGCTTCTGCCCATTCACAGGCTTTTGCCCATTCACCGGCTTCTGCCCAGCTACAGGCTTCTACCCAGCTACAGGCTTCTGCCCATTCACAGGCTTCTGCCCAGCTACAGGCTTCTGCCCAGCTACAGGCTTCTGCCCATTCACAGGCTTCTGTCCATTTACAGGCTTCTGCCCAGCTAGAGGCTTCTGCCCATTCACAGGCTTCTGCCCAGCTACAGGCTTCTGCCCAGCTACAGGCTTCTGCCCAGCTACAGGCTTCTGCCCATTAACAGGCTTCTGCCCATTAACAGGCTTCTGCCCAGCTACAGGCTTCTGCCCAGCTACAGGCTTCTGCCCAGCTACAGGCTTCTGCCCATTCACAGGCTTCTGCCCAGCTACACTTTTCTGCCCAGCTACAGGCTTCTGCCCATTCACAGGCTTCTGCCCAGCTACAGGCTTCTGCCCAGCTACAGGCTTCTGCCCATTCACAGGCTTCTGCCCAGCTACAGGCTTCTGCCCAGCTACAGGCTTCTGCCCAGCTACAGGCTTCTGCCCATTCACAGGCTTCTGCCCAGCTACAGGCTTCTGCCCATTCACAGGCTTCTGTCCATTTACAAGCTTCTGCCCAGCTAGAGGCTTCTGCCCATTCACAGGCTTCTGCCCAGCTACAGGCTTCTGCCCAGCTACAGGCTTCTGCCCATTCACAGGCTTCTGCCCAGGTACAGGCTTCTGCCCATTCACAGGCTTCTGCCCAGCTACAGGCTTCTGCATAGCTACAGGCTTCTGCCCATTCACAGGCTTCAGCCCAGGTACAGGCTTCTGTCCATTCACAGGCTTCTGCCCAGCTAAAGGCTTCTGCCCAGCTACAGGCTTCTGCCCATTCACAGGCTTCTGCCCAGCTACAGGCTTCTGCCCAGCTACAGGCTTCTGCCCATTCACAGGCTTCTGCCCAGCTACAGTTTTCTGACCAGGTACAGGCTTCTGTCCATTCACAGGCTTCTGCCCACCTACAGGCTTCTGCCCAGCTACAGGCTTCTGCCCAGCTACAGGCTTCTGCCCATTCACAGGCTTCTGCCCAGCTACAGGCTTCTGCCCATTCACAGGCTTCTGCCCATTCACAGGCTTCTGCCCAGCTACAGGCTTCTGCACAGCTACAGGCTTCTGCCCGTTCACAGGCTTCTGCCCAGGTACAGGCTTCTGCCCATTCACAGGCTTCTGCCCAGCTACAGGCTTCTGCCCAGCTACAGGCTTCTGCCCATTCACAGGCTTCTGTCCATTTACAGGCTTCTGCCCAGCTAGAGGCTTCTGCCCATTCAGAGGCTTCTGCCCAGCTACAGGCTTCTGCCCATTCACAGGCTTCTGCCCAGCTACAGTTTTCTGCCCAGGTACAGGCTTCTGTCCATTCACAGGCTTCTGCCCAGCTACAGGCTTCTGTCCAGCTACAGGCTTCTGCCCATTCACAGGCTTCTGCCCAGCTATAGGCTTCTGCCCAGCTACAAGCTTCTGCCCATTCACAGGCTTCTGCCCAGCTACAGGCTTCTGCACATTCACAGGCTTCTGCCCAGGTACAGGCTTCTGTCCATTCACAGGCTTCTGCCCAGCTACAGGCTTCTGCCCAGCTACAGTTTTCTGACCAGGTACAGGCTTCTGCCCATTCACAGGCTTCTGCCCAGCTACAGGCTTCTGCCCATTCACAGGCTTCTGTCCATTTACAGGCTTCTGCCCATTCACAGGCTTCTGGCCAGGTACAGGCTTCTGCCCATTCACAGGCTTCTGCCCATTCACAGGTTTCTGCCCAGCTACAGGCTTCTGCCCATTCACAGGCTTCTGCCCAGCTACAGGCTTCTGCACAGCTACAGGCTTCTGCCCATTCACAGGCTTCTGCCCAGGTACAGGCTTCTGCCCATTCACAGGCTTCTGCTCTGCTACAGGCTTCTGCCCATTCACAGGCTTCTGCCCAGCTACAGTTTTCTGCCCAGGTACAGGCTTCTGTCCATTCACAGGCTTCTGCCCAGCTACAGGCTTCTGCCCAGCTACAGGCTTCTGCCCATTCACAGGCTTCTGCCCATTCACAGGCTTCTGCCCAGCTACAGGCTTCTGCCCAGCTACAGGCTTCTGCCCATTCACAGGCTTCTGTCCATTTACAGGCTTCTGCCCAGCTAGAGGCTTCTGCCCATTCAGAGGCTTCTGCCCAGCTACAGGCTTCTGCCCAGCTACAGGCTTCTGCCCATTCACAGGCTTCTGCCAAGCTACAGTTTTCTGCCCAATTAAAGGCTTCTGTACATTCACAGGCTTCTGCCCATTCACAGGCTTCTGCCCAGCTACAGGCTTCTGCCCAGCTACAGGCTTCTGCCCAGCTACAGGCTTCTGCCCATTCACAGGCTTCTGCCCAGCTACAAGCTTCTGCCCAGCTACAGGCTTCTGCCCATTCACAGGCTTCTGCCCAGCTACAGGCTTCTGCCCAGCTACAGTTTTCTGCCCAGGTACAGGCTTCTGTCCATTCACAGGCTTCTGCCCAGCTACAGGCTTCTGCCCAGCTACAGGCTTCTGCCCATTCACAGGCTTCTGCCCAGCTACAGGCTTCTGCCCAGCTACAGTTTTCTGCCCAGGTACAGGCTTCTGTCCATTCACAGGCTTCTGCCCAGCTACAGGCTTTTGCCCATTCACAAGCTTCTGCCCAGCTACAGGCTTTTGCCCAGCAACAGGCTTTTGCCCATTCACTGGCTTCTGCCCAGCTACAGGCTTCTGCCCAGCTACAGGCTTCTGCCCAGCTACAGGCTTCTGTCCATTTACAGGCTTCTGACCAGCTACAAGCTTCTGCCCAGCTACAGGCTTCTGCCCATTCACAGGCTTCTGCCCAGCTACAGGCTTCTGCCCATTCACAGGCTTCTGTCCATTTACAGGCTTCTGCCCATTCACAGGCTTCTGGCCAGGTACAGGCTTCTGCCCATTCACAGGCTTCTGCCCATTCACAGGTTTCTGCCCAGCTACAGGCTTCTGCCCATTCACAGGCTTCTGCCCAGCTACAGGCTTCTGCACAGCTACAGGCTTCTGCCCATTCACAGGCTTCTGCCCAGGTACAGGCTTCTGCCCATTCACAGGCTTCTGCTCAGCTACAGGCTTCTGCCCATTCACAGGCTTCTGCCCAGCTACAGTTTTCTGCCCAGGTACAGGCTTCTGTCCATTCACAGGCTTCTGCCCAGCTACAGGCTTCTGCCCAGCTACAGGCTTCTGCCCATTCACAGGCTTCTGCCCAGCTACAGGCTTCTGCCCAGCTACAGGCTTCTGCCCATTCACAGGCTTCTGCCAAGCTACAGTTTTCTGCCCAATTAAAGGCTTCTGTACATTCACAGGCTTCTGCCCATTCACAGGCTTCTGCCCAGCTACAGGCTTCTGCCCAGCTACAGGCTTCTGCCCAGCTACAGGCTTCTGCCCATTCACAGGCTTCTGCCCAGCTACAAGCTTCTGCCCAGCTACAGGCTTCTGCCCATTCACAGGCTTCTGCCCAGCTACAGGCTTCTGCCCAGCTACAGTTTTCTGCCCAGGTACAGGCTTCTGTCCATTCACAGGCTTCTGCCCAGCTACAGGCTTCTGCCCAGCTACAGGCTTCTGCCCATTCACAGGCTTCTGCCCAGCTACAGGCTTCTGCCCAGCTACAGTTTTCTGCCCAGGTACAGGCTTCTGTCCATTCACAGGCTTCTGCCCAGCTACAGGCTTTTGCCCATTCACAAGCTTCTGCCCAGCTACAGGCTTTTGCCCAGCAACAGGCTTTTGCCCATTCACTGGCTTCTGCCCAGCTACAGGCTTCTGCCCAGCTACAGGCTTCTGCCCAGCTACAGGCTTCTGTCCATTTACAGGCTTCTGACCAGCTACAAGCTTCTGCCCAGCTACAGGCTTCTGCCCATTCACAGGCTTCTGCCCAGCTACAGGCTTCTGCCCATTCACAGGCTTCTGTCCATTTACAGGCTTCTGCCCATTCACAGGCTTCTGGCCAGGTACAGGCTTCTGCCCATTCACAGGCTTCTGCCCATTCACAGGTTTCTGCCCAGCTACAGGCTTCTGCCCATTCACAGGCTTCTGCCCAGCTACAGGCTTCTGCACAGCTACAGGCTTCTGCCCATTCACAGGCTTCTGCCCAGGTACAGGCTTCTGCCCATTCACAGGCTTCTGCTCAGCTACAGGCTTCTGCCCATTCACAGGCTTCTGCCCAGCTACAGTTTTCTGCCCAGGTACAGGCTTCTGTGCATTCACAGGCTTCTGCCCAGCTACAGGCTTCTGCCCAGCTACAGGCTTCTGCCCATTCACAGGCTTCTGCCCATTCACAGGCTTCTGCCCAGCTACAGGCTTCTGCCCAGCTACAGGCTTCTGCCCATTCACAGGCTTCTGTCCATTTACAGGCTTCTGCCCAGCTAGAGGCTTCTGCCCATTCAGAGGCTTCTGCCCAGCTACAGGCTTCTGCCCATTCACAGGCTTCTGCCTAGCTACAGTTTTCTGCCCAGGTACAGGCTTCTGTCCATTCACAGGCTTCTGCCCAGCTACAGGCTTCTGCCCAGCTACAGGCTTCTGCCCATTCACAGGCTTCTGCCCAGCTACAGGCTTCTGCCCATTCACAGGCTTCTGCCCAGCTGCAGTTTTCTGCCCAGGTACAGGCTTCTGTCCATTCACAGGCTTCTGCCCAGCTACAAGCTTCTGCCCAGCTACAGGCTTCTGCCCATTCACAGGCTTCTGCCCAGCTACAGGCTTCTGCCCAGCTACAGCTTTCTGCCCAGGTACAGGCTTCTGTCCATTCACAGGCTTCTGCCCAGCTACAGGCTTCTGCCCAGCTACAGGCTTCTGCCCATTCACAGGCTTCTGCCCAGCTACAGGCTTCTGCCCAGCTACAGGGTTCTGCCCATTCACAGGCTTCTGTCCATTCACAGGCTTCTGCCCAGCTACAGGCTTTTGCCCATTCACAAGCTTCTGCCCAGCTACAGGCTTTTACCCAGCAACAGGCTTTTGCCCATTCACCGGCTTCTGCCCAGCTACAGGCTTCTGCCCAGCTACAGGCTTCTGCCCAGCTACAGGCTTCTGTCCATTTACAGGCTTCTGACCAGCTACAAGCTTCTGCCCAGCTACAGGGTTCTGCCCATTCACAGGCTTCTGCCCAGCTACAGGCTTCTGCCCATTCACAAGCTTCTGTCCATTTACAGGCTTCTGCCCATTCACAGGCTTCTGGCCAGGTACAGGATTCTGCCCATTCACAGGCTTCTGCCCATTCACAGGCTTCTGCCCAGCTACAGGCTTCTGCCCATTCACAGGCTTCTGCCCAGCTACAGGCTTCTGCCCAGCTACAGTTTTCTGCCCAGGTACAGGCTTCTGTCCATTCACAGGCTTCTGCCCACCTACAGGCTTCTGCCCAGCTACAGGCTTCTGCCCATTCACAGGCTTCTGCCCAACTACAGGCTTCTGCCCAGCTACAGGCTTCTGCCCATTCACAGGCTTCTGCCCAGCTACAGGCTTCTGCCCAGCTACAGGCTTCTGCCCATTCACAGGCTTCTGCCTATTCACAGGCTTCTGCCCAGCTACAGGTTTTTGCCCATTCACAGGCTTCTGCCCAGCTACAGGCTTTTGCCCAGCAACAGGCTTTTGCCCATTCACCGGCTTCTTTCCAGCTACAGGCTTCTGCCCAGCTACAGGCTTCTGTCCATTTACAGGCTTCTGACCAGCTACAAGCTTCTGCCCAGCTACAGGCTTCTGCCCATTCACAGGCTTCTGCCCAGCTACAGGCTTCTGCCCAGCTACAGGCTTCAGCCCATTCACAGGCTTCTGTCCAGCTACAGGCTTCTCCCCATTCACAGGCTTCTGGCCAGGTACAGGCTTCTGCCCATTCACAGGCTTCTGCCCATTCACAGGCTTCTGCCCAGGTACAGGCTTCTGCCCATTCACAGGCTTCTTCTCAGCTACAGGCTTCTGCCCATTCACAGGCTTCTGCCCAGCTACAGTTTTCTGCCCAGGTACAGGCTTCTGTCCATTCACAGGCTTCTTTCCAGATACAGGCTTCTGCCCAGCTACAGGCTTCTGCCCATTCACAGGCTTCTGCCCATTCACAGGTTTCTGCCCAGCTACAGGCTTCTGCACATTCACAGGCTTCTGCCCAGCTACAGGCTTCAGCACAGCTACAGGCTTCTGCCCATTCACAGGCTTCTGCCCAGGTACAGGCTTCTGCCCATTCGAAGGCTTCTGCTCAGCTACAGGCTTCTGCCCAGCTACAGGCTTCTGCCCATTCACAGGCTTCTGCCCATTCACAGGCTTCTGCCCAGGTACAGGCTTCTGTCCATTCACAGGCTTCTGCCCACCTACAGGCTTCTGCTCAGCTACAGGCTTCTGCCCATTCACAGGCTTCTGCCCAGCTACAGGCTTCTGCCCATTAACAGGCTTCTGCCCAGCTACAGGCTTCTGCCCAGCTACAGGCTTCTGCCCATTCACAGGCTTCTGCCCATTCACAGGCTTCTGCCCAGCTAGAGGCTTCTGCCCATTCACAGGCTTCTGCCCAGCTACAGGCTTCTGCCCAGCTACAGGCTTCTGCCCATTCACAGGCTTCTGCCCAGTCACAGGTATCTGCCCAGCTACAGGCTTCTGACCATTCACAGGCTTCTGCCCATTCACAGGCTTCTGCCCAGCTACAGGCTTCTGTCCATTCACAGGCTTTTGCCCATTCACCGGCTTCTGCCCAGCTAGAGGCTTCTGCCCATTCACAGGCTTCTGACAGCTACAGGCTTCTGCCCAGCTACAGGCTTCTGCCCAGCTACAGGCTTCTGCCCAGCTACAGGCTTCTGCCCATTCACAGGCTTCTGCCCAGCTACAGGCTTCTGCCCAGCTACAGGCTTCTGCCCATTCACAGGCTTCTGCCCAGCTACAGTTTTCTGCCCATTCACAGGCTTCTGCCCATTCACAGGCTTCTGCCCAGCTACAGGCTTCTGCCCAGCTACAGGCTTCTGCCCATTCACAGGCTTCTGCCCAGCTACAGGCTTCTGCCCAGCTACAGGCTTCTGCCCATTCACAGGCTTCTGCCCAGATACAGGCTTCTGCCCAGCTACAGGCTTCTGCCCATTCACAGGCTTCTGTCCATTTACAAGATTCTGCCCAGCTAGAGGCTTCTGCCCATTCACAGGCTTCTGCCCAGCTACAGGCTTCTGCCCAGCTACAGGCTTCTGCCCATTCACAGGCTTCAGCCCAGGTACAGGCTTCTGCCCATTCACAGGCTTCTGCCCATTCACAGGCTTCTGCCCAGCTACAGGCTTCTGCATAGCTACAGGCTTCTGCCCATTCACAGGCTTCAGCCCAGGTACAGGCTTCTGTCCATTTACAGGCTTCTGCCCAGCTAGAGGCTTCTGCCCATTCACAGGCTTCTGCCCATTCACAGGCTTCTGCCCAGCTACAGGCTTCTGCCCAGCTACAGGCTTCTGCCCATTCACAGGCTTCTGCCCAGCTACAGTTTCTGCCCAAGTAAAGGCTTCTGTCCATTCACAGGCTTCTGCCCAGCTACAGGCTTCTGCCCAGCTACAGGCTTCTGCCCATTCACAGGCTTCTGGCCAGGTACAGGCTTCTGCCCAGCAACAGGCTTCTGCCCATTCACAGGCTTCTGCCCAGCTACAGGCTTCTGCCCAGCAACAGGCTTCTGCCCATTCACAGGCTTCTGCCCAGCTACAGGCTTCTGGCCAGGTACAGTCTTCTGCCCATTCACAGGCTTCTGGCCAGGTACAGGCTTCTGCCCATTCACAGGCTTCTGCCCAGTCACAGGTATCTGAGCAGCTACAGGCTTCTGACCATTCACAGGCTTCTGCCCATTCACAGGCTTCTGCCCAGCTACAGGCTTCTGCCCATTCACAGGCTTTTGCCCATTCACCGGCTTCTGCCCAGCTACAGGCTTCTGCCCAGCTACAGGCTTCTGCCCAGCTACAGGCTTCTGCCCAGCTACAGGCTTCTGCCCAGCTACAGGCTTCTGCCCATTCACAGGCTTCTGCCCATTCACAGGCTTCTGAACAGCTACAGGCTTCTGCCCAGCTACAGGCTTCTGCCCAGCTACAGGCTTCTGCCCAGCTACAGGCTTCTGCCCATTCACAGGCTTCTGCCCAGCTACAGGCTTCTGCCCAGCTACAGGCTTCTGCCCATTCACAGGCTTCTGCCCAGCTACAGTTTTCTGCCCAGCTACAGGCTTCTGCCCATTCACAGGCTTCTGCCCAGCTACAGGCTTCTGCCCAGCTACAGGCTTCTGCCCATTCACAGGCTTCTGCCCAGCTACAGGCTTCTGCCCAGCTACAGGCTTCTGCCCAGCTACAGGTTTCTGCCCATTCACAGGCTTCTGCCCAGCTACAGGCTTCTGCCCAGCTACAGGCTTCTGCCCATTCACAGGCTTCTGTCCATTTACAAGCTTCTGTCCAGCAAGAGGCTTCTGCCCATTCACAGGCTTCTGCCCAGCTACAGGCTTCTGCCCAGCTACAGGCTTCTGCCCATTCACAGGCTTCAGCCCAGGTACAGGCTTCTGCCCATTCACAGGCTTCTGCCCATTCACAGGCTTCTGCCCAGCTACAGGCTTCTGCATAGCTACAGGCTTCTGCCCATTCACAGGCTTCAGCCCAGGTACAGGCTTCTGTCCATTCACAGGCTTCTGCCCAGCTACAGGCTTCTGCCCAGCTACAGGCTTCTGCCCATTCACAGGCTTCTGCCCAGCTACAGTTTTCTGCCCAGGTACAGGCTTCTGCCAATTCACAGGCTTCTGCCCAGCTACAGGCTTCTGCCCATTCACAGGCTTCTGCCCATTCACAGGCTTCTGCCCAGCTACAGGCTTCGACACAGCTACAGGCTTCTGCCCATTCACAGGCTTCTGCCCAGGTACAGGCTTCTGCCCATTCACAGGCTTCTGCCCAGCTACAGGCTCCTGCCCAGCTACAGGCTTCTGCCCATTCACAGGCTTCTGCCCAGTTACAGGCTTCTGCCCAGCTACAGGCTTCTGCCCATTCACAGGCTTCTGCCCAGCTACAGTTTTCTGCCCAGGTACAGGCTTCTGTCCATTCACAGGCTTCTGCCCACCTACAGGCTTCTGCCCAGCTACAGGCTTCTGCCCATTCACAGGCTTCTGCCCAGCTACAGGCTTCTGCCCATTCACAGGCTTCTGCCAATTCACAGGCTTCTGCCCAGCTACAGGCTTCTGCACAGCTACAGGCTTCTGCCCATTCACAGGCTTCTGCCCAGGTACAGGCTTCTGTTCATTCACAGGCTTCTGCCCATCTACAGGCTTCTGCCCAGCTACAGGCTTCTGCCCATTCACAGACTATTGCCCATTCACAGGCTTCTGCCCATTCACAGGCTTCTGGCCAGGTACAGGCTTCTGCCCATTCACAGGCTTCTGGCCAAGTACAGGCTTCTGCCCATTCACAGGCTTCTGCCCAGTCACAGGTATCTGCCCAGCTACAGGCTTCTTCCCATTCACAGGCTTCTGCCCATTCACAGGCTTCTGCCCAGCTACAGGCTTCTGCCCATTCACAGGCTTTTGCCCATTCACCGGCTTCTGCCCAGCTACAGGCTTCTACCCAGCTACAGGCTTCTGCCCATTCACAGGCTTCTGCCCAGCTACAGGCTTCTGCCCAGCTACAGGCTTCTGCCCATTCACAGGCTTCTGTCCATTTACAGGCTTCTGCCCAGCTAGAGGCTTCTGCCCATTCACAGGCTTCTGCCCAGCTACAGGCTTCTGCCCAGCTACAGGCTTCTGCCCAGCTACAGGCTTCTGCCCATTAACAGGCTTCTGCCCATTAACAGGCTTCTGCCCAGCTACAGGCTTCTGCCCAGCTACAGGCTTCTGCCCAGCTACAGGCTTCTGCCCATTCACAGGCTTCTGCCCAGCTACACTTTTCTGCCCAGCTACAGGCTTCTGCCCATTCACAGGCTTCTGCCCAGCTACAGGCTTCTGCCCAGCTACAGGCTTCTGCCCATTCACAGGCTTCTGCCCAGCTACAGGCTTCTGCCCAGCTACAGGCTTCTGCCCAGCTACAGGCTTCTGCCCATTCACAGGCTTCTGCCCAGCTACAGGCTTCTGCCCATTCACAGGCTTCTGTCCATTTACAAGCTTCTGCCCAGCTAGAGGCTTCTGCCCATTCACAGGCTTCTGCCCAGCTACAGGCTTCTGCCCAGCTACAGGCTTCTGCCCATTCACAGGCTTCTGCCCAGGTACAGGCTTCTGCCCATTCACAGGCTTCTGCCCAGCTACAGGCTTCTGCATAGCTACAGGCTTCTGCCCATTCACAGGCTTCAGCCCAGGTACAGGCTTCTGTCCATTCACAGGCTTCTGCCCAGCTAAAGGCTTCTGCCCAGCTACAGGCTTCTGCCCATTCACAGGCTTCTGCCCAGCTACAGGCTTCTGCCCAGCTACAGGCTTCTGCCCATTCACAGGCTTCTGCCCAGCTACAGTTTTCTGACCAGGTACAGGCTTCTGTCCATTCACAGGCTTCTGCCCACCTACAGGCTTCTGCCCAGCTACAGGCTTCTGCCCAGCTACAGGCTTCTGCCCATTCACAGGCTTCTGCCCAGCTACAGGCTTCTGCCCAGCTACAGGCTTCTGCCCATTCACAGGCTTCTGCCCAGCTACAGGCTTCTGCCCAGCTACAGGCTTCTGCCCATTCACAGGCTTCTGTCCATTTACAGGCTTCTGCCCAGCTAGAGGCTTCTGCCCATTCAGAGGCTTCTGCCCAGCTACAGGCTTCTGCCCATTCACAGGCTTCTGCCCAGCTACAGTTTTCTGCCCAGGTACAGGCTTCTGTCCATTCACAGGCTTCTGCCCAGCTACAGGCTTCTGTCCAGCTACAGGCTTCTGCCCATTCACAGGCTTCTGCCCAGCTATAGGCTTCTGCCCAGCTACAAGCTTCTGCCCATTCACAGGCTTCTGCCCAGCTACAGGCTTCTGCACATTCACAGGCTTCTGCCCAGGTACAGGCTTCTGTCCATTCACAGGCTTCTGCCCAGCTACAGGCTTCTGCCCAGCTACAGGCTTCTGCCCATTCACAGGCTTCTGCCCAGCTACAGGCTTCTGCCCAGCTACAGGCTTCTGCCCATTCACAGGCTTCTGCCAAGCTACAGTTTTCTGCCCAATTAAAGGCTTCTGTACATTCACAGGCTTCTGCCCATTCACAGGCTTCTGCCCAGCTACAGGCTTCTGCCCAGCTACAGGCTTCTGCCCAGCTACAGGCTTCTGCCCATTCACAGGCTTCTGCCCAGCTACAAGCTTCTGCCCAGCTACAGGCTTCTGCCCATTCACAGGCTTCTGCCCAGCTACAGGCTTCTGCCCAGCTACAGTTTTCTGCCCAGGTACAGGCTTCTGTCCATTCACAGGCTTCTGCCCAGCTACAGGCTTCTGCCCAGCTACAGGCTTCTGCCCATTCACAGGCTTCTGCCCAGCTACAGGCTTCTGCCCAGCTACAGTTTTCTGCCCAGGTACAGGCTTCTGTCCATTCACAGGCTTCTGCCCAGCTACAGGCTTTTGCCCATTCACAAGCTTCTGCCCAGCTACAGGCTTTTGCCCAGCAACAGGCTTTTGCCCATTCACTGGCTTCTGCCCAGCTACAGGCTTCTGCCCAGCTACAGGCTTCTGCCCAGCTACAGGCTTCTGTCCATTTACAGGCTTCTGACCAGCTACAAGCTTCTGCCCAGCTACAGGCTTCTGCCCATTCACAGGCTTCTGCCCAGCTACAGGCTTCTGCCCATTCACAGGCTTCTGTCCATTTACAGGCTTCTGCCCATTCACAGGCTTCTGGCCAGGTACAGGCTTCTGCCCATTCACAGGCTTCTGCCCATTCACAGGTTTCTGCCCAGCTACAGGCTTCTGCCCATTCACAGGCTTCTGCCCAGCTACAGGCTTCTGCACAGCTACAGGCTTCTGCCCATTCACAGGCTTCTGCCCAGGTACAGGCTTCTGCCCATTCACAGGCTTCTGCTCAGCTACAGGCTTCTGCCCATTCACAGGCTTCTGCCCAGCTACAGTTTTCTGCCCAGGTACAGGCTTCTGTCCATTCACAGGCTTCTGCCCAGCTACAGGCTTCTGCCCAGCTACAGGCTTCTGCCCATTCACAGGCTTCTGCCCATTCACAGGCTTCTGCCCAGCTACAGGCTTCTGCCCAGCTACAGGCTTCTGTCCATTCACAGGCTTCTGTCCATTTACAGGCTTCTGCCCAGCTAGAGGCTTCTGCCCATTCAGAGGCTTCTGCCCAGCTACAGGCTTCTGCCCATTCACAGGCTTCTGCCTAGCTACAGTTTTCTGCCCAGGTACAGGCTTCTGTCCATTCACAGGCTTCTGCCCAGCTACAGGCTTCTGCCCAGCTACAGGCTTCTGCCCATTCACAGGCTTCTGCCCAGCTACAGGCTTCTGCCCATTCACAGGCTTCTGCCCAGCTGCAGTTTTCTGCCCAGGTACAGGCTTCTGTCCATTCACAGGCTTCTGCCCAGCTACAAGCTTCTGCCCAGCTACAGGCTTCTGCCCATTCACAGGCTTCTGCCCAGCTACAGGCTTCTGCCCAGCTACAGCTTTCTGCCCAGGTACAGGCTTCTGTCCATTCACAGGCTTCTGCCCAGCTACAGGCTTCTGCCCAGCTACAGGCTTCTGCCCATTCACAGGCTTCTGCCCAGCTACAGGCTTCTGCCCAGCTACAGGGTTCTGCCCATTCACAGGCTTCTGTCCATTCACAGGCTTCTGCCCAGCTACAGGCTTTTGCCCATTCACAAGCTTCTGCCCAGCTACAGGCTTTTACCCAGCAACAGGCTTTTGCCCATTCACCGGCTTCTGCCCAGCTACAGGCTTCTGCCCAGCTACAGGCTTCTGCTCAGCTACAGGCTTCTGTCCATTTACAGGCTTCTGACCAGCTACAAGCTTCTGCCCAGCTACAGGGTTCTGCCCATTCACAGGCTTCTGCCCAGCTACAGGCTTCTGCCCATTCACAAGCTTCTGTCCATTTACAGGCTTCTGCCCATTCACAGGCTTCTGGCCAGGTACAGGCTTCTGCCCATTCACAGGCTTCTGCCCATTCACAGGCTTCTGCCCAGCTACAGGCTTCTGCCCATTCACAGGCTTCTGCCCAGCTACAGGCTTCTGCCCAGCTACAGTTTTCTGCCCAGGTACAGGCTTCTGTCCATTCACAGGCTTCTGCCCACCTACAGGCTTCTGCCCAGCTACAGGCTTCTGCCCATTCACAGGCTTCTGCCCAACTACAGGCTTCTGCCCAGCTACAGGCTTCTGCCCAGTCACAGGTATCTGCCCAGCTACAGGCTTCTTCCCATTCACAGGCTTCTGCCCATTCACAGGCTTCTGCCCAGCTACAGGCTTCTGCCCATTCACAGGCTTTTGCCCATTCACCGGCTTCTGCCCAGCTACAGGCTTCTACCCAGCTACAGGCTTCTGCCCATTCACAGGCTTCTGCCCAGCTACAGGCTTCTGCCCAGCTACAGGCTTCTGCCCATTCACAGGCTTCTGTCCATTTACAGGCTTCTGCCCAGCTAGAGGCTTCTGCCCATTCACAGGCTTCTGCCCAGCTACAGGCTTCTGCCCAGCTACAGGCTTCTGCCCAGCTACAGGCTTCTGCCCATTAACAGGCTTCTGCCCATTAACAGGCTTCTGCCCAGCTACAGGCTTCTGCCCAGCTACATGCTTCTGCCCAGCTACAGGCTTCTGCCCATTCACAGGCTTCTGCCCAGCTACACTTTTCTGCCCAGCTACAGGCTTCTGCCATTTCACAGGCTTCTGCCCAGCTACAGGCTTCTGCCCAGCTACAGGCTTCTGCCCATTCACAGGCTTCTGCCCAGCTACAGGCTTCTGCCCAGCTACAGGCTTCTGCCCAGCTACAGGCTTCTGCCCATTCACAGGCTTCTGCCCAGCTACAGGCTTCTGCCCATTCACAGGCTTCTGTCCATTTACAAGCTTCTGCCCAGCTAGAGGCTTCTGCCCATTCACAGGCTTCTGCCCAGCTACAGGCTTCTGCCCAGCTACAGGCTTCTGCCCATTCACAGGCTTCTGCCCAGGTACAGGCTTCTGCCCATTCACAGGCTTCTGCCCAGCTACAGGCTTCTGCATAGCTACAGGCTTCTGCCCATTCACAGGCTTCAGCCCAGGTACAGGCTTCTGTCCATTCACAGGCTTCTGCCCAGCTAAAGGCTTCTGCCCAGCTACAGGCTTCTGCCCATTCACAGGCTTCTGCCCAGCTACAGGCTTCTGCCCAGCTACAGGCTTCTGCCCATTCACAGGCTTCTGCCCAGCTACAGTTTTCTGCCCAGGTACAGGCTTCTGTCCATTCACAGGCTTCTGCCCACCTACAGGCTTCTGCCCAGCTACAGGCTTCTGCCCAGCTACAGGCTTCTGCCCATTCACAGGCTTCTGCCAAGCTACAGGCTTCTGCCCATTCACAGGCTTCTGCCCATTCACAGGCTTCTGCCCAGCTACAGGCTTCTGCACAGCTACAGGCTTCTGCCCGTTCACAGGCTTCTGCCCAGGTACAGGCTTCTGCCCATTCACAGGCTTCTGCCCAGCTACAGGCTTCTGCCCAGCTACAGGCTTCTGCCCATTCACAGGCTTCTGTCCATTTACAGGCTTCTGCCCAGCTAGAGGCTTCTGCCCATTCAGAGGCTTCTGCCCAGCTACAGGCTTCTGCCCATTCACAGGCTTCTGCCCAGCTACAGTTTTCTGCCCAGGTACAGGCTTCTGTCCATTCACAGGCTTCTGCCCAGCTACAGGCTTCTGTCCAGCTACAGGCTTCTGCCCATTCACAGGCTTCTGCCCAGCTATAGGCTTCTGCCCAGCTACAAGCTTCTGCCCATTCACAGGCTTCTGCCCAGCTACAGGCTTCTGCACATTCACAGGCTTCTGCCCAGGTACAGGCTTCTGTCCATTCACAGGCTTCTGCCCAGCTACAGGCTTCTGCCCAGCTACAGGCTTCTGCCCATTCACAGGCTTCTGCCCAGCTACAGGCTTCTGCCCAGCTACAGGCTTCTGCCCATTCACAGGCTTCTGCCAAGCTACAGTTTTCTGCCCAATTAAAGGCTTCTGTACATTCACAGGCTTCTGCCCATTCACAGGCTTCTGCCCAGCTACAGGCTTCTGCCCAGCTACAGGCTTCTGCCCAGCTACAGGCTTCTGCCCATTCACAGGCTTCTGCCCAGCTACAAGCTTCTGCCCAGCTACAGGCTTCTGCCCATTCACAGGCTTCTGCCCAGCTACAGGCTTCTGCCCAGCTACAGTTTTCTGCCCAGGTACAGGCTTCTGTCCATTCACAGGCTTCTGCCCAGCTACAGGCTTCTGCCCAGCTACAGGCTTCTGCCCATTCACAGGCTTCTGCCCAGCTACAGGCTTCTGCCCAGCTACAGTTTTCTGCCCAGGTACAGGCTTCTGTCCATTCACAGGCTTCTGCCCAGCTACAGGCTTTTGCCCATTCACAAGCTTCTGCCCAGCTACAGGCTTTTGCCCAGCAACAGGCTTTTGCCCATTCACTGGCTTCTGCCCAGCTACAGGCTTCTGCCCAGCTACAGGCTTCTGCCCAGCTACAGGCTTCTGTCCATTTACAGGCTTCTGACCAGCTACAAGCTTCTGCCCAGCTACAGGCTTCTGCCCATTCACAGGCTTCTGCCCAGCTACAGGCTTCTGCCCATTCACAGGCTTCTGTCCATTTACAGGCTTCTGCCCATTCACAGGCTTCTGGCCAGGTACAGGCTTCTGCCCATTCACAGGCTTCTGCCCATTCACAGGTTTCTGCCCAGCTACAGGCTTCTGCCCATTCACAGGCTTCTGCCCAGCTACAGGCTTCTGCACAGCTACAGGCTTCTGCCCATTCACAGGCTTCTGCCCAGGTACAGGCTTCTGCCCATTCACAGGCTTCTGCTCAGCTACAGGCTTCTGCACATTCACAGGCTTCTGCCCAGCTACAGTTTTCTGCCCAGGTACAGGCTTCTGTCCATTCACAGGCTTCTGCCCAGCTACAGGCTTCTGCCCAGCTACAGGCTTCTGCCCATTCACAGGCTTCTGCCCATTCACAGGCTTCTGCCCAGCTACAGGCTTCTGCCCAGCTACAGGCTTCTGCCCATTCACAGGCTTCTGTCCATTTACAGGCTTCTGCCCAGCTAGAGGCTTCTGCCCATTCAGAGGCTTCTGCCCAGCTACAGGCTTCTGCCCATTCACAGGCTTCTGCCTAGCTACAGTTTTCTGCCCAGGTACAGGCTTCTGTCCATTCACAGGCTTCTGCCCAGCTACAGGCTTCTGCCCAGCTACAGGCTTCTGCCCATTCACAGGCTTCTGCCCAGCTACAGGCTTCTGCCCATTCACAGGCTTCTGCCCAGCTGCAGTTTTCTGCCCAGGTACAGGCTTCTGTCCATTCACAGGCTTCTGCCCAGCTACAAGCTTCTGCCCAGCTACAGGCTTCTGCCCATTCACAGGCTTCTGCCCAGCTACAGACTTATGCCCAGCTACAGCTTTCTGCCCAGGTACAGGCTTCTGTCCATTCACAGGCTTCTGCCCAGCTACAGGCTTCTGCCCAGCTACAGGCTTCTGCCCATTCACAGGCTTCTGCCCAGCTACAGGCTTCTGCCCAGCTACAGGGTTCTGCCCATTCACAGGCTTCTGTCCATTCACAGGCTTCTGCCCAGCTACAGGCTTTTGCCCATTCACAAGCTTCTGCCCAGCTACAGGCTTTTACCCAGCAACAGGCTTTTGCCCATTCACCGGCTTCTGCCCAGCTACAGGCTTCTGCCCAGCTACAGGCTTCTGCCCAGCTACAGGCTTCTGTCCATTTACAGGCTTCTGACCAGCTACAAGCTTCTGCCCAGCTACAGGGTTCTGCCCATTCACAGGCTTCTGCCCAGCTACAGGCTTCTGCCCATTCACAAGCTTCTGTCCATTTACAGGCTTCTGCCCATTCACAGGCTTCTGGCCAGGTACAGGCTTCTGCCCATTCACAGGCTTCTGCCCATTCACAGGCTTCTGCCCAGCTACAGGCTTCTGCCCATTCACAGGCTTCTGCCCAGCTACAGGCTTCTGCCCAGCTACAGTTTTCTGCCCAGGTACAGGCTTCTGTCCATTCACAGGCTTCTGCCCACCTACAGGCTTCTGCCCAGCTACAGGCTTCTGCCCATTCACAGGCTTCTGCCCAACTACAGGCTTCTGCCCAGCTACAGGCTTCTGCCCATTCACAGGCTTCTGCCCAGCTACAGGCTTCTGCCCAGCTACAGGCTTCTGCCCATTCACAGGCTTCTGCCCATTCACAGGCTTCTGCCCAGCTACAGGTTTTTGCCCATTCACAGGCTTCTGCCCAGCTACAGGCTTTTGCCCAGCAACAGGCTTTTGCCCATTCACCGGCTTCTTTCCAGCTACAGGCTTCTGCCCAGCCACAGGCTTCTGTCCATTTACAGGCTTCTGACCAGCTACAAGCTTCTGCCCAGCTACAGGCTTCTGCCCATTCACAGGCTTCTGCCCAGCTACAGGCTTCTGCCCAGCTACAGGCTTCAGCCCATTCACAGGCTTCTGTCCAGCTACAGGCTTCTGCCCATTCACAGGCTTCTGGCCAGGTACAGGCTTCTGCCCATTCACAGGCTTCTGCCCATTCACAGGTTTCTGCCCAGCTACAGGCTTCTGCCCATTCACAGGCTTCTGCCCAGCTACAGGCTTCTGCACAGCTACAGGCTTCTGCCCATTCACAGGCTTCTGCCCAGGTACAGGCTTCTGCCCATTCACAGGCTTCTGCTCAGCTACAGGCTTCTGCCCATTCACAGGCTTCTGCCCAGCTACAGTTTTCTGCCCAGGTACAGGCTTCTGTCCATTCACAGGCTTCTGCCCAGCTACAGGCTTCTGCCCATTCACAGGCTTCTGCCCAGCTACAGGCTTCTGCCCATTCACAGGCTTCTGCCCATTCACAGGCTTCTGCCCAGCTACAGGCTTCTGCCCATTCACAGGCTTCTGCCCATTCACAGGCTTCTAGCCGGCTACAGGCTTTTGCCCATTCACAGGCTTCTGGCCAGGTACAGGCTTCTGCCCATTCACAGGCTTCTGGGCAGGTACAGGCTTCTGCCCATTCACAGGCTTCTGCCCAGTCACAGGTATCTGCCCAGCTACTGGCTTCTGACCATTCACAGGCTTCAGCCCATTCACAGGCTTCTGCCCAGCTACAGGCTTTTGCCCAGCAACAGGCTTTTGCCCATTCACCGGCTTCTGCCCAGCTACAGGCTTCTGCCCAGCTACAGGCTTCTGCCCATTCACAGGCTTCTGCCCAGCTACAGGCTTCTGCCCAGCTACAGGCTTCTGCCCAGCTACAGGCTTCTGCCCATTCACAGGCTTCTGTCCATTTACAGGCTCCTGCCCAGCTAGAGGCTTCTGCCCATTAACAGGCTTCTGCCCAGCTACAGGCTTCTGCCCATTCACAGGCTTCTGCCCAGCTACAGTTTTCTGCCCAAGTACAGGCTTCTGTCCATTCACAGCCTTCTGCCCAGCTACAGGCTTCTGCCCATTCACAGGCTTCTGCCCAGCTACAGGCTTTTTTCCCAGCAACAGGCTTTTGCCCATTCACCGGCTTCTGCCCAGCTACAGGCATCTGCCCAGCTACAGTCGTCTGCCAATTCACAGGCTTCTGCCCAGCTACAGGCTTCTGCCCAGCTACAGGCTTCTGTCCATTTACAGGCTTCTGTCCATTTACAGGCTTCTGACAAGCTACAAGCTTCTGCCCAGCTACAGGCTTCTGCCCATTCACAGGCTTCTGCCCAGCTACAGGCTTCTGCCCATTCACAGGCTTCTGTCCATTTACAGGCTTCTGCCCAGCTACAGGCTTCTGCCCATTCACAGGCTTCTGCCCAGATACAGGCTTCTGCCCATTCACAGGCTTCTGCCCAGCTACAGTTTTCTGCCCAGGTACATGCTTCTGTCCATTCACAGGCTTCTGCCCAGCTACAGGCTTCTGCCCAGCTACAGGCTTCTGCCCATTCACAGGCTTCTGCCCAGCTACAGGCTTCTGCCCAGTTACAGTTTTCTGCCCAGGTACAGGCTTCTGTCCATTCACAGGCTTCTGCTCACCTACAGGCTACTGCCCAGTTACAGGCTTCTGCCCATTCACAGGCTTCTGCCCAACTACAGGCTTCTGCCCAGCTACAGGCTTCTGCCCATTCACAGGCTTCTGCCCAGCTACAGGCTTCTGCCCAGCTACAGGCTTCTGCCCATTCACAGGCTTCTGCCCATTCACAGGCTTCTGCCCAGCTACAGGCTTCTGCCCATTCACAGGCTTCTGTCCATTCACAGGCTTCTGCCCAGCTACAGGCTTCTGCCCATTCACAGGCTTCTGCCCATTCACAGGCTTCTGCCCAGCTACAGGCTTTTGCCCATTCACAGGCTTCTGCCCAGCTACAGGCTTTTGCCCAGCAACAGGCTTTTGCCCATTCACCGGCTTCTGCCCAGCTACAGGCTTCTGCCCAGCTACAGGCTTCTGTCCATTAACAGGCTTCTGACCAGCTACAAGCTTCTGCCCAGCTACAGGCTTCTGCCCATTCACAGGCTTCTGCCCAGCTACAGGCTTCTGCCCAGCTACAGGCTTCTGCCCATTCACAGGCTTCTGTCCATTTACAGGCTTCTGCCCATTCACAGGCTTCTGGCCAGGTACAGGCTTCTGCCCATTCACAGGCTTCTGCCCATTCAAAGGTTTCTGCCCAGCTACAGGCTTCTGCCCATTCACAGGCTTCTGCCCAGCTACAGGCTTCTGCACAGCTACAGGCTTCTGCCCATTCACAGGCTTCTGCCCAGGTACAGGCTTCTGCCCATTCACAGGCTTCTGCTCAGCTACAGGCTTCTGCCCATTCACAGGCTTCTGCCCAGCTACAGTTTTCTGCCCAGGTACAGGCTTCTGTCCATTCACAGGCTTCTGCCCAGCTACAGGCTTCTGCCCAGCTACAGGCTTCTGCCCATTCACAGGCTTCTGCCCAGCTACAGGCTTCTGCCCATTCACAGGCTTCTGCCCATTCACAGGCTTCTGCCCAGCTACAGGCTTCTGCCCATTCACAGGCTTCTGCCCAGCTACAGGCTTCTGCCCAGCTACAGGCTTCTGCCCATTCACAGGCTTCTGCCCAGCTACAGGCTTCTGCCCATTCACAGGCTTCTGCCCAGCTACAGTTTTCTGCCCAGGTACAGGCTTCTGTCCATTCACAGGCTTCTGCCCAGCTACAGGCTTCTGCCCAGCTACAGGCTTCTGCCCATTCACAGGCTTCTGCCCATTCACAGGCTTCTGCCCAGCTACAGTTTTCTGCCCAGGTACAGGCTTCTGTCCATTCACAGGCTTCTGCCCACCTACAGGCTTCTGCCCAGCTACAGGCTTCTGCCCATTCACAGGCTTCTGCCCAACTACAGGCTTCTGCCCAGCTACAGGCTTCTGCCCATTCACAGGCTTCTGCCCAGCTACAGGCTTCTGCCCAGCTACAGGCTTCTGCCCATTCACAGGCTTCTGCCCATTCACAGGCTTCTGTCCAGCTACAGGCTTTTGCCCATTCACAGGCTTCTGCCCAGCTACAAGCTTTTGCCCAGCAACAGGCTTTTGCCCATTCACCGGCTTCTGCCCAGCTACAGGCTTCTGCCCAGCTACAGGCTTCTGTCCATTTACAGGCTTCTGACCAGCTACAAGCTTCTGCCCAGCTACAGGCTTCTTCCCATTCACAGGCTTCTGCCCAGCTACAGGCTTCTGCCCAGCTACAGGCTTCTGCCCATTCACAGGCTTCTGTCCATTTACAGGCTTCTGCCCATTCACAGGCTTCTGGCCAGGTACAGGCTTCTGCCCATTCACAGGCTTCTGCCCATTCACAGGTTTCTGTCCAGCTACAGGCTTCTGCCCATTCACAGGCTTCTGCCCAGCTACAGGCTTCTGCACAGCTACAGGCTTCTGCCCATTCACAGGCTTCTGCCCAGGTACAGGCTTCTGCCCAGGTACAGGCTTCTGCCCATTCACAGGCTTCTGCTCAGCTACAGGCTTCTGCCCATTCACAGGCTTCTGCCCAGCTACAGTTTTCTGCCCATTCACAGGCTTCTGTCCATTCACAGGCTTCTGCCCAGCTACAGGCTTCTGCCCAGCTACAGGCTTCTGCCCATTCACAGGCTTCTGCCCAGCTACAGGCTTCTGCCCATTCACAGGCTTCTGCCCATTCACAGGCTTCTGCCCAGCTACAGGCTTCTGCCCATTCACAGGCTTCTGCCCATTCACAGGCTTCTGCCCAGCTACAGGCTTCTGCCCATTCACAGGCTTCTGCCCAGCTACAGTATCTGCACAGCTACAGGCTTCTGCCCATTCACAGGCTTCTGCCCAGGTACAGGCTTCTGTCCATTCACAGGCTTCTGCCCAGCTACAGGCTTCTGCCCAGCTACAGGCTTCTGCCCATTCACAGGCTTCTGCCCAGCTACAGGCTTCTGCCCAGCTACAGGCTACTGCCCATTCACAGGCTTGTGCCCAGCTACAGTTTTCTGCCCAGGTACAGGCTTCTGTCCATTCACAGGCTTCTGCCCACCTACAGGCTTCTGCCCAGCTACAGGCTTCTGCCCATTCACAGGCTTCTGCCCAGCTACAGGCTTCTGCCCATTCACAGGCTTCTGCCCAGCTACAGGCTTCTGCCCAGCTACAGGCTTCTGCCCATTCACAGGCTTCTGCCCATTCACAGGCTTCTGCCCAGCTACAGGCTTCTGCACAGCTACAGGCTTCTGCCCATTCACAGGCTTCTGCCCAGGTACAGGCTTCTGCCCATTCACAGGCTTCTGCTCAGCTACAGGCTTCTGCCCATTCACAGGCTTCTGCCCATTCACAGGCTTCTGCTCAGCTACAGGCTTCTGCCCATTCACAGGCTTCTGCCCAGCTACAGTTTTCTGCCCAGGTACAGGCTTCTGTCCATTCACAGGCTTCTGCCCAGCTACAGGCTTCTGCCCAGCTACAGGCTTCTGCCCATTTACAGGCTTCTGCCCAGCTACAGGCTTCTGCCCATTCACAGGCTTCTGCCCATTCACAGGCTTCTGCTCAGCTACAGGCTTCTGCCCATTCACAGGCTTCTGCCCAGCTACAGTTTTCTGCCCAGGTACAGGCTTCTGTCCATTCACAGGCTTCTGCCCAGCTACAGGCTTCTGCCCAGCTACAGGCTTCTGCCCATTTACAGGCTTCTGCCCAGCTACAGGCTTCTGCCCATTCACAGGCTTCTGCCCATTCACAGGCTTCTGCCCAGCTACAAGCTTCTGCCCAGCTACAGGCTTCTGCCCATTCACAGGATTCTGCCCAGCTACAGGCTTCTGCCCATTCACAGGCTTCTGCCCAGCTACAGTTTTCTGCCCAGGTACAGGCTTCTGTCCATTCACAGGCTTCTGCCCAGCTACAGGCTTCTGGCCAGCTACAGGCTTCTGCCCATTCACAGGCTCCTGCCCAGCTACAGGCTTCTGCCCAGCTACAGTTTTCTGCCCAGGTACAGGCTTCTGTCCATTCACAGGCTTCTGCCCACCTACAGGCTTCTGCCCAGCTACAGGCTTCTGCCCATTCACAGGCTTCTGCCCAACTACAGGCTTCTGCCCAGCTACAGGCTTCTGCCCATTCACAGGCTTCTGCCCAGCTACAGGCTTCTGCCCAGCTACAGGCTTCTGCCCATTCACAGGCTCCTGCCCAGCTACAGGCTTCTGCCCAGCTACAGTTTTCTGCCCAGGTACAGGCTTCTGTCCATTCACAGGCTTCTGCCCACCTACAGGCTTCTGCCCAGCTACAGGCTTCTGCCCATTCACAGGCTTCTGCCCAGCTACAGGCTTCTGCCCATTCACAGGCTTCTGCCCAGCTACAGGCTTCTGTCCAGCTACAGGCTTCTGCCCATTCACAGGCTTCTGCCCATTCACAGGCTTCTGCCCAGCTACAGGCTTTTGCCCATTCACAGGCTTCTGGCCAGGTACAGGCTTCTGCCCATTCACAGGCTTCTGGCCAGGTACAGGCTTCTGCCCATTCACAGGCTTCTGCCCATTCACAGGTTTCTGCCCAGCTACAGGCTTCTGCCCATTCACAGGCTTCTGCCCAGCTACAGGCTTCTGCCCATTCACAGGCTTCTGCCCATTCACAGGCTTCTGCCCAGGTACAGGCTTCTGCCCATTCACAGGCTTCTGCCCAGCAACAGGCTTCTGCCCATTCACAGGCTTCTGCCCAGCTACAGTTTTCTGCCCAGGTAAAGGCTTCTGTCCATTCACAGGCTTCTGCCCAGCTACAGGCTTCTGCCCAGCTACAGGCTTCTGCCCAGCTACAGGCTTTTGCCCATTCACAGGCTTCTGGCGAGGTACAGGCTTCTGCCCACTCAAAGGCTTCTGCCCAGCTACAGGCTTTTGCCCAGCAACAGGCTTTTGCCCATTCACCGGCTTCTGCCCAGCTACATGCTTCTGCCCAGTTACAGGCTTCTGCCCATTCACAGGCTTCTGCCCAGTCACAGGCTTCTGCCCAGCTACAGGCTTCTGCCCATTCACAGGCTTCTGCCCAGCTACAGGCTTCTGCCCAGCTACAGGCTTCTGCCCATTCACAGGCTCCTGCCCAGCTACAGGCTTCTGCCCAGCTACAGTTTTCTGCCCAGGTACAGGCTTCTGTCCATTCACAGGCTTCTGCCCACCTACAGGCTTCTGCCCAGCTACAGGCTTCTGCCCATTCACAGGCTTCTGCCCAGCTACAGGCTTCTGCCCATTCACAGGCTTCTGCCCAGCTACAGGCTTCTGTCCAGCTACAGGCTTCTGCCCATTCACAGGCTTCTGCCCATTCACAGGCTTCTGCCCAGCTACAGGCTTTTGCCCATTCACAGGCTTCTGGCCAGGTACAGGCTTCTGCCCATTCACAGGCTTCTGGCCAGGTACAGGCTTCTGCCCATTCACAGGCTTCTGCCCATTCACAGGTTTCTGCCCAGCTACAGGCTTCTGCCCATTCACAGGCTTCTGCCCAGCTACAGGCTTCTGCCCATTCACAGGCTTCTGCCCATTCACAGGCTTCTGCCCAGGTACAGGCTTCTGCCCATTCACAGGCTTCTGCCCAGCAACAGGCTTCTGCCCATTCACAGGCTTCTGCCCAGCTACAGTTTTCTGCCCAGGTAAAGGCTTCTGTCCATTCACAGGCTTCTGCCCAGCTACAGGCTTCTGCCCAGCTACAGGCTTCTGCCCAGCTACAGGCTTTTGCCCATTCACAGGCTTCTGGCGAGGTACAGGCTTCTGCCCACTCAAAGGCTTCTGCCCAGCTACAGGCTTTTGCCCAGCAACAGGCTTTTGCCCATTCACCGGCTTCTGCCCAGCTACATGCTTCTGCCCAGTTACAGGCTTCTGCCCATTCACAGGCTTCTGCCCAGTCACAGGTATCTGCCCAGCTACAGGCTTCTGACCATTCACAGGCTTCTGCCCATTCACAGGCTTCTGCCCAGCTACAGGCTTTTGCCCAGCACCAGGCTTTTGCCCATTCACCGGCTTCTGCCCAGCTACAGGCTTCTGCCAAGCTACAGGCTTCTGCCCATTCACAGGCTTCTGCCCAGCTACAGGCTTCTGCCCATTCACAGGCTTCTGCCCATTCACAGGCTTCTGCCCATTCACAGGCTTCTGCCCAGCTACAGGCTTCTGCACAGCTACAGGCTTCTGCCCATTCACAGGCTTCTGCCCAGGTACAGGCTTCTGTCCATTCACAAGCTTCTGCCCAGCTACAGGCTTCTGCCCAGCTACAGGCTTCTGCCCATTCACAGGCTTCTGCCCAGCTACAGGATTCTGCCCAGCTACAGGCTTCTGCCCATTCACAGGCTTCTGCCCAGCTACAGGCTTCTGCCCAGCTAGAGGCTTCTGCCCATTCACAGGCTTCTGCCCAGCTACAGGCTTCTGCCCAGCTACAGGCTTCTGCCCATTCACAGGCTTCTGCCCATTCACAGGCTTCTGCCCAGCTACAGGCTTCTGCCCAGCAACAGGCTTCTGCCCATTCACAGGCTTCTGCCCAGGTACAGGCTTCTGTCCATTCACAGGCTTCTGCCCAGCTACAGGCTTCTGCCCAGCTACAGGCTTCTGCCCATTCACAGGCTTCTGCCCAGTCACAGGCTTCTGCCCATTCACAGGCTTCTGCCCAGCTACAGGCTTCTGCCCATTCACAGGCTTCTGCCCAGCTACAGGCTTTTTTCCCAGCAACAGGCTTTTGCCTATTCACCGGCTTCTGCCCAGCTACAGGCTTTTGTCCCAGCAACAGGCTTTTGCCTATTCACCGGCTTCTGCCCAGCTACAGGCTTCTGCCTAGCTACAGGCTTCTGCCCAGCTACAGGCTTCTGCCAATTCACAGGCTTCTGTCCATTTACAGGCTTCTGACAAGCTACAAGCTTCTGCCCAGCTACAGGCTTCTGCCCATTCACAGGCTTCTGCCCAGCTACAGGCTTCTGCCCATTCAAAGGCTTCTGCCCATTCACAGGCTTCTGCACAGCTACAGGCTTCTGCACAGCTACAGGCTTCTGCCCATTCACAGGCTTCTGCCCAGGTACAGGCTTCTGCCCATTCACAGGCTTCTGCCCAGCTACAGGCTTTTGCCCAGCAACAGGCTTTTGCCCATTCACCGGCTTCTGCCCAGCTACAGGCTTCTGCCCAGCTACAGGCTTCTGCCCATTCACAGGCTTCTGCCCAGTCACAGGTATCTGCCCAGCTACAGGCTTCTGACCATTCACAGGCTTCTGCCCATTCACAGGCTTCTGCCCAGCTACAGGCTTTTGCCCAGCAACAGGCTTTTACCCATTCACCTGCTTCTGCCCAGCTACAGGCTTCTGCCCAGCTACAGGCTTCTGCCCATTCACAGGCTTCTGCCCAGTCACAGGCTTCTGCCCATTCACAGGCTTCTGCCCAGCTACAGGCTTCTGCCCAGCTACAGGCTTCTGCCCATTCACAGTCTTCTGTCCATTTACAGGCTTCTGCCAAGTTAGAGGCTTCTGCCCATTCACAGGCTTCTGCCCATTCACAGGCTTCTGCCCAGCTACAGGCTTCTGCACAGCTACAGGCTTCTGCCCATTCACAGGCTTCTGCCCAGGTACAGGCTTCTGTCCATTCACAGGCTTCTGCCCAGCTACAGGCTTCTGCCCAGCTACAGGCTTCTGTCCATTCACAGGCTTCTGCCCAGCTACAGGCTTCTGCCCAGCTACAGGCTTCTGCCCATTCACAGTCTTCTGCCCAGCTACAGTTTTATGCCCAGGTACAGGCTTCTGTCCATTCACAGGCTTCTGCCCACCTACAGGCTTCTGCCCAGCTACAGGCTTCTGCCCATTCACAGGCTTCTGCCCAGCTACAGGCTTCTGCCCAGCTACAGGCTTCTGCCCATTCACAGGCTTCTGCCCATTCACAGGCTTCTGCACAGCTACAGGCTTCTGCCCATTCACAGGCTTCTGCCCAGCTACAGGCTTCTGCCCATTCACAGGCTTCTGCCCAGCTACAGGCTTCTGCCCATTCACAGGCTTCTGCCCAGCTACAGTTTTCTGCCCAGCTACAGGCTTCTGCCCATTCACAGGCTTCTGTCCAGCTACAGGCTTCTGCCCAGCTACAGGCTTCTGCCCATTCACAGGCTTCTGCCCATTCACAGGCTTCTGCCCATTCACAGGCTTCTGCCTAGCTACAGTTTTCTGCCCAGGTACAGGCTTCTGTCCATTCACAGGCTTCTGCCCAGCTACAGGCTTCTGCCCAGCTACAGGCTTCTGCCCATTCACAGGCTTCTGCCCAGCTACAGGCTTCTGCCCATTCACAGGCTTCTGCCCAGCTGCAGTTTTCTGCCCAGGTACAGGCTTCTGTCCATTCACAGGCTTCTGCCCAGCTACAGGTTTCTGCCCAGCTACAGGCTTCTGCCCATTCACAGGCTTCTGCCCAGCTACAGGCTTCTGCCCAGCTACAGTTTTCTGCCCAGGTACAGGCTTCTGTCCATTCACAGGCTTCTGCCCACCTACAGGCTTCTGCCCAGCTACAGGCTTCTGCCCATTCACAGGCTTCTGCCCAGCTACAGGCTTCTGCCCATTCACAGGCTTCTGCCCATTCACAGGCTTCTGCCCAGCTACAGGCTTCTGCCCAGCTACAGGCTTCTGCCCATTCACAGGCTTCTGCCCAGCTACAGGCTTCTGCCCAGCTACAGTTTTCTGCCCAGGTACAGGCTTCTGTCCATTCACAGGCTTCTGCCCAGCTACAGGCTTTTGCCCATTCACAAGCTTCTGCCCAGCTACAGGCTTTTACCCAGCAACAGGCTTTTGCCCATTCACCGGCTTCTGCCCAGCTACAGGCTTCTGCCCAGCTACAGGCTTCTGCCCAGCTACAGGCTTCTGTCCATTTACAGGCTTCTGACCAGCTACAAGCTTCTGCCCAGCTACAGGCTTCTGCCCATTCACAGGCTTCTGCCCAGGTACAGGCTTCTGCCCATTCACAGGCTTCTGCTCAGCTACAGGCTTCTGCCCATTCACAGGCTTCTGCCCAGCTACAGTTTTCTGCCCAGGTACAGGCTTCTGTCCATTCACAGGCTTCTGCCCAGCTACAGGCTTCTGCCCATTCACAGGCTTCTGCCCAGCTACAGGCTTCTGCCCATTCACAGGCTTCTGCCCAATCACAGGCTTCTGCCCAGCTACAGGCTTCTGCCCATTCACAGGCTTCTGCCCATTCACAGGCTTCTAGCCGGCTACAGGCTTTTGCCCATTCACAGGCTTCTGGCCAGGTACAGGCTTCTGCCCATTCACAGGCTTCTGGGCAGGTACAGGCTTCTGCCCATTCACAGGCTTCTGCCCAGTCACAGGTATCTGCCCAGCTACTGGCTTCTGACCATTCACAGGCTTCTGCCCATTCACAGGCTTCTGCCCAGCTACAGGCTTTTGCCCAGCAACAGGCTTTTGCCCATTCACCGGCTTCTGCCCAGCTACAGGCTTCTGCCCAGCTACAGGCTTCTGCCCATTCACAGGCTTCTGCCCAGCTACAGGCTTCTGCCCAGCTACAGGCTTCTGCCCATTCACAGGCTTCTGTCCATTTACAGGCTTCTGCCCAGCTAGAGGCTTCTGCCCATTAACAGGCTTCTGCCCAGCTACAGGCTTCTGCCCATTCACAGGCTTCTGCCCAGCTACAGTTTTCTGCCCAAGTACAGGCTTCTGTCCATTCACAGGCTTCTGCCCAGCTACAGGCTTCTGCCCAGCTACAGGCTTCTGCCCATTCACAGGCTTCTGCCCAGCTACAGCCTTCTGCCCAGCTACAGGCTTCTGCCCATTCACCGGCTTCTGCCCAGCTACAGGCATCTGCCCAGCTACAGTCTTCTGCCAATTCACAGGCTTCTGCCCAGCTACAGGCTTCTGCCCAGCTACAGGCTTCTGTCCATTTACAGGCTTCTGTCCATTTACAGGCTTCTGACAAGCTACAAGCTTCTGCCCAGCTACAGACTTCTGCCCATTCACAGGCTTCTGCCCAGCTACAGGCTTCTGCCCATTCACAGGCTTCTGTCCATTTACAGGCTTCTGCCCAGCTACAGGCTTCTGCCCATTCACAGGCTTCTGCCCAGATACAGGCTTCTGCCCAGCTACAGGCTTCTGCCCAGCTACAGGCTTCTGCCCATTCACAGGCTTCTGCCCAGCTACAGTTTTCTGCCCAGGTACAGGCTTCTGTCCATTCACAGGCTTCTGCTCACCTACAGGCTACTGCCCAGTTACAGGCTTCTGCCCATTCACAGGCTTCTGCCCAACTACAGGCTTCTGCCCAGCTACAGGCTTCTGCCCATTCACAGGCTTCTGCCCAGCTACAGGCTTCTGCCCAGCTACAGGCTTCTGCCCATTCACAGGCTTCTGCCCATTCACAGGCTTCTGCCCAGCTACAGGCTTCTGCCCATTCACAGGCTTCTGTCCATTCACAGGCTTCTGCCCAGCTACAGGCTTCTGCCCATTCACAGGCTTCTGCCCATTCACAGGCTTCTGCCCAGCTACAGGCTTTTGCCCATTTACAGGCTTCTGCCCAGCTACAGGCTTTTGCCCAGCAACAGGCTTTTGCCCATTCACTGGCTTCTGCCCAGCTACAGGCTTCTGCCCAGCTACAGGCTTCTGTCCATTTACAGGCTTCTGACCAGCTACAAGCTTCTGCCCAGCTACAGGCTTCTGCCCATTCACAGGCTTCTGCCCAGCTACAGGCTTCTGCCCAGCTACAGGCTTCTGCCCATTCACAGGCTTCTGTCCATTTACAGGCTTCTGCCCATTCACAGGCTTCTGGCCAGGTACAGGCTTCTGCCCATTCACAGGCTTCTGCCCATTCACAGGTTTCTGCCCAGCTACAGGCTTCTGCCCATTCACAGGCTTCTGCCCAGCTACAGGCTTCTGCACAGCTACAGGCTTCTGCCCATTCACAGGCTTCTGCCCAGGTACAGGCTTCTGCCCATTCACAGGCTTCTGCTCAGCTACAGGCTTCTGCCCATTCACAGGCTTCTGCCCAGCTACAGTTTTCTGCCCAGGTACAGGCTTCTGTCCATTCACAGGCTTCTGCCCAGCTACAGGCTTCTGCCCAGCTACAGGCTTCTGCCTATTCACAGGCTTCTGCCCAGCTACAGGCTTCTGCCCATTCACAGGCTTCTGCCCATTCACAGGCTTCTGCCCAGCTACAGGCTTCTGCCCATTCACAGGCTTCTGCCCAGCTACAGGCTTCTGCCCAGCTACAGGCTTCTGCCCATTCACAGGCTTCTGCCCAGCTACAGGCTTCTGCCCATTCACAGGCTTCTGCCCAGCTACAGTTTTCTGCCCAGGTACAGGCTTCTGTCCATTCACAGGCTTCTGCCCAGCTACAGGTTTCTGCCCAGCTACAGGCTTCTGCCCATTCACAGGCTCCTGCCCAGCTACAGGCTTCTGCCCAGCTACAGTTTTCTGCCCAGGTACAGGCTTCTGTCCATTCACAGGCTTCTGCCCACCTACAGGCTTCTGCCCAGCTACAGGCTTCTGCCCATTCACAGGCTTCTGCCCAGCTACAGGCTTCTGCCCATTCACAGGCTTCTGCCCATTCACAGGCTTCTGCCCAGCTACAGGCTTTTGCCCATTCACAGGCTTCTGCCCAGCTACAGGCTTTTTCCCAGCAACAGGCTTTTGCCCATTCACCGGCTTCTGCCCAGCTACAGGCTTCTGCCCAGCTACAGGCTTCTGTCCATTTACAGGCTTCTGACCAGCTACAAGCTTCTGCCCAGCTACAGGCTTCTTCCCATTCACAGGCTTCTGCCCAGCTACAGGCTTCTGCCCAGCTACAGGCTTCTGCCCATTCACAGGCTTCTGTCCATTTACAGGCTTCTGCCCATTCACAGGCTTCTGGCCAGGTACAGGCTTCTGCCCATTCACAAGCTTCTGCCCATTCACAGGTTTCTGCCCAGCTACAGGCTTCTGCCCATTCACAGGCTTCTGCCCAGCTACAGGCTTCTGCACAGCTACAGGCTTCTGCCCATTCACAGGCTTCTGCCCAGGTACAGGCTTCTGCCCAGGTACAGGCTTCTGCCCATTCACAGGCTTCTGCAAAGCTACAGGCTTCTGCCCATTCACAGGCTTCTGCCCAGCTACAGTTTTCTGCCCATTCACAGGCTTCTGTCCATTCACAGGCTTCTGCCCAGCTACAGGCTTCTGCCCAGCTACAGGCTTCTGCCCATTCACAGGCTTCTGCCCAGCTACAGGCTTCTGCCCATTCACAGGCTTCTGCCCATTCACAGGCTTCTGCCCAGCTACAGGCTTCTGCCCATTCACAGGCTTCTGCCCAGCTACAGGCTTCTGCCCAGCTACAGGCTTCTGCCCATTCACAGGCTTCTGCCCAGCTACAGGCTTCTGCACAGCTACAGGCTTCTGCCCATTCACAGGCTTCTGCCCAGGTACAGGCTTCTGTCCATTCACAGGCTTCTGCCCAGCTACAGGCTTCTGCACAGCTACAGGCTTCTGCCCATTCACAGGCTTCTGCCCAGCTACAGGCTTCTGCCCAGCTACAGGCTACTGCCCATTCACAGGCTTGTGCCCAGCTACAGTTTTCTGCCCAGATACAGGCTTCTGTCCATTCACAGGCTTCTGCCCACCTACAGGCTTCTGCCCAGCTACAGGCTTCTGCCAATTCACAGGCTTCTGCCCAGCTACAGGCTTCTGCCCATTCACAGGCTTCTGCACAGCTACAGGCTTCTGCCCAGCTACAGGCTTCTGCCCATTCACAGGCTTCTGCCCATTCACAGGCTTCTGCCCAGCTACAGGCTTCTGTACAGCTACAGGCTTCTGCCCATTCACAGGCTTCTGCCCAGGTACAGGCTTCTGCCCATTCACAGGCTTCTGCTCAGCTACAGGCTTCTGCCCATTCACAGGCTTCTGCCCAGCTACAGTTTTCTGCCCAGGTACAGGCTTCTGTCCATTCACAGGCTTCTGCCCAGCTACAGGCTTCTGCCCAGCTACAGGCTTCTGCCCAGCTACAGGCTTCTGCCCAGCCACAGGCTTCTGCCCATTCACAGGCTTCTGCCCATTCACAGGCTTCTGCCCAGCTACAGGCTTCTGCCCAGCTACAGGCTTCTGCCCATTCACAGGCTTCTGCCCAGCTACAGGCTTCTGCCCATTCACAGGCTTCTGCCCAGCTACAGTTTTCTGCCCAGCTACAGGCTTCTGTCCATTCACAGGCTTCTGCCCAGCTACAGGCTTCTGCCCAGCTACAGGCTTCTGCCCATTCACAGGCTCCTGCCCAGCTACAAGCTTCTGCCCAGCTACAGGCTTCTGCCCATTCACAGGCTTCTGCCCAGCTACAGGCTTCTGCCCATTCACAGGCTTCTGCCCATTCACAGGCTTCTGCCCAGCTACAGGCTTCTGCACAGCTACAGGCTTCTGCCCATTCACAGGCTTCTGCCCAGCTACAGGCTTCTGTCCATTCACAGGCTTCTGCCCAGCTACAGGCTTCTGCCCATTCACAGGCTTCTGCCCAGCTACAGTTTTCTGCCCATTCACAGGCTTCTGCCCAGCTACAGTTTTCTGCCCAGGTACAGGCTTCTGCCCAGCTACAGGCTTCTGCCCATTCACAGGCTTCTGCCCAACTACAGGCTTCTGCCCAGCTACAGGCTTCTGCCCATTCACAGGCTTCTGCCCAGCTACAGGCTTCTGCCCAGCCACAGGCTTCTGCCCATTCACAGGCTTCTGCCCATTCACAGGCTTCTGCCCAGCTACAGGCTTTTGCCCATTCACAGGCTTCTGCCCAGCTACAGGCTTTTGCCCAGCAACAGGCTTTTCCCATTCACCGGCTTCTGCCCAGCTACAGGCTTCTGCCCAGCTACAGGCTTCTGCCAATTCACAGGCTTCTGCCCAGCTACAGGCTTCTGCCCAGCTACAGGCTTCTGTCCATTTACAGGCTTCTGTCCATTTACAGGCTTCTGACCAGCTACAAGCTTCTGCCCAGCTACAGCCTTCTGCCCAGCTACAGTTTTCTGCCCAGCTACAGGCTTATGCACAGCTACAGGCTTCTGCCCATTCACAGGCTTCTGCCCAGCTACAGGCTTCTGCCCATTCACAGGCTTCTGCTCAGCTACAGGCTTCTGCCCATTCACAGGCTTCTGCCCAGCTACAGTTTTCTGCCCAGGTACAGGCTTCTGTCCATTTACAGGCTTCTGCCCAGCTAGAGGCTTCTGCCCATTCACAGGCTTCTGCCCAGCTACAGGCTTCTGCCCAGCTACAGGCTTCTGCCCATTCTTAGGCTTCTGCCCAGCTACAGGCTTCTGCCCAGCTAAAGGCTACTGCCCATTCACAGGCTTCTGCACAGCTACAGTTTTCTGCCCAGGTAGAGGCTTCTGTCCATTCACAGGCTTCTGCCCACCTACAGGCTTCTTCCCAGCTACAGGCTTCTGCCCATTCACAGGCTTCTGCCCAGCTACAGGCTTCTGTCCATTTACAGGCTTCTGTCCATTTACAGGCTTCTGACCAGCTACAAGCTTCTGCCCAGCTACAGGCTTCTGCCATTCACAGGCTTCTGCCCAGCTACAGGCTTCTGCTCATTCACAGGCTTCTGCCCATTCACAGGCTTCTGCCCAGCTACAGGCTTCTGCACAGCTACAGGCTTCTGCCCATTCACAGGCTTCTGCCCAGGTACAGGCTTGTGTCCATTCACAGGTTTCTGCCCAGCTACAGGCTTCTGCCCATTCACAGGCTTCTGCCCAGCTACAGGCTTCTGCCCATTCACAGGCTTCTACCCAGCTACAGGCTTCTGCCCATTCACAGGCTTCTGTCCATTTACAGGCTTCTGCCCAGCTAGAGGCTTCTGCCCAGCTACAGGCTTCTGCCCATTCACAGGCTTCTGTCCATTTACAGGCTTCTGCCCAGCTAGAGGCTTCTGCCCATTCACAGGCTTCTGCCCAGCTACAGGCTTCTGCCCAGCTACAGGCTTCTGCCCATTCACAGGCTTCTGCCCAGCTACAGGCTTCTGCCCATTCACAGGCTTCTGCCCATTCACAGGCTTCTGCCCATTCACAGGCTTCTGCCCAGCTACAGGCTTCTGCACAGCTACAGGCTTCTGCCCATTCACAGGCTTCTGCCCAGGTACAGGCTTCTGCCCATTCACAGGCTTCTGCCCAGCTACAGGCTTCTACCCATTCACAGGCTTCTGCCCAGCTACAGGCTTCTGCCCAGCTACAGGCTTCTGCCCATTCAAACGCTTCTGCCCAGCTACAGGCTTCTGCCCAGCTACAGGCTTCTGCCCATTCACAGGCTTCTGCCCATTCACAGGCTTCTGCCCAGCAACAGGCCTCTGCCCAGCTACAGGCTTCTGCCAATTCACAGGCTTCTGCCCAGCTACAGGCTTCTGCCCAGCTACAGGTTTCTGTCCATTTACAGGCTTCTGTCCATTTACAGGCTTCTGACCAGCTACAAGCTTCTGCCCAGCTACAGGCTTCTGCCCATTCACAGGCTTCTGCCCAGCTACAGGCTTCTGCCCATTCACAGGCTTCTGCCCATTCACAGGCTTCTGCCCAGCTACAGGCTTCTGCACAGCTACAGGCTTCTGCCCATTCACAGGCTTCTGACCAGGTACAGGCCTCTGTCCATTCACAGGCTTCTGCCCAGCTACAGGCTTCTGCCCATTCACAGGCTTCTGCCCAGCTACAGTTTTCTGCCCATTCACAGGCTTCTGCCCAGCTACAGTTTTCTGCCCAGGTACAGGCTTCTGCCCAGCTACAGGCTTCTGCCCATTCACAGGCTTCTGCCCAACTACAGGCTGCTGCCCAGCTACAGGCTTCTGCCCATTCACAGGCTTCTGCCCAGCTACAGGCTTCTGCCCAGCTACAGGCTTCTGCCCATTCACAGGCTTCTGCCCATTCACAGGCTTCTGCCCAGCTACAGGCTTTTGCCCATTCACAGGCTTCTGCCCAGCTACAGGCTTTTTGCCCAGCAACAGGCTTTTGCCCATTCACCGGCTTCTGCCCAGCTACAGGCTTCTGCCCAGCTACAGGCTTCTGCCAATTCAAAGGCTTCTGCCCAGCTACAGGCTACTGCCCATTCACAGGCTTCTGCCCAGCTACAGTTTTCTGCCCAAGTACAGGCTTCTGTCCATTCACAGGCTTCTGCCCACCTACAGGCTTCTGCCCAGCTACAGGCTTCTGCCCATTCACAGGCTTCTGCCCAGCTACAGGCTTCTGTCCATTTACAGGCTTCTGTCCATTTACAGGCTTCTGACCAGCTACAAGCTTCTGCCCAGCTACAGGCTTCTGCCCATTCACAGGCTTCTGCCCAGCTACAGGCTTCTGCCCATTCACAGGCTTCTGCCCATTCACAGGCTTCTGCCCAGCTACAGGCTTCTGCACAGCTACAGGCTTCTGCCCATTCACAGGCTTTTGCCCAGGTACAGGCTTCTGTCCATTCACAGGCTTCTGCCCAGCTACAGGCTTCTGCCCATTCACAGGCTTCTGCCCAGCTACAGTTTTCTGCCCATTCACAGGCTTCTGCCCAGCTACAGTTTTCTGCCCAGGTACAGGCTTCTGCCCAGCTACAGTTTTCTGCCCAGGTACAGGCTTCTGCCCAGCTACAGGCTTCTGCCCATTCACAGGCTTCTGCCCAACTACAGGCTTCTGCCCAGCTACAGGCTTCTGCCCATTCACAGGCTTCTGCCCAGCTACAGGCTTCTGACCATTCACAGGCTTCTGCCCATTCACAGGCTTCTGCCCAGCTACAGGCTTTTGCCCATTCACAGGCTTCTACCCAGCTACAGGCTTTTGCCCAGCAACAGGCTTTTGCCCATTCACCGGCTTCTGCCCAGCTACAGGCTTCTGCCCAGCTACAGGCTTCTGCCAATTCACAGGCTTCTGCCCAGCTACAGGCTTCTGCCCAGCTACAGGCTTCTGTCCATTTACAGGCTTCTGTCCATTTACAGGCTTCTGACCAGCTACAAGCTTCTGCCCAGCTACAGGCTTCTGCCCAGCTACAGTTTTCTGCCCATCTACAGGCTTCTGCACAGCTACAGGCTTCTGCCCATTCACAGGCTTCTGCCCAGCTACAGGCTTCTGCCCATTCACAGGCTTCTGCCCATTCACAGGCTTCTGCCCAGCTACAGGCTTCTGCCCGTTCACAGGCCTCTGCCCAGGTACAGGCTTCTGCCCATTCACAGGCTTCTGCCCAGCTACAGGCTTCTGCCCAGCTACAGGCTTCTGCCCATTCACAGGCTTCTGCCCAGCTACAGGCTTCTGCCCAGCTACAGGCTTCTGCCAATTCACAGGCTTCTGCCCAGCTACAGTTTTCTGCCCAGGTACAGGCTTCTGTCCATTCACAGGCTTCTGCCCACCTACAGGCTTCTGCCCAGCTACAGGCTTCTGCCCATTCACAGGCTTCTGCCCAGCTACAGGCTTCTGCCCATTCACAGGCTTCTGCCCATTCACAGGCTTCTGCCCAGCTACAGGCTTCTGCACAGCTACAGGCTTCTGCCCGTTCACAGGCATCTGCCCAGGTACAGGCTTCTGCCCATTCACAGGCTTCTGCTCAGCTACAGGCTTCTGCCCATTCACAGGCTTCTGCCCAGCTACAGTTTTCTGCCCAGCTACAGGCTTCTGCCCATTCACAGGCTTCTGCCCAGCTACAGGCTTCTGCCCATTCACAGGCTTCTGCCCAGCTACAGGCTTCTGCCCAGCTACAGGCTTCTGCCCAGCTACAGGCTTCTGCCCATTCACAGGCTTCTGCCCAGCTACAGGCTTCTGCCCAGCTACAGGCTTCTGCCCATTCACAGGCTTCTGCCCAGTCACAGGTATCTGCCCAGCTACAGGCTTTTGACCATTCACAGGCTTCTGCCCATTCACAGGCTTCTGCCCAGCTACAGGCTTTTGCCCAGCAACAGGCTTTTGCCCATTCACCGGCTTCTGCCCAGCTACAGGCTTCTGCCCAGCTACAGGCTTCTGCCCATTTACAGGCTTCTGCCCAGCTACAGGCTTCTGCCCAGCTACAGGCTTCTGCCCATTCACAGGCTTCTGTCCATTTACAGGCTTCTGCCCATTTACAGGCTTCTGCCCAGCTACAGGCTTCTGCCCAGCTACAGGCTTCTGCCCATTCACAGGCTTCTGTCCATTTACAGGCTTCTGCCCAGGTACAGTTTTCTGCCCAGCTACAGGCTTCTGCCCATTCACAGGCTTCTGCCCAGCTACAGGCTTCTGCCCATTCACAGGCTTCTGCCCAGCTACAGGCTTCTGCCCAGCTACAGGCTTCTGCCCAGCTACAGGCTTCTGCCCATTCACAGGCTTCTGCCCAGCTACAGGCTTCTGCCCAGCTACAGGCTTCTGCCCATTCACAGGCTTCTGCCCATTCACAGGCTTCTGCCCAGCTACAGGCTTTTGCCCATTCACAGGCTTCTGGCCAGGTACAGGCTTCTGTCCATTCACAGGCTTCTGGCCAGGTACAGGCTTCTGCCCATTCACAGGCTTCTGCCCAGTCACAGGCTTTTGCCCATTCACAGGCTTCTGCCCAGCTACAGGCTTTTGCCCAGCAACAGGCTTTTGCCCATTCACCGGCTTCTGCCCAGCTACTGGCTTCTGCCCAGCTACAGGCTTCTGTCCATTTACAGGCTTCTGTCCATTTACAGGCTTCTGACCAGCTACAAGCTTCTGCCCAGCTACAGGCTTCTGCCCATTCACAGGCTTCTGCCCAGCTACAGGCTTCTGCCCATTCACAGGCTTCTGCCCAGCTACAGGCTTCTGCCCAGCTACAGGCTTCTGCCCATTCACAGGCGTCTGTCCATTTACAGGCTTCTGCCCAGCTAGAGGCTTCTGCCCATTCACAGGCTTCTGCCCAGCTACAGGC
This sequence comes from Astyanax mexicanus, assembly GCF_023375975.1. Taxonomy (NCBI): domain Eukaryota; kingdom Metazoa; phylum Chordata; class Actinopteri; order Characiformes; family Acestrorhamphidae; genus Astyanax; species Astyanax mexicanus. Next base: position 29,794,302 of record NC_064424.1, on the reverse strand, counting down.
TTCTGCCCAGCTACAGGCTTCTGCCCATTCACAGGCTTCTGCCCAGCTACAGGCTTCTGCCCAGCTACAGGCTTCTGCCCATTCACAGGCTTCTGCCAAGCTACAGGCTTCTGCACAGCTACAGGCTTCTGTCCATTTACAGGTTTCTGCCCATTCACAGGCTTCTGCCCAGCTACAGGCTTCTGCCCAGGTAAAGGCTTCTGCCCATTCACAGGCTTCTGCCCATTCACAGGCTTCTGTCCATTTACAGGTTTCTGCCCATTCACAGGCTTCTGCCCAGCTACAGGCTTCTGCCCAGGTAAAGGCTTCTGGCCAGGTACAGGCTTCTGCCCATTCACAGGCTTCTGCCCATTCACAGGTTTCTGCCCAGCTACAGGCTTCTGACTATTCACAGGCTTCTGTCCATTCACAGGCTTCTGGCCAGGTACAGGCTTCTGCCCATTCACAGGCTTCTGCCCAGTCACAGGCTTTTGCCCATTCACAGGCTTCTGCCCAGCTACAGGCTTTTGCCCAGCAACAGGCTTTTGCCCATTCACCGGCTTCTGCCCAGCTACAGGCTTCTGCCCAGCTACAGGCTTCTGCCAATTCACAGGCTTCTGCCCAGCTACAGGCTTCTGCCCAGCTACAGGCTTCTGTCCATTTACAGGCTTCTGTCCATTTACAGGCTTCTGACCAGCTACAAGCTTCTGCCCAGCTACAGGCTTCTGCCCATTCACAGGCTTCTGCCCAGCTACAGGCTTCTGCCCAGCTACAGGCTTCTGCCCATTCACAGGCTTCTGCCCAGCTACAGGCTTCTGCCCAGCTACAGGCTTCTGCCCATTCACAGGCTTCTGTCCATTTACAGGCTTCTGCACAGCTAGAGGCTTCTGCCCATTCACAGGCTTCTGCCCAGCTACAGGCTTTTGCCCAGCAACAGGCTTTTGCCCATTCACCGGCTTCTGCCCAGCTACAGGCTTCTGCCCAGCTACAGGCTTCTGCCAATTCACAGGCTTCTGCCCAGCTACAGGCTTCTGCCCAGCTACAGGCTTCTGTCCATTTACAGGCTTCTGTCCGTTTACAGGCTTCTGACCAGCTACAAGCTTCTGCCCAGCTACAGGCTTCTGCCCATTCACCGGCTTCTGCCCAGCTACAGGCTTCTGCCCAGCTACAGGCTTCTGCCCATTCACAGGCTTCTGCCCAGCTACAGGCTTCTGCCCAGCTACAGGCTTCTGCCCATTCACAGGCTTCTGTCCATTTACAGGCTTCTGCACAGCTAGAGGCTTCTGCCCATTCACAGGCTTCTGCCCAGCTACAGGCTTCTGCCCATTTAAAGGCTTCTGCCCAGGTACAGGCTTCTGTCCATTCACAGGCTTCTGCCCAGCTACAGGCTTCTGCCCAGCTACAGGCTTCTGCCCATTCACAGGCTTCTGCCCAGCTACAAGCTTCTGCCCAGCTACAGGCTTCTGCCCATTCACAGGCTTCTGCCCAGCTACAGGCTTCTGCCCAGCTACAGGCTTCTGCCCATTCACAGGCTTCTGCCCATTCACAGGCTTCTGCCCAGCTACAGGCCTCTGCCCAGCTACAGGCTTCTGCCAATTCACAGGCTTCTGCCCAGCTACAGGCTTCTGCCCAGCTACAGGCTTCTGTCCATTTACAGGATTCTGTCCATTTACAGGCTTCTGACCAGCTACAAGCTTCTGCCCAACTACAGGCTTCCGCCCATTCACAGGCTTCTGCCCAGCTACAGGCTTCTGCCCATTCACAGGCTTCTGCCCATTCACAGGCTTCTGCCCAGCTACAGGCTTCTGCACAGCTACAGGCTTCTGCCCATTCACAGGCTTCTGCCCAGGTACAGGCTTCTGCCCATTCACAGGCTTCTGCCCAGCTACAGGCTTCTGCCCAGCTACAGGCTTCTGCCCATTCACAGGCTTCTGCCCAGCTACAGGCTTCTGCCCAGCTACAGGCTTCTGCCCATTCACAGGCTTCTGCCCAGCTACAGTTTTCTGCCCAGGTACAGGCTTCTGTCCATTCAAAGGCTTCTGCCCACCTACAGGCTTCTGCCCAGGTACAGGCTTCTGTCCATTCACAGGCTTCTGCCCAGCTACAGGCTTCTGCCCAGCTACAGGCTTCTGCCCATTCACAGGCTTCTGCCCATTCACAGGCTTCTGGCCAGGTACAGGCTTCTGGCCAGGTACAGGCTTCTGCCCATTCACAGGCTTCTGGCCAGGTACAGGCTTCTGCCCATTCACAGGCTTCTGCCCAGTCACAGGTATCTGCCCAGCTACAGGCTTTTGACCATTCACAGGCTTCTGCCCATTCACAGGCTTCTGCCCAGCTACAGGCTTTTGCCCAGCAACAGGCTTTTGCCCATTCACCGGCTTCTGCCCAGCTACAGGCTTCTGCCCAGCTACAGGCTTCTGCCCATTTACAGGCTTCTGCCCAGCTACAGGCTTCTGCCCAGCTACAGGCTTCTGCCCATTCACAGGCTTCTGTCCATTTACAGGCTTCTGCCCAGCTAGAGGCTTCTGCCCAGCTAGAGGCTTCTGCCCAGCTACAGGCTTCTGCCCATTCACAGGCTTCTGCCCAGCTACAGTTTTCTGCCCAGGTACAGGCTTCTGTCCATTCACAGGCTTCTGCCCAGCTACAGGCTTCTGCCCAGCTACAGGCTTCTGCCCATTCACAGGCTTCTGCCCAGCTACAGGCTTCTGCCCAGCTACAGGCTTCTGCCCATTCACAGGCTTCTGCCCAGCTACAGGCTTCTGCCCAGCTACAGGCTTCTGCCCATTCACAGGCTTCTGCCCATTCACAGGCTTCTGCCCAGCTACAGGCCTCTGCCCAGCTACAAGCTTCTGCCAATTCACAGGCTTCTGCCCAGCTACAGGCTTCTGCCCAGCTACAGGCTTCTGTCCATTTACAGGCTTCTGTCCATTCACAGGCTGGCTTCTGACCACCTACAGGCTTCTGCCCAACTACAGGCATCTGCCCATTCACAGGCTTCTACCCAGTCACAGGTATCTGCCCAGCTACAGGCTTCTGACCATTCACAGGCTTCTGCCCATTCACAGGCTTCTGGCCAGGTACAGGCTTCTGCCCATTCACAGGCCTCTGGCCAGGTACAGGCTTCTGCCCATTCACAGGCTTCTGCCCAGTCACAGGTATCTGCCCAGCTACAGGCTTCTGACCATTCACAGGCTTCTGCCCAGCTACAGGCTTTTGCCCAGCAACAGGCTTTTGCCCATTCACCGGCTTCTGCCCAGCTACAGGCTTCTGCCCAGCTACAGGCTTCTGCCCATTTACAGGCTTCTGCCCAGCTACAGGCTTCTGCCCAGCTACAGGCTTCTGCCCATTCACAGGCTTCTGTCCAGCTACAGGCTTCTGCCCAGCTACAGGCTTCTGCCCATTCACAGGCTTCTGCCCAGCTACAGGCTTCTGCCCAGCTACAGGCTTCTGCCCATTCACAGGCTTCTGCCCAGCTACAGGCTTCTGCCCAGCTAAAGGCTTCTGCCCATTCACAGGCTTCTGCCCATTCACAGGCTTCTGCCCAGCTACAGGCCTCTGCCCAGCTACAGGCTTCTGCCAATTCACAGGCTTCTGCCCAGCTACAGGCTTCTGCCCAGCTACAGGCTTCTGTCCATTTACAGGATTCTGTCCATTTACAGGCTTCTGACCAGCTACAAGCTTCTGCCCAACTACAGGCTTCCGCCCATTCACAGGCTTCTGCCCAGCTACAGGCTTCTGCCCATTCACAGGCTTCTGCCCATTCACAGGCTTCTGCCCAGCTACAGGCTTCTGCACAGCTACAGGCTTCTGCCCATTCACAGACTTCTGCCCAGGTACAGGCTTCTGTCCATTCACAGGCTTCTGCCCAGCTACAGGCTTCTGCACAGCTACAGGCTTCTGCCCATTCACAGGCTTCTGCCCAGCTACAGGCTTCTGCCCAGCTACAGGCTTCTGCCCATTCACAGGCTTCTGCCCAGCTACAGTTTTCTGCCCAGGTACAGGCTTCTGTCCATTCAAAGGCTTCTGCCCACCTACAGGCTTCTGCCCAGGTACAGGCTTCTGTCCATTCACAGGCTTCTGCCCAGCTACAGGCTTCTGCCCAGCTACAGGCTTCTGCCCATTCACAGGCTTCTGCCCAGCTACAGGCTTCTGCCCAGCTACAGGCTTCTGCCCATTCACAGGCTTCTGCCCAGCTACAGTTTTCTGCCCAGGTACAGGCTTCTGTCCATTCACAGGCTTCTGCCCACCTACAGGCTTCAGCCCAGCTACAGGCTTCTGCCCATTCACAGGCTTCTGCCCAGCTACAGGCTTCTGCCCAGCTACAGGCTTCTGCCCATTCACAGGCTTCTGCCCAGCTACAGGCTTCTGCCCATTCACAGGCTTCTGCCCATTCACAGGCCTCTGGCCAGGTACAGGCTTCTGCCCATTCACAGGCTTCTGGCCAGGTACAGGCTTCTGCCCATTCACAGGCTTCTGCCCATTCACAGGCTTCTGCCCAGTCACAGGTATCTGCCCAAATACAGGCTTTTGACAATTCACAGGCTTCTGCCCATTCACAGGCTTCTGCCCAGCTACAGGCTTTTGCCCAGCAACAGGCTTTTGCCCATTCACCGGCTTCTGCCCAGCTACAGGCTTCTGCCCAGCTACAGGCTTTTGCCCATTCACAGGCTTCTGCCCAGCTACAAGCTTTTGCCCAGCAACAGGCTTTTGCCCATTCACCGGCTTCTGCCCAGCTACAGGCTTCTGCCCAGCTACAGGCTTCTGTCCATTTACAGGCTTCTGACCAGCTACAAGCTTCTGCCCAGCTACAGGCTTCTTCCCATTCACAGGCTTCTGCCCAGCTACAGGCTTCTGCCCAGCTACAGGCTTCTGCCCATTCACAGGCTTCTGTCCATTTACAGGCTTCTGCCCAGCTAGAGGCTTCTGCCCAGCTAGAGGCTTCTGCCCAGCTACAGGCTTCTGCCCATTCACAGGCTTCTGCCCAGCTACAGTTTTCTGCCCAGGTACAGGCTTCTGTCCATTCACAGGCTTCTGCCCAGCTACAGGCTTCTGCCCAGCTACAGGCTTCTGCCCATTCACAGGCTTCTGCCCAGCTACAGGCTTCTGCCCAGCTACAGGCTTCTGCCCATTCACAGGCTTCTGTCCATTTACAGGCTTCTGCCCATCTAGAGGCTTCTGCCCATTCACAGGCTTCTGCCCAGCTACAGGCTTCTGCCCATTCACAGGCTTCTGCACAGGCTACAGGCTTCTGCCCATTCACAGGCTTCTGCCCAGCTACAGGCTTCTGCCCATTCACAGACTTCTGTCCATTTACAGGCTTCTGCCCAGCTAGAGGCTTCTGCCCAGCTACAGGCTTCTGCCCATTCACAGGCTTCTGTCCATTTACAGGCTTCTGCCCAGCTAGAGGCTTCTGCCCATTCACAGGCTTCTGCCCAGCTACAGGCTTCTGCCCAGCTACAGGCTTCTGCCCATTCACAGGCTTCTGCCCAGCTACAGGCTTCTGCCCATTCACAGGCTTCTGCCCAGGTACAGGCTTCTGCCCAGCTACAGGCTTCTGCCCATTCAAAGGCTTCTGCCCAGCTACAGGCTTCTGCCCAGCTACAGGCTTCTGTCCATTTACAGGCTTCTGTCCATTAACAGGCTTCTGACCAGCTACAAGCTTCTGCCCAGCTACAGGCTTCTGCCCATTCACAGGCTTCTGCCCAGCTACAGGCCTCTGCCCAGCTACAGGCTTCTGCCAATTCACAGGATTCTGCCCAGCTACAGGCTTCTGCCCAGCTACAGGCTTCTGTCCATTTACAGGCTTCTGTCCATTTACAGGCTTCTGTCCATTTACAGGCTTCTGACCAGCTACAAGCTTCTGCCCAGCTACAGGCTTCTGCCCATTCACAGGCTTCTGCCCAGCTACAGGCTTCTGCCCATTCACAGGCTTCTGCCCAGGTACAGGCTTCTGTCCATTCACAAGCTTCTGCCCAGCTACAGGCTTCTGCCCAGCTACAGGCTTCTGCCCATTCACAGGCTTCTGCCCAGCTACAGGATTCTGCCCAGCTACAGGCTTCTGCCCATTCACAGGCTTCTGCCCAGCTACAGGCTTCTGCCCAGCTAGAGGCTTCTTCCCATTCACAGGCTTCTGCCCAGCTACAGGCTTCTGCCCATTCACAGGCTTCTGCCCATTCACAGGCTTCTGCCCATTCACAGGCTTCTGCCCAGCTACAGGCTTCTGCCCATTCACAGGCTTCTGCCCAGCTACAGGCTTTTTTCCCAGCAACAGGCTTTTGCCTATTCACCGGCTTCTGCCCAGCTACAGGCTTTTGTCCCAGCAACAGGCTTTTGCCTATTCACCGGCTTCTGCCCAGCTACAGGCTTCTGCCTAGCTACAGGCTTCTGCCCAGCTACAGGCTTCTGCCAATTCACAGGCTTCTGTCCATTTACAGGCTTCTGACAAGCTACAAGCTTCTGCCCAGCTACAGGCTTCTGCCCATTCACAGGCTTCTGCCCAGCTACAGGCTTCTGCCCATTCAAAGGCTTCTGCCCATTCACAGGCTTCTGCACAGCTACAGGCTTCTGCACAGCTACAGGCTTCTGCCCATTCACAGGCTTCTGCCCAGGTACAGGCTTCTGCCCATTCACAGGCTTCTGCCCAGCTACAGGCTTTTGCCCAGCAACAGGCTTTTGCCCATTCACCGGCTTCTGCCCAGCTACAGGCTTCTGCCCAGCTACAGGCTTCTGCCCATTCACAGGCTTCTGCCCAGTCACAGGTATCTGCCCAGCTACAGGCTTCTGAACATTCACAGGCTTCTGCCCATTCACAGGCTTCTGCCCAGCTACAGGCTTTTGCCCATTCACAGGCTTCTGCCCAGCTACAGGCTTTTGCCCAGCAACAGGCTTTTGCCCATTCACCGGCTTCTGCCCAGCTACAGGCTTCTGCCCAGCTACAGGCTTCTGTCCATTAACAGGCTTCTGACCAGCTACAAGCTTCTGCCCAGCTACAGGCTTCTGCCCATTCACAGGCTTCTGCCCAGCTACAGGCTTCTGCCCAGCTACAGGCTTCTGCCCATTCACAGGCTTCTGTCCATTTACAGGCTTCTGCCCATTCACAGGCTTCTGGCCAGGTACAGGCTTCTGCCCATTCACAGGCTTCTGCCCATTCAAAGGTTTCTGCCCAGCTACAGGCTTCTGCCCATTCACAGGCTTCTGCCCAGCTACAGGCTTCTGCACAGCTACAGGCTTCTGCCCATTCACAGGCTTCTGCCCAGGTACAGGCTTCTGCCCATTCACAGGCTTCTGCTCAGCTACAGGCTTCTGCCCATTCACAGGCTTCTGCCCAGCTACAGTTTTCTGCCCAGGTACAGGCTTCTGTCCATTCACAGGCTTCTGCCCAGCTACAGGCTTCTGCCCAGCTACAGGCTTCTGCCCATTCACAGGCTTCTGCCCAGCTACAGGCTTCTGCCCATTCACAGGCTTCTGCCCATTCACAGGCTTCTGCCCAGCTACAGGCTTCTGCCCATTCACAGGCTTCTGCCCAGCTACAGGCTTCTGCCCAGCTACAGGCTTCTGCCCATTCACAGGCTTCTGCCCAGCTACAGGCTTCTGCCCATTCACAGGCTTCTGCCCAGCTACAGTTTTCTGCCCAGGTACAGGCTTCTGTCCATTCACAGGCTTCTGCCCAGCTACAGGCTTCTGCCCAGCTACAGGCTTCTGCCCATTCACAGGCTCCTGCCCAGCTACAGGCTTCTGCCCAGCTACAGTTTTCTGCCCAGGTACAGGCTTCTGTCCATTCACAGGCTTCTGCCCACCTACAGGCTTCTGCCCAGCTACAGGCTTCTGCCCATTCACAGGCTTCTGCCCAACTACAGGCTTCTGCCCAGCTACAGGCTTCTGCCCATTCACAGGCTTCTGCCCAGCTACAGGCTTCTGCCCAGCTACAGGCTTCTGCCCATTCACAGGCTTCTGCCCATTCACAGGCTTCTGCCCAGCTACAGGCTTTTGCCCATTCACAGGCTTCTGCCCAGCTACAAGCTTTTGCCCAGCAACAGGCTTTTGCCCATTCACCGGCTTCTGCCCAGCTACAGGCTTCTGCCCAGCTACAGGCTTCTGTCCATTTACAGGCTTCTGACCAGCTACAAGCTTCTGCCCAGCTACAGGCTTCTTCCCATTCACAGGCTTCTGCCCAGCTACAGGCTTCTGCCCAGCTACAGGCTTCTGCCCATTCACAGGCTTCTGTCCATTTACAGGCTTCTGCCCATTCACAGGCTTCTGGCCAGGTACAGGCTTCTGCCCATTCACAGGCTTCTGCCCATTCACAGGTTTCTGCCCAGCTACAGGCTTCTGCCCATTCACAGGCTTCTGCCCAGCTACAGGCTTCTGCACAGCTACAGGCTTCTGCCCATTCACAGGCTTCTGCCCAGGTACAGGCTTCTGCCCAGGTACAGGCTTCTGCCCATTCACAGGCTTCTGCTCAGCTACAGGCTTCTGCCCATTCACAGGCTTCTGCCCAGCTACAGTTTTCTGCCCATTCACAGGCTTCTGTCCATTCACAGGCTTCTGCCCAGCTACAGGCTTCTGCCCAGCTACAGGCTTCTGCCCATTCACAGGCTTCTGCCCAGCTACAGGCTTCTGCCCATTCACAGGCTTCTGCCCATTCACAGGCTTCTGCCCAGCTACAGGCTTCTGCCCATTCACAGGCTTCTGCCCATTCACAGGCTTCTGCCCAGCTACAGGCTTCTGCCCATTCACAGGCTTCTGCCCAGCTACAGTATCTGCACAGCTACAGGCTTCTGCCCATTCACAGGCTTCTGCCCAGGTACAGGCTTCTGTCCATTCACAGGCTTCTGCCCAGCTACAGGCTTCTGCCCAGCTACAGGCTTCTGCCCATTCACAGGCTTCTGCCCAGCTACAGGCTTCTGCCCAGCTACAGGCTACTGCCCATTCACAGGCTTGTGCCCAGCTACAGTTTTCTGCCCAGGTACAGGCTTCTGTCCATTCACAGGCTTCTGCCCACCTACAGGCTTCTGCCCAGCTACAGGCTTCTGCCCATTCACAGGCTTCTGCCCAGCTACAGGCTTCTGCCCAGCTACAGGCTTCTGCCCATTCACAGGCTTCTGCCCATTCACAGGCTTCTGCCCAGCTACAGGCTTCTGCACAGCTACAGGCTTCTGCCCATTCACAGGCTTCTGCCCAGGTACAGGCTTCTGCCCATTCACAGGCTTCTGCTCAGCTACAGGCTTCTGCCCATTCACAGGCTTCTGCCCAGCTACAGTTTTCTGCCCAGGTACAGGCTTCTGTCCATTCACAGGCTTCTGCCCAGCTACAGGCTTCTGCCCAGCTACAGGCTTCTGCCCATTTACAGGCTTCTGCCCAGCTACAGGCTTCTGCCCATTCACAGGCTTCTGCCCATTCACAGGCTTCTGCTCAGCTACAGGCTTCTGCCCATTCACAGGCTTCTGCCCAGCTACAGTTTTCTGCCCAGGTACAGGCTTCTGTCCATTCACAGGCTTCTGCCCAGCTACAGGCTTCTGCCCAGCTACAGGCTTCTGCCCATTTACAGGCTTCTGCCCAGCTACAGGCTTCTGCCCATTCACAGGCTTCTGCCCATTCACAGGCTTCTGCCCAGCTACAAGCTTCTGCCCAGCTACAGGCTTCTGCCCATTCACAGGATTCTGCCCAGCTACAGGCTTCTGCCCATTCACAGGCTTCTGCCCAGCTACAGTTTTCTGCCCAGGTACAGGCTTCTGTCCATTCACAGGCTTCTGCCCAGCTACAGGCTTCTGGCCAGCTACAGGCTTCTGCCCATTCACAGGCTCCTGCCCAGCTACAGGCTTCTGCCCAGCTACAGTTTTCTGCCCAGGTACAGGCTTCTGTCCATTCACAGGCTTCTGCCCACCTACAGGCTTCTGCCCAGCTACAGGCTTCTGCCCATTCACAGGCTTCTGCCCAACTACAGGCTTCTGCCCAGCTACAGGCTTCTGCCCATTCACAGGCTTCTGCCCAGCTACAGGCTTCTGCCCAGCTACAGGCTTCTGCCCATTCACAGGCTCCTGCCCAGCTACAGGCTTCTGCCCAGCTACAGTTTTCTGCCCAGGTACAGGCTTCTGTCCATTCACAGGCTTCTGCCCACCTACAGGCTTCTGCCCAGCTACAGGCTTCTGCCCACCTACAGGCTTCTGCCCAGCTACAGGCTTCTGCCCATTCACAGGCTTCTGCCCAGCTACAGGCTTCTGCCCATTCACAGGCTTCTGCCCAGCTACAGGCTTCTGTCCAGCTACAGGCTTCTGCCCATTCACAGGCTTCTGCCCATTCACAGGCTTCTGCCCAGCTACAGGCTTTTGCCCATTCACAGGCTTCTGGCCAGGTACAGGCTTCTGCCCATTCACAGGCTTCTGGCCAGGTACAGGCTTCTGCCCATTCACAGGCTTCTGCCCATTCACAGGTTTCTGCCCAGCTACAGGCTTCTGCCCATTCACAGGCTTCTGCCCAGCTACAGGCTTCTGCCCATTCACAGGCTTCTGCCCATTCACAGGCTTCTGCCCAGGTACAGGCTTCTGCCCATTCACAGGCTTCTGCCCAGCAACAGGCTTCTGCCCATTCACAGGCTTCTGCCCAGCTACAGTTTTCTGCCCAGGTAAAGGCTTCTGTCCATTCACAGGCTTCTGCCCAGCTACAGGCTTCTGCCCAGCTACAGGCTTCTGCCCAGCTACAGGCTTTTGCCCATTCACAGGCTTCTGGCGAGGTACAGGCTTCTGCCCACTCAAAGGCTTCTGCCCAGCTACAGGCTTTTGCCCAGCAACAGGCTTTTGCCCATTCACCGGCTTCTGCCCAGCTACATGCTTCTGCCCAGTTACAGGCTTCTGCCCATTCACAGGCTTCTGCCCAGTCACAGGCTTCTGCCCAGCTACAGGCTTCTGCCCATTCACAGGCTTCTGCCCAGCTACAGGCTTCTGCCCAGCTACAGGCTTCTGCCCATTCACAGGCTCCTGCCCAGCTACAGGCTTCTGCCCAGCTACAGTTTTCTGCCCAGGTACAGGCTTCTGTCCATTCACAGGCTTCTGCCCACCTACAGGCTTCTGCCCAGCTACAGGCTTCTGCCCATTCACAGGCTTCTGCCCAGCTACAGGCTTCTGCCCATTCACAGGCTTCTGCCCAGCTACAGGCTTCTGTCCAGCTACAGGCTTCTGCCCATTCACAGGCTTCTGCCCATTCACAGGCTTCTGCCCAGCTACAGGCTTTTGCCCATTCACAGGCTTCTGGCCAGGTACAGGCTTCTGCCCATTCACAGGCTTCTGGCCAGGTACAGGCTTCTGCCCATTCACAGGCTTCTGCCCATTCACAGGTTTCTGCCCAGCTACAGGCTTCTGCCCATTCACAGGCTTCTGCCCAGCTACAGGCTTCTGCCCATTCACAGGCTTCTGCCCATTCACAGGCTTCTGCCCAGGTACAGGCTTCTGCCCATTCACAGGCTTCTGCCCAGCAACAGGCTTCTGCCCATTCACAGGCTTCTGCCCAGCTACAGTTTTCTGCCCAGGTAAAGGCTTCTGTCCATTCACAGGCTTCTGCCCAGCTACAGGCTTCTGCCCAGCTACAGGCTTCTGCCCAGCTACAGGCTTTTGCCCATTCACAGGCTTCTGGCGAGGTACAGGCTTCTGCCCACTCAAAGGCTTCTGCCCAGCTACAGGCTTTTGCCCAGCAACAGGCTTTTGCCCATTCACCGGCTTCTGCCCAGCTACATGCTTCTGCCCAGTTACAGGCTTCTGCCCATTCACAGGCTTCTGCCCAGTCACAGGTATCTGCCCAGCTACAGGCTTCTGACCATTCACAGGCTTCTGCCCATTCACAGGCTTCTGCCCAGCTACAGGCTTTTGCCCAGCACCAGGCTTTTGCCCATTCACCGGCTTCTGCCCAGCTACAGGCTTTTGCCCAGCACCAGGCTTTTGCCCATTCACCGGCTTCTGCCCAGCTACAGGCTTCTGCCAAGCTACAGGCTTCTGCCCATTCACAGGCTTCTGCCCAGCTACAGGCTTCTGCCCATTCACAGGCTTCTGCCCATTCACAGGCTTCTGCCCATTCACAGGCTTCTGCCCAGCTACAGGCTTCTGCACAGCTACAGGCTTCTGCCCATTCACAGGCTTCTGCCCAGGTACAGGCTTCTGTCCATTCACAAGCTTCTGCCCAGCTACAGGCTTCTGCCCAGCTACAGGCTTCTGCCCATTCACAGGCTTCTGCCCAGCTACAGGATTCTGCCCAGCTACAGGCTTCTGCCCATTCACAGGCTTCTGCCCAGCTACAGGCTTCTGCCCAGCTAGAGGCTTCTGCCCATTCACAGGCTTCTGCCCAGCTACAGGCTTCTGCCCAGCTACAGGCTTCTGCCCATTCACAGGCTTCTGCCCATTCACAGGCTTCTGCCCAGCTACAGGCTTCTGCCCAGCAACAGGCTTCTGCCCATTCACAGGCTTCTGCCCAGGTACAGGCTTCTGTCCATTCACAGGCTTCTGCCCAGCTACAGGCTTCTGCCCAGCTACAGGCTTCTGCCCATTCACAGGCTTCTGCCCAGTCACAGGCTTCTGCCCATTCACAGGCTTCTGCCCAGCTACAGGCTTCTGCCCATTCACAGGCTTCTGCCCAGCTACAGGCTTTTTTCCCAGCAACAGGCTTTTGCCTATTCACCGGCTTCTGCCCAGCTACAGGCTTTTGTCCCAGCAACAGGCTTTTGCCTATTCACCGGCTTCTGCCCAGCTACAGGCTTCTGCCTAGCTACAGGCTTCTGCCCAGCTACAGGCTTCTGCCAATTCACAGGCTTCTGTCCATTTACAGGCTTCTGACAAGCTACAAGCTTCTGCCCAGCTACAGGCTTCTGCCCATTCACAGGCTTCTGCCCAGCTACAGGCTTCTGCCCATTCAAAGGCTTCTGCCCATTCACAGGCTTCTGCACAGCTACAGGCTTCTGCACAGCTACAGGCTTCTGCCCATTCACAGGCTTCTGCCCAGGTACAGGCTTCTGCCCATTCACAGGCTTCTGCCCAGCTACAGGCTTTTGCCCAGCAACAGGCTTTTGCCCATTCACCGGCTTCTGCCCAGCTACAGGCTTCTGCCCAGCTACAGGCTTCTGCCCATTCACAGGCTTCTGCCCAGTCACAGGTATCTGCCCAGCTACAGGCTTCTGACCATTCACAGGCTTCTGCCCATTCACAGGCTTCTGCCCAGCTACAGGCTTTTGCCCAGCAACAGGCTTTTACCCATTCACCTGCTTCTGCCCAGCTACAGGCTTCTGCCCAGCTACAGGCTTCTGCCCATTCACAGGCTTCTGCCCAGTCACAGGCTTCTGCCCATTCACAGGCTTCTGCCCAGCTACAGGCTTCTGCCCAGCTACAGGCTTCTGCCCATTCACAGTCTTCTGTCCATTTACAGGCTTCTGCCAAGTTAGAGGCTTCTGCCCATTCACAGGCTTCTGCCCATTCACAGGCTTCTGCCCAGCTACAGGCTTCTGCACAGCTACAGGCTTCTGCCCATTCACAGGCTTCTGCCCAGGTACAGGCTTCTGTCCATTCACAGGCTTCTGCCCAGCTACAGGCTTCTGCCCAGCTACAGGCTTCTGTCCATTCACAGGCTTCTGCCCAGCTACAGGCTTCTGCCCAGCTACAGGCTTCTGCCCATTCACAGTCTTCTGCCCAGCTACAGTTTTATGCCCAGGTACAGGCTTCTGTCCATTCACAGGCTTCTGCCCAGCTACAGGCTTCTGCCCAGCTACAGGCTTCTGCCCATTCACAGGCTTCTGCCCATTCACAGGCTTCTGCACAGCTACAGGCTTCTGCCCATTCACAGGCTTCTGCCCAGCTACAGGCTTCTGCCCATTCACAGGCTTCTGCCCAGCTACAGGCTTCTGCCCATTCACAGGCTTCTGCCCAGCTACAGTTTTCTGCCCAGCTACAGGCTTCTGCCCATTCACAGGCTTCTGTCCAGCTACAGGCTTCTGCCCAGCTACAGGCTTCTGCCCATTCACAGGCTTCTGCCCATTCACAGGCTTCTGCCCATTCACAGGCTTCTGCCTAGCTACAGTTTTCTGCCCAGGTACAGGCTTCTGTCCATTCACAGGCTTCTGCCCAGCTACAGGCTTCTGCCCAGCTACAGGCTTCTGCCCATTCACAGGCTTCTGCCCAGCTACAGGCTTCTGCCCATTCACAGGCTTCTGCCCAGCTGCAGTTTTCTGCCCAGGTACAGGCTTCTGTCCATTCACAGGCTTCTGCCCAGCTACAAGCTTCTGCCCAGCTACAGGCTTCTGCCCATTCACAGGCTTCTGCCCAGCTACAGGCTTCTGCCCAGCTACAGTTTTCTGCCCAGGTACAGGCTTCTGTCCATTCACAGGCTTCTGCCCAGCTACAGGCTTCTGCCCAGCTACAGGCTTCTGCCCATTCACAGGCTTCTGCCCAGCTACAGGCTTCTGCCCAGCTACAGTTTTCTGCCCAGGTACAGGCTTCTGTCCATTCACAGGCTTCTGCCCAGCTACAGGCTTTTGCCCATTCACAAGCTTCTGCCCAGCTACAGGCTTTTACCCAGCAACAGGCTTTTGCCCATTCACCGGCTTCTGCCCAGCTACAGGCTTCTGCCCAGCTACAGGCTTCTGCCCAGCTACAGGCTTCTGTCCATTTACAGGCTTCTGACCAGCTACAAGCTTCTGCCCAGCTACAGGCTTCTGCCCATTCACAGGCTTCTGCCCAGCTACAGGCTTCTGCCCATTCACAGGCTTCTGTCCATTTACAGGCTTCTGCCCATTCACAGGCTTCTGGCCAGGTACAGGCTTCTGCCCATTCACAGGCTTCTGCCCATTCACAGGCTTCTGCCGAGCTACAGGCTTCTGCACAGCTACAGTTTTCTGCCCATTCACAGGCTTCTGCCCAGGTACAGGCTTCTGCCCATTCACAGGCTTCTGCTCAGCTACAGGCTTCTGCCCATTCACAGGCTTCTGCCCAGCTACAGTTTTCTGCCCAGGTACAGGCTTCTGTCCATTCACAGGCTTCTGCCCAGCTACAGGCTTCTGCCCAGCTACAGGCTTCTGCCCATTCACAGGCTTCTGCCCATTCACAGGCTTCTGCCCATTCACAGGCTTCTGCCCAGCTACAGGCTTCTGCCTATTCACAGGCTTCTGCCCAGCTACAGGCTTCTGCCCAGCTACAGTTTTCTGCCCAGATACAGGCTTCTGTCCATTCACAGGCTTCTGCCCACCTACAGGCTTCTGCCCAGCTACAGGCTTCTGCCCATTCACAGGCTTCTGCCCAACT
The DNA here is from genome assembly GCF_023375975.1 of Astyanax mexicanus. Taxonomy (NCBI): domain Eukaryota; kingdom Metazoa; phylum Chordata; class Actinopteri; order Characiformes; family Acestrorhamphidae; genus Astyanax; species Astyanax mexicanus. The sequence continues at coordinate 29,779,054 of NC_064424.1, read as the reverse complement.
ACAGGCTTCAGCCCAGCTACAGGCTTCTGCCCATTTACAGGCTTCTGCCCAGCTACAGGCTTCTGCCCAGCTACAGGCTTCTGCCCATTCACAGGCTTCTGCCCATTCACAGGCTTCTGCCCAGCTACAGGTTTTTGCCCATTCACAGGCTTCTGCCCAGCTACAGGCTTTTGCCCAGCAACAGGCTTTTGCCCATTCAACGGCTTCTTTCCAGCTACAGGCTTCTGCCCAGCTACAGGCTTCTGTCCATTTACAGGCTTCTGACCAGCTACAAGCTTCTGCCCAGCTATAGGCTTCTGCCCATTCACAGGCTTCTGCCCAGCTACAGGCTTCTGCCCAGCTACAGGCTTCTGCCCATTCACAGGCTTCTGTCCATTTACAGGCTTCTGCCCATTCACAGGCTTCTGGCCAGGTACAGGCTTCTGCCCATTCACAGGCTTCTGCCCATTCACAGGTTTCTGCCCAGCTACAGGCTTCTGCCCATTCACAGGCTTCTGCCCAGCTACAGGCTTCTGCACAGCTACAGGCTTCTGCCCATTCACAGGCTTCTGCCCAGGTACAGGCTTCTGCCCATTCACAGGCTTCTGCTCAGCTACAGGCTTCTGCCCATTCACAGGCTTCTGCCCAGCTACAGTTTTCTGCCCAGGTACAGGCTTCTGTCCATTCACAGGCTTCTGCCCAGCTACAGGCTTCTGCCCATTCACAGGCTTCTGCCCAGCTACAGGCTTCTGCCCATTCACAGGCTTCTGCCCAATCACAGGCTTCTGCCCAGCTACAGGCTTCTGCCCATTCACAGGCTTCTGCCCATTCACAGGCTTCTAGCCGGCTACAGGCTTTTGCCCATTCACAGGCTTCTGGCCAGGTACAGGCTTCTGCCCATTCACAGGCTTCTGGGCAGGTACAGGCTTCTGCCCATTCACAGGCTTCTGCCCAGTCACAGGTATCTGCCCAGCTACTGGCTTCTGACTATTCACAGGCTTCTGCCCATTCACAGGCTTCTGCCCAGCTACAGGCTTTTGCCCAGCAACAGGCTTTTGCCCATTCACCGGCTTCTGCCCAGCTACAGGCTTCTGCCCAGCTACAGGCTTCTGCCCATTCACAGGCTTCTGCCCAGCTACAGGCTTCTGCCCAGCTACAGGCTTCTGCCCATTCACAGGCTTCTGTCCATTTACAGGCTTCTGCCCAGCTAGAGGCTTCTGCTCATTAACAGGCTTCTGCCCAGCTACAGGCTTCTGCCCATTCACAGGCTTCTGCCCAGCTACAGTTTTCTGCCCAAGTACAGGCTTCTGTCCATTCACAGGCTTCTGCCCAGCTACAGGCTTCTGCCCAGCTACAGGCTTCTGCCCATTCACAGGCTTCTGCCCAGCTACAGCCTTCTGCCCAGCTACAGCCTTCTGCCCAGCTACAGGCTTCTGCCCATTCACAGGCTTCTGCCCAGCTACAGGCTTCTGCCCATTCACAGGCTTCTGTCCATTTACAGGCTTCTGCCCATTCACAGGCTTCTGGCCAGGTACAGGCTTCTGCCCATTCACAGGCTTCTGCCCATTCACAGGTTTCTGCCCAGCTACAGGCTTCTGCCCATTCACAGGCTTCTGCCCAGCTACAGGCTTCTGCACAGCTACAGTTTTCTGCCCATTCACAGGCTTCTGCCCAGGTACAGGCTTCTGCCCATTCACAGGCTTCTGCTCAGCTACAGGCTTCTGCCCATTCACAGGCTTCTGCCCAGCTACAGTTTTCTGCCCAGGTACAGGCTTCTGTCCATTCACAGGCTTCTGCCCAGCTACAGGCTTCTGCCCAGCTACAGGCTTCTGCCCATTCACAGGCTTCTGCCCATTCACAGGCTTCTGCCCATTCACAGGCTTCTGCCCAGCTACAGGCTTCTGCCCATTCACAGGCTTCTGCCCAGCTACAGGCTTCTGCCCAGCTACAGTTTTCTGCCCAGATACAGGCTTCTGTCCATTCACAGGCTTCTGCCCACCTACAGGCTTCTGCCCAGCTACAGGCTTCTGCCCATTCACAGGCTTCTGCCCAACTACAGGCTTCAGCCCAGCTACAGGCTTCTGCCCATTCACAGGCTTCTGCCCAGCTACAGGCTTCTGCCCAGCTACAGGCTTCTGCCCATTCACAGGCTTCTGCCCATTCACAGGCTTCTGCCCATTCACAGGCTTCTGCCCAGCTACAGGTTTTTGCCCATTCACAGGCTTCTGCCCAACTACAGGCTTTTGCCCAGCAACAGGCTTTTGCCCATTCAACGGCTTCTTTCCAGCTACAGGCTTCTGCCCAGCTACAGGCTTCTGTCCATTTACAGGCTTCTGACCAGCTACAAGCTTCTGCCCAGCTATAGGCTTCTGCCCATTCACAGGCTTCTGCCCAGCTACAGGCTTCTGCCCAGCTACAGGCTTCTGCCCATTCACAGGCTTCTGTCCATTTACAGGCTTCTGCCCATTCACAGGCTTCTGGCCAGGTACAGGCTTCTGCCCATTCACAGGCTTCTGCCCATTCACAGGTTTCTGCCCAGCTACAGGCTTCTGCCCATTCACAGGCTTCTGCCCAGCTACAGGCTTCTGCACAGCTACAGGCTTCTGCCCATTCACAGGCTTCTGCCCAGGTACAGGCTTCTGCCCATTCACAGGCTTCTGCTCAGCTACAGGCTTCTGCCCATTCACAGGCTTCTGCCCAGCTACAGTTTTCTGCCCAGGTACAGGCTTCTGTCCATTCACAGGCTTCTGCCCAGCTACAGGCTTCTGCCCATTCACAGGCTTCTGCCCAGCTACAGGCTTCTGCCCATTCACAGGCTTCTGCCCAATCACAGGCTTCTGCCCAGCTACAGGCTTCTGCCCATTCACAGGCTTCTGCCCATTCACAGGCTTCTAGCCGGCTACAGGCTTTTGCCCATTCACAGGCTTCTGGCCAGGTACAGGCTTCTGCCCATTCACAGGCTTCTGGGCAGGTACAGGCTTCTGCCCATTCACAGGCTTCTGCCCAGTCACAGGTATCTGCCCAGCTACTGGCTTCTGACCATTCACAGGCTTCTGCCCATTCACAGGCTTCTGCCCAGCTACAGGCTTTTGCCCAGCAACAGGCTTTTGCCCATTCACCGGCTTCTGCCCAGCTACAGGCTTCTGCCCAGCTACAGGCTTCTGCCCATTCACAGGCTTCTGCCCAGCTACAGGCTTCTGCCCAGCTACAGGCTTCTGCCCATTCACAGGCTTCTGTCCATTTACAGGCTTCTGCCCAGCTAGAGGCTTCTGCCCATTAACAGGCTTCTGCCCAGCTACAGGCTTCTGCCCATTCACAGGCTTCTGCCCAGCTACAGTTTTCTGCCCAAGTACAGGCTTCTGTCCATTCACAGGCTTCTGCCCAGCTACAGGCTTCTGCCCAGCTACAGGCTTCTGCCCATTCACAGGCTTCTGCCCAGCTACAGCCTTCTGCCCAGCTACAGGCTTCTGCCCATTCACAGGCTTCTGCCCAGCTACAGGCTTTTTTCCCAGCAACAGGCTTTTGCCCATTCACCGGCTTCTGCCCAGCTACAGGCATCTGCCCAGCTACAGTCTTCTGCCAATTCACAGGCTTCTGCCCAGCTACAGGCTTCTGCCCAGCTACAGGCTTCTGTCCATTTACAGGCTTCTGTCCATTTACAGGCTTCTGACAAGCTACAAGCTTCTGCCCAGCTACAGACTTCTGCCCATTCACAGGCTTCTGCCCAGCTACAGGCTTCTGCCCATTCACAGGCTTCTGTCCATTTACAGGCTTCTGCCCAGCTACAGGCTTCTGCCCATTCACAGGCTTCTGCCCAGATACAGGCTTCTGCCCAGCTACAGGCTTCTGCCCAGCTACAGGCTTCTGCCCATTCACAGGCTTCTGCCCAGCTACAGTTTTCTGCCCAGGTACAGGCTTCTGTCCATTCACAGGCTTCTGCTCACCTACAGGCTACTGCCCAGTTACAGGCTTCTGCCCATTCACAGGCTTCTGCCCAACTACAGGCTTCTGCCCAGCTACAGGCTTCTGCCCATTCACAGGCTTCTGCCCAGCTACAGGCTTCTGCCCAGCTACAGGCTTCTGCCCATTCACAGGCTTCTGCCCATTCACAGGCTTCTGCCCAGCTACAGGCTTCTGCCCATTCACAGGCTTCTGTCCATTCACAGGCTTCTGCCCAGCTACAGGCTTCTGCCCATTCACAGGCTTCTGCCCATTCACAGGCTTCTGCCCAGCTACAGGCTTTTGCCCATTTACAGGCTTCTGCCCAGCTACAGGCTTTTGCCCAGCAACAGGCTTTTGCCCATTCACTGGCTTCTGCCCAGCTACAGGCTTCTGCCCAGCTACAGGCTTCTGTCCATTTACAGGCTTCTGACCAGCTACAAGCTTCTGCCCAGCTACAGGCTTCTCCCCATTCACAGGCTTCTGCCCAGCTACAGGCTTCTGCCCAGCTACAGGCTTCTGCCCATTCACAGGCTTCTGTCCATTTACAGGCTTCTGCCCATTCACAGGCTTCTGGCCAGGTACAGGCTTCTGCCCATTCACAGGCTTCTGCCCATTCACAGGTTTCTGCCCAGCTACAGGCTTCTGCCCATTCACAGGCTTCTGCCCAGCTACAGGCTTCTGCACAGCTACAGGCTTCTGCCCATTCACAGGCTTCTGCCCAGGTACAGGCTTCTGCCCATTCACAGGCTTCTGCTCAGCTACAGGCTTCTGCCCATTCACAGGCTTCTGCCCAGCTACAGTTTTCTGCCCAGGTACAGGCTTCTGTCCATTCACAGGCTTCTGCCCAGCTACAGGCTTCTGCCCAGCTACAGGCTTCTGCCTATTCACAGGCTTCTGCCCAGCTACAGGCTTCTGCCCATTCACAGGCTTCTGCCCATTCACAGGCTTCTGCCCAGCTACAGGCTTCTGCCCATTCACAGGCTTCTGCCCAGCTACAGGCTTCTGCCCAGCTACAGGCTTCTGCCCATTCACAGGCTTCTGCCCAGCTACAGGCTTCTGCCCATTCACAGGCTTCTGCCCAGCTACAGTTTTCTGCCCAGGTACAGGCTTCTGTCCATTCACAGGCTTCTGCCCAGCTACAGGTTTCTGCCCAGCTACAGGCTTCTGCCCATTCACAGGCTCCTGCCCAGCTACAGGCTTCTGCCCAGCTACAGTTTTCTGCCCAGGTACAGGCTTCTGTCCATTCACAGGCTTCTGCCCACCTACAGGCTTCTGCCCAGCTACAGGCTTCTGCCCATTCACAGGCTTCTGCCCAGCTACAGGCTTCTGCCCATTCACAGGCTTCTGCCCATTCACAGGCTTCTGCCCAGCTACAGGCTTTTGCCCATTCACAGGCTTCTGCCCAGCTACAGGCTTTTTCCCAGCAACAGGCTTTTGCCCATTCACCGGCTTCTGCCCAGCTACAGGCTTCTGCCCAGCTACAGGCTTCTGTCCATTTACAGGCTTCTGACCAGCTACAAGCTTCTGCCCAGCTACAGGCTTCTTCCCATTCACAGGCTTCTGCCCAGCTACAGGCTTCTGCCCAGCTACAGGCTTCTGCCCATTCACAGGCTTCTGTCCATTTACAGGCTTCTGCCCATTCACAGGCTTCTGGCCAGGTACAGGCTTCTGCCCATTCACAAGCTTCTGCCCATTCACAGGTTTCTGCCCAGCTACAGGCTTCTGCCCATTCACAGGCTTCTGCCCAGCTACAGGCTTCTGCACAGCTACAGGCTTCTGCCCATTCACAGGCTTCTGCCCAGGTACAGGCTTCTGCCCAGGTACAGGCTTCTGCCCATTCACAGGCTTCTGCAAAGCTACAGGCTTCTGCCCATTCACAGGCTTCTGCCCAGCTACAGTTTTCTGCCCATTCACAGGCTTCTGTCCATTCACAGGCTTCTGCCCAGCTACAGGCTTCTGCCCAGCTACAGGCTTCTGCCCATTCACAGGCTTCTGCCCAGCTACAGGCTTCTGCCCATTCACAGGCTTCTGCCCATTCACAGGCTTCTGCCCAGCTACAGGCTTCTGCCCATTCACAGGCTTCTGCCCAGATACAAGCTTCTGCCCAGCTACAGGCTTCTGCCCATTCACAGGCTTCTGCCCAGCTACAGGCTTCTGCACAGCTACAGGCTTCTGCCCATTCACAGGCTTCTGCCCAGGTACAGGCTTCTGTCCATTCACAGGCTTCTGCCCAGCTACAGGCTTCTGCACAGCTACAGGCTTCTGCCCATTCACAGGCTTCTGCCCAGCTACAGGCTTCTGCCCAGCTACAGGCTACTGCCCATTCACAGGCTTGTGCCCAGCTACAGTTTTCTGCCCAGGTACAGGCTTCTGTCCATTCACAGGCTTCTGCCCACCTACAGGCTTCTGCCCAGCTACAGGCTTCTGCCAATTCACAGGCTTCTGCCCAGCTACAGGCTTCTGCCCATTCACAGGCTTCTGCACAGCTACAGGCTTCTGCCCAGCTACAGGCTTCTGCCCATTCACAGGCTTCTGCCCATTCACAGGCTTCTGCCCAGCTACAGGCTTCTGTACAGCTACAGGCTTCTGCCCATTCACAGGCTTCTGCCCAGGTACAGGCTTCTGCCCATTCACAGGCTTCTGCTCAGCTACAGGCTTCTGCCCATTCACAGGCTTCTGCCCAGCTACAGTTTTCTGCCCAGGTACAGGCTTCTGTCCATTCACAGGCTTCTGCCCAGCTACAGGCTTCTGCCCAGCTACAGGCTTCTGCCCAGCTACAGGCTTCTGCCCAGCTACAGGCTTCTGCCCAGCCACAGGCTTCTGCCCATTCACAGGCTTCTGCCCATTCACAGGCTTCTGCCCAGCTACAGGCTTCTGCCCAGCTACAGGCTTCTGCCCATTCACAGGCTTCTGCCCAGCTACAGGCTTCTGCCCATTCACAGGCTTCTGCCCAGCTACAGTTTTCTGCCCAGCTACAGGCTTCTGTCCATTCACAGGCTTCTGCCCAGCTACAGGCTTCTGCCCAGCTACAGGCTTCTGCCCATTCACAGGCTCCTGCCCAGCTACAAGCTTCTGCCCAGCTACAGGCTTCTGCCCATTCACAGGCTTCTGCCCAGCTACAGGCTTCTGCCCATTCACAGGCTTCTGCCCATTCACAGGCTTCTGCCCAGCTACAGGCTTCTGCACAGCTACAGGCTTCTGCCCATTCACAGGCTTCTGCCCAGCTACAGGCTTCTGTCCATTCACAGGCTTCTGCCCAGCTACAGGCTTCTGCCCATTCACAGGCTTCTGCCCAGCTACAGTTTTCTGCCCATTCACAGGCTTCTGCCCAGCTACAGTTTTCTGCCCAGGTACAGGCTTCTGCCCAGCTACAGGCTTCTGCCCATTCACAGGCTTCTGCCCAACTACAGGCTTCTGCCCAGCTACAGGCTTCTGCCCATTCACAGGCTTCTGCCCAGCTACAGGCTTCTGCCCAGCCACAGGCTTCTGCCCATTCACAGGCTTCTGCCCATTCACAGGCTTCTGCCCAGCTACAGGCTTTTGCCCATTCACAGGCTTCTGCCCAGCTACAGGCTTTTGCCCAGCAACAGGCTTTTCCCATTCACCGGCTTCTGCCCAGCTACAGGCTTCTGCCCAGCTACAGGCTTCTGCCAATTCACAGGCTTCTGCCCAGCTACAGGCTTCTGCCCAGCTACAGGCTTCTGTCCATTTACAGGCTTCTGTCCATTTACAGGCTTCTGACCAGCTACAAGCTTCTGCCCAGCTACAGCCTTCTGCCCAGCTACAGTTTTCTGCCCAGCTACAGGCTTATGCACAGCTACAGGCTTCTGCCCATTCACAGGCTTCTGCCCAGCTACAGGCTTCTGCCCATTCACAGGCTTCTGCTCAGCTACAGGCTTCTGCCCATTCACAGGCTTCTGCCCAGCTACAGTTTTCTGCCCAGGTACAGGCTTCTGTCCATTTACAGGCTTCTGCCCAGCTAGAGGCTTCTGCCCATTCACAGGCTTCTGCCCAGCTACAGGCTTCTGCCCAGCTACAGGCTTCTGCCCATTCTTAGGCTTCTGCCCAGCTACAGGCTTCTGCCCAGCTAAAGGCTACTGCCCATTCACAGGCTTCTGCACAGCTACAGTTTTCTGCCCAGGTAGAGGCTTCTGTCCATTCACAGGCTTCTGCCCACCTACAGGCTTCTTCCCAGCTACAGGCTTCTGCCCATTCACAGGCTTCTGCCCAGCTACAGGCTTCTGTCCATTTACAGGCTTCTGTCCATTTACAGGCTTCTGACCAGCTACAGGCTTCTGCCCAGCTACAGGCTTCTGCCATTCACAGGCTTCTGCCCAGCTACAGGCTTCTGCTCATTCACAGGCTTCTGCCCATTCACAGGCTTCTGCCCAGCTACAGGCTTCTGCACAGCTACAGGCTTCTGCCCATTCACAGGCTTCTGCCCAGGTACAGGCTTGTGTCCATTCACAGGTTTCTGCCCAGCTACAGGCTTCTGCCCATTCACAGGCTTCTGCCCAGCTACAGGCTTCTGCCCATTCACAGGCTTCTACCCAGCTACAGGCTTCTGCCCATTCACAGGCTTCTGTCCATTTACAGGCTTCTGCCCAGCTAGAGGCTTCTGCCCAGCTACAGGCTTCTGCCCATTCACAGGCTTCTGTCCATTTACAGGCTTCTGCCCAGCTAGAGGCTTCTGCCCATTCACAGGCTTCTGCCCAGCTACAGGCTTCTGCCCAGCTACAGGCTTCTGCCCATTCACAGGCTTCTGCCCAGCTACAGGCTTCTGCCCATTCACAGGCTTCTGCCCATTCACAGGCTTCTGCCCATTCACAGGCTTCTGCCCAGCTACAGGCTTCTGCACAGCTACAGGCTTCTGCCCATTCACAGGCTTCTGCCCAGGTACAGGCTTCTGCCCATTCACAGGCTTCTGCCCAGCTACAGGCTTCTACCCATTCACAGGCTTCTGCCCAGCTACAGGCTTCTGCCCAGCTACAGGCTTCTGCCCATTCAAACGCTTCTGCCCAGCTACAGGCTTCTGCCCAGCTACAGGCTTCTGCCCATTCACAGGCTTCTGCCCATTCACAGGCTTCTGCCCAGCAACAGGCCTCTGCCCAGCTACAGGCTTCTGCCAATTCACAGGCTTCTGCCCAGCTACAGGCTTCTGCCCAGCTACAGGTTTCTGTCCATTTACAGGCTTCTGTCCATTTACAGGCTTCTGACCAGCTACAAGCTTCTGCCCAGCTACAGGCTTCTGCCCATTCACAGGCTTCTGCCCAGCTACAGGCTTCTGCCCATTCACAGGCTTCTGCCCATTCACAGGCTTCTGCCCAGCTACAGGCTTCTGCACAGCTACAGGCTTCTGCCCATTCACAGGCTTCTGCCCAGGTACAGGCCTCTGTCCATTCACAGGCTTCTGCCCAGCTACAGGCTTCTGCCCATTCACAGGCTTCTGCCCAGCTACAGTTTTCTGCCCATTCACAGGCTTCTGCCCAGCTACAGTTTTCTGCCCAGGTACAGGCTTCTGCCCAGCTACAGGCTTCTGCCCATTCACAGGCTTCTGCCCAACTACAGGCTGCTGCCCAGCTACAGGCTTCTGCCCATTCACAGGCTTCTGCCCAGCTACAGGCTTCTGCCCAGCTACAGGCTTCTGCCCATTCACAGGCTTCTGCCCATTCACAGGCTTCTGCCCAGCTACAGGCTTTTGCCCATTCACAGGCTTCTGCCCAGCTACAGGCTTTTTGCCCAGCAACAGGCTTTTGCCCATTCACCGGCTTCTGCCCAGCTACAGGCTTCTGCCCAGCTACAGGCTTCTGCCAATTCAAAGGCTTCTGCCCAGCTACAGGCTACTGCCCATTCACAGGCTTCTGCCCAGCTACAGTTTTCTGCCCAAGTACAGGCTTCTGTCCATTCACAGGCTTCTGCCCACCTACAGGCTTCTGCCCAGCTACAGGCTTCTGCCCATTCACAGGCTTCTGCCCAGCTACAGGCTTCTGTCCATTTACAGGCTTCTGTCCATTTACAGGCTTCTGACCAGCTACAAGCTTCTGCCCAGCTACAGGCTTCTGCCCATTCACAGGCTTCTGCCCAGCTACAGGCTTCTGCCCATTCACAGGCTTCTGCCCATTCACAGGCTTCTGCCCAGCTACAGGCTTCTGCACAGCTACAGGCTTCTGCCCATTCACAGGCTTTTGCCCAGGTACAGGCTTCTGTCCATTCACAGGCTTCTGCCCAGCTACAGGCTTCTGCCCATTCACAGGCTTCTGCCCAGCTACAGTTTTCTGCCCATTCACAGGCTTCTGCCCAGCTACAGTTTTCTGCCCATGTACAGGCTTCTGCCCAGCTACAGTTTTCTGCCCAGGTACAGGCTTCTGCCCAGCTACAGGCTTCTGCCCATTCACAGGCTTCTGCCCAACTACAGGCTTCTGCCCAGCTACAGGCTTCTGCCCATTCACAGGCTTCTGCCCAGCTACAGGCTTCTGACCATTCACAGGCTTCTGCCCATTCACAGGCTTCTGCCCAGCTACAGGCTTTTGCCCATTCACAGGCTTCTACCCAGCTACAGGCTTTTGCCCAGCAACAGGCTTTTGCCCATTCACCGGCTTCTGCCCAGCTACAGGCTTCTGCCCAGCTACAGGCTTCTGCCAATTCACAGGCTTCTGCCCAGCTACAGGCTTCTGCCCAGCTACAGGCTTCTGTCCATTTACAGGCTTCTGTCCATTTACAGGCTTCTGACCAGCTACAAGCTTCTGCCCAGCTACAGGCTTCTGCCCAGCTACAGTTTTCTGCCCATCTACAGGCTTCTGCACAGCTACAGGCTTCTGCCCATTCACAGGCTTCTGCCCAGCTACAGGCTTCTGCCCATTCACAGGCTTCTGCCCATTCACAGGCTTCTGCCCAGCTACAGGCTTCTGCCCGTTCACAGGCCTCTGCCCAGGTACAGGCTTCTGCCCATTCACAGGCTTCTGCCCAGCTACAGGCTTCTGCCCAGCTACAGGCTTCTGCCCATTCACAGGCTTCTGCCCAGCTACAGGCTTCTGCCCAGCTACAGGCTTCTGCCAATTCACAGGCTTCTGCCCAGCTACAGTTTTCTGCCCAGGTACAGGCTTCTGTCCATTCACAGGCTTCTGCCCACCTACAGGCTTCTGCCCAGCTACAGGCTTCTGCCCATTCACAGGCTTCTGCCCAGCTACAGGCTTCTGCCCATTCACAGGCTTCTGCCCATTCACAGGCTTCTGCCCAGCTACAGGCTTCTGCACAGCTACAGGCTTCTGCCCGTTCACAGGCATCTGCCCAGGTACAGGCTTCTGCCCATTCACAGGCTTCTGCTCAGCTACAGGCTTCTGCCCATTCACAGGCTTCTGCCCAGCTACAGTTTTCTTTCCAGCTACAGGCTTCTGCCCATTCACAGGCTTCTGCCCAGCTACAGGCTTCTGCCCATTCACAGGCTTCTGCCCAGCTACAGGCTTCTGCCCAGCTACAGGCTTCTGCCCAGCTACAGGCTTCTGCCCATTCACAGGCTTCTGCCCAGCTACAGGCTTCTGCCCAGCTACAGGCTTCTGCCCATTCACAGGCTTCTGCCCAGTCACAGGTATCTGCCCAGCTACAGGCTTTTGACCATTCACAGGCTTCTGCCCATTCACAGGCTTCTGCCCAGCTACAGGCTTTTGCCCAGCAACAGGCTTTTGCCCATTCACCGGCTTCTGCCCAGCTACAGGCTTCTGCCCAGCTACAGGCTTCTGCCCATTTACAGGCTTCTGCCCAGCTACAGGCTTCTGCCCAGCTACAGGCTTCTGCCCATTCACAGGCTTCTGTCCATTTACAGGCTTCTGCCCATTTACAGGCTTCTGCCCAGCTACAGGCTTCTGCCCAGCTACAGGCTTCTGCCCATTCACAGGCTTCTGTCCATTTACAGGCTTCTGCCCAGGTACAGTTTTCTGCCCAGCTACAGGCTTCTGCCCATTCACAGGCTTCTGCCCAGCTACAGGCTTCTGCCCATTCACAGGCTTCTGCCCAGCTACAGGCTTCTGCCCAGCTACAGGCTTCTGCCCAGCTACAGGCTTCTGCCCATTCACAGGCTTCTGCCCAGCTACAGGCTTCTGCCCAGCTACAGGCTTCTGCCCATTCACAGGCTTCTGCCCATTCACAGGCTTCTGCCCAGCTACAGGCTTTTGCCCATTCACAGGCTTCTGGCCAGGTACAGGCTTCTGTCCATTCACAGGCTTCTGGCCAGGTACAGGCTTCTGCCCATTCACAGGCTTCTGCCCAGTCACAGGCTTTTGCCCATTCACAGGCTTCTGCCCAGCTACAGGCTTTTGCCCAGCAACAGGCTTTTGCCCATTCACCGGCTTCTGCCCAGCTACTGGCTTCTGCCCAGCTACAGGCTTCTGTCCATTTACAGGCTTCTGTCCATTTACAGGCTTCTGACCAGCTACAAGCTTCTGCCCAGCTACAGGCTTCTGCCCATTCACAGGCTTCTGCCCAGCTACAGGCTTCTGCCCATTCACAGGCTTCTGCCCAGCTACAGGCTTCTGCCCAGCTACAGGCTTCTGCCCATTCACAGGCGTCTGTCCATTTACAGGCTTCTGCCCAGCTAGAGGCTTCTGCCCATTCACAGGCTTCTGCCCAGCTACAGGCTTCTGCCCAGCTACAGGCTTCTGCCCATTCACAGGCTTCTGCCCAGCTACAGGCTTCTGCCCAGCTACAGGCTTCTGCCCATTCACAGGCTTCTGCCAAGCTACAGGCTTCTGCACAGCTACAGGCTTCTGTCCATTTACAGGTTTCTGCCCATTCACAGGCTTCTGCCCAGCTACAGGCTTCTGCCCAGGTAAAGGCTTCTGCCCATTCACAGGCTTCTGCCCATTCACAGGCTTCTGTCCATTTACAGGTTTCTGCCCATTCACAGGCTTCTGCTCAGCTACAGGCTTCTGCCCATTCACAGGCTTCTGCCCAGCTACAGTTTTCTGCCTAGGTACAGGCTTCTGTCCATTCACAGGCTTCTGCCCAGCTACAGGCTTCTGCCCAGCTACAGGCTTCTGCCCATTCACAGGCTTCTGCCCATTCACAGGCTTCTGCCCAGCTACAGGCTTCTGCCCAGCTACAGGCTTCTGCCCATTCACAGGCTTCTGTCCATTTACAGGCTTCTGCCCAGCTAGAGGCTTCTGCCCATTCAGAGGCTTCTGCCCAGCTACAGGCTTCTGCCCATTCACAGGCTTCTGCCTAGCTACAGTTTTCTGCCCAGGTACAGGCTTCTGTCCATTCACAGGCTTCTGCCCAGCTACAGGCTTCTGCCCAGCTACAGGCTTCTGCCCATTCACAGGCTTCTGCCCAGCTACAGGCTTCTGCCAATTCACAGGCTTCTGCCCAGCTGCAGTTTTCTGCCCAGGTACAGGCTTCTGTCCATTCACAGGCTTCTGCCCAGCTACAAGCTTCTGCCCAGCTACAGGCTTCTGCCCATTCACAGGCTTCTGCCCAGCTACAGGCTTCTGCCCAGCTACAGTTTTCTGCCCAGGTACAGGCTTCTGTCCATTCACAGGCTTCTGCCCAGCTACAGGCTTCTGCCCAGCTACAGGCTTCTGCCCATTCACAGGCTTCTGCCCAGCTACAGGCTTCTGCCCAGCTACAGTTTTCTGCCCAGGTACAGGCTTCTGTCCATTCACAGGCTTCTGCCCAGCTACAGGCTTTTGCCCATTCACAAGCTTCTGCCCAGCTACAGGCTTTTACCCAGCAACAGGCTTTTGCCCATTCACCGGCTTCTGCCCAGCTACAGGCTTCTGCCCAGCTACAGGCTTCTGCCCAGCTACAGGCTTCTGTCCATTTACAGGCTTCTGACCAGCTACAAGCTTCTGCCCAGCTACAGGCTTCTGCCCATTCACAGGCTTCTGCCCAGCTACAGGCTTCTGCCCATTCACAGGCTTCTGTCCATTTACAGGCTTCTGCCCATTCACAGGCTTCTGGCCAGGTACAGGCTTCTGCCCATTCACAGGCTTCTGCCCATTCACAGGTTTCTGCCCAGCTACAGGCTTCTGCCCATTCACAGGCTTCTGCCCAGCTACAGGCTTCTGCACAGCTACAGTTTTCTGCCCATTCACAGGCTTCTGCCCAGGTACAGGCTTCTGCCCATTCACAGGCTTCTGCTCAGCTACAGGCTTCTGCCCATTCACAGGCTTCTGCCCAGCTACAGTTTTCTGCCCAGGTACAGGCTTCTGTCCATTCACAGGCTTCTGCCCAGCTACAGGCTTCTGCCCAGCTACAGGCTTCTGCCCATTCACAGGATTCTGCCCATTCACAGGCTTCTGCCCATTCACAGGCTTCTGCCCAGCTACAGGCTTCTGCCCATTCACAGGCTTCTGCCCAGCTACAGGCTTCTGCCCAGCTACAGTTTTCTGCCCAGGTACAGGCTTCTGTCCATTCACAGGCTTCTGCCCACCTACAGGCTTCTGCCCAGCTACAGGCTTCTGCCCATTCACAGGCTTCTGCCCAACTACAGGCTTCTGCCCAGCTACAGGCTTCTGCCCATTCCCAGGCTTCTGCCCAGCTACAGGCTTCTGCCCAGCTACAGGCTTCTGCCCATTCACAGGCTTCTGCCCATTCACAGGCTTCTGCCCAGATACAGGTTTTTGCCCATTCACAGGCTTCTGCCCAGCTACAGGCTTTTGCCCAGCAACAGGCTTTTGCCCATTCACCGGCTTCTTTCCAGCTACAGGCTTCTGCCCAGCTACAGGCTTCTGTACATTTACAGGCTTCTGACCAGCTACAAACTTCTGCCCAGCTATAGGCTTCTGCCCATTCACAGGCTTCTGCTCAGCTACAGGCTTCTGCCCAGCTACAGGCTTCTGCCCATTCACAGGCTTCTGTCCATTTACAGGCTTCTGCCCATTCACAGGCTTCTGGCCAGGTACAGGCTTCTGCCCATTCACAGGCTTCTGCCCATTCACAGGTTTCTGCCCAGCTACAGGCTTCTGCCCATTCACAGGCTTCTGCACAGCTACAGGCTTCTGCACAGCTACAGGCTTCTGCCCATTCACAGGCTTCTGCCCAGGTACAGGCTTCTGCCCATTCACAGGCTTCTGCTCAGCTACAGGCTTCTGCCCATTCACAGGCTTCTGCCCATTCACAGGCTTCTGCCCAGCTACAGGCTTCTGCCCATTCACAGGCTTCTGCCCAGCTACAGGCTTCTGCCCAGCTACAGTTTTCTGCCCAGGTACAGGCTTCTGTCCATTCACAGGCTTCTGCCCACCTACAGGCTTCTGCCCAGCTACAGGCTTCTGCCCATTCACAGGCTTCTGCCCAACTACAGGCTTCTGCCCAGCTACAGGCTTCTGCCCATTCACAGGCTTCTGCCCAGCTACAGGCTTCTGCCCAGCTACAGGCTTCTGCCCATTCACAGGCTTCTGCCCATTCACAGGCTTCTGCCCAGCTACAGGTTTTTGCCCATTCACAGGCTTCTGCCCAGCTACAGGCTTTTGCCCAGCAACAGGCTTTTGCCCATTCACCGGCTTCTTTCCAGCTACAGGCTTCTGCCCAGCTACAGGCTTCTGTCCATTTACAGGCTTCTGACCAGCTACAAGCTTCTGCCCAGCTATAGGCTTCTGCCCATTCACAGGCTTCTGCCCAGCTACAGGCTTCTGCCCAGCTACAGGCTTCTGCCCATTCACAGGCTTCTGTCCATTTACAGGCTTCTGCCCATTCACAGGCTTCTGGCCAGGTACAGGCTTCTGCCCATTCACAGGCTTCTGCCCATTCACAGGTTTCTGCCCAGCTACAGGCTTCTGCCCATTCACAGGCTTCTGCCCAGCTACAGGCTTCTGCACAGCTACAGGCTTCTGCCCATTCACAGGCTTCTGCCCAGGTACAGGCTTCTGCCCATTCACAGGCTTCTGCTCAGCTACAGGCTTCTGCCCATTCACAGGCTTCTGCCCAGCTACAGTTTTCTGCCCAGGTACAGGCTTCTGTCCATTCACAGGCTTCTGCCCAGCTACAGGCTTCTGCCCATTCACAGGCTTCTGCCCAGCTACAGGCTTCTGCCCATTCACAGGCTTCTGCCCATTCACAGGCTTCTGCCCAGCTACAGGCTTCTGCCCATTCACAGGCTTCTGCCCATTCACAGGCTTCTAGCCGGCTACAGGCTTTTGCCCATTCACAGGCTTCTGGCCAGGTACAGGCTTCTGCCCATTCACAGGCTTCTGGGCAGGTACAGGCTTCTGCCCATTCACAGGCTTCTGCCCAGTCACAGGTATCTACCCAGCTACTGGCTTCTGACCATTCACAGGCTTCTGCCCATTCACAGGCTTCTGCCCAGCTACAGGCTTTTGCCCAGCAACAGGCTTTTGCCCATTCACCGGCTTCTGCCCAGCTACAGGCTTCTGCCCAGCTACAGGCTTCTGCCCATTCACAGGCTTCTGCCCAGCTACAGGCTTCTGCCCAGCTACAGGCTTCTGCCCATTCACAGGCTTCTGTCCATTTACAGGCTTCTGCCCAGCTAGAGGCTTCTGCCCATTTACAGGCTTCTGCCCAGCTACAGGCTTCTGCCCATTCACAGGCTTCTGCCCAGCTACAGTTTTCTGCCCAAGTACAGGCTTCTGTCCATTCACAGGCTTCTGCCCAGCTACAGGCTTCTGCCCAGCTACAGGCTTCTGCCCATTCACAGGCTTCTGCCCAGCTACAGCCTTCTGCCCAGCTACAGGCTTCTGCCCATTCACAGGCTTCTGCCCAGCTACAGGCTTTTTTCCCAGCAACAGGCTTTTGCCCATTCACCGGCTTCTGCCCAGCTACAGGCATCTGCCCAGCTACAGTCTTCTGCCAATTCACAGGCTTCTGCCCAGCTACAGGCTTCTGCCCAGCTACAGGCTTCTGTCCATTTACAGGCTTCTGTCCATTTACAGGCTTCTGACAAGCTACAAGCTTCTGCCCAGCTACAGGCTTCTGCCCATTCACAGGCTTCTGCCCAGCTACAGGCTTCTGCCCATTCACAGGCTTCTGTCCATTTACAGGCTTCTGCCCAGCTACAGGCTTCTGCCCATTCACAGGCTTCTGCCCAGATAAAGGCTTCTGCCCAGCTACAGGCTTCTGCCCAGCTACAGGCTTCTGCCCATTCACAGGCTTCTGCCCAGCTACAGTTTTCTGCCCAGGTACAGGCTTCTGTCCATTCACAGGCTTCTGCTCACCTACAGGCTACTGCCCAGTTACAGGCTTCTGCCCATTCACAGGCTTCTGCCCAACTACAGGCTTCTGCCCAGCTACAGGCTTCTGCACAGCTACAGGCTTCTGCCCATTCACAGGCTTCTGCCCAGGTACAGGCTTCTGCCCATTCACAGGCTTCTGCCCATTCACAGGCTTCTGCCCAGCTACAGGCTTCTGCCCATTCACAGGCTTCTGCCCAGCAACAGGCTTCTGCCCAGCTACAGGCTTCTGCCCATTCACAGGCTTCTGCCCAGCTACAGTTTTCTGCCCAGGTACAGGCTTCTGTCCATTCACAGGCTTCTGCCCAGCTACAGGCTTCTGCCCAGCTACAGGCTTCTGCCCATTCACAGGCTCCTGCCCAGCTACAGGTTTCTGCCCAGCTACAGTTTTCTGCCCAGGTACAGGCTTCTGTCCATTCACAGGCTTCTGCCCACCTACAGGCTTCTGCCCAGCTACAGGCTTCTGCCCATTCACAGGCTTCTGCCCAGCTACAGGCTTTTTTCCCAGCAACAGGCTTTTGCCCATTCACCGGCTTCTGCCCAGCTACAGGCATCTGCCCAGCTACAGTCTTCTGCCAATTCACAGGCTTCTGCCCAGCTACAGGCTTCTGCCCAGCTACAGGCTTCTGTCCATTTACAGGCTTCTGTCCATTTACAGGCTTCTGACAAGCTACAAGCTTCTGCCCAGCTACAGGCTTCTGCCCATTCACAGGCTTCTGCCCAGCTACAGGCTTCTGCCCATTCACAGGCTTCTGTCCATTTACAGGCTTCTGCCCAGCTACAGGCTTCTGCCCATTCACAGGCTTCTGCCCAGATAAAGGCTTCTGCCCAGCTACAGGCTTCTGCCCAGCTACAGGCTTCTGCCCATTCACAGGCTTCTGCCCAGCTACAGTTTTCTGCCCAGGTACAGGCTTCTGTCCATTCACAGGCTTCTGCTCACCTACAGGCTACTGCCCAGTTACAGGCTTCTGCCCATTCACAGGCTTCTGCCCAACTACAGGCTTCTGCCCAGCTACAGGCTTCTGCCCATTCACAGGCTTCTGCCCAGCTACAGGCTTCTGCCCAGCTACAGGCTTCTGCCCATTCACAGGCTTCTGCCCATTCACAGGCTTCTGCCCAGCTACAGGCTTCTGCCCATTCACAGGCTTCTGTCCATTCACAGGCTTCTGCCCAGCTACAGGCTTCTGCCCATTCACAGGCTTCTGCCCATTCACAGGCTTCTGCCCAGCTACAGGCTTTTGCCCATTTACAGGCTTCTGCCCAGCTACAGGCTTTTGCCCAGCAACAGGCTTTTGCCCATTCACTGGCTTCTGCCCAGCTACAGGCTTCTGCCCAGCTACAGGCTTCTGTCCATTTACAGGCTTCTGACCAGCTACAAGCTTCTGCCCAGCTACAGGCTTCTGCCCATTCACAGGCTTCTGCCCAGCTACAGGCTTCTGCCCAGCTACAGGCTTCTGCCCATTCACAGGCTTCTGTCCATTTACAGGCTTCTGCCCATTCACAGGCTTCTGGCCAGGTACAGACTTCTGCCCATTCACAGGCTTCTGCCCATTCACAGGTTTCTGCCCAGCTACAGGCTTCTGCCCATTCACAGGCTTCTGCCCAGCTACAGGCTTCTGCACAGCTACAGGCTTCTGCCCATTCACAGGCTTCTGCCCAGGTACAGGCTTCTGCCCATTCACAGGCTTCTGCCCATTCACAGGCTTCTGCCCAGCTACAGGCTTCTGCCCATTCACAGGCTTCTGCCCAGCAACAGGCTTCTGCCCAGCTACAGGCTTCTGCCCATTCACAGGCTTCTGCCCAGCTACAGTTTTCTGCCCAGGTACAGGCTTCTGTCCATTCACAGGCTTCTGCCCAGCTACAGGCTTCTGCCCAGCTACAGGCTTCTGCCCATTCACAGGCTCCTGCCCAGCTACAGGTTTCTGCCCAGCTACAGTTTTCTGCCCAGGTACAGGCTTCTGTCCATTCACAGGCTTCTGCCCACCTACAGGCTTCTGCCCAGCTACAGGCTTCTGCCCATTCGCAGGCTTCTGCCCAACTACAGGCTTCTGCCCAGCTACAGGCTTCTGCCCATTCACAGGCTTCTGCCCAGCTACAGGCTTCTGCCCAGCTACAGGCTTCTGCCCATTCACAGGCTTCTGCCCATTCACAGGCTTCTGCCCAGCTACAGGCTTTTGCCCATTCACAGGCTTCTGCCCAGCTACAGGCTTTTGCCCAGCAACATGCTTTTGCCCATTCACCGGCTTCTGCCCAGCTACAGGCTTCTGCACAGCTACAGGCTTCTGTCCATTTACAGGCTTCTGACCAGCTACAAGCTTCTGCCCAGCTACAGGCTTCTTCCCATTCACAGGCTTCTGCCCAGCTACAGGCTTCTGCCCAGCTACAGGCTTCTGCCCATTCACAGGCTTCTGTCAATTTACAGGCTTCTGCCCATTCACAGGCTTCTGGCCAGGTACAGGCTTCTGCCCATTCACAGGCTTCTGCCCATTCACAGGTTTCTGCCCAGCTACAGGCTTCTGCCCATTCACAGGCTTCTGCCCAGCTACAGGCTTCTGCACAGCTACAGGCTTCTGCCCATTCACAGGCTTCTGCCCAGGTACAGGCTTCTGCCCAGGTACAGGCTTCTGCCCATTCACAGGCTTCTGCAAAGCTACAGGCTTCTGCCCATTCACAGGCTTCTGCCCAGCTACAGTTTTCTGCCCATTCATAGGCTTCTGTCCATTCACAGGCTTCTGCCCAGCTACAGGCTTCTGCCCAGCTACAGGCTTCTGCCCATTCACAGGCTTCTGCCCATTCACAGGCTTCTGCCCAGCTACAGGCTTCTGCCCATTCACAGGCTTCTGCCCATTCACAGGCTTCTGCCCAGCTACAGGCTTCTGCCCATTCACAGGCTTCTGCCCAGCTACAGGCTTCTGCACAGCTACAGGCTTCTGCCCATTCACAGGCTTCTGCCCAGGTACAGGCTTCTGTCCATTCACAGGCTTCTGCCCAGCTACAGGCTTCTGCACAGCTACAGGCTTCTGCCCATTCACAGGCTTCTGCCCAGCTACAGGCTTCTGCCCAGCTACAGGCTACTGCCCATTCACAGGCTTGTGCCCAGCTACAGTTTTCTGCCCAGGTACAGGCTTCTGTCCATTCACAGGCTTCTGCCCACCTACAGGCTTCTGCCCAGCTACAGGCTTCTGCCCATTCACAGGCTTCTGCCCAGCTACAGGCTTCTGCCCATTCACAGGCTTCTGCCCAGCTACAGGCTTCTGCCCAGCTACAGGCTTCTGCCCATTCACAGGCTTCTGTCCATTCACAGGCTTCTGCCCAGCTACAGGCTTCTGCACAGCTACAGGCTTCTGCCCATTCACAGGCTTCTGCCCAGGTACAGGCTTCTGCCCATTCACAGGCTTCTGCTCAGCTACAGGCTTCTGCCCATTCACAGGCTTCTGCCCATTCACAGGCTTCTGCTCAGCTACAGGCTTCTGCCCATTCACAGGCTTCTGCCCAGCTACAGTTTTCTGCCCAGGTACAGGCTTCTGTCCATTCACAGGCTTCTGCCCAGCTACAGGCTTCTGCCCAGCTACAGGCTTCTGCCCAGCTATAGGCTTCTGCCCAGCCACAGGCTTCTGCCCATTCACAGGCTTCTGCCCATTCACAGGCTTCTGCCCAGCTACAGGCTTCTGCCCAGCTACAGGCTTCTGCCCATTCACAGGCTTCTGCCCAGCTACAGGCTTCTGCCCATTCACAGGCTTCTGCCCAGCTACAGTTTTCTGCCCAGGTACAGGCTTCTGTCCATTCACAGGCTTCTGCCCAGCTACAGGCTTCTGCCCAGCTACAGGCTTCTGCCCATTCACAGGCTCCTGCCCAGCTACAAGCTTCTGCCCAGCTACAGGCTTCTGCCCATTCACAGGCTTCTGCCCAGCTACAGGCTTCTGCCCATTCACAGGCTTCTGCCCATTCACAGGCTTCTGCCCAGCTACAGGCTTCTGCACAGCTACAGGCTTCTGCCCATTCACAGGCTTCTGCCCAGCTACAGGCTTCTGTCCATTCACAGGCTTCTGCCAAGCTACAGGCTTCTGCCCATTCACAGGCTTCTGCCCAGCTACAGTTTTCTGCCCATTCACAGGCTTCTGCCCAGCTACAGGCTTCTGCCCATTCACAGGCTTCTGCCCAGCTACAGGCTTCTGTCCATTCACAGGCTTCTGCCCAACTACAGGCTTCTTCCCAGCTACAGGCTTCTGCCCATTCACAGGCTTCTGCCCAGCTACAGGCTTCTGCCCAGCCACAGGCTTCTGCCCATTCACAGGCTTCTGCCCATTCACAGGCTTCTGCCCAGCTACAGGCTTTTGCCCATTCACAGGCTTCTGCCCAGCTACAGGCTTTTGCCCAGCAACAGGCTTTTCCCATTCACCGGCTGCTGCCCAGCTACAGGCTTCTGCCCAGCTACAGGCTTCTGCCAATTCACAGGCTTCTGCCCAGCTACAGGCTTCTGCCCAGCTACAGGCTTCTGTCCATTTACAGGCTTCTGTCCATTTACAGGCTTCTGACCAGCTACAAGCTTCTGCCCAGCTACAGCCTTCTGCCCAGCTACAGTTTTCTGCCCAGCTACAGGCTTATGCACAGCTACAGGCTTCTGCCCATTCACAGGCTTCTGCCCAGCTACAGGCTTCTGCCCATTCACAGGCTTCTGCTCAGCTACAGGCTTCTGCCCATTCACAGGCTTCTGCCCAGCTACAGTTTTCTGCCCAGGTACAGGCTTCTGTCCATTTACAGGCTTCTGCCCAGCTAGAGGCTTCTGCCCATTCACAGGCTTCTGCCCAGCTACAGGCTTCTGCCCAGCTACAGGCTTCTGCCCATTCTTAGGCTTCTGCCCAGCTACAGGCTTCTGCCCAGCTACAGGCTACTGCCCATTCACAGGCTTCTGCACAGCTACAGTTTTCTGCCCAGGTAGAGGCTTCTGTCCATTCACAGGCTTCTGCCCACCTACAGGCTTCTTCCCAGCTACAGGCTTCTGCCCATTCACAGGCTTCTGCCCAGCTACAGGCTTCTGTCCATTTACAGGCTTCTGTCCATTTACAGGCTTCTGACCAGCTACAAGCTTCTGCCCAGCTACAGGCTTCTGCCCATTCACAGGCTTCTGCCCAGCTACAGGCTTCTGCCCATTCACAGGCTTCTGCCCATTCACAGGCTTCTGCCCAGCTACAGGCTTCTGCACAGCTACAGGCTTCTGCCCATTCACAGGCTTCTGCCCAGGTACAGGCTTGTGTCCATTCACAGGCTTCTGCCCAGCTACAGGCTTCTGCCCATTCACAGGCTTCTGCCCAGCTACAGGCTTCTGCCCATTCACAGGCTTCTACCCAGCTACAGGCTTCTGCCCATTCACAGGCTTCTGTCCATTTACAGGCTTCTGCCCAGCTAGAGGCTTCTGCCCAGCTACAGGCTTCTGCCCATTCACAGGCTTCTGTCCATTTACAGGCTTCTGCCCAGCTACAGGCTTCTGCCCATTCACAGGCTTCTGCCCAGCTACAGGCTTCTGCCCAGCTACAGGCTTCTGCCCATTCACAGGCTTCTGCCCAGCTACAGGCTTCTGCCCATTCACAGGCTTCTGCCCATTCACAGGCTTCTGCCCAGCTACAGGCTTCTGCACAGCTACAGGCTTCTGCCAATTCACAGGCTTCTGCCCAGGTACAGGCTTCTGCCCATTCACAGGCTTCTGCCCAGCTACAGGCTTCTGCCCATTCACAGGCTTCTGCCCAGCTACAGGCTTCTGCCCAGCTACAGGCTTCTGCCCATTCAAACGCTTCTGCCCAGCTACAGGCTTCTGCCCAGCTACAGGCTTCTGCCCATTCACAGGCTTCTGCCCATTCACAGGCTTCTGCCCAGCTACAGGCCTCTGCCCAGCTACAGGCTTCTGCCAATTCACAGGCTTCTGCCCAGCTACAGGCTTCTGCCCAGCTACAGGCTTCTGTCCATTTACAGGCTTCTGTCCATTTACAGGCTTCTGACCAGCTACAAGCTTCTGCCCAGCTACAGGCTTCTGCCCATTCACAGGCTTCTGCCCAGCTACAGGCTTCTGCCCATTCACAGGCTTCTGCCCATTCACAGGCTTCTGCCCAGCTACAGGCTTCTGCACAGCTACAGGCTTCTGCCCATTCACAGGCTTCTGCCCAGGTACAGGCCTCTGTCCATTCACAGGCTTCTGCCCAGCTACAGGCTTCTGCCCATTCACAGGCTTCTGCCCAGCTACAGTTTTCTGCCCATTCACAGGCTTCTGCCCAGCTACAGTTTTCTGCCCAGGTACAGGCTTCTGCCCAGCTACAGGCTTCTGCCCATTCACAGGCTTCTGCCCAACTACAGGCTGCTGCCCAGCTACAGGCTTCTGCCCATTCACAGGCTTCTGCCCAGCTACAGGCTTCTGCCCAGCTACAGGCTTCTGCCCATTCACAGGCTTCTGCCCATTCACAGGCTTCTGCCCAGCTACAGGCTTTTGCCCATTCACAGGCTTCTGCCCAGCTACAGGCTTTTGCCCAGCAACAGGCTTTTGCCCATTCACCGGCTTCTGCCCAGCTACAGGCTTCTGCCCAGCTACAGGCTTCTGCCAATTCACAGGCTTCTGCCCAGCTACAGGCTTCTGCCCAGCTACAGGCTTCTGCCCATTCACAGGCTTCTGCCCATTCACAGGCTTCTGCCCAGCTACAGGCTTCTGTCCATTTACAGGCTTCTGTCCATTTACAGGCTTCTGACCAGCTACAAGCTTCTGCCCAGCTACAGGCTTCTGCCCATTCACAGGCTTCTGCCCAGCTACAGGCTTCTGCCCATTCACAGGCTTCTGCCCATTCACAGGCTTCTGCCCAGCTACAGGCTTCTGC
Source organism: Astyanax mexicanus (assembly GCF_023375975.1). NCBI lineage: Eukaryota > Metazoa > Chordata > Actinopteri > Characiformes > Acestrorhamphidae > Astyanax > Astyanax mexicanus. The sequence continues at coordinate 29,755,101 of NC_064424.1, read as the reverse complement.
ACAGCTACAGGCTTCTGCCCATTCACAGGCTTTTGCCCAGGTACAGGCTTCTGTCCATTCACAGGCTTCTGCCCAGCTACAGGCTTCTGCCCATTCACAGGCTTCTGCCCAGCTACAGTTTTCTGCCCATTCACAGGCTTCTGCCCAGCTACAGTTTTCTGCCCAGGTACAGGCTTCTGCCCAGCTACAGTTTTCTGCCCAGGTACAGGCTTCTGCCCAGCTACAGGCTTCTGCCCATTCACAGGCTTCTGCCCAACTACAGGCTTCTGCCCAGCTACAGGCTTATGCCCATTCACAGGCTTCTGCCCAGCTACAGGCTTCTGACCATTCACAGGCTTCTGCCCATTCACAGGCTTCTGCCCAGCTACAGGCTTTTGCCCATTCACAGGCTTCTACCCAGCTACAGGCTTTTGCCCAGTGTGGTGTCTTCTCTTGATGGATGGTTCTTGAAGAAATGAAACTTAACACACTGTCTTCTAGTTTTATCAATCAGGTTAAGTTTATTATATAACAGAGTTTCAGAAGATACAGTGGAGAGATGAGTTGTCCTAATTCACGGTGTCTGAAGCTCTCTCCCTCCGTCTCTCTTTGTTCCCAGAGTATTTATACGTTAAGATCAACGCGTATCACGTTTCTTTACCATAAACGGACATGTATGTTTTCTAGGCGTGAGTCCAACAATTTTTAACGTAAAACAGATGTAATGGTGTTTTTCCTGCTCTTGGCCCAACATTCCACCATCTCTCAGAGGACCCTCACTCCAGACAGACAGACTCCTTATACAATTTTACCATTGTAATACACCACATATTCCCCCCTGACGAGACTCCTAAGAGGCTCGGACCAAAGAGAAAGAACATATGCCATGGAACATAGAAAACAACCTACCATTCCTTCTAGCGGCGTTGGTTGCAACACCAAATTTGTGGAGTGTGAGAGCGAAAACCTACCAGGCAGCTGACACGTCTGAAAATTCCTTCAATCACTCAAGGTAGGATAAAACTCACTCACGATCCCTCTGCCCTAGGCGACCACCAAAACAGTACTCCAGCCCAATCAAAGGATAAGGAATGGGTTTGTCAAAGATACTATTACTTGTGGACGAGCTATGTGTGAGTAACATACAGATGAAACCCCATGAAACAAACAAAATGTGTACCTTCAGGCTAGTCAACCCATCGGACCATCCAGTACACCTAAAACCTGCCTAACAGTTCTACACCTAACCTCGAGAACAGAAAGAAATAAAAATAAAACCCCAGAGGTTACACCGTACTTACCCAACAGGAAATACATCAGTCCACAAGTAACAACTAACAATGGACACAATAACACAAAACAGAATACTGAAGAATATATGTGAGACAAACACAGGGATATAAAACACATAAAAGTTCAGTTGAAAATGTGACAAGGCAAGTCCCCAGAGTTATTGTCTTGCGATGTGGTGACGACACCATGGCATGTCCCCTTGGCAGCTTTGCAATGTCCTTGTGTTGTGACCCCTAGATCCCCAGAGGCAGAGTCCTTGGCAGATTGGGACCTCTGAACACCATACCCCACGTGTAGTTTCCCACTATCGTTCTAGAGGGAAAGATAGAACACACCAACCAGTATCTTGTCTTCAAAGAAACAGTACATATAAACAAACAACAAAACAGTTCCTTAGTATGTGTACATGCGTAACAGTTTATCATGCTATTTCCGCTAAAGCTATCATGGTTTACAATCTACCCCTCCAATGTCCATAAAAATTGGTGCATATATGTTAGGAATATAAGAGTACAAAGGATTAAAATGTTCTAAATGTACTTAGTATAGTTGGATTATTATTTAAGTTCAAATGGGTACTTATCCACTATCTCGCTGTCCAGCACTAAACCCTCATCGCTATCTGAGTCTCTCCGCACAAGCAATGGCATCTGCACTTGACTTCCTGGACAATAAACACTCCCAAAACGCTGGTTAATGCCCAATTTTTGCAAAATCAATTTCACAGTTCTGTCCACAAATTTCTTCCCATAGTCTGAGGATATAATGATCTGGTAGTCTTCACCTGCTAAAGACTTCTGTGCACAAAAACTTTGCAACAGAGTGCGCAGCCTTCTTTTTTTGTAGGGCATGCTTCAACCCAACGCGAAAAACGATCAACCACAACAAGGAGATATCATTTTCCTTCTCACTTCCCCCCTGGCAACATGGCCTAACCCATGTGCCTCATGTATCATACTGTTGTTTTTTAGTAACCAGCAACTGTATGTGAGTGAGTTTTCTGAGAGCTTCTTGATCATTCTCTTTCTGGTCTCTTGCTTTTTTCCTGTGCAGCTCCACTTGATGGGCTATGTGATCTGTGTAGACTCCTTTAGCCATACTCCCCAGACCAACCACTTCTGCCAGTTTGTTCCTCACAGACAGAGGCAGTCCCTTCTGTATTTTGGCTCTCAGGATGGATTGTTCCATCTGGTTAATTTCAGGATCATTTCCTGTGATGTTTCTCCACACTTGATGCGCTCTTGACACGTACGACCTTGGGTTCTCTTCGTCTCCCAGTGGATCAATGAGAATGTTGTCAGGATGTACATTTGTTGGAAATGTATCCCTCACTGCTCTCCACATTCGACCTCTGACTGCTGCAAACAACTCTGGATCATTCACTGCCGTGCCTACATAACGATCCAGTCCTGCTTTTTGCAGAATCTCCTCCATGGCTGGAACTCCCAAGAGATTAGCCAGCAGTCTCTTAATGTCACCTTTGGCAGGTTGTGTTCCCACCATGATTTCTTCCAACTTTGAGATCCAAGGATGCGCTCCATCTTGAAGAGTTGGCAGCTTTTCCAGTATATCAGACAGGTCTGTATTCTGCCATGGCTTGTACTCCAGATTTTGTCCTCTGACGATCACTGGACAAATCTTATCATGGTGCGTCCCTTTTCTTGAACGTAATGCATAGCTGTGTTCCACTTTTTCCTTTAAGCCTTTCTTTTGTATCTGCAAGCTCTTCAGCTGTTTCTCCAATGCCTTTTGACACTCACGGCTTGGTCTACTCTCCAAGACTGACATGCAGTGGTCTATGCTCTTGTCCACTTCTCTCATGTCCCTCTGCAGATCTTCTGCAGTTCTTGGGCTCGATGTGTCAGGGACAAATCCTCTTGAGGACGCCGAAAATCTGTTACTCCAGTCATGATCGCTGTCTTCTCTGTCACTGTCATTGGAGCTTGTGTCATCAGAATCGCCATGTTTTCTTGACTTGTCTCCTTTTCTTTCTGCCTTAGCCAGTAACTTCCTCACAGTTGGGTCATAGCCTCCTGTAGCTTCCTCCCACTCACTATTGTCTTCATCCTCTTCTCGTCTTAATTTTCCCAGCTTCAGAAGTCCCTTGGTCAACAGCCATCTTGCTGTCTTCTTGCTCTTGGCATGCAGAAACATTTTTATGATTGTCTCTGCTTTGCCTGCTTCCATTATCCGATCGTCATCATCCGTAATTTGATATTCACCCTCTTGACTGATGACTGGAACTTGAGGATAGACTTCTTTAAACTTCACTTCTTTTTCGTACGGTGGAGGTTTCTTCGCTGAATTTACATGAGAGAATGGTGCATTGACTTCAGCCATCTGTTTCTCAATCTTCATTGTGTTTTTCTCAATTTCTTCGGCGCCTTTTATTCTTCTCTCCTGATTAGCTTTGATGAGTTTCTGGCCTTCTTGCGAGAACAATTCAAGCACTCCAAGTTCCATCCTCCTTTTCTCTTTGCGTCTCTCTCCTTTCTTCCCCTTCTTTTGGTTTGCTTTGTACGTGGCCACAAGTACCTTCAATACTTCAATAACATCTGGGTTGAGAGTCCCCTCAGCCGGCCAGGGACATTCTATATCAGGCCATCTCTTGTTCCACTTCTTTGACAATTTTGTAATGCCTTTAATTAAAGGATTGTTTGTCTTTACTACATCAACTGGAGTTATCCCCTTGGCTACATTTGACCCCATATTGGACATACTCCTAACTCCCCTAGGTTTTTAATGTGAAAAAATGCAAGCTACCAAACTGCTGTATTTTACTACACTAAGTTATTATTTTAGGTACTATTCTTTTCAATATTATGTGCCTATCAACTTTTTATTTGTGCACCTCAGCTCAAATGGTTGCCAACCCCAGAAAAATCCACAATTAAAAATTCAAACCCATTAATTAACCAATTAACCAATTAACCAATTAACTAATTAACCAATCAACCAATTAACCAATCAACCAATTAACCAATTAACCAATTAACCAATCAACTAATCAACCAATTAACCAATTAACCAATTAACCAATTAACCAATCAACCAATCAACCAATCAACCAATCAACCAATTAACCAATTAACCAATTAACCAATTAAACAATTAAACAAATAAACAAATAAACAAGTAACTAATTAATCAAGTGACTAATTACACAGTTACTTAATTATTTTTAAGAACCACACAGTCTGTTGCCAAGTTTTCACGCAGCACCCCCATATGCCCCTTTGGTCCCCGCTGTTTATTTAAAATTACACACTTTAGGTATTGGTACGAATGACATTAAAACAGTGTGCCTAATTACTAGTGAGTAAATATGTGAGTGCAAATAATTTTTGTAATGCAGGTGTGACAAAGGAAGAAATTGTGGATCAAAACACTAGCCTGATTTGGAGCGCTGTCAGCAGCTGGGCTGGATGACGTCACCTCCTGGCCCGCTCCTCTGTCAGCCACCCCTCCTTTTCCTTTTCTCTCCTCTCATTTTACAGACAGGCATCAGGAAAGGAAAAAAAACACAGAAGGACAGCGGTCAACACAACTTATTAATTAAAAACTTATCAACACAGGTCTCATTAAGTTCAATATATTTTCTCAAACTTCCTATTTTTTTTTTCTTTCTTTTTCTTTCATTATATAACTTTGCCATATGTAAGCACTGCACAGAGCTCCATGGACTCTTGGCCTCCTGCCAACAAAAACCCCACAGCTCAACAGAGCCGCAGTGAGAGCACGAGCCCCCACCTTCTTCTCTCTCTCACTCTGCTTCTCCGACACAGAGAGAAAAAACGGCACATTTAAAGCACTCATTCTTTTATCATACTACTTTTTAGTTTTCCTAGTTTTGTGGCAGGAACATGCATTATTTGTACATTAATAGTTATTTTATTCTTACTAAACTTGGTAAGTTAGTTTACCTCTTTTTAGGAAACATAAAATATATACATATCTATCTTTTTCTTCTACATTTCACTTTAATCCCATCATGCAAATTATTTTACCAACACACATTTTATTAGACTAAAGCTAATGCTCTCTGACCACTTTATCAGAGAGAAAGAGAAAGCCGTGCACTCCTTCAGGACCCAAAGCCAACTGTGGCGTCATACGTCCACCCCACTCACTCCTTGAGAACCCACAGGTCCCCAACCTAAAATTCTCCATCTACACCTCCAGACCCCAACGGCCCTCAATACAGTTTAACTATTAGTCTGCGTTGACACAGATATAAAGTACTTAACATTCTATGTTACAAAAACTCTCCATCTCACACTATCTCCATAACCTAATTTTCCTCTCCTATCAATTATACTCTACATTCAGCAAATATCAAATCAATTCTTTAACACTAATCATATAGACCTATTCTAACAATAGTTACAGTGACATTCCAGAATTTGTCAGCGAGTCTAACAAATTCCAGCAGTTTAACAGTAAGTTTTAAACAGAGCGCACACACACAAAAAGCTCACCCAGCTCAAAATCCAGGCATGCGGCCAACACTTCGCACACACACACATACATTAGTCTCCCTGCAGCAGAGAGCACACAGACTCACAGACAAAAATCACACCCCGCACATGCTTTTCTCAACATACACACATATAATTAACTTCTCAATACATATTGTGGATGCCCTAAAAAACACCACTTTCTTGTCCACCGTTATCTATATATATATATATTTTTTTTTAATGCTTTATCTATCTAGAACAACAATGCAAAGCTCATTTACCAGTATTCGAGTACTGTATCATCCGTCTTTGCATCTTGTCTGTGGCTCATTTAGTGGTTTATTTAAATTACCTTATGATTCTCTAGTTCTAGGTTTTCTACAATGACAACCAGCATCATTGCTCTCACAGAACAGACAAAATAAAATAAAAAGACAAAGACAAAAACATAACATACACAAACCACACACACTTCCATGTATTTTCCCACACACATAGAAAACCCGGATGCGCATTCCGGACTTTTCAGAATTAACTCCTTCATTTTAGTCGACATTTCCTCTTTTCTTTTTTTTTTTTTTTAGCATGCTTTTCCAATTCCTTTGATACACTACTCTAGAGTTTTCTCTGTTCCTCAGCCAACTCTGTCACATGGATAACGCACGCTCACCCACAGCAGTAGTCGCTTTTTTTTTTTTCCTTTACTCTCCCCTGGCTCCCTGGCCAGGGTCATTAATCCCTTTACATTTATGCCTTGTTACCTTAACTCTAGTTACAGAGAAAGCCCATGTCCGCTTAACAAATCCCAAAATACTCATGTCTTACAACTTTCAAAACCGGGCCCAGTATAAGAAGTTAGCATGCAGTAACTGACCATTTATCAAGCTTCATCCCCTAAACTTCCTACAAATAACTATTTTATTTCACTTCTGTGTGGTTGACACAACGCCACACATTAAAATTTAAAGTTAAGGTCATTTCAACCAGAACACACCATCATCTCATACAAAACTTGTTCACTTTGAATGCAACCCAAGCGTCAAGGCAACACCTCAGCAAGAAGGGAAAAAACCCTCATTTTTAGTGAGGAAAGCTCACCCTTTTTTTCCTTTTTCCCCGGCCGAGTGAGGCCTTCTCCCTTCCGTCAGAAGAGCCGCTGAACGCAGGACACGGTCACACTTCAGCATCCCATCCTCGTCGCCAAAAACTTCTGTGGTGTCTTCTCTTGATGGATGGTTCTTGAAGAAATGAAACTTAACACACTGTCTTCTAGTTTTATCAATCAGGTTAAGTTTATTATATAACAGAGTTTCAGAAGATACAGTGGAGAGATGAGTTGTCCTAATTCACGGTGTCTGAAGCTCTCTCCCTCCGTCTCTCTTTGTTCCCAGAGTATTTATACGTTAAGATCAACGTGTATCACGTTTCTTTACCATAAACGGACATGTATGTTTTCTAGGCGTGAGTCCAACAATTTTTAACGTAAAACAGATGTAATGGTGTTTTTCCTGCTCTTGGCCCAACATTCCACCATCTCTCAGAGGACCCTCACTCCAGACAGACAGACTCCTTATACAATTTTACCATTGTAATACACCACACCAGCAACAGGCTTTTGCCCATTCACCGGCTTCTGCCCAGCTACAGGCTTCTGCCCAGCTACAGGCTTCTGCCAATTCACAGGCTTCTGCCCAGCTACAGGCTTCTGCCCAGCTACAGGCTTCTGTCCATTTACAGGCTTCTGTCCATTTACAGGCTTCTGACCAGCTACAAGCTTCTGCCCAGCTACAGGCTTCTGCCCAGCTACAGTTTTCTGCCCATCTACAGGCTTCTGCACAGCTACAGGCTTCTGCCCATTCACAGGCTTCTGCCCAGCTACAGGCTTCTGCCCATTCACAGGCTTCTGCCCATTCACAGGCTTCTGCCCAGCTACAGGCTTCTGCCCGTTCACAGGCCTCTGCCCAGGTACAGGCTTCTGCCCATTCACAGGCTTCTGCCCAGCTACAGGCTTCTGCCCAGCTACAGGCTTCTGCCCATTCACAGGCTTCTGCCCAGCTACAGGCTTCTGCCCAGCTACAGGCTTCTGCCAATTCACAGGCTTCTGCCCAGCTACAGTTTTCTGCCCAGGTACAGGCTTCTGTCCATTCACAGGCTTCTGCCCACCTACAGGCTTCTGCCCAGCTACAGGCTTCTGCCCATTCACAGGCTTCTGCCCAGCTACAGGCTTCTGCCCATTCACAGGCTTCTACCCATTCACAGGCTTCTGCCCAGCTACAGGCTTCTGCACAGCTACAGGCTTCTGCCCGTTCACAGGCTTCTGCCCAGGTACAGGCTTCTGCCCATTCACAGGCTTCTGCTCAGCTACAGGCTTCTGCCCATTCACAGGCTTCTGCCCAGCTACAGTTTTCTGCCCAGCTACAGGCTTCTGCCCATTCACAGGCTTCTGCCCAGCTACAGGCTTCTGCCCATTCACAGGCTTCTGCCCAGCTACAGGCTTCTGCCCAGCTACAGGCTTCTGCCCAGCTACAGGCTTCTGCCCATTCACAGGCTTCTGCCCAGCTACAGGCTTCTGCCCAGCTACAGGCTTCTGCCCATTCACAGGCTTCTGCCCATTCACAGGCTTCTGCCCAGCTACAGGCTTTTGCCCATTCACAGGCTTCTGGCCAGGTACAGGCTTCTGTCCATTCACAGGCTTCTGGCCAGGTACAGGCTTCTGCCCATTCACAGGCTTCTGCCCAGTCACAGGCTTTTGCCCATTCACAGGCTTCTGCCCAGCTACAGGCTTTTGCCCAGCAACAGGCTTTTGCCCATTCACCGGCTTCTGCCCAGCTACTGGCTTCTGCCCAGCTACAGGCTTCTGTCCATTTACAGGCTTCTGTCCATTTACAGGCTTCTGACCAGCTACAAGCTTCTGCCCAGCTACAGGCTTCTGCCCATTCACAGGCTTCTGCCCAGCTACAGGCTTCTGCCCATTCACAGGCTTCTGCCCAGCTACAGGCTTCTGCCCAGCTACAGGCTTCTGCCCATTCACAGGCGTCTGTCCATTTACAGGCTTCTGCCCAGCTAGAGGCTTCTGCCCATTCACAGGCTTCTGCCCAGCTACAGGCTTCTGCCCAGCTACAGGCTTCTGCCCATTCACAGGCTTCTGCCCAGCTACAGGCTTCTGCCCAGCTACAGGCTTCTGCCCATTCACAGGCTTCTGCCAAGCTACAGGCTTCTGCACAGCTACAGGCTTCTGTCCATTTACAGGTTTCTGCCCATTCACAGGCTTCTGCCCAGCTACAGGCTTCTGCCCAGGTAAAGGCTTCTGCCCATTCACAGGCTTCTGCCCATTCACAGGCTTCTGTCCATTTACAGGTTTCTGCCCATTCACAGGCTTCTGCCCAGCTACAGGCTTCTGCCCAGGTAAAGGCTTCTGGCCAGGTACAGGCTTCTGCCCATTCACAGGCTTCTGCCCATTCACAGGTTTCTGCCCAGCTACAGGCTTCTGACTATTCACAGGCTTCTGCCCATTCACAGGCTTCTGCCCAGCTACAGGCTTTTGCCCAGCAACAGGCTTTTGCCCATTCACCGGCTTCTGCCCAGCTACAGGCTTCTGCCCAGCTACAGGCTTCTGCCAATTCACAGGCTTCTGCCCAGCTACAGGCTTCTGCCCAGCTACAGGCTTCTGTCCATTTACAGGCTTCTGTCCATTTACAGGCTTCTGTCCATTTACAGGCTTCTGACCAGCTACAAGCTTCTGCCCAGCTACAGGCTTCTGCCCATTCACAGGCTTCTGCCCAGCTACAGGCTTCTGCCCAGCTACAGGCTTCTGCCCATTCACAGGCTTCTGCCCAGCTACAGGCTTCTGCCCATTCACAGGCTTCTGTCCATTTACAGGCTTCTGCACAGCTAGAGGCTTCTGCCCATTCACAGGCTTCTGCCCAGCTACAGGCTTTTGCCCAGCAACAGGCTTTTGCCCATTCACCGGCTTCTGCCCAGCTACAGGCTTCTGCCCAGCTACAGGCTTCTGCCAATTCACAGGCTTCTGCCCAGCTACAGGCTTCTGCCCAGCTACAGGCTTCTGTCCATTTACAGGCTTCTGTCCATTTACAGGCTTCTGACCAGCTACAAGCTTCTGCCCAGCTACAGGCTTCTGCCCATTCACCGGCTTCTGCCCAGCTACAGGCTTCTGCCCAGCTACAGGCTTCTGCCCATTCACAGGCTTCTGCCCAGCTGCAGGCTTCTGCCCAGCTACAGGCTTCTGCCCATTCACAGGCTTCTGTCCATTTACAGGCTTCTGCACAGCTAGAGGCTTCTGCCCATTCACAGGCTTCTGCCCAGCTACAGGCTTCTGCCCATTTAAAGGCTTCTGCCCAGGTACAGGCTTCTGTCCATTCACAGGCTTCTGCCCAGCTACAGGCTTCTGCCCAGCTACAGGCTTCTGCCCATTCACAGGCTTCTGCCCAGCTACAGGCTTCTGCCCAGCTACAGGCTTCTGCCCATTCACAGGCTTCTGCCCAGCTACAGGCTTCTGCCCAGCTACAGGCTTCTGCCCATTCACAGGCTTCTGCCCATTCACAGGCTTCTGTCCATTTACAGGCTTCTGCACAGCTAGAGGCTTCTGCCCATTCACAGGCTTCTGCCCAGCTACAGGCTTTTGCCCAGCAACAGGCTTTTGCCCATTCACCGGCTTCTGCCCAGCTACAGGCTTCTGCCCAGCTACAGGCTTCTGCCAATTCACAGGCTTCTGCCCAGCTACAGGCTTCTGCCCAGCTACAGGCTTCTGTCCATTTACAGGCTTCTGTCCATTTACAGGCTTCTGACCAGCTACAAGCTTCTGCCCAGCTACAGGCTTCTGCCCATTCACCGGCTTCTGCCCAGCTACAGGCTTCTGCCCAGCTACAGGCTTCTGCCCATTCACAGGCTTCTGCCCAGCTGCAGGCTTCTGCCCAGCTACAGGCTTCTGCCCATTCACAGGCTTCTGTCCATTTACAGGCTTCTGCACAGCTAGAGGCTTCTGCCCATTCACAGGCTTCTGCCCAGCTACAGGCTTCTGCCCATTTAAAGGCTTCTGCCCAGGTACAGGCTTCTGTCCATTCACAGGCTTCTGCCCAGCTACAGGCTTCTGCCCAGCTACAGGCTTCTGCCCATTCACAGGCTTCTGCCCAGCTACAGGCTTCTGCCCAGCTACAGGCTTCTGCCCATTCACAGGCTTCTGCCCAGCTACAGGCTTCTGCCCAGCTACAGGCTTCTGCCCATTCACAGGCTTCTGCCCATTGACAGGCTTCTGCCCAGCTACAGGCCTCTGCCCAGCTACAGGCTTCTGCCAATTCACAGGCTTCTGCCCAGCTACAGGCTTCTGCCCAGCTACAGGCTTCTGTCCGGTTACAGGATTCTGTCCATTTACAGGCTTCTGACCAGCTACAAGCTTCTGCCCAACTACAGGCTTCCGCCCATTCACAGGCTTCTGCCCAGCTACAGGCTTCTGCCCATTCACAGGCTTCTGCCCATTCACAGGCTTCTGCCCAGCTACAGGCTTCTGCACAGCTACAGGCTTCTGCCCATTCACAGGCTTCTGCCCAGGTACAGGCTTCTGTCCATTCACAGGCTTCTGCCCAGCTACAGGCTTCTGCCCAGCTACAGGCTTCTGCCCATTCACAGGCTTCTGCCCAGCTACAGGCTTCTGCCCAGCTACAGGCTTCTGCCCATTCACAGGCTTCTGCACAGCTACAGTTTTCTGCCCAGGTACAGGCTTCTGTCCATTCAAAGGCTTCTGCCCACCTACAGGCTTCTGCCCAGGTACAGGCTTCTGTCCATTCACAGGCTTCTGCCCAGCTACAGGCTTCTGCCCAGCTACAGGCTTCTGCCCATTCACAGGCTTCTGCCCAGCTACAGGCTTCTGCCCAGCTACAGGCTTCTGCCCATTCACAGGCTTCTGCCCAGCTACAGTTTTCTGCCCAGGTACAAGCTTCTGTCCATTCACAGGCTTCTGCCCACCTACAGGCTTCTGCACAGCTACAGGCTTCTGCCTATTCACAGGCTTCTGCCCAGCTACAGGCTTCTGCCCAGCTACAGGCTTCTGCCCATTCACAGGATTCTGCCCAGCTACAGGCTTCTGCCCAGCTACAGGCTTCTGCCCATTCACAGGCTTCTGCCCATTCACAGGCTTCTGGCCAGGTACAGGCTTCTGCCCATTCACAGGCTTCTGGCCAGGTACAGGCTTCTGCCCATTCACAGGCTTCTGCCCAGTCACAGGTATCTGCCCAGCTACAGGCTTTTGACCATTCACAGGCTTCTGCCCATTTACAGGCTTCTGCCCAGCTACAGGCTTCTGCCCAGCTACAGGCTTCTGCCCATTCACAGGCTTCTGTCCATTTACAGGCTTCTGCCCAGCTAGAGGCTTCTGCCCAGCTAGAGGCTTCTGCCCAGCTACAGGCTTCTGCCCATTCACAGGCTTCTGCCCAGCTACAGTTTTCTGCCCAGGTACAGGCTTCTGTCCATTCACAGGCTTCTGCCCAGCTACAGGCTTCTGCCCAGCTACAGGCTTCTGCCCATTCACAGGCTTCTGCCCAGCTACATGCTTCTGCCCAGCTACAGGCTTCTGCCCATTCACAGGCTTCTGCCCAGCTACAGGCTTCTGCCCAGCTACAGGCTTCTGCCCATTCACAGGCTTCTGCCCATTCACAGGCTTCTGCCCAGCTACAGGCCTCTGCCCAGCTACAAGCTTCTGCCAATTCACAGGCTTCTGCCCAGCTACAGGCTTCTGCCCAGCTACAGGCTTCTGTCCATTTACAGGCTTCTGTCCATTCACAGGCTGGCTTCTGACCACCTACAGGCTTCTGCCCAACTACAGGCTTCTGCCCATTCACAGGCTTCTGCCCAGCTACAGGCTTCTGCCCAGCTACAGGCTTCTGCCCATTCACAGGCTTCTGCCCAGCTACAGGCTTCTGCCCAGCTACAGGCTTCTGCCCATTCACAGGCTTCTGGCCAGGTACAGGCTTCTGCCCATTCACAGGCCTCTGGCCAGGTACAGGCTTCTGCCCATTCACAGGCTTCTGCCCAGTCACAGGTATCTGCCCAGCTACAGGCTTCTGACCATTCACAGGCTTCTGCCCAGCTACAGGCTTTTGCCCAGCAACAGGCTTTTGCCCATTCACCGGCTTCTGCCCAGCTACAGGCTTCTGCCCAGCTACAGGCTTCTGCCCATTCACAGGCTTCTGCCCAGCTACAGGCTTCTGCCCAGCTACAGGCTTCTGCCCATTCACAGGCTTCTGTCCAGCTACAGGCTTCTGCCCAGCTACAGGCTTCTGCCCATTCACAGGCTTCTGCCCAGCTACAGGCTTCTGCCCAGCTACAGGCTTCTGCCCATTCACAGGCTTCTGCCCAGCTACAGGCTTCTGCCCAGCTAAAGGCTTCTGCCCATTCACAGGCTTCTGCCCATTCACAGGCTTCTGCCCAGCTACAGGCCTCTGCCCAGCTACAGGCTTCTGCCAATTCACAGGCTTCTGCCCAGCTACAGGCTTCTGCCCAGCTACAGGCTTCTGTCCATTTACAGGATTCTGTCCATTTACAGGCTTCTGACCAGCTACAAGCTTCTGCCCAACTACAGGCTTCCGCCCATTCACAGGCTTCTGCCCAGCTACAGGCTTCTGCCCATTCACAGGCTTCTGCCCATTCACAGGCTTCTGCCCAGCTACAGGCTTCTGCACAGCTACAGGCTTCTGCCCATTCACAGACTTCTGCCCAGGTACAGGCTTCTGTCCATTCACAGGCTTCTGCCCAGCTACAGGCTTCTGCCCAGCTACAGGCTTCTGCCCATTCACAGGCTTCTGCCCAGCTACAGGCTTCTGCCCAGCTACAGGCTTCTGCCCAGCTACAGGCTTCTGCCCATTCACAGGCTTCTGCCCATTCACAGGCTTCTGCCCAGCTACAGGCTTCTGCACAGCTACAGGCTTCTGCCCATTCACAGACTTCTGCCCAGGTACAGGCTTCTGTCCATTCACAGGCTTCTGCCCAGCTACAGGCTTCTGCCCATTCACAGGCTTCTGCCCAGCTACAGGCTTCTGCCCAGCTACAGGCTTCTGCCCATTCACAGGCTTCTGCCCAGCTACAGTTTTCTGCCCAGGTACAGGCTTCTGTCCATTCAAAGGCTTCTGCCCAGCTACAGGCTTCTGCCCAGCTACAGGCTTCTGCCCATTCACAGGCTTCTGCCCAGCTACAGGCTTCTGCCCAGCTACAGGCTTCTGCCCATTCACAGGCTTCTGCCCATTCACAGGCCTCTGGCCAGGTACAGGCTTCTGCCCATTCACAGGCTTCTGGCCAGGTACAGGCTTCTGCCCATTCACAGGCTTCTGCCCAGTCACAGGTATCTGCCCAAATACAGGCTTTTGACCATTCACAGGCTTCTGCCCATTCACAGGCTTCTGCCCAGCTACAGGCTTTTGCCCAGCAACAGGCTTTTGCCCATTCACCGGCTTCTGCCCAGCTACAGGCTTCTGCCCAGCTACAGGCTTCTGCCCATTTACAGGCTTCTGCCCAGCTACAGGCTTCTGCCCAGCTACAGGCTTCTGTCCATTCACAGGCTTCTGTCCATTTACAGGCTTCTGCCCAGCTAGAGGCTTCTGCCCAGCTAGAGGCTTCTGCGCAGCTACAGGCTTCTGCCCATTCACAGGCTTCTGCCCAGCTACAGTTTTCTGCCCAGGTACAGGCTTCTGTCCATTCACAGGCTTCTGCCCAGCTACAGGCTTCTGCCCAGCTACAGGCTTCTGCCCATTCACAGGCTTCTGCCCAGCTACAGGCTTCTGCCCAGCTACAGGCTTCTGCCTATTCACAGGCTTCTGCCCAGCTACAGGCTTCTGCCCATTTACAGGCTTCTGCCCAGCTAGAGGCTTCTGCCCAGCTAGAGGCTTCTGCCCAGCTACAGGCTTCTGCCCATTCACAGGCTTCTGCCCAGCTACAGTTTTCTGCCCAGGTACAGGCTTCTGTCCATTCACAGGCTTCTGCCCAGCTACAGGCTTCTGCCCAGCTACAGGCTTCTGCCCATTCACAGGCTTCTGCCCAGCTACAGGCTTCTGCCCAGCTACAGGCTTCTGCCCATTCACAGGCTTCTGCCCATTCACAGGCTTCTGCCCAGCTACAGGCCTCTGCCCAGCTACAAGCTTCTGCCAATTCACAGGCTTCTGCCCAGCTACAGGCTTCTGCCCAGCTACAGGCTTCTGTCCATTTACAGGCTTCTGTCCATTCACAGGCTGGCTTCTGACCACCTACAGGCTTCTGCCCAACTACAGGCTTCTGCCCATTCACAGGCTTCTGCCCAGCTACAGGCTTCTGCCCAGCTACAGGCTTCTGCCCATTCACAGGCTTCTGCCCAGCTACAGGCTTCTGCCCAGCTACAGGCTTCTGCCCATTCACAGGCTTCTGGCCAGGTACAGGCTTCTGCCCATTCACAGGCCTCTGGCCAGGTACAGGCTTCTGCCCATTCACAGGCTTCTACCCAGTCACAGGTATCTGCCCAGCTACAGGCTTCTGACCATTCACAGGCTTCTGCCCATTCACAGGCTTCTGGCCAGGTACAGGCTTCTGCCCATTCACAGGCCTCTGGCCAGGTACAGGCTTCTGCCCATTCACAGGCTTCTGCCCAGTCACAGGTATCTGCCCAGCTACAGGCTTCTGACCATTCACAGGCTTCTGCCCAGCTACAGGCTTTTGCCCAGCAACAGGCTTTTGCCCATTCACCGGCTTCTGCCCAGCTACAGGCTTCTGCCCATTCACAGGCTTCTGCCCAGCTACAGGCTTCTGCCCAGCTACAGGCTTCTGCCCATTCACAGGCTTCTGTCCATTTACAGGCTTCTGCCCATCTAGAGGCTTCTGCCCATTCACAGGCTTCTGCCCAGCTACAGGCTTCTGCCCATTCACAGGCTTCTGCCCAGCTACAGGCTTCTGCCCATTCACAGGCTTCTGCCCAGCTACAGGCTTCTGCCCATTCACAGACTTCTGTCCATTTACAGGCTTCTGCCCAGCTAGAGGCTTCTGCCCAGCTACAGGCTTCTGCCCATTCACAGGCTTCTGTCCATTTACAGGCTTCTGCCCAGCTAGAGGCTTCTGCCCATTCACAGGCTTCTGCCCAGCTACAGGCTTCTGCCCAGCTACAGGCTTCTGCCCATTCACAGGCTTCTGCCCAGCTACAGGCTTCTGCCCATTCACAGGCTTCTGCCCAGGTACAGGCTTCTGCCCAGCTACAGGCTTCTGCCCATTCAAAGGCTTCTGCCCAGCTACAGGCTTCTGCCCAGCTACAGGCTTCTGTCCATTTACAGGCTTCTGTCCATTTACAGGCTTCTGACCAGCTACAAGCTTCTGCCCAGCTACAGGCTTCTGCCCATTCACAGGCTTCTGCCAAGCTACAGGCCTCTGCCCAGCTACAGGCTTCTGCCAATTCACAGGATTCTGCCCAGCTACAGGCTTCTGCCCAGCTACAGGCTTCTGTCCATTTACAGGCTTCTGTCCATTTACAGGCTTCTGACCAGCTACAAGCTTCTGCCCAGCTACAGGCTTCTGCCCATTCACAGGCTTCTGCCCAGCTACAGGCTTCTGCCCATTCACAGGATTCTGCCCAGCTACAGGCTTCTGCCCAGCTACAGGCTTCTGTCCATTTACAGACTTCTGTCCATTTACAGGCTTCTGACCAGCTACAAGCTTCTGCCCAGCTACAGGCTTCTGCCCATTCACAGGCTTCTGCACAGCTACAGGCTTCTGCCATTTCACAGGCTTCTGCCCATTCACAGGCTTCTGCCCAGCTACAGGCTTCTGCACAGCTACAGGCTTCTGCCCATTCACAGGCTTCTGCCCAGGTACAGGCTTCTGTCCATTCACAGGCTTCTGCCCAGCTACAGGCTTCTGCCCATTCACAGGCTTCTGCCCAGCTACAGTTTTCTGCCCATTCACAGGCTTCTGCCCAGCTACAGTTTTCTGCCCAGGTACAGGCTTCTGCCCAGCTACAGGCTTCTGCCCATTCACAGGCTTCTGCCCAGCTACAGGCTTCTGCCCATTCACAGGATTCTGCCCAGCTACAGGCTTCTGCCCAGCTACAGGCTTCTGTCCATTTACAGGCTTCTGTCCATTTACAGGCTTCTGACAAGCTACAAGCTTCTGCCCAGCTACAGGCTTCTGCCCATTCACAGGCTTCTGCCCAGCTACAGGCTTCTAACCATTCACAGGCTTCTGCCCATTCACAGGCTTCTGCCCAGCTACAGGCTTCTGCACAGCTACAGGCTTCTGCCCATTCACAGGCTTCTGCCCAGGTACAGGCTTCTGTCCATTCACAGGCTTCTGCCCAGCTACAGGCTTCTGCCCATTCACAGGCTTCTGCCCAGCTACAGTTTTCTGCCCATTCACAGGCTTCTGCCCAGCTACAGTTTTTTGCCCAGGTACAGGCTTCTCCCCAGCTACAGGCTTCTGCCCATTCACAGGCTTCTGCCCAACTACAGGCTTCTGCCCAGCTACAGGCTTCTGCCCAATCACAGGCTTCTGCCCAGCTACAGGCTTCTGCCCAGCCACAGGCTTCTGCCCATTCACAGGCTTCTGCCCATTCACAGGCTTCTGCCCAGCTACAGGCTTTTGCCCATTCACAGGCTTCTGCCCAGCTACAGGCTTTTGCCCAGCAACAGGCTTTTGCCCATTCACCGGCTTCTGCCCAGCTACAGGCTTCTGCCCAGCTACAGGCTTCTGCCAATTCACAGGCTTCTGCCCAGCTACAGGCTTCTGCCCAGCTACAGGCTTCTGTCCATTTACAGGCTTCTGTCCATTTACAGGCTTCTGCCCAGCTAGAGGCTTCTGCCCATTCACAGGCTTCTGCCCAGCTACAGGCTTCTGCCCAGCTACAGGCTTCTGCCCATTCTTAGGCTTCTGCCCAGCTACAGGCTTCTGCCCAGCTACAGGCTACTGCCCATTCACAGGCTTCTGCACAGCTACAGTTTTCTGCCCAGGTAGAGGCTTCTGTCCATTCACAGGCTTCTGCCCACCTACAGGCTTCTTCCCAGCTACAGGCTTCTGCCCATTCACAGGCTTCTGCTCAGCTACAGGCTTCTGTCCATTTACAGGCTTCTGTCCATTTACAGGCTTTTGACCAGCTACAAGCTTCTGCCCAGCTACAGGCTTCTGACCATTCACAGGCTTCTGCCCAGCTACAGTTTTCTGCCCAGGTACAGGCTTCTGTCCATTCACAGGCTTCTGCCCAGCTACAGGCTTCTGCCCAGCTACAGGCTTCTGCCCATTCACAGGCTTCTGGCCAGGTACAGGCTTCTGCCCATTCACAGGCTTCTACCCAGTCACAGGTATCTGCCCAGCTACAGGCTTCTGACCATTCACAGGCTTCTGCCCATTCAAAGGCTTCTGGCCAGGTACAGGCTTCTGCCCATTCACAGGCCTCTGGCCAGGTACAGGCTTCTGCCCATTCACAGGCTTCTGCCCAGTCACAGGTATCTGCCCAGCTACAGGCTTCTGACCATTCACAGGCTTCTGCCCAGCTACAGGCTTTTGCCCAGCAACAGGCTTTTGCCCATTCACCGGCTTCTGCCCAGCTACAGGCTTCTGCCCATTCACAGGCTTCTGCCCATTCACAGGCTTCTGCCCAGCTACAGGCTTCTGCCCAGCTACAGGCTTCTGCCCATTCACAGGCTTCTGTCCAGCTACAGGCTTCTGCCCAGCTACAGGCTTCTGCCCAGCTACAGGCTTCTGCCCATTCACAGGCTTCTGCCCAGCTACAGGCTTCTGCCCAGCTACAGGCTTCTGCCCATTCACAGGCTTCTGCCCAGCTACAGGCTTCTGCCCAGCTACAGGCTTCTGCCCATTCACAGGCTTCTGCCCATTCACAGGCTTCTGCCCAGCTACAGGCCTCTGCCCAGCTACAGGCTTCTGCCAATTCACAGGCTTCTGCCAATTCACAGGCTTCTGCCCAGCTACAGGCTTCTGCCCAGCTACAGGCTTCTGTCCATTTACAGGATTCTGTCCATTTACAGGCTTCTGACCAGCTACAAGCTTCTGCCCAACTACAGGCTTCCGCCCATTCACAGGCTTCTGCCCAGCTACAGGCTTCTGCCCATTCACAGGCTTCTGCCCATTCACAGCCTTCTGCCCAGCTAAAGGCTTCTGCACAGCTACAGGCTTCTGCCCATTCACAGGCTTCTGCCCAGGTACAGGCTTCTGTCCATTCACAGGCTTCTGCCCAGCTACAGGCTTCTGCCCAGCTACAGGCTTCTGCCCATTCACAGGCTTCTGCCCAGCTACAGGCTTCTGCCCAGCTACAGGCTTCTGCCCATTCACAGGCTTCTGCCCAGCTACAGTTTTCTGCCCAGGTACAGGCTTCTGTCCATTCTTAGGCTTCTGCCCAGCTACAGGCTTCTGCCCAGCTACAGGCTACTGCCCATTCACAGGCTTCTGCACAGCTACAGTTTTCTGCCCAGGTAGAGGCTTCTGTCCATTCACAGGCTTCTGCCCACCTACAGGCTTCTTCCCAGCTACAGGCTTCTGCCCATTCACAGGCTTCTGCCCAGCTACAGGCTTCTGTCCATTTACAGGCTTCTGTCCATTTACAGGCTTCTGACCAGCTACAAGCTTCTGCCCAGTTACAGGCTTCTGCCCATTCACAGGCTTCTGCCCAGCTACAGTTTTCTGCCCAGGTACAGGCTTCTGTCCATTCACAGGCTTCTGCCCAGCTACAGGCTTCTGCCCAGCTACAGGCTTCTGCCCATTCACAGGCTTCTGGCCAGGTACAGGCTTCTGCCCATTCACAGGCCTCTGGCCAGGTACAGGCTTCTGCCCATTCACAGGCTTCTACCCAGTCACAGGTATCTGCCCAGCTACAGGCTTCTGACCATTCACAGGCTTCTGCCCAGCTACAGGCTTTTGCCCAGCAACAGGCTTTTGCCCATTCACCGGCTTCTGCCCAGCTACAGGCTTCTGCCCAGCTACAGGCTTCTGCCCATTCACAGGCTTCTGCCCAGCTACAGGCTTCTGCCCATTCACAGGCTTCTGTCCAGCTACAGGCTTCTGCCCAGCTACAGGCTTCTGCCCATTCACAGGCTTCTGCCCAGCTACAGGCTTCTGCCCAGCTACAGGCTTCTGCCCATTCACAGGCTTCTGCCCAGCTACAGGCTTCTGCCCAGCTACAGGCTTCTGCCCATTCACAGGCTTCTGCCCATTCACAGGCTTCTGCCCAGCTACAGGCCTCTGCCCAGCTACAGGCTTCTGCCAATTCACAGGCTTCTGCCCAGCTACAGGCTTCTGCCCAGCTACAGGCTTCTGTCCATTTACAGGATTCTGTCCATTTACAGGCTTCTGACCAGCTACAAGCTTCTGCCCAACTACAGGCTTCCGCCCATTCACAGGCTTCTGCCCAGCTACAGGCTTCTGCCCATTCACAGGCTTCTGCCCATTCACAGGCTTCTGCCCAGCTACAGGCGTCTGCACAGCTACAGGCTTCTGCCCATTCACAGGCTTCTGCCCAGGTACAGGCTTCTGTCCATTCACAGGCTTCTGCCCAGCTACAGGCTTCTGCCCAGCTACAGGCTTCTGCCCATTCACAGGCTTCTGCCCAGCTACAGGCTTCTGCCCAGCTACAGGCTTCTGCCCAATCACAGGCTTCTGCCCAGCTACAGTTTTCTGCCCAGGTACAGGCTTCTGTCCATTCAAAGGCTTCTGCCCACCTACAGGCTTCTGCCCAGGTACAGGCTTCTGTCCATTCACAGGCTTCTGCCCAGCTACAGGCTTCTGCCCAGCTACAGGCTTCTGCCCATTCACAGGCTTCTGCCCAGCTACAGGCTTCTGCCCAGCTACAGGCTTCTGCCCATTCACAGGCTTCTGCCCAGCTACAGTTTTCTGCCCAGGTACAGGCTTCTGTCCATTTACAGGCTTCTGCCCACCTACAGGCTTCTGCCCAGCTACAGGCTTCTGCCCATTCACAGGCTTCTGCCCAGCTACAGGCTTCTGCCCAGCTACAGGCTTCTGCCCATTCACAGGCTTCTGCCCAGCTACAGGCTTCTGCCCAGCTACAGGCTTCTGCCCATTCACAGGCTTCTGCCCATTCACAGGCCTCTGGCCAGGTACAGGCTTCTGCCCATTCACAGGCTTCTGGCCAGGTACAGGCTTCTGCCCATTCACAGGCTTCTGCCCCGTCACAGGTATCTGCCCAGCTTCAGGCTTTTGACCATTCACAGGCTTCTGCCCATTCACAGGCTTCTGCCCAGCTACAGGCTTTTGCCCAGCAACAGGCTTTTGCCCATTCACCGGCTTCTGCCCAGCTACAGGCTTCTGCCCAGCTACAGGCTTCTGCCCATTTACAGGCTTCTGCCCAGCTACAGGCTTCTGCCCAGCTACAGGCTTCTGCCCATTCACAGGCTTCTGTCCATTTACAGGCTTCTGCCCAGCTAGAGGCTTCTGCCCAGCTAGAGGCTTCTGCCCAGCTACAGGCTTCTGCCCATTCACAGGCTTCTGCCCAGCTACAGTTTTCTGCCCAGGTACAGGCTTCTGTCCATTCACAGGCTTCTGCCCAGCTACAGGCTTCTGCCCAGCTACAGGCTTCTGCCCATTCACAGGCTTCTGCCCAGCTACAGGCTTCTGCCCAGCTACAGGCTTCTGCCTATTCACAGGCTTCTGCCCAGCTACAGGCTTCTGCCCAGCTACAGGCTTCTGCCCATTCACAGGCTTCTGCCCATTCACAGGCTTCTGCCCAGCTACAGGCCTCTGCCCAGCTACAAGCTTCTGCCAATTCACAGGCTTCTGCCCAGCTACAGGCTTCTGCCCAGCTACAGGCTTCTGTCCATTTACAGGCTTCTGTCCATTCACAGGCTGGCTTCTGACCACCTACAGGCTTCTGCCCAACGACAGGCTTCTGCCCATTCACAGGCTTCTGCCCAGCTACAGGCTTCTGCCCAGCTACAGGCTTCTGCCCATTTACAGGCTTCTGCCCAGCTACAGGCTTCTGCCCAGCTACAGGCTTCTGCCCATTCACAGGCTTCTGCCCAGCTACAGGCTTCTGCCCATTCACAGGCTTCTGCCCAGCTACAGGCTTCTGCCCATTCACAGACTTCTGTCCATTTACAGGCTTCTGCCCAGCTAGAGGCTTCTGCCCAGCTACAGGCTTCTGCCCATTCACAGGCTTCTGTCCATTTACAGGCTTCTGCCCAGCTAGAGGCTTCTGCCCATTCACAGGCTTCTGCCCAGCTACAGGCTTCTGCCCAGCTACAGGCTTCTGCCCATTCACAGGCTTCTGCCCAGCTACAGGCTTCTGCCCATTCACAGGCTTCTGCCCAGGTACAGGCTTCTGCCCATTCACAGGCTTCTACCCAGCTACAGGCTTCTGCCCATTCACAGGCTTCTGCCCAGGTACAGGCTTCTGCCCATTCACAGGCTTCTGCCCAGCTACAGGCTTCTGCCCATTCACAGGCTTCTGCCCAGCTACAGGCTTCTGCCCAGCTACAGGCTTCTGCCCATTCAAAGGCTTCTGCCCAGCTACAGGCTTCTGCCCAGCTACAGGCTTCTGCCCATTCAAAGGCTTCTGCCCAGCTACAGGCTTCTGCCCAGCTACAGGCTTCTGTCCATTTACAGGCTTCTGTCCATTTACAGGCTTCTGACCAGCTACAAGCTTCTGCCCAGCTACAGGCTTCTGCCCATTCACAGGCTTCTGCCCAGCTACAGGCCTCTGCCCAGCTACAAGCTTCTGCCAATTCACAGGATTCTGCCCAGCTACAGGCTTCTGCCCAGCTACAGGCTTCTGTCCATTTACAGGCTTCTGTCCATTTACAGGCTTCTGACCAGCTACAAGCTTCTGCCCAGCTACAGGCTTCTGCCCATTCACAGGCTTCTGACCAGCTACAGGCTTCTGCCCATTCACAGGATTCTGCCCAGCTACAGGCTTCTGCCCAGCTACAGGCTTCTGTCCATTTACAGGCTTCTGTCCATTTACAGGCTTCTGACCAGCTACAAGCTTCTGCCCAGCTACAGGCTTCTGTCCATTCACAGGCTTCTGACCAGCTACAAGCTTCTGCCCAGCTACAGGCTTCTGCCCATTCACAGGCTTCTGCCCAGCTACAGGCTTCTGCCATTTCACAGGCTTCTGCCCATTCACAGGCTTCTGCCCAGCTACAGGCTTCTGCACAGCTACAGGCTTCTGCCCATTCACAGGCTTCTGCCCAGGTACAGGCTTCTGTCCATTCACAGGCTTCTGCACAGCTACAGGCTTCTGCCCATTCACAGGCTTCTGCCCAGCTACAGTTTTCTGCCCATTCACAGGCTTCTGCCCAGCTACAGTTTTCTGCCCAGGTACAGGCTTCTGCCCAGCTACAGGCTTCTGCCCATTCACAGGCTTCTGCCCAACTACAGGCTTCTGCCCAGCTACAGGCTTCTGCCCATTCACAGGCTTCTGCCCAGCTACAGGCTTCTGCCCAGCCACAGGCTTCTGCCCATTCACAGGCTTCTGCCCATTCACAGGCTTCTGCCCAGCTACAGGCTTTTGCCCATTCACAGGCTTCTGCCCAGCTACAGGCATTTTCCCAGCAACAGGCTTTTGCCCATTCACCGGCTTCTGCCCAGCTACAGGCTTCTGCCCAGCTACAGGCTTCTGCCAATTCACAGGCTTCTGCCCAGCTACAGGCTTCTGCCCAGCTACAGGCTTCTGTCCATTTACAGGCTTCTGTCCATTTACAGGCTTCTGACCAGCTACAAGCTTCTGCCCAGCTACAGCGTTCTGCCCAGCTACAGTTTTCTGCCCAGCTACAGGCTTCTGCACAGCTACAGGCTTCTGCCCATTCACAGGCTTCTGCCCAGCTACAGGCTTCTGCCCATTCACAGGCTTCTGCTCAGCTACAGGCTTCTGCCCATTCACAGGCTTCTGCCCAGCTACAGTTTTCTGCCCAGGTACAGGCTTCTGTCCATTTACAGGCTTCTGCCCAGCTAGAGGCTTCTGCCCATTCACAGGCTTCTGCCCAGCTACAGGCTTCTGCCCAGCTACAGGCTTCTGCCCATTATTAGGCTTCTGCCCAGCTACAGGCTTCTGCCCAGCTACAGGCTACTGCCCATTCACAGGCTTCTGCACATCTACAGTTTTCTGCCCAGGTAGAGGCTTCTGTCCATTCACAGGCTTCTGCCCACCTACAGGCTTCTTCCCAGCTACAGTCTTCTGCCCATTCACAGGCTTCTGCCCAGCTACAGGCTTCTGCCCAGCTACAGGCTTCTGCCCATTCACAGGCTTCTGCCCAGCTACAGGCTTCTGCCCAGCTACAGGCTTCTGCCCATTCACAGGCTTCTGCCCATTCACAGGCTTCTGCCCAGCTACAGGCTTCTGCCCAGCTACAGGCTTCTGTCCATTTACAGGCTTCTGTCCATTCACAGGCTGGCTTCTGACCACCTACAGGCTTCTGCCCACCTACAGGCATCTGCCCATTCACAGGCTTCTGCCCAGCTACAGGCTTCTGCCCAGCTACAGGCTTCTGCCCATTCACAGGCTTCTGCCCAGCTACAGGCTTCTGCCCAGCTACAGGCTTCTGCCCATTCACAGGCTTCTGGCCAGGTACAGGCTTCTGCCCATTCACAGGCCTCTGGCCAGGTACAGGCTTCTGCCCATTCACAGGCTTCTACCCAGTCACAGGTATCTGCCCAGCTACAGGCTTCTGACCATTCACAGGCTTCTGCCCATTCACAGGCTTCTGGCCAGGTACAGGCTTCTGCCCATTCACAGGCCTCTGGCCAGGTACAGGCTTCTGCCCATTCACAGGCTTCTGCCCAGTCACAGGTATCTGCCCAGCTACAGGCTTCTGACCATTCACAGGCTTCTGCCCATTCACAGGCTTCTGCCCAGCTACAGGCTGTTGCCCACAACAGGCTTTTGCCCATTCACCGGCTTCTGCCCAGCTACAGGCTTATGCCCAGCTACAGGCTTCTGCCCATTCACAGGCTTCTGCCCAGCTACAGGCTTCTGCCCAGCTACAGGCTTCTGCCCATTCACAGGCTTCTGTCCATTTACAGGCTTCTGCCCAGCTAGACGCTTCTGCCCATTCACAGGCTTCTGCCCAGCTACAGGCTTCTGCCCATTCACAGGCTTCTGCCCAGCTACAGGCTTCTGCCCATTCACAGACTTCTGTCCATTTACAGGCTTCTGCCCAGCTAGAGGCTTCTGCCCAGCTACAGGCTTCTGCCCATTCACAGGCTTCTGTCCATTTACAGGCTTCTGCCCAGCTAGAGGCTTCTGCCCATTCACAGGCTTCTGCCCAGCTACAGGCTTCTGCCCAGCTACAGGCTTCTGCCCATTCACAGGCTTCTGCCCAGCTACAGGTTTCTGCCCATTCACAGGCTTCTGCCCATTCACAGGCTTCTGCCCAGCTACAGGCTTCTGCACAGCTACAGGCTTCTGCCCATTCACAGGCTTCTGCCCAGGTACAGGCTTCTGCCCATTCACAGGCTTCTGCCCAACTACAGGCTTCTGCCCATTCACAGGCTTCTGCCCAGCTACAGGCTTCTGCCCAGCTACAGGCTTCTGCCCAGCTACAGGCTTCTGCCCTTTCAAAGGCTTCTGCCCAGCTACAGGCTTCTGCCCAGCTACAGGCTTCTGTCCACTTACAAGCTTCTGTCCATTTACAGGCTTCTGACCAGCTACAAGCTTCTGCCCAGCTACAGGCTTCTGCCCATTCACAGGCTTCTGCCCAGCTACAGGCCTCTGCCCAGCTACAGGCTTCTGCCAATTCACAGGATTCTGCCCAGCTACAGGCTTCTGCCCAGCTACAGGCTTCTGTCCATTTACAGTCTTCTGTCCATTTACAGGCTTCTGACCAGCTACAAGCTTCTGCCCAGCTACAGGCTTCTGCCCATTCACAGGCTTCTGCCCAGCTACAGGCTTCTGCCCATTCACAGGATTCTGCCCAGCTACAGGCTTCTGCCCAGCTACAGGCTTCTGTCCATTTACAGGCTTCTGTCCATTTACAGGCTTCTGACCAGCTACAAGCTTCTGCCCAGCTACAGGCTTCTGCCCATTCACAGGCTTCTGCCCAGCTACAGGCTTCTGCCCATTCACAGGCTTCTGCCCATTCACAGGCTTCTGCCCAGCTACAGGCTTCTGCACAGCTACAGGCTTCTGCCCATTCACAGGCTTCTGCCCAGGTACAGGCTTCTGTCCATTCACAGGCTTCTGCCCAGCTACAGGCTTCTGCCCATTCACAGGCTTCTGCCCAGCTACAGTTTTCTGCCCATTCACAGGCTTCTGCCCAGCTACAGTTTTCTGCCCAGGTACAGGCTTCTGCCCAGCTACAGGCTTCTGCCCATTCACAGGCTTCTGCCCAACTACAGGCTTCTGCCCAGCTACAGGCTTCTGCCCAATCACAGGCTTCTTCCCAGCTACAGGCTTCTGCCCAGCCACAGGCTTCTGCCCATTCACAGGCTTCTGCCCATTCACAGGCTTCTGCCCAGCTACAGGCTTTTGCCCATTCACAGGCTTCTGCCCAGCTACAGGCTTTTGCCCAGCAACAGGCTTTTGCCCATTCACCGGCTTCTGCCCAGCTACAGGCTTCTGCCCAGCTACAGGCTTCTGCCAATTCACAGGCTTCTGCCCAGCTACAGGCTTCTGCCCAGATACAGGCTTCTGTCCATTTACAGGCTTCTGTCCATTTACAGGCTTCTGCCCAGCTAGAGGCTTCTGCCCATTCACAGGCTTCTGCCCAGCTACAGGCTTCTGCCCAGCTACAGGCTTCTGCCCATTCTTAGGCTTCTGCCCAGCTACAGGCTTCTGCCCAGCTACAGGCTACTGCCCATTCACAGGCTTCTGCACAGCTACAGTTTTCTGCCCAGGTAGAGGCTTCTGTCCATTCACAGGCTTCTGCCCACCTACAGGCTTCTTCCCAGCTACAGGCTTCTGCCCATTCACAGGCTTCTGCCCAGCTACAGGCTTCTGTCCATTTACAGGCTTCTGTCCATTTACAGGCTTCTGACCAGCTACAAGCTTCTGCCCAGCTACAGGCTTCTGCCCATTCACAGGCTTCTGCCCAGCTACAGTTTTCTGCCCAGGTACAGGCTTCTGTCCATTCACAGGCTTCTGCCCAGCTACAGGCTTCTGCCCAGCTACAGGCTTCTGCCCATTCACAGGCTTCTGCCCAGCTACAGGCTTCTGCCCAGCTACAGGCTTCTGCCCATTCACAGGCTTCTTACCAGCTACAGGCTTCTGCCCAGCTACAGACTTCTGCCCATTCACAGGCTTCTGCCCATTCACAGGCTTCTGCCCAGCTACAGGCCTCTGCCCAGCTACAAGCTTCTGCCAATTCACAGGCTTCTGCCCAGCTACAGGCTTCTGCCCAGCTACAGGCTTCTGTCCATTTACAGGCTTCTGTCCATTCACAGGCTGGCTTCTGACCACCTACAGGCTTCTGCCCACCTACAGGCATCTGCCCATTCACAGGCTTCTGCCCAGCTACAGGCTTCTGCCCAGCTACAGGCTTCTGCCCATTCACAGGCTTCTGGCCAGGTACAGGCTTCTGCCCATTCACAGGCCTCTGGCCAGGTACAGGCTTCTGCCCATTCACAGGCTTCTACCCAGTCACAGGTATCTGCCCAGCTACAGGCTTCTGACCATTCACAGGCTTCTGCCCATTCACAGGCTTCTGGCCAGGTACAGGCTTCTGCCCATTCACAGGCCTCTGGCCAGGTACAGGCTTCTGCCCATTCACAGGCTTCTGCCCAGTCACAGGTATCTGCCCAGCTACAGGCTTCTGACCATTCACAGGCTTCTGCCCATTCACAGGCTTCTGCCCAGCTACAGGCTTTTGCCCACAACAGGCTTTTGCCCATTCACCGGCTTCTGCCCAGCTACAGGCTTCTGCCCATTCACAGGCTTGTGCCCATTCACAGGCTTCTGTCCATTTACAGGCTTCTGCCCAGATACATGCTTCTGCCCATTCACAGGCTTCTGCCCAGCTACAGGCTTCTGCCCATTCACAGGCTTCTGCCCAGCTACAGGCTTCTGCCCATTCACAGACTTCTGTCCATTTACAGGCTTCTGCCCAGCTAGAGGCTTCTGCCCAGCTACAGGCTTCTGCCCATTCACAGGCTTCTGTCCATTTAGAGGCTTCTGCCCAGCTAGAGGCTTCTGCCCATTCACAGGCTTCTGCCCAGCTACAGTTTTCTGCCCAGCTACAGGCTTCTGCCCATTCACAGGCTTCTGCCCAGCTACAGGCTTCTGCCCATTCACAGGCTTCTGCCCATTCACAGGCTTCTGCCCAGCTACAGGCTTCTGCACAGCTACAGGCTTCTGCCCATTCACAGGCTTCTGCCCAGGTACAGGCTTCTGCCCATTCACAGGCTTCTGCCCAGCTACAGGCTTCTGCCCATTCACAGGCTTCTGCCCAGCTACAGGCTTCTGCCCAGCTACAGGCTTCTGCCCATTCAAAGGCTTCTGCCCAGCTACAGGCTTCTGCCCAGCTACAGGCTTTTGTCCATTTACAGGCTTCTGCCCATTTACAGGCTTCTGACCAGCTACAAGCTTCTGCCCAGCTACAGGCTTCTGCCCATTCACAGGCTTCTGCCCAGCTACAGGCCTCTGCCCAGCTACAGGCTTCTGCCAATTCACAGGATTCTGCCCAGCTACAGGCTTCTGCCCAGCTACAGGCTTCTGTCCATTTACAGGCTTCTGTATATTTACAGGCTTCTGACCAGCTACAAGCTTCTGCCCAGCTACAGGCTTCTGCCCATTCACAGGCTTCTGCCCAGCTACAGGCTTCTGCCCATTCACAGGATTCTGCCCAGCTACAGGCTTCTGCCCAGCTACAGGCTTCTGTCCATTCACAGGCTTCTGCCCAGCTACAGGCTTCTGCACAGCTACAGGCTTCTGCCCATTCACAGGCTTCTGCCCAGGTACAGGCTTCTGTCCATTCACAGGCTTCTGCCCAGCTACAGGCTTCTGCCCATTCACAGGCTTCTGCCCAGCTACAGTTTTCTGCCCATTCACAGGCTTCTGCCCAGCTACAGTTTTCTGCCCAGGTACAGGCTTCTGCCCAGCTACAGGCTTCTGCCCATTCACAGGCTTCTGCCCAACTACAGGCTTCTGCCCAGCTACAGGCTTCTGCCCATTCACAGGCTTCTGCCCAGCTACAGGCTTCTGTCCATTTACAGGCTTCTGTCCATTTACAGGCTTCTGACCAGCTACAAGCTTCTGCCCAGCTACAGGCTTCTGCCCATTCACAGGCTTCTGCCCAGCTACAGGCTTCTGCCCATTCACAGGCTTCTGCCCAGCTACAGGCTTCTGCCCAGCTACAGGCTTCTGTCCATTTACAGGCTTCTGTCCATTTACAGGCTTCTGACCAGCTACAAGCTTCTGCCCAGCTACAGGCTTCTGCCCATTCACAGGCTTCTGCCCATTCACAGGCTTCTGCCCAGCTACAGGCTTCTGCACAGCTACAGGCTTCTGCCCATTCACAGGCTTCTGCCCAGGTACAGGCTTCTGTCCATTCACAGGCTTCTGCCCAGCTACAGGCTTCTGCCCATTCACAGGCTTCTGCCCAGCTACAGTTTTCTGCCCATTCACAGGCTTCTGCCCAGCTACAGTTTTCTGCCCAGGTACAGGCTTCTGCCCAGCTACAGGCTTGTGCCCATTCACAGGCTTCTGCCCAACTACAGGCTTCTGCCCAGCTACAGGCTTCTGCCCAATCACAGGCTTCTGCCCAGCTACAGGCTTCTGCCCAGCCACAGGCTTCTGCCCATTCACAGGCTTCTGCCCATTCACAGGCTTCTGCCCAGCTACAGGCTTTTGCCCATTCACAGGCTTCTGCCCAGCTACAGGCTTTTGCCCAGCAACAGGCTTTTGCCCATTCACCGGCTTCTGCCCAGCTACAGGCTTCTGCCCAGCTACAGGCTTCTGCCAATTCACAGGCTTCTGCCCAGCTACAGGCTTCTGCCCAGATACAGGCTTCTGTCCATTTACAGGCTTCTGTCCATTTACAGGCTTCTGCCCAGCTAGAGGCTTCTGCCCATTCACAGGCTTCTGCCCAGCTACAGGCTTCTGCCCAGCTACAGGCTTCTGCCCATTCTTAGGCTTCTGCCCAGCTACAGGCTTCTGCCCAGCTACAGGCTACTGCCCATTCACAGGCTTCTGCACAGCTACAGTTTTCTGCCCAGGTAGAGGCTTCTGTCCATTCACAGGCTTCTGCCCACCTACAGGCTTCTGCCCATTCTTAGGCTTCTGCCCAGCTACAGGCTTCTGCCCAGCTACAGGCTACTGCCCATTCACAGGCTTCTGCACAGCTACAGTTTTCTGCCCAGGTAGAGGCTTCTGTCCATTCACAGGCTTCTGCCCACCTACAGGCTTCTTCCCAGCTACAGGCTTCTGCCCATTCACAGGCTTCTGCCCAGCTACAGGCTTCTGTCCATTTACAGGCTTCTGTCCATTTACAGGCTTCTGACCAGCTACAAGCTTCTGCCCAGCTACAGGCTTCTGCCCATTCACAGGCTTCTGCCCAGCTACAGGCTTCTGTCCATTTACAGGCTTCTGTCCATTTACAGGCTTCTGACCAGCTACAAGCTTCTGCCCAGCTACAGGCTTCTGCCCATTCACAGGCTTCTGCCCAGCTACAGGCTTCTGCCCATTCACAGGCTTCTGCCCAGCTACAGGCTTCTGCCCAGCTACAGGCTTCTGTCCATTTACAGGCTTCTGTCCATTTACAGGCTTCTGACCAGCTACAAGCTTCTGCCCAGCTACAGGCTTCTGCCCATTCACAGGCTTCTGCCCATTCACAGGCTTCTGCCCAGCTACAGGCTTCTGCACAGCTACAGGCTTCTGCCCATTCACAGGCTTCTGCCCAGGTACAGGCTTCTGTCCATTCACAGGCTTCTGCCCAGCTACAGGCTTCTGCCCATTCACAGGCTTCTGCCCAGCTACAGTTTTCTGCCCATTCACAGGCTTCTGCCCAGCTACAGTTTTCTGCCCAGGTACAGGCTTCTGCCCAGCTACAGGCTTGTGCCCATTCACAGGCTTCTGCCCAACTACAGGCTTCTGCCCAGCTACAGGCTTCTGCCCAATCACAGGCTTCTGCCCAGCTACAGGCTTCTGCCCAGCCACAGGCTTCTGCCCATTCACAGGCTTCTGCCCATTCACAGGCTTCTGCCCAGCTACAGGCTTTTGCCCATTCACAGGCTTCTGCCCAGCTACAGGCTTTTGCCCAGCAACAGGCTTTTGCCCATTCACCGGCTTCTGCCCAGCTACAGGCTTCTGCCCAGCTACAGGCTTCTGCCAATTCACAGGCTTCTGCCCAGCTACAGGCTTCTGCCCAGATACAGGCTTCTGTCCATTTACAGGCTTCTGTCCATTTACAGGCTTCTGCCCAGCTAGAGGCTTCTGCCCATTCACAGGCTTCTGCCCAGCTACAGGCTTCTGCCCAGCTACAGGCTTCTGCCCATTCTTAGGCTTCTGCCCAGCTACAGGCTTCTGCCCAGCTACAGGCTACTGCCCATTCACAGGCTTCTGCACAGCTACAGTTTTCTGCCCAGGTAGAGGCTTCTGTCCATTCACAGGCTTCTGCCCACCTACAGGCTTCTTCCCAGCTACAGGCTTCTGCCCATTCACAGGCTTCTGCCCAGCTACAGGCTTCTGTCCATTTACAGGCTTCTGTCCATTTACAGGCTTCTGACCAGCTACAAGCTTCTGCCCAGCTACAGGCTTCTGCCCATTCACAGGCTTCTGCCCAGCTACAGTTTTCTGCCCAGGTACAGGCTTCTGTCCATTCACAGGCTTCTGCCCAGCTACAGGCTTCTGCCCAGCTACAGGCTTCTGCCCATTCACAGGCTTCTGCCCAGCTACAGGCTTCTGCCCAGCTACAGGCTTCTGCCCATTCACAGGCTTCTTACCAGCTACAGGCTTCTGCCCAGCTACAGGCTTCTGCCCATTCACAGGCTTCTGCCCATTCACAGGCTTCTGCCCAGCTACAGGCCTCTGCCCAGCTACAAGCTTCTGCCAATTCACAGGCTTCTGCCCAGCTACAGGCTTCTGCCCAGCTACAGGCTTCTGTCCATTTACAGGCTTCTGTCCATTCACAGGCTGGCTTCTGACCACCTACAGGCTTCTGCCCACCTACAGGCATCTGCCCATTCACAGGCTTCTGCCCAGCTACAGGCTTCTGCCCAGCTACAGGCTTCTGCCCATTCACAGGCTTCTGGCCAGGTACAGGCTTCTGCCCATTCACAGGCCTCTGGCCAGGTACAGGCTTCTGCCCATTCACAGGCTTCTACCCAGTCACAGGTATCTGCCCAGCTACAGGCTTCTGACCATTCACAGGCTTCTGCCCATTCACAGGCTTCTGGCCAGGTACAGGCTTCTGCCCATTCACAGGCCTCTGGCCAGGTACAGGCTTCTGCCCATTCACAGGCTTCTGACCAGTCACAGGTATCTGCCCAGCTACAGGCTTCTGACCATTCACAGGCTTCTGCCCATTCACAGGCTTCTGCCCAGCTACAGGCTTTTGCCCACAACAGGCTTTTGCCCATTCACCGGCTTCTGCCCAGCTACAGGCTTCTGCCCATTCACAGGCTTCTGCCCATTCACAGGCTTCTGTCCATTTACAGGCTTCTGCCCAGATACATGCTTCTGCCCATTCACAGGCTTCTGCCCAGCTACAGGCTTCTGCCCATTCACAGGCTTCTGCCCAGCTACAGGCTTCTGCCCATTCACAGACTTCTGTCCATTTACAGGCTTCTGCCCAGCTAGAGGCTTCTGCCCAGCTACAGGCTTCTGCCCATTCACAGGCTTCTGTCCATTTACAGGCTTCTGCCCAGCTAGAGGCTTCTGCCCATTCACAGGCTTCTGCCCAGCTACAGGCTTCTGCCCAGCTACAGGCTTCTGCCCATTCACAGGCTTCTGCCCAGCTACAGGCTTCTGCCCATTCACAGGCTTCTGCCCATTCACAGGCTTCTGCCCAGCTACAGGCTTCTGCACAGCTACAGGCTTCTGCCCATTCACAGGCTTCTGCCCAGGTACAGGCTTCTGCCCATTCACAGGCTTCTGCCCAGCTACAGGCTTCTGCCCATTCACAGGCTTCTGCCCAGCTACAGGCTTCTGCCCAGCTACAGGCTTCTGCCCATTCAAAGGCTTCTGCCCAGCTACAGGCTTCTGCCCAGCTACAGGCTTTTGTCCATTTACAGGCTTCTGCCCATTTACAGGCTTCTGACCAGCTACAAGCTTCTGCCCAGCTACAGGCTTCTGCCCATTCACAGGCTTCTGCCCAGCTACAGGCCTCTGCCCAGCTACAGGCTTCTGCCAATTCACAGGATTCTGCCCAGCTACAGGCTTCTGCCCAGCTACAGGCTTCTGTCCATTTACAGGCTTCTGTATATTTACAGGCTTCTGACCAGCTACAAGCTTCTGCCCAGCTACAGGCTTCTGCCCATTCACAGGCTTCTGCCCAGCTACAGGCTTCTGCCCATTCACAGGATTCTGCCCAGCTACAGGCTTCTGCCCAGCTACAGGCTTCTGTCCATTCACAGGCTTCTGCCCAGCTACAGGCTTCTGCACAGCTACAGGCTTCTGCCCATTCACAGGCTTCTGCCCAGGTACAGGCTTCTGTCCATTCACAGGCTTCTGCCCAGCTACAGGCTTCTGCCCATTCACAGGCTTCTGCCCAGCTACAGTTTTCTGCCCATTCACAGGCTTCTGCCCAGCTACAGTTTTCTGCCCAGGTACAGGCTTCTGCCCAGCTACAGGCTTCTGCCCATTCACAGGCTTCTGCCCAACTACAGGCTTCTGCCCAGCTACAGGCTTCTGCCCATTCACAGGCTTCTGCCCAGCTACAGGCTTCTGCCCAGCCACAGGCTTCTGCCCATTCACAGGCTTCTGCCCATTCACAGGCTTCTGCCCAGCTACAGGCTTTTGCCCATTCACAGGCTTCTGCCCAGCTACAGGCATTTTCCCAGCAACAGGCTTTTGCCCATTCACCGGCTTCTGCCCAGCTACAGGCTTCTGCCCAGCTACAGGCTTCTGCCAATTCACAGGCTTCTGCCCAGCTACAGGCTTCTGCCCAGCTACAGGCTTCTGTCCATTTACAGGCTTCTGTCCATTTACAGGCTTCTGACCAGCTACAAGCTTCTGCCCAGCTACAGCGTTCTGCCCAGCTACAGTTTTCTGCCCAGCTACAGGCTTCTGCACAGCTACAGGCTTCTGCCCATTCACAGGCTTCTGCCCAGCTACAGGCTTCTGCCCATTCACAGGCTTCTGCTCAGCTACAGGCTTCTGCCCATTCACAGGCTTCTGCCCAGCTACAGTTTTCTGCCCAGGTACAGGCTTCTGTCCATTTACAGGCTTCTGCCCAGCTAGAGGCTTCTGCCCATTCACAGGCTTCTGCCCAGCTACAGGCTTCTGCCCAGCTACAGGCTTCTGCCCATTATTAGGCTTCTGCCCAGCTACAGGCTTCTGCCCAGCTACAGGCTACTGCCCATTCACAGGCTTCTGCACAGCTACAGTTTTCTGCCCAGGTAGAGGCTTCTGTCCATTCACAGGCTTCTGCCCACCTACAGGCTTCTTCCCAGCTACAGGCTTCTGCCCATTCACAGGCTTCTGCCCAGCTACAGGCTTCTGCCCAGCTACAGGCTTCTGCCCATTCACAGGCTTCTGCCCAGCTACAGGCTTCTGCCCAGCTACAGGCTTCTGCCCATTCACAGGCTTCTGCCCATTCACAGGCTTCTGCCCAGCTACAGGCCTCTGCCCAGCTACAAGCTTCTGCCAATTCACAGGCTTCTGCCCAGCTACAGGCTTCTGCCCAGCTACAGGCTTCTGTCCATTTACAGGCTTCTGTCCATTCACAGGCTGGCTTCTGACCACCTACAGGCTTCTGCCCACCTACAGGCATCTGCCCATTCACAGGCTTCTGCCCAGCTACAGGCTTCTGCCCAGCTACAGGCTTCTGCCCATTCACAGGCTTCTGCCCAGCTACAGGCTTCTGCCCAGCTACAGGCTTCTGCCCATTCACAGGCTTCTGGCCAGGTACAGGCTTCTGCCCATTCACAGGCCTCTGGCCAGGTACAGGCTTCTGCCCATTCACAGGCTTCTACCCAGTCACAGGTATCTGCCCAGCTACAGGCTTCTGACCATTCACAGGCTTCTGCCCATTCACAGGCTTCTGGCCAGGTACAGGCTTCTGCCCATTCACAGGCCTCTGGCCAGGTACAGGCTTCTGCCCATTCACAGGCTTCTGCCCAGTCACAGGTATCTGCCCAGCTACAGGCTTCTGACCATTCACAGGCTTCTGCCCATTCACAGGCTTCTGCCCAGCTACAGGCTTTTGCCCACAACAGGCTTTTGCCGATTCACCGGCTTCTGCCCAGCTACAGGCTTCTGCCCAGCTACAGGCTTCTGCCCATTCACAGGCTTCTGCCCAGCTACAGGCTTCTGCCCAGCTACAGGCTTCTGCCCATTCACAGGCTTCTGTCCATTTACAGGCTTCTGCCCAGCTAGAGGCTTCTGCCCATTCACAGGCTTCTGCCCAGCTACAGGCTTCTGCCCATTCACAGGCTTCTGCCCAGCTACAGGCTTCTGCCCATTCACAGACTTCTGTCCATTTACAGGCTTCTGCCCAGCTAGAGGCTTCTGCCCAGCTACAGGCTTCTGCCCATTCACAGGCTTCTGTCCATTTACAGGCTTCTGCCCAGCTAGAGGCTTCTGCCCATTCACAGGCTTCTGCCCAGCTACAGGCTTCTGCCCAGCTACAGGCTTCTGCCCATTCACAGGCTTCTGCCCAGCTACAGGCTTCTGCCCATTCACAGGCTTCTGCCCATTCACAGGCTTCTGCCCAGCTACAGGCTTCTGCACAGCTACAGGCTTCTGCCCATTCACAGGCTTCTGCCCAGGTACAGGCTTCTGCCCATCCACAGGCTTCTGCCCAACTACAGGCTTCTGCCCATTCACAGGCTTCTGCCCAGCTACAGGCTTCTGCCCAGCTACAGGCTTCTGCCCAGCTACAGGCTTCTGCCCTTTCAAAGGCTTCTGCCCTGCTACAGGCTTCTGCCCAGCTACAGGCTTCTGTCCACTTACAAGCTTCTGTCCATTTACAGGCTTCTGACCAGCTACAAGCTTCTGCCCAGCTACAGGCTTCTGCCCATTCACAGGCTTCTGCCCAGCTACAGGCCTCTGCCCAGCTACAGGCTTCTGCCAATTCACAGGATTCTGCCCAGCTACAGGCTTCTGCCCAGCTACAGGCTTCTGTCCATTTACAGGCTTCTGTCCATTTACAGGCTTCTGACCAGCTACAAGCTTCTGCCCAGCTACAGGCTTCTGCCCATTCACAGGCTTCTGCCCAGCTACAGGCTTCTGCCCATTCACAGGATTCTGCCCAGCTACAGGCTTCTGCCCAGCTACAGGCTTCTGTCCATTTACAGGCTTCTGTCCATTTACAGGCTTCTGACCAGCTACAAGCTTCTGCCCAGCTACAGGCTTCTGCCCATTCACAGGCTTCTGCCCAGCTACAGGCTTCTGCCCATTCACAGGCTTCTGCCCATTCACAGGCTTCTGCCCAGCTACAGGCTTCTGCACAGCTACAGGCTTCTGCCCATTCACAGGCTTCTGCCCAGGTACAGGCTTCTGTCCATTCACAGGCTTCTGCCCAGCTACAGGCTTCTGCCCATTCACAGGCTTCTGCCCAGCTACAGTTTTCTGCCCATTCACAGGCTTCTGCCCAGCTACAGTTTTCTGCCCAGGTACAGGCTTCTGCCCAGCTACAGGCTTCTGCCCATTCACAGGCTTCTGCCCAACTACAGGCTTCTGCCCAGCTACAGGCTTCTGCCCAATCACAGGCTTCTGCCCAGCTACAGGCTTCTGCCCAGCCACAGGCTTCTGCCCATTCACAGGCTTCTGCCCATTCACAGGCTTCTGCCCAGCTACAGGCTTTTGCCCATTCACAGGCTTCTGCCCAGCTACAGGCTTTTGCCCAGCAACAGGCTTTTGCCCATTCACCGGCTTCTGCCCAGCTACAGGCTTCTTCCCAGCTACAGGCTTCTGCCCATTCACAGGCTTCTGCCCAGCTACAGGCTTCTGTCCATTTACAGGCTTCTGTCCATTTACAGGCTTCTGACCAGCTACAAGCTTCTGCCCAGCTACAGGCTTCTGCCCATTCACAGGCTTCTGCCCAGCTACAGTTTTCTGCCCAGGTACAGGCTTCTGTCCATTCACAGGCTTCTGCCCAGCTACAGGCTTCTGCCCAGCTACAGGCTTCTGCCCATTCACAGGCTTCTGCCCAGCTACAGGCTTCTGCCCAGCTACAGGCTTCTGCCCATTCACAGGCTTCTTCCCAGCTACAGGCTTCTGCCCAGCTACAGGCTTCTGCCCATTCACAGGCTTCTGCCCATTCACAGGCTTCTGCCCAGCTACAGGCCTCTGCCCAGCTACAAGCTTCTGCCAATTCACAGGCTTCTGCCCAGCTACAGGCTTCTGCCCAGCTACAGGCTTCTGTCCATTTACAGGCTTCTGTCCATTCACAGGCTGGCTTCTGACCACCTACAGGCTTCTGCCCACCTACAGGCATCTGCCCATTCACAGGCTTCTGCCCAGCTACAGGCTTCTGCCCAGCTACAGGCTTCTGCCCATTCACAGGCTTCTGCCCAGCTACAGGCTTCTGCCCAGCTACAGGCTTCTGCCCATTCACAGGCTTCTGGCCAGGTACAGGCTTCTGCCCATTCACAGGCCTCTGGCCAGGTACAGGCTTCTGCCCATTCACAGGCTTCTACCCAGTCACAGGTATCTGCCCAGCTACAGGCTTCTGACCATTCACAGGCTTCTGCCCATTCACAGGCTTCTGGCCAGGTACAGGCTTCTGCCCATTCACAGGCCTCTGGCCAGGTACAGGCTTCTGCCCATTCACAGGCTTCTGCCCAGTCACAGGTATCTGCCCAGCTACAGGCTTCTGACCATTCACAGGCTTCTGCCCATTCACAGGCTTCTGCCCAGCTACAGGCTTTTGCCCACAACAGGCTTTTGCCCATTCACCGGCTTCTGCCCAGCTACAGGCTTCTGCCCAGCTACAGGCTTCTGCCCATTCACAGGCTTCTGCCCAGCTACAGGCTTCTGCCCAGCTACAGGCTTCTGCCCATTCACAGGCTTCTGTCCATTTACAGGCTTCTGCCCAGCTACAGGCTTCTGCCCATTCACAGGCTTCTGCCCAGCTACAGGCTTCTGCCCATTCACAGGCTTCTGCCCAGCTACAGGCTTCTGCCCATTCACAGACTTCTGTCCATTTACAGGCTTCTGCCCAGCTAGAGGCTTCTGCCCAGCTACAGGCTTCTGCCCATTCACAGGCTTCTGTCCATTTACAGGCTTCTGCCCAGCTAGAGGCTTCTGCCCATTCACAGGCTTCTGCCCAGCTACAGGCTTCTGCCCAGCTACAGGCTTCTGCCCATTCACAGGCTTCTGCCCAGCTACAGGCTTCTGCCCATTCACAGGCTTCTGCCCATTCACAGGCTTCTGCCCAGCTACAGGCTTCTGCACAGCTACAGGCTTCTGCCCATTCACAGGCTTCTGCCCAGGTACAGGCTTCTGCCCATTCACAGGCTTCTGCCCAGCTACAGGCTTCTGCCCATTCACAGGCTTCTGCCCAGCTACAGGCTTCTGCCCAGCTACAGGCTTCTGCCCATTCAAAGGCTTCTGCCCAGCTACAGGCTTCTGCCCAGCTACAGGCTTCTGTCCATTTACAGGCTTCTGCCCATTTACAGGCTTCTGACCAGCTACAAGCTTCTGCCCAGCTACAGGCTTCTGCCCATTCACAGGCTTCTGCCCAGCTACAGGCCTCTGCCCAGCTACAAGCTTCTGCCAATTCACAGGATTCTGCCCAGCTACAGGCTTCTGCCCAGCTACAGGCTTCTGTCCATTCACAGGCTTCTGCCCAGCTACAGGCCTCTGCCCAGCTACAGGCTTCTGCCAATTCACAGGATTCTGCCCAGCTACAGGCTTCTGCCCAGCTACAGGCTTCTGTCCATTTACAGGCTTCTGACCAGCTACAAGCTTCTGCCCAGTTACAGGCTTCTGCCCATTCACAGGCTTCTGCCCAGCTACAGGCTTCTGCCCATTCACAGGATTCTGCCCAGCTACAGGCTTCTGCCCAGCTACAGGCTTCTGTCCATTCACAGGCTTCTGCCCAGCTACAGGCTTCTGCACAGCTACAGGCTTCTGCCCATTCACAGGCTTCTGCCCAGGTACAGGCTTCTGTCCATTCACAGGCTTCTGCCCAGCTACAGGCTTCTGCCCATTCACAGGCTTCTGCCCAGCTACAGTTTTCTGCCCATTCACAGGCTTCTGCCCAGCTACAGTTTTCTGCCCAGGTACAGGCTTCTGCCCAGCTACAGGCTTCTGCCCATTCACAGGCTTCTGCCCAACTACAGGCTTCTGCCCAGCTACAGGCTTCTGCCCATTCACAGGCTTCTGCCCAGCTACAGGCTTCTGCCCAGCCACAGGCTTCTGCCCATTCACAGGCTTCTACCCATTCACAGGCTTCTGCCCAGCTACAGGCTTTTGCCCATTCACAGGCTTCTGCCCAGCTACAGGCATTTTCACAGCAACAGGCTTTTGCCCATTCACCGGCTTCTGCCCAGCTACAGGCTTCTGCCCAGCTACAGGCTTCTGCCAATTCACAGGCTTCTGCCCAGCTACAGGCTTCTGCCCAGCTACAGGCTTCTGTCCATTTACAGGCTTCTGTCCATTTACAGGCTTCTGACCAGCTACAAGCTTCTGCCCAGCTACAGCGTTCTGCCCAGCTACAGTTTTCTGCCCAGCTACAGGCTTCTGCACAGCTACAGGCTTCTGCCCATTCACAGGCTTCTGCCCAGCTACAGGCTTCTGCCCATTCACAGGCTTCTGCTCAGCTACAGGCTTCTGCCCATTCACAGGCTTCTGCCCAGCTACAGTTTTCTGCCCAGGTACAGGCTTCTGTCCATTTACAGGCTTCTGCCCAGCTTGAGGCTTCTGCCCATTCACAGGCTTCTGCCCAGCTACAGGCTTCTGCCCAGCTACAGGCTTCTGCCCATTATTAGGCTTCTGCCCAGCTACAGGCTTCTGCCCAGCTACAGGCTACTGCCCATTCACAGGCTTCTGCACAGCTACAGTTTTCTGCCCAGGTAGAGGCTTCTGTCCATTCACAGGCTTCTGCCCACCTACAGGCTTCTTCCCAGCTACAGGCTTCTGCCCATTCACAGGCTTCTGCCCAGCTACAGGCTTCTGCCCAGCTACAGGCTTCTGCCCATTCACAGGCTTCTGCCCAGCTACAGGCTTCTGCCCAGCTACAGGCTTCTGCCCATTCACAGGCTTCTGCCCATTCACAGGCTTCTGCCCAGCTACAGGCCTCTGCCCAGCTACAAGCTTCTGCCAATTCACAGGCTTCTGCCCAGCTACAGGCTTCTGCCCAGCTACAGGCTTCTGTCCATTTACAGGCTTCTGTCCATTCACAGGCTGGCTTCTGACCACCTACAGGCTTCTGTCCATTCACAGGCTGGCTTCTGACCACCTACAGGCTTCTGCCCACCTACAGGCATCTGCCCATTCACAGGCTTCTGCCCAGCTACAGGCTTCTGCCCAGCTACAGGCTTCTGCCCATTCACAGGCTTCTGCCCAGCAACAGGCTTCTGCCCAGCTACAGGCTTCTGCCCATTCACAGGCTTCTGGCCAGGTACAGGCTTCTGCCCATTCACAGGCCTCTGGCCAGGTACAGGCTTCTGCCCATTCACAGGCTTCTACCCAGTCACAGGTATCTGCCCAGCTACAGGCTTCTGACCATTCACAGGCTTCTGCCCATTCACAGGCTTCTGGCCAGGTACAGGCTTCTGCCCATTCACAGGCCTCTGGCCAGGTACAGGCTTCTGCCCATTCACAGGCTTCTGCCCAGTCACAGGTATCTGCCCAGCTACAGGCTTCTGACCATTCACAGGCTTCTGCCCATTCACAGGCTTCTGCCCAGCTACAGGCTTTTGCCCACAACAGGCTTTTGCCCATTCACCGGCTTCTGCCCAGCTACAGGCTTCTGCCCAGCTACAGGCTTCTGCCCATTCACAGGCTTCTGCCCAGCTACAGGCTTCTGCCCAGCTACAGGCTTCTGCCCATTCACAGGCTTCTGTCCATTTACAGGCTTCTGCCCATTCACAGGCTTCTGCCCATTCACAGGCTTCTGCCCAGCTACAGGCTTCTGCACAGCTACAGGCTTCTGCCCATTCACAGGCTTCTGCCCAGGTACAGGCTTCTGCCCATTCACAGGCTTCTGCCCAACTACAGGCTTCTGCCCATTCACAGGCTTCTGCCCAGCTACAGGCTTCTGCCCAGCTACAGGCTTCTGCCCAGCTACAGGCTTCTGCCCTTTCAAAGGCTTCTGCCCAGCTACAGGCTTCTGCCCAGCTACAGGCTTCTGTCCACTTACAAGCTTCTGTCCATTTACAGGCTTCTGACCAGCTACAAGCTTCTGCCCAGCTACAGGCTTCTGCCCATTCACAGGTTTCTGCCCAGCTACAGGCCTCTGCCCAGCTACAGGCTTCTGCCAATTCACAGGATTCTGCCCAGCTACAGGCTTCTGCCCAGCTACAGGCTTCTGTCCATTTACAGGCTTCTGTCCATTTACAGGCTTCTGACCAGCTACAAGCTTCTGCCCAGCTACAGGCTTCTGCCCATTCACAGGCTTCTGCCCAGCTACAGGCTTCTGCCCATTCACAGGATTCTGCCCAGCTACAGGCTTCTGCCCAGCTACAGGCTTCTGTCCATTTACAGGCTTCTGTCCATTTACAGGCTTCTGACCAGCTACAAGCTTCTGCCCAGCTACAGGCTTCTGCCCATTCACAGGCTTCTGCCCAGCTACAGGCTTCTGCCCAATCACAGGCTTCTGCCCATTCACAGGCCTCTGGCCAGGTACAGGCTTCTGCCCATTCACAGGCTTCTGCCCAGTCACAGGTATCTGCCCAGCTACAGGCTTCTGACCATTCACAGACTTCTGTCCATTTACAGGCTTCTGCCCAGCTACAGGCTTTTGCCCACAACAGGCTTTTGCCCATTCACCGGCTTCTGCCCAGCTACAGGCTTCTGCCCAGCTACAGGCTTCTGCCCATTCACAGGCTTCTGCCCAGCTACAGGCTTCTGCCCAGCTACAGGCTTCTGCCCATTCACAGGCTTCTGTCCATTTACAGGCTTCTGCCCATTCACAGGCTTCTGCCCATTCACAGGCTTCTGCCCAGCTACAGGCTTCTGCACAGCTACAGGCTTCTGCCCATTCACAGGCTTCTGCCCAGGTACAGGCTTCTGCCCATTCACAGGCTTCTGCCCAACTACAGGCTTCTGCCCATTCACAGGCTTCTGCCCAGCTACAGGCTTCTGCCCAGCTACAGGCTTCTGCCCAGCTACAGGCTTCTGCCCTTTCAAAGGCTTCTGCCCAGCTACAGGCTTCTGCCCAGCTACAGGCTTCTGTCCACTTACAAGCTTCTGTCCATTTACAGGCTTCTGACCAGCTACAAGCTTCTGCCCAGCTACAGGCTTCTGCCCATTCACAGGCTTCTGCCCAGCTACAGGCCTCTGCCCAGCTACAGGCTTCTGCCAATTCACAGGATTCTGCCCAGCTACAGGCTTCTGCCCAGCTACAGGCTTCTGTCCATTTACAGGCTTCTGTCCATTTACAGGCTTCTGACCAGCTACAAGCTTCTGCCCAGCTACAGGCTTCTGCCCATTCACAGGCTTCTGCCCAGCTACAGGCTTCTGCCCATTCACAGGATTCTGCCCAGCTACAGGCTTCTGCCCAGCTACAGGCTTCTGTCCATTTACAGGCTTCTGTCCATTTACAGGCTTCTGACCAGCTACAAGCTTCTGCCCAGCTACAGGCTTCTGCCCATTCACAGGCTTCTGCCCAGCTACAGGCTTCTGCCCATTCACAGGCTTCTGCCCATTCACAGGCTTCTGCCCAGCTACAGGCTTCTGCACAGCTACAGGCTTCTGCCC
This sequence comes from Astyanax mexicanus, assembly GCF_023375975.1. Taxonomy (NCBI): domain Eukaryota; kingdom Metazoa; phylum Chordata; class Actinopteri; order Characiformes; family Acestrorhamphidae; genus Astyanax; species Astyanax mexicanus. The sequence goes on along the minus strand of NC_064424.1, from coordinate 29,712,435 downwards.
ATTCACAGGCTTCTGCCCAGGTACAGGCTTCTGTCCATTCACAGGCTTCTGCCCAGCTACAGGCTTCTGCCCATTCACAGGCTTCTGCCCAGCTACAGTTTTCTGCCCATTCACAGGCTTCTGCCCAGCTACAGTTTTCTGCCCAGGTACAGGCTTCTGCCCAGCTACAGGCTTCTGCCCATTCACAGGCTTCTGCCCAACTACAGGCTTCTGCCCAGCTACAGGCTTCTGCCCAATCACAGGCTTCTGCCCAGCTACAGGCTTCTGCCCAGCCACAGGCTTCTGCCCATTCACAGGCTTCTGCCCATTCACAGGCTTCTGCCCAGCTACAGGCTTTTGCCCATTCACAGGCTTCTGCCCAGCTACAGGCTTTTGCCCAGCAACAGGCTTTTGCCCATTCACCGGCTTCTGCCCAGCTACAGGCTTCTGCCCAGCTACAGGCTTCTGCCAATTCACAGGCTTCTGCCCAGCTACAGGCTTCTGCCCAGATACAGGCTTCTGTCCATTTACAGGCTTCTGTCCATTTACAGGCTTCTGCCCAGCTAGAGGCTTCTGCCCATTCATAGGCTTCTGCCCAGCTACAGGCTTCTGCCCAGCTACAGGCTTCTGCCCATTCTTAGGCTTCTGCCCAGCTACAGGCTTCTGCCCAGCTACAGGCTACTGCCCATTCACAGGCTTCTGCACAGCTACAGTTTTCTGCCCAGGTAGAGGCTTCTGTCCATTCACAGGCTTCTGCCCACCTACAGGCTTCTTCCCAGCTACAGGCTTCTGCCCATTCACAGGCTTCTGCCCAGCTACAGGCTTCTGTCCATTTACAGGCTTCTGTCCATTTACAGGCTTCTGACCAGCTACAAGCTTCTGCCCAGCTACAGGCTTCTGCCCATTCACAGGCTTCTGCCCAGCTACAGTTTTCTGCCCAGGTACCGGCTTCTGTCCATTCACAGGCTTCTGCCCAGCTACAGGCTTCTGCCCAGCTACAGGCTTCTGCCCATTCACAGGCTTCTGCCCAGCTACAGGCTTCTGCCCAGCTACAGGCTTCTGCCCATTCACAGGCTTCTTCCCAGCTACAGGCTTCTGCCCAGCTACAGGCTTATGCCCATTCACAGGCTTCTGCCCATTCACAGGCTTCTGCCCAGCTACAGGCCTCTGCCCAGCTACAAGCTTCTGCCAATTCACAGGCTTCTGCCCAGCTACAGGCTTCTGCCCAGCTACAGGCTTCTGTCCATTTACAGGCTTCTGTCCATTCACAGGCTGGCTTCTGACCACCTACAGGCTTCTGCCCACCTACAGGCATCTGCCCATTCACAGGCTTCTGCCCAGCTACAGGCTTCTGCCCAGCTACAGGCTTCTGCCCATTCACAGGCTTCTGCCCAGCTACAGGCTTCTGCCCAGCTACAGGCTTCTGCCCATTCACAGGCTTCTGGCCAGGTACAGGCTTCTGCCCATTCACAGGCCTCTGGCCAGGTACAGGCTTCTGCCCATTCACAGGCTTCTACCCAGTCACAGGTATCTGCCCAGCTACAGGCTTCTGACCATTCACAGGCTTCTGCCCATTCACAGACTTCTGGCCAGGTACAGGCTTCTGCCCATTCACAGGCCTCTGGCCAGGTACAGGCTTCTGCCCATTCACAGGCTTCTGCCCAGTCACAGGTATCTGCCCAGCTACAGGCTTCTGACCATTCACAGGCTTCTGCCCATTCACAGGCTTCTGCCCAGCTACAGGCTTTTGCCCACAACAGGCTTTTGCCCATTCACCGGCTTCTGCCCAGCTACAGGCTTCTGCCCAGCTACAGGCTTCTGCCCATTCACAGGCTTCTGCCCAGCTACAGGCTTCTGCCCAGCTACAGGCTTCTGCCCATTCACAGGCTTCTGTCCATTTACAGGCTTCTGCCCAGCTACAGGCTTCTGCCCATTCACAGGCTTCTGCCCAGCTACAGGCTTCTGCCCATTCACAGGCTTCTGCCCAGCTACAGGCTTCTGCCCATTCACAGACTTCTGTCCATTTACAGGCTTCTGCCCAGCTAGAGGCTTCTGCCCAGCTACAGGCTTCTGCCCATTCACAGGCTTCTGTCCATTTACAGGCTTCTGCCCAGCTAGAGGCTTCTGCCCATTCACAGGCTTCTGCCCAGCTACAGGCTTCTGCCCAGCTACAGGCTTCTGCCCATTCACAGGCTTCTGCCCAGCTACAGGCTTCTGCCCATTCACAGGCTTCTGCCCATTCACAGGCTTCTGCCCAGCTACAGGCTTCTGCACAGCTACAGGCTTCTGCCCATTCACAGGCTTCTGCCCAGGTACAGGCTTCTGCCCATTCACAGGCTTCTGCCCAGCTACAGGCTTCTGCCCATTCACAGGCTTCTGCCCAGCTACAGGCTTCTGCCCAGCTACAGGCTAATGCCCATTCACAGGCTTCTGCACAGCTACAGTTTTCTGCCCAGGTAGAGGCTTCTGTCCATTCACAGGCTTCTGCCCACCTACAGGCTTCTTCCCAGCTACAGGCTTCTGCCCATTCACAGGCTTCTGCCCAGCTACAGGCTTCTGTCCATTTACAGGCTTCTGTCCATTTACAGGCTTCTGACCAGCTACAAGCTTCTGCCCAGCTACAGGCTTCTGCCCATTCACAGGCTTCTGCCCAGCTACAGTTTTCTGCCCAGGTACAGGCTTCTGTCCATTCACAGGCTTCTGCCCAGCTACAGGCTTCTGCCCAGCTACAGGCTTCTGCCCATTCACAGGCTTCTGCCCAGCTACAGGCTTCTGCCCAGCTACAGGCTTCTGCCCATTCACAGGCTTCTTCCCAGCTACAGGCTTCTGCCCAGCTACAGGCTTCTGCCCATTCACAGGCTTCTGCCCATTCACAGGCTTCTGCCCAGCTACAGGCCTCTGCCCAGCTACAAGCTTCTGCCAATTCACAGGCTTCTGCCCAGCTACAGGCTTCTGCCCAGCTACAGGCTTCTGTCCATTTACAGGCTTCTGTCCATTCACAGGCTGGCTTCTGACCACCTACAGGCTTCTGCCCACCTACAGGCATCTGCCCATTCACAGGCTTCTGCCCAGCTACAGGCTTCTGCCCAGCTACAGGCTTCTGCCCATTCACAGGCTTCTGCCCAGCTACAGGCTTCTGCCCAGCTACAGGCTTCTGCCCATTCACAGGCTTCTGGCCAGGTACAGGCTTCTGACCATTCACAGGCTTCTGCCCATTCACAGGCTTCTGGCCAGGTACAGGCTTCTGCCCATTCACAGGCCTCTGGCCAGGTACAGGCTTCTGCCCATTCACAGGCTTCTGCCCAGTCACAGGTATCTGCCCAGCTACAGGCTTCTGACCATTCACAGGCTTCTGCCCATTCACAGGCTTCTGCCCAGCTACAGGCTTTTGCCCACAACAGGCTTTTGCCCATTCACCAGCTTCTGCCCAGCTACAGGCTTCTGCCCAGCTACAGGCTTCTGCCCATTCACAGGCTTCTGCCCAGCTACAGGCTTCTGCCCAGCTACAGGCTTTTGCCCACAACAGGCTTTTGCCCATTCACCGGCTTCTGCCCAGCTACAGGCTTCTGCCCAGCTACAGGCTTCTGCCCATTCACAGGCTTCTGCCCAGCTACAGGCTTCTGCCCAGCTACAGGCTTCTGCCCATTCACAGGCTTCTGTCCATTTACAGGCTTCTGCCCAGCTACAGGCTTCTGCCCATTCACAGGCTTCTGCCCAGCTACAGGCTTCTGCCCATTCACAGGCTTCTGCCCAGCTACAGGCTTCTGCCCATTCACAGACTTCTGTCCATTTACAGGCTTCTGCCCAGCTAGAGGCTTCTGCCCAGCTACAGGCTTCTGCCCATTCACAGGCTTCTGTCCATTTACAGGCTTCTGCCCAGCTAGAGGCTTCTGCCCATTCACAGGCTTCTGCCCAGCTACAGGCTTCTGCCCAGCTACAGGCTTCTGCCCATTCACAGGCTTCTGCCCAGCTACAGGCTTCTTCCCATTCACAGGCTTCTGCCCATTCACAGGCTTCTGCCCAGCTACAGGCTTCTGCACAGCTACAGGCTTCTGCCCATTCACAGGCTTCTGCCCAGGTACAGGCTTCTGCCCATTCACAGGCTTCTGCCCAGCTACAGGCTTCTGCCCATTCACAGGCTTCTGCCTAGCTACAGGCTTCTGCCCAGCTACAGGCTTCTGCCCATTCAAAGGCTTCTGCCCAGCTACAGGCTTCTGCCCAGCTACAGGCTTCTGTCCATTTACAGGCTTCTGCCCATTTACAGGCTTCTGACCAGCTACAAGCTTCTGCCCAGCTACAGGCTTCTGCCCATTCACAGGCTTCTGCCCAGCTACAGGCCTTTGCCCAGCTACAGGCTTCTGCCAATTCACAGGATTCTGCCCAGCTACAGGCTTCTGCCCAGCTACAGGCTTCTGTCCATTTACAGGCTTCTGTCCATTTACAGGCTTCTGACCAGCTACAAGCTTCTGCCCAGCTACAGGCTTCTGCCCATTCACAGGCTTCTGCCCAGCTACAGGCTTCTGCCCATTCACAGGATTCTGCCCAGCTACAGGCTTCTGCCCAGCTACAGGCTTCTGTCCATTCACAGGCTTCTGCCCAGCTACAGGCTTCTGCACAGCTACAGGCTTCTGCCCATTCACAGGCTTCTGCCCAGGTACAGGCTTCTGTCCATTCACAGGCTTCTGCCCAGCTACAGGCTTCTGCCCATTCACAGGCTTCTGCCCAGCTACAGTTTTCTGCCCATTCACAGGCTTCTGCCCAGCTACAGTTTTCTGCCCAGGTACAGGCTTCTGCCCAGCTACAGGCTTCTGCCCATTCACAGGCTTCTGCCCAACTACAGGCTTCTGCCCAGCTACAGGCTTCTGCCCATTCACAGGCTTCTGCCCAGCTACAGGCTTCTGCCCAGCCACAGGCTTCTGCCCATTCACAGGCTTCTGCCCATTCACAGGCTTCTGCCCAGCTACAGGCTTTTGCCCATTCACAGGCTTCTGCCCAGCTACAGGCATTTTCCCAGCAACAGGCTTTTGCCCATTCACCGGCTTCTGCCCAGCTACAGGCTTCTGCACAGCTACAGGCTTCTGCCAATTCACAGGCTTCTGCCCAGCTACAGGCTTCTGCCCAGCTACAGGCTTCTGTCCATTTACAGGCTTCTGTCCATTTACAGGCTTCTGACCAGCTACAAGCTTCTGCCCAGCTACAGCGTTCTGCCCAGCTACAGTTTTCTGCCCAGCTACAGGCTTCTGCACAGCTACAGGCTTCTGCCCATTCACAGGCTTCTGCCCAGCTACAGGCTTCTGCCCATTCACAGGCTTCTGCTCAGCTACAGGCTTCTGCCCATTCACAGGCTTCTGCCCAGCTACAGTTTTCTGCCCAGGTACAGGCTTCTGTCCATTTACAGGCTTCTGCCCAGCTAGAGGCTTCTGCCCATTCACAGGCTTCTGCCCAGCTACAGGCTTCTGCCCAGCTACAGGCTTCTGCCCATTATTAGGCTTCTGCCCAGCTACAGGCTTCTGCCCAGCTACAGGCTACTGCCCATTCACAGGCTTCTGCACAGCTACAGTTTTCTGCCCAGGTAGAGGCTTCTGTCCATTCACAGGCTTCTGCCCACCTACAGGCTTCTTCCCAGCTACAGGCTTCTGCCCATTCACAGGCTTCTGCCCAGCTACAGGCTTCTGCCCAGCTACAGGCTTCTGCCCATTCACAGGCTTCTGCCAGCTACAGGCTTCTGCCCAGCTACAGGCTTCTGCCCATTCACAGGCTTCTGCCCATTCACAGGCTTCTGCCCAGCTACAGGCCTCTGCCCAGCTACAAGCTTCTGCCAATTCACAGGCTTCTGCCCAGCTACAGGCTTCTGCCCAGCTACAGGCTTCTGTCCATTTACAGGCTTCTGTCCATTCACAGGCTGGCTTCTGACCACCTACAGGCTTCTGCCCACCTACAGGCATCTGCCCATTCACAGGCTTCTGCCCAGCTACAGGCTTCTGCCCAGCTACAGGCTTCTGCCCATTCACAGGCTTCTGCCCAGCTACAGGCTTCTGCCCAGCTACAGGCTTCTGCCCATTCACAGGCTTCTGGCCAGGTACAGGCTTCTGCCCATTCACAGGCCTCTGGCCAGGTACAGGCTTCTGCCCATTCACAGGCTTCTACCCAGTCACAGGTATCTGCCCAGCTACAGGCTTCTGACCATTCAGAGGCTTCTGCCCATTCACAGGCTTCTGGCCAGGTACAGGCTTCTGCCCATTCACAGGCCTCTGGCCAGGTACAGGCTTCTGCCCATTCACAGGCTTCTGCCCAGTCACAGGTATCTGCCCAGCTACAGGCTTCTGACCATTCACAGGCTTCTGCCCATTCACAGGCTTCTGCCCAGCTACAGGCTTTTGCCCACAACAGGCTTTTGCCCATTCACCGGCTTCTGCCCAGCTACAGGCTTCTGCCCAGCTACAGGCTTCTGCCCATTCACAGGCTTCTGCCCAGCTACAGGCTTCTGCCCAGCTACAGGCTTCTGCCCATTCACAGGCTTCTGTCCATTTACAGGCTTCTGCCCAGCTAGAGGCTTCTGCCCAGCTACAGGCTTCTGCCCATTCACAGGCTTCTGTCCATTTACAGGCTTCTGCCCAGCTAGAGGCTTCTGCCCATTCACAGGCTTCTGCCCAGCTACAGGCTTCTGCCCAGCTACAGGCTTCTGCCCATTCACAGGCTTCTGCCCAGCTACAGGCTTCTGCCCATTCAGAGGCTTCTGCCCATTCACAGGCTTCTGCCCAGCTACAGGCTTCTGCACAGCTACAGGCTTCTGCCCATTCACAGGCTTCTGCCCAGGTACAGGCTTCTGCCCATTCACAGGCTTCTGCCCAACTACAGGCTTCTGCCCATTCACAGGCTTCTGCCCAGCTACAGGCTTCTGCCCAGCTACAGGCTTCTGCCCAGCTACAGGCTTCTGCCCTTTCAAAGGCTTCTGCCCAGCTACAGGCTTCTGCCCAGCTACAGGCTTCTGTCCACTTACAAGCTTCTGTCCATTTACAGGCTTCTGACCAGCTACAAGCTTCTGCCCAGCTACAGGCTTCTGCCCATTCACAGGCTTCTGCCCAGCTACAGGCCTCTGCCCAGCTACAGGCTTCTGCCAATTCACAGGATTCTGCCCAGCTACAGGCTTCTGCCCAGCTACAGGCTTCTGTCCATTTACAGGCTTCTGTCCATTTACAGGCTTCTGACCAGCTACAAGCTTCTGCCCAGCTACAGGCTTCTGCCCATTCACAGGCTTCTGCCCAGCTACAGGCTTCTGCCCATTCACAGGATTCTGCCCAGCTACAGGCTTCTGCCCAGCTACAGGCTTCTGTCCATTTACAGGCTTCTGTCCATTTACAGGCTTCTGACCAGCTACAAGCTTCTGCCCAGCTACAGGCTTCTGCCCATTCACAGGCTTCTGCCCAGCTACAGGCTTCTGCCCATTCACAGGCTTCTGCCCATTCACAGGCTTCTGCCCAGCTACAGGCTTCTGCACAGCTACAGGCTTCTGCCCATTCACAGGCTTCTGCCCAGGTACAGGCTTCTGTCCATTCACAGGCTTCTGCCCAGCTACAGGCTTCTGCCCATTCACAGGCTTCTGCCCAGCTACAGTTTTCTGCCCATTCACAGGCTTCTGCCCAGCTACAGTTTTCTGCCCAGGTACAGGCTTCTGCCCAGCTACAGGCTTCTGCCCATTCACAGGCTTCTGCCCAACTACAGGCTTCTGCCCAGCTACAGGCTTCTGCCCAATCACAGGCTTCTGCCCAGCTACAGGCTTCTGCCCAGCCACAGGCTTCTGCCCATTCACAGGCTTCTGCCCATTCACAGGCTTCTGCCCAGCTACAGACTTTTGCCCATTCACAGGCTTCTGCCCAGCTACAGGCTTTTGCCCAGCAACAGGCTTTTGCCCATTCACCGGCTTCTGCCCAGCTACAGGCTTCTGCCCAGCTACAGGCTTCTGTCAATTCACAGGCTTCTGCCCAGCTACAGGCTTCTGCCCAGATATAGGCTTCTGTCCATTTACAGGCTTCTGTCCATTTACAGGCTTCTGCCCAGCTAGAGGCTTCTGCCCATTCACAGGCTTCTGCCCAGCTACAGGCTTCTGCCCAGCTACAGGCTTCTGCCCATTCTTAGGCTTCTGCCCAGCTACAGGCTTCTGCCCAGCTACAGGCTACTGCCCATTCACAGGCTTCTGCACAGCTACAGTTTTCTGCCCAGGTAGAGGCTTCTGTCCATTCACAGGCTTCTGCCCACCTACAGGCTTCTTCCCAGCTACAGGCTTCTGCCCATTCACAGGCTTCTGCCCAGCTACAGGCTTCTGTCCATTTACAGGCTTCTGTCCATTTACAGGCTTCTGACCAGCTACAAGCTTCTGCCCAGCTACAGGCTTCTGCCCATTCACAGGCTTCTGCCCAGCTACAGTTTTCTGCCCAGGTACAGGCTTCTGTCCATTCACAGGCTTCTGCCCAGCTACAGGCTTCTGCCCAGCTACAGGCTTCTGCCCATTCACAGGCTTCTGCCCAGCTACAGGCTTCTGCCCAGCTACAGGCTTCTGCCCATTCACAGGCTTCTTCCCAGCTACAGGCTTCTGCCCAGCTACAGGCTTCTGCCCATTCACAGGCTTCTGCCCATTCACAGGCTTCTGCCCAGCTACAGGCCTCTGCCCAGCTACAAGCTTCTGCCAATTCACAGGCTTCTGCCCAGCTACAGGCTTCTGCCCAGCTACAGGCTTCTGTCCATTTACAGGCTTCTGTCCATTCACAGGCTGGCTTCTGACCACCTACAGGCTTCTGCCCACCTACAGGCATCTGCCCATTCACAGGCTTCTGCCCAGCTACAGGCTTCTGCCCAGCTACAGGCTTCTGCCCATTCACAGGCTTCTGCCCAGCTACAGGCTTCTGCCCAGCTACAGGCTTCTGCCCATTCACAGGCTTCTGGCCAGGTACAGGCTTCTGCCCATTCACAGGCCTCTGGCCAGGTACAGGCTTCTGCCCATTCACAGGCTTCTACCCAGTCACAGGTATCTGCCCAGCTACAGGCTTCTGACCATTCACAGGCTTCTGCCCATTCACAGGCCTCTGGCCAGGTACAGGCTTCTGCCCATTCACAGGCCTCTGGCCAGGTACAGGCTTCTGCCCATTCACAGGCTTCTGCCCAGTCACAGGTATCTGCCCAGCTACAGGCTTCTGACCATTCACAGGCTTCTGCCCATTCACAGGCTTCTGCCCAGCTACAGGCTTTTGCCCACAACAGGCTTTTGCCCATTCACCGGCTTCTGCCCAGCTACAGGCTTCTGCCCAGCTACAGGCTTCTGCCCATTCACAGGCTTCTGCCCAGCTACAGGCTTCTGCCCAGCTACAGGCTTCTGCCCATTCACAGGCTTCTGTCCATTTACAGGCTTCTGCCCAGCTACAGGCTTCTGCCCATTCACAGGCTTCTGCCCAGCTACAGGCTTCTGCCCATTCACAGGCTTCTGCCCAGCTACAGGCTTCTGCCCATTCACAGACTTCTGTCCATTTACAGGCTTCTGCCCAGCTAGAGGCTTCTGCCCAGCTACAGGCTTCTGCCCATTCACAGGCTTCTGTCCATTTACAGGCTTCTGCCCATTCACAGGCTTCTGCCCAGCTACAGGCTTCTGCCCAGCTACAGGCTTCTGCCCATTCACAGGCTTCTGCCCAGCTACAGGCTTCTGCCCATTCACAGGCTTCTGCCCATTCACAGGCTTCTGCCCAGCTACAGGCTTCTGCACAGCTACAGGCTTCTGCCCATTCACAGGCTTCTGCCCAGGTACAGGCTTCTGCCCATTCACAGGCTTCTGCCCAGCTACAGGCTTCTGCCCATTCACAGGCTTCTGCCCAGCTACAGGCTTCTGCCCAGCTACAGGCTTCTGCCCATTCAAAGGCTTCTGCCCAGCTACAGGCTTCTGCCCAGCTACAGGCTTCTGTCCATTTACAGGCTTCTGACCAGCTACAAGCTTCTGCCCAGCTACAAGCTTCTGCCCAGCTACAGGCTTCTGCCCATTCACAGGCTTCTGCCCAGCTACAGGCCTCTGCCCAGCTACAGGCTTCTGCCCAGCTACAGGCTTCTGTCCATTTACAGGCTTCTGTCCATTTACAGGCTTCTGACCAGCTAGAAGCTTCTGCCCAGCTACAGGCTCCTGCCCATTCACAGGCTTCTGCCCAGCTACAGGCTTCTGCCCATTCACAGGCTTCTGCCCATTCACAGGCTTCTGCCCAGCTACAGGCTTCTGCACAGCTACAGGCTTCTGCCCATTCACAGGCTTCTGCCCAGGTACAGGCTTCTGTCCATTCACAGGCTTCTGTCCATTCACAGGCTTCTGCCCAGCTACAGGCTTCTGCCTAGCTACAGTTTTCTGCCCATTCACAGGCTTCTGCCCAGCTAGAGTTTTCTGCCCAGGTACAGGCTTCTGCCCAGCAACAGGCTTCTGCCCATTCACAGGCTTCTGCCCAACTACAGGCTTCTGTCCAGCTACAGGCTTCTGCCCAATAACAGGCTTCTGCCCAGCTACAGGCTTCTGCCCAGCCACAGGCTTCTGCCCATTCACAGGCTTCTGCCCAGCTACAGGCTTTTGCCCATTCACAGGCTTCTGCCCAGCTACAGGCTTTTGCCCAGCAACAGGCTTTTGCCCATTCACCGGCTTCTGCCCAGCTACAGGCTTCTGCCCAGCTACAGGCTTCTGCCAATTCACAGGCTTCTGCCCAGCTACAGGCTTCTGCCCAGCTACAGGCTTCTGTCCATTTACAGGCTTCTGTCCATTTACAGGCTTCTGCCCAGCTAGAGGCTTCTGCCCATTCACAGGCTTCTTCCCAGCTACAGGCTTCTGCCCAGCTACAGGCTTCTGCCCATTCTTAGGCTTCTGCCCAGCTACAGGCTTCTGCCCAGCTACAGGCTACTGCCCATTCACAGGCTTCTTCACAGCTACAGTTTTCTGCCCAGGTAGAGGCTTCTGTCCATTCACAGGCTTCTGCCCACCTACAGGCTTCTTCCCAGCTACAGGCTTCTGCCCATTCACAGGCTTCTGGCCAGCTACAGGCTTCTGTCCATTTACAGGCTTCTGTCCATTTACAGGCTTCTGACCAGCTACAAGCTTCTGCCCAGCTACAGGCTTCTGCCCATTCACAGGCTTCTGCCCAGCTACAGTTTTCTGCCCAGGTACAGGCTTCTGTCCATTCACAGGCTTCTGCCCAGCTACAGGCTTCTGCCCAGCTACAGGCTTCTGCCCATTCACAGGCTTCTGCCCAGGTACAGGCTTCTGTCCATTCACAGGCTTCTGCCCAGCTACAGGCTTCTGCCCATTCACAGGCTTCTGCCCAGCTACAGGCTTCTGCCCATTCACAAGCTTCTGCCCAGCTACAGGCTTCTGCCCATTCACAGGCTTCTGTCCATTTACAGGCTTCTGCCCAGCTAGAGGCTTCTGACCAGCTACAGGCTTCTGCCCATTCACAGGCTTCTGTCCATTTACAGGCTTCTGCCCAGCTAGAGGCTTCTGCCCATTCACAGGCTTCTGCCCAGCTACAGGCTTCTGCCCAGCTACAGGCTTCTGCCCATTCACAGGCTTCTGCCCAGCTACAGGCTTCTGCCCATTCACAGGCTTCTGCCCATTCACAGGCTTCTGCCCAGCTACAGGCTTCTGCACAGCTACAGGCTTCTGCCCATTCACAGGCTTCTGCCCAGGTACAGGCTTCTGCCCATTCACAGGCTTCTGCCCAGGTACAGGCTTCTGCCCATTCACAGGCTTCTGCCCAGCTACAGGCTTCTGCCCATTCACAGGCTTCTGCCCAGCTACAGGCTTCTGCCCAGCTACAGGCTTCTGCCCATTCAAAGGCTTCTGCCCAGCTACAGGCTTCTGCCCAGCTACAGGCTTCTGCCCAGCTACAGGCTTCTGCCCATTCAAAGGCTTCTGCCCAGCTACAGGCTTCTGCCCATTCACAGGCTTCTGCCCATTCACAGGCTTCTGCCCAGCTACAGGCCTCTGCCCAGCTACAGGCTTCTGCCAATTCACAGGCTTCTGCCAAGCTACAGGCTTCTGCCCAGCTACAGGCTTCTGTCCATTTACAGGCTTCTGTCCATTTACAGGCTTCTGACCAGCTACAAGCTTCTGCCCAGCTACAGGCTTCTGCCCATTCACAGGCTTCTGCCCAGATACAGGCTTCTGCCCATTCACAGGCTTCTGCCCATTCACAGGCTTCTGCCCAGCTACAGGCTTCTGCACAGCTACAGGCTTCTGCCCATTCACATGCTTCTGCCCAGGTACAGGCTTTTGTCCATTCACAGGCTTCTGCCCAGCTACAGGCTTCTGCCCATTCACAGGCTTCTGCCCAGCTACAGTTTTCTGCCCATTCACAGTCTTCTGCCCAGCTACAGTTTTCTGCCCAGGTACAGTCTTCTGCCCAGCTACAGGCTTCTGCCCATTCACAGGCTTCTGCCCAACTACAGGCTGCTGCCCAGCTACAGGCTTCTGCCCATTCACAGGCTTCTGCCCAGCTACAGGCTTCTGCCCAGCTACAGGCTTCTGCCCATTCACAGGCTTCTGCCCATTCACAGGCTTCTGCCCAGCTACAGGCTTTTGCCCATTCACAGGCTTCTGCCCAGCTACAGGCTTCTGCCCAGCTACAGGCTACTGCCCATTCACAGGTTTCTGCCCAGCTACAGTTTTCTGCCCAGGTACAGGCTTCTGTCCATTCACAGGCTTCTGCCCACCTACAGGCTTCTGCCCAGCTACAGGCTTCTGCCCATTCAGAGGCTTCTGCCCAGCTACAGGCTTCTGTCCATTTACAGGCTTCTGTCCATTTACAGGCTTCTGACCAGCTACAAGCTTCTGCCCAGCAACAGGCTTCTGCCCATTCACAGGCTTCTGCCCAGCTACAGGCTTCTGCCCATTCACAGGCTTCTGCCCATTCACAGGCTTCTGCCCAGCTACAGGCTTCTGCACAGCTACAGGCTTCTGCCCATTCACAGGCTTCTGCCCAGGTACAGGCTTCTGTCCATTCACAGGCTTCTGCCCAGCTACAGGCTTCTGCCCATTCACAGGCTTCTGCCCAGCTACAGTTTTCTGCCCATTCACAGGCTTCTGCCCAGCTACAGTTTTCTGCCCAGGTACAGGCTTCTGCCCAGCTACAGGCTTCTGCCCATTCACAGGCTTCTGCCCAACTACAGGCTTCTGCCCAGCTACAGGCTTCTGCCCATTCACAGGCTTCTGCCCAGCTACAGGCTTCTGACCATTCACAGGCTTCTGCCCATTCACAGGCTTCTGCCCAGCTACAGGCTTTTGCCCATTCACAGGCTTCTGCCCAGCTACAGGCTTTTGCCCAGCAACAGGCTTTTGCCCATTCACCGGCTTCTGCCCAGCTACAGGCTTCTGCCCAGCTACAGGCTTCTGCCAATTCACAGGCTTCTGCCCAGCTACAGGCTTCTGCCCAGCTACAGGCTTCTGTCCATTTACAGGCTTCTGTCCATTTACAGGCTTCTGACCAGCTACAAGCTTCTGCCCAGCTACAGGCTTCTGCCCATTCACAGGCTTCTGCCCAGCTACAGGCTTCTGCCCATTCACAGGCTTCTGCCCAGCTACAGGCTTCTGCCCAGCTACAGGCTTCTGCCCATTCACAGGCTTCTGTCCATTTACAGGCTTCTGCCCAGCTAGAGGCTTCTGCCCATTCACAGGCTTCTGCCCAGCTACAGGCTTCTGCCCAGCTAAAGGCTTCTGCCCATTCATAGGCTTCTGCCCAGCTACAGGCTTCTGCCCAGCTACAGGCTTCTGCCCATTCACAGGCTTCTGCCAAGCTACAGGCTTCTGCACAGCTACAGGCTTCTGTCCATTTACAGGTTTCTGCCCATTCACAGGCTTCTGCCCAGCTACAGGCTTCTGCCACCAGGTAAAGGCTTCTGCCCATTCACAGGCTTCTGCCCATTCACAGGCTTCTGCTCAGCTACAGGCTTTTGCCCATTCACAGGCTTCTGGCCAGGTACAGGCTTCTGCCCATTCACAGGCTTCTGCCCATTCACAGGTTTCTGCCCAGCTACAGGCTTCTGACTATTTACAGGCTTCTGCCCATTCACAGGCTTCTGCCCAGCTACAGGCTTTTGCCCAGCAACAGGCTTTTGCCCATTCACCGGCTTCTGCCCAGCTACAGGCTTCTGCCCAGCTACAGGCTTCTGCCAATTCACAGGCTTCTGCCCAGCTACAGGCTTCTGCCCAGCTACAGGCTTCTGTCCATTTACAGGCTTCTGACCAGCTACAAGCTTCTGCCCAGCTACAGGCTTCTGCCCATTCACAGGCTTCTGCCCAGCTACAGGCTTCTGCCCAGCTACAGGCTTCTGCCCATTCACAGGCTTCTGTCTATTTACAGGCTTCTGCCCAGCTAGAGGCTTCTGCCCATTCACAGGCTTCTGCCCAGCTACAGGCTTCTGCCCAGCTACAGGCTTCTGCCCATTCACAGGCTTCTGCCCAGCTACATGCTTCTGCCCATTCACAGGCTTCTGCCCAGCTACAGGCTTCTGCCCAGCTACAGGCTTCTGCCCATTCACAGGCTTCTGCCCAGCTACAGGCTTCTGCCCATTCACAGGCTTCTGCCCATTCACAGGCTTCTGCCCAGCTACAGGCTTCTGCACAGCTACAGGCTTCTTTCCATTTACAGGTTTCTGCCCATTCACAGGCTTCTGCCCAGCTACAGGCTTTTGCCCATTCACAGGCTTCTGGCCAGGTACAGGCTTCTGCCCATTCACAGGCATCTGGCCATGCACAGGTTTCTGCCCAGCTACAGGCTTTTGACCATTCACAGGCTTCTGCTCATTCACAGGCTTCTGCCCAGCTACAGGCTTTTGCCCATACACAGGCTTCTGGCCAGGTACAGGCTTCTGCCCATTCACAGGCTCCTGGCCAGGTAAAGGCTTCTTCCCATTCACAGGCTTCTGCCCATTCACAGGCTTCTGCCCAGCTACAGGCTTTTGCCCATTCACAGGCTTCTGGCCAGGTACAGGCTTCTGCCCATTCACAGGCTTCTGGCCATTCACAGGTTTCTGCCCAGCTACAGGCTTCTGACCATTCACAGGCTTCTGCCCATTCATAGTCTTCTGCCCATTCACAGGCTTCTGCCCAGCTAAAGTTTTCTGCCCAGGTACAGGCTTTTGTCCATTCACAGGCTTCTGCCCAGCTACGGGCTTCTGCCCATTCACAGGCTTCTGCCCAGCTACAGGCTTCTGCCCATTCACAGGCTTCTGCCCAGCTACAGTTTTCTGCCCAGGTACATTCTTCTGTCCATTCACAGGCTTCTGCCCAGCTACAGGCTTCTGCCCATTCACAGGCTTCTGCCCAGCTACAGGCTTCTGCCCAGCTACAGTTTTCTGCCCAGGTACAGGCTTCTGTCCATTCACAGGCTTCTGCCCACCTACAGGCTTCTGCCCAGCTACAGGCTTCTGCCCATTCACAGGCTTCTGCCCAACTACAGGCTTCTGCCCAGCTACAGGCTTCTGCCCATTCACAGGCTTCTGCCCAGCTACAGGCTTCTGCCCAGCTACAGGTTTCTGCCCATTCACAGGCATCTGCCCATTCACAGGCTTCTGCCCAGCTACAGGCTTCTGCCCAGCTACAGGCTTCTGCCCATTCACAGGCTTCTGTCCATTTACAGGCTTCTGCCCAGCTAGAGGCTTCTGCCCATTCACAGGCTTCTGCCCAGCTACAGGCTTCTGCCCATTCACAGGCTTCTGCCTAGCTACAGTTTTCTGCCCAGGTACAGGCTTCTGTCCATTCACAGGCTTCTGCCCAGCTACAGGCTTCTGCCCAGCTACAGGCTTCTTCCCATTCACAGGCTTCTGCCCAGCTACAGGCTTCTGCCCATTCACAGGCTTCTGCCCAGCTGCAGTTTTCTGCCCAGGTACAGGCTTCTGTCCATTCACAGGCTTCTTCCCATTCACAGGCTTCTGCCCAGCTACAGGCTTCTGCCCAGCTACAGTTTTCTGCCCAGGTACAGGCTTCTATCCATTCACAGGCTTCTGCCCAGCTACAGGCTTCTGCCCAGCTACAGGCTTCTGCCCATTCACAGGCTTCTGCCCAGCTACAGGCTTCTGCCCAGCTACAGTTTTCTGCCCAGTTACAGGCTTCTGTCCATTCACAGGCTTCTGCACAGCTACAGGATTTTGCCCATTCACAAGCTTTTGCCCAGCTACAGGCTTTTGCCCAGCAACAGGCTTTTGCCCATTCACCGGCTTCTGCCAAGCTACAGGCTTCTGCCCAGCTACAGGCTTCTGCCCAGCTACAGGCTTCTGTCCATTTACAGGCTTCTGACCAGCTACAAGCTTCTGCCCAGCTACAGGCTTCTGCCCATTCACAGGCTTCTGCCCAGCTACAGGCTTCTGCCCATTCACAGGCTTCTGTCCATTTACAGGCTTCTGCCCATTCACAGGCTTCTGGCCAGGTACAGGCTTCTACCCATTCACAGGCTTCTGCCCATTCACAGGTTTCTGCCCAGCTACAGGCTTCTGCCCATTCACAGGCTTCTGCCCAGCTACAGGCTTCTGCACAGCTACAGGCTTCTGCCCATTCACAGGCTTCTGCCCAGGTACAGGCTTCTGCCCATTCACAGGCTTCTGCTCAGCTACAGGCTTCTGCCCATTCACAGGCTTCTGCCCAGCTACAGTTTTCTGCCCAGGTACAGGCTTCTGTCCATTCACAGGCTTCTGCCCAGCTACAGGCTTCTGCCCAGCTACAGGTTTCTGCCCATTCACTGGCTTCTGCCCATTCACAGGCTTCTGCCCATTCACAGGCTTCTGCCCAGCTACAGGCTTCTGCCAATTCACAGGCTTCTGCCCAGCTACAGGCTTCTGCCCTGCTACAGGCTTCTGCCCATTCACAGGCTTCTGCCCAGCTACTGGCTTCTGCCCATTCACAGGCTTCTGCCCAGCTACAGGCTTTTGCCCATTCACAGGCTTCTGCCCAGCTACAGGCTTCTGCCCAGCTACAGGCTTCTGCCCATTCACAGGCTTCTGCCCATTCACAGGCTTCTGCCCAGCTACAGGCTTCTGCCCAGCTACAGGCTTCTGCCCATTCACAGGCTTCTGTCCAGCTACAGGCTTCTGCCCATTCACAGGCTTCTGCCCAGCTACAGTTTTCTGCCCAGGTACATTCTTCTGTCCATTCACAGGCTTCTGCCCAGCTACAGGCTTCTGCCCATTCACAGGCTTCTGCCCAGCTACAGGCTTCTGCCCAGCTACAGTTTTCTGCCCAGGTACAGGCTTCTGTCCATTCACAGGCTTCTGCCCACCTACAGGCTTCTGCCCAGCTACAGGCTTCTGCCCATTCACAGGCTTCTGCCCAACTACAGGCTTCTGCCCAGCTACAGGCTTCTGCCCATTCACAGGCTTCTGCCCAGCTACAGGCTTCTGCCCAGCTACAGGTTTCTGCCCATTCACAGGCATCTGCCCATTCACAGGCTTCTGCCCAGCTACAGGCTTCTGCCCAGCTACAGGCTTCTGCCCATTCACAGGCTTCTGTCCATTTACAGGCTTCTGCCCAGCTAGAGGCTTCTGCCCATTCACAGGCTTCTGCCCAGCTACAGGCTTCTGCCCATTCACAGGCTTCTGCCTAGCTACAGTTTTCTGCCCAGGTACAGGCTTCTGTCCATTCACAGGCTTCTGCCCAGCTACAGGCTTCTGCCCAGCTACAGGCTTCTTCCCATTCACAGGCTTCTGCCCAGCTACAGGCTTCTGCCCATTCACAGGCTTCTGCCCAGCTGCAGTTTTCTGCCCAGGTACAGGCTTCTGTCCATTCACAGGCTTCTTCCCATTCACAGGCTTCTGCCCAGCTACAGGCTTCTGCCCAGCTACAGTTTTCTGCCCAGGTACAGGCTTCTGTCCATTCACAGGCTTCTGCCCAGCTACAGGCTTCTGCCCAGCTACAGGCTTCTGCCCATTCACAGGCTTCTGCCCAGCTACAGGCTTCTGCCCAGCTACAGTTTTCTGCCCAGTTACAGGCTTCTGTCCATTCACAGGCTTCTGCACAGCTACAGGATTTTGCCCATTCACAAGCTTTTGCCCAGCTACAGGCTTTTGCCCAGCAACAGGCTTTTGCCCATTCACCGGCTTCTGCCAAGCTACAGGCTTCTGCCCAGCTACAGGCTTCTGCCCAGCTACAGGCTTCTGTCCATTTACAGGCTTCTGACCAGCTACAAGCTTCTGCCCAGCTACAGGCTTCTGCCCATTCACAGGCTTCTGCCCAGCTACAGGCTTCTGCCCATTCACAGGCTTCTGTCCATTTACAGGCTTCTGCCCATTCACAGGCTTCTGGCCAGGTACAGGCTTCTACCCATTCACAGGCTTCTGCCCATTCACAGGTTTCTGCCCAGCTACAGGCTTCTGCCCATTCACAGGCTTCTGCCCAGCTACAGGCTTCTGCACAGCTACAGGCTTCTGCCCATTCACAGGCTTCTGCCCAGGTACAGGCTTCTGCCCATTCACAGGCTTCTGCTCAGCTACAGGCTTCTGCCCATTCACAGGCTTCTGCCCAGCTACAGTTTTCTGCCCAGGTACAGGCTTCTGTCCATTCACAGGCTTCTGCCCAGCTACAGGCTTCTGCCCAGCTACAGGTTTCTGCCCATTCACTGGCTTCTGCCCATTCACAGGCTTCTGCCCATTCACAGGCTTCTGCCCAGCTACAGGCTTCTGCCAATTCACAGGCTTCTGCCCAGCTACAGGCTTCTGCCCTGCTACAGGCTTCTGCCCATTCACAGGCTTCTGCCCAGCTACTGGCTTCTGCCCATTCACAGGCTTCTGCCCAGCTACAGGCTTTTGCCCATTCACAGGCTTCTGCCCAGCTACAGGCTTCTGCCCAGCTACAGGCTTCTGCCCATTCACAGGCTTCTGCCCATTCACAGGCTTCTGCCCAGCTACAGGCTTCTGCCCAGCTACAGGCTTCTGCCCATTCACAGGCTTCTGTCCATTTACAGGCCTCTGCCCAGCTAGAGGCTTCTGCCCATTCACAGGCTTCTGCCCAGCTACAGGCTTCTGCCCATTCACAGAATTCTGCCTAGCTACAGTTTTCTGCCCAGGTACAGGCTTCTGTCCATTCACAGGCTTCTGCCCAGCTACAGGCTTCTGCCCAGCTACAGGCTTCTGCCCATTCACAGGCTTCTGCCCAGCTACAGGCTTCTGCCCATTCACAGGCTTCTGCCCAGCTGCAGTTTTCTGCCCAGGTACAGGCTTCTGTCCATTCACAGGCTTCTGCCCAGCTACAGGCTTCTGCCCAGCTACAGGCTTCTGCCCATTCACAGGCTTCTGCCCAGCTACAGGCTTCTGCCCAGATACAGGCTTCTGCCCATTCACAGGCTTCTGCCCAGCTACAGTTTTCTGCCCAGATACAGGCTTCTGTCCATTCACAGGCTTCTGCCCACCTACAGGCTTCTGCCCAGCTACAGGCTTCTGCCCATTCACAGGCTTATGCCCAGCTACAGTTTTCTGCCCAGGTACAGGCTTCTGTCCATTCACAGGCTTCTGCCCACCTACACGCTTCTGCCCAGCTACAGGCTTCTGCCCATTCACAGGCTTCTGCCCAGCTACAGGATTCTGCCCATTCACAGGCTTCTGCCCAGCTACAGGCTTCTGCCCAGCTACAGGCTTCTGCCCAGCTACAGGCTTCTGCCCATTCACAGGCTTCTGCCCATTCACAGGCTTCTGCCCAGCTACAGGCTTTTGCCCATTCACAGGATTCTGCCCATTCACAGGCTTCTGCCCAGCTACAGGCTTCTGCCCATTCACAGGCTTCTGCCCAGCTGCAGTTTTCTGCCCAGGTACAGGCTTCTGTCCATTCACAGGCTTCTGCCCAGCTACAGGCTACTGCCCAGCTACAGGCTTCTGCCCATTCACAGGCTTCTGCCCAGCTACAGGCTTCTGCCAAGCTACAGGCTTCTGCCCATTCACAGGCTTCTTCCCAGCTACAGTTTTCTGCCCAGGTACAGGCTTCTGTCCATTCACAGGCTTCTGCCCACCTACAGGCTTCTGCCCAGCTACAGGCTTCTGCCCATTCACAGGCTTCTGCCCAGCTACAGGCTTCTTCCCATTCACAGGCTTCTGACCAGCTACAGGCTTCTGCCCAGCTACAGGCTTCTGCCCAGCTACAGGCTTCTGCCCATTCACAGGCTTCTGCCCATTCACAGGCTTCTGCCCAGCTACAGGCTTTTGCCCATTCACAGGCTTCTGGCCAGGTACAGGCTTCTGCCCATTCACAGGCTTCTGGCCAGGTAAAGGCTTCTGCCCATTCAAAGGCTTCTGCCCATTCAAAGGCTTCTGCCCATTCACAGGTTTCTGCCCAGCTACAGGCTTCTGCCCATTCACACGCTTCTGCCCAGCTACAGGCTTCTGCACAGCTACAGGCTTCTGCCCATTCACAGGCTTCTGCCCAGGCACAGGCTTCTGCCCATTCACAGGCTTCTGCTCAGCTACAGGCTTCTGCCCATTCACAGGCTTCTGCCCAGCTAAAGTTTTCTGCCCAGGTACAGGCTTTTGTCCATTCACAGGCTTCTGCCCAGCTACAGGCTTTTGCCCATTCACAGGCTTCTGGCCAGGTACAGGCTTCTGCCCATTCACAGGCTTCTGGCCAGGTACAGGCTTCTGCCCATTCACTGGCTTCTGCCCAGTCACAGGTATGTGCCCAGCTACAGGCTTCTGACCATTCACAGGCTTCTGCCCATTCACAGGCTTCTGCCCAGCTACAGGCTTTTGCCCAGCAACAGGCTTTTGCCCATTCAACGGCTTCTGCCCAGCTACAGGCTTCTGCCCAGCTACAGGCTTCTGCCCATTCACAGGCTTCTGCCCAGCTAGAGGCTTCTGCCCAGCTTCAGGCTTCTGCCCATTCACAGGCTTCTGCCCAGCTACAGGCTTCTGCCCAGCTACAGGCTTCTGCCCATTCACAGGCTTTTTTCCATTTACAGGCTTCTGCCCAGCTAGAGGCTTCTGCCCAGCTACAGGCTTCTGCCCATTCACAGGCTTTTTTCCATTTACAGGCTTCTGCCCACCTACAGGCTTCTGCCCAGCTACAGGCTTCTGCCCATTCACAGGCTTCTGCCCAGCTACAGGCTTCTTCCCATTCACAGGCTTCTGACTAGCTACAGGCTTCTGCCCAGGTACAGGCTTCTGCCCATTCACAGGCTTCTGCCCAGCTACAGGCTTCTGCCCATTCACAGGCTTCTGCCCAGCTACAGGCTTCTGCCCAGCTACAGGCTACTGCCCATTCACAGGCTTCTGCACAGCTACAGTTTTCTGCCCAGGTAGAGGCTTCTGTCCATTCACAGGCTTCTGCCCACCTACAGGCTTCTTCCCAGCTACAGGCTTCTGCCCATTCACAGGCTTCTGCCCAGCTACAGGCTTCTGTCCATTTACAGGCTTCTGTCCATTTACAGGCTTCTGACCAGCTACAAGCTTCTGCCCAGCTACAGGCTTTTGCCCATTCACAGGCTTCTGCCCAGCTACAGGCTTCTGCCCAGCTACAGGCTTCTGCACAGCTACAGGCTTCTGCCCATTCACATGCTTCTGCCCAGGTACAGGCTTTTGTCCATTCACAGGCTTCTGCCCAGCTACAGGCTTCTGCCCATTCACAGGCTTCTGCCCAGCTACAGTTTTCTGCCCATTCACAGTCTTCTGCCCAGCTACAGTTTTCTGCCCAGGTACAGTCTTCTGCCCAGCTACAGGCTTCTGCCCATTCACAGGCTTCTGCCCAACTACAGGCTGCTGCCCAGCTACAGGCTTCTGCCCATTCACAGGCTTCTGCCCAGCTACAGGCTTCTGCCCAGCTACAGGCTTCTGCCCATTCACAGGCTTCTGCCCATTCACAGGCTTCTGCCCAGCTACAGGCTTTTGCCCATTCACAGGCTTCTGCCCAGCTACAGGCTTCTGCCCAGCTACAGGCTACTGCCCATTCACAGGCTTCTGCCCAGCTACAGTTTTCTGCCCAGGTACAGGCTTCTGTCCATTCACAGGCTTCTGCCCACCTACAGGCTTCTGCCCAGCTACAGGCTTCTGCCCATTCAGAGGCTTCTGCCCAGCTACAGGCTTCTGTCCATTTACAGGCTTCTGTCCATTTACAGGCTTCTGACCAGCTACAAGCTTCTGCCCAGCAACAGGCTTCTGCCCATTCACAGGCTTCTGCCCAGCTACAGGCTTCTGCCCATTCACAGGCTTCTGCCCATTCACAGGCTTCTGCCCAGCTACAGGCTTCTGCACAGCTACAGGCTTCTGCCCATTCACAGGCTTCTGCCCAGGTACAGGCTTCTGTCCATTCACAGGCTTCTGCCCAGCTACAGGCTTCTGCCCATTCACAGGCTTCTGCCCAGCTACAGTTTTCTGCCCATTCACAGGCTTCTGCCCAGCTACAGTTTTCTGCCCAGGTACAGGCTTCTGCCCAGCTACAGGCTTCTGCCCATTCACAGGCTTCTGCCCAACTACAGGCTTCTGCCCAGCTACAGGCTTCTGCCCATTCACAGGCTTCTGCCCAGCTACAGGCTTCTGACCATTCACAGGCTTCTGCCCATTCACAGGCTTCTGCCCAGCTACAGGCTTTTGCCCATTCACAGGCTTCTGCCCAGCTACAGGCTTTTGCCCAGCAACAGGCTTTTGCCCATTCACCGGCTTCTGCCCAGCTACAGGCTTCTGCCCAGCTACAGGCTTCTGCCAATTCACAGGCTTCTGCCCAGCTACAGGCTTCTGCCCAGCTACAGGCTTCTGTCCATTTACAGGCTTCTGTCCATTTACAGGCTTCTGACCAGCTACAAGCTTCTGCCCAGCTACAGGCTTCTGCCCATTCACAGGCTTCTGCCCAGCTACAGGCTTCTGCCCATTCACAGGCTTCTGCCCAGCTACAGGCTTCTGCCCAGCTACAGGCTTCTGCCCATTCACAGGCTTCTGTCCATTTACAGGCTTCTGCCCAGCTAGAGGCTTCTGCCCATTCACAGGCTTCTGCCCAGCTACAGGCTTCTGCCCAGCTAAAGGCTTCTGCCCATTCATAGGCTTCTGCCCAGCTACAGGCTTCTGCCCAGCTACAGGCTTCTGCCCATTCACAGGCTTCTGCCAAGCTACAGGCTTCTGCACAGCTACAGGCTTCTGTCCATTTACAGGTTTCTGCCCATTCACAGGCTTCTGCCCAGCTACAGGCTTCTGCCCAGGTAAAGGCTTCTGCCCATTCACAGGCTTCTGCCCATTCACAGGCTTCTGCTCAGCTACAGGCTTTTGCCCATTCACAGGCTTCTGGCCAGGTACAGGCTTCTGCCCATTCACAGGCTTCTGCCCATTCACAGGTTTCTGCCCAGCTACAGGCTTCTGACTATTCACAGGCTTCTGCCCATTCACAGGCTTCTGCCCAGCTACAGGCTTTTGCCCAGCAACAGGCTTTTGCCCATTCACCGGCTTCTGCCCAGCTACAGGCTTCTGCCCAGCTACAGGCTTCTGCCAATTCACAGGCTTCTGCCCAGCTACAGGCTTCTGCCCAGCTACAGGCTTCTGTCCATTTACAGGCTTCTGACCAGCTACAAGCTTCTGCCCAGCTACAGGCTTCTGCCCATTCACAGGCTTCTGCCCAGCTACAGGCTTCTGCCCAGCTACAGGCTTCTGCCCATTCACAGGCTTTTGTCTATTTACAGGCTTCTGCCCAGCTAGAGGCTTCTGCCCATTCACAGGCTTCTGCCCAGCTACAGGCTTCTGCCCAGCTACAGGCTTCTGCCCATTCACAGGCTTCTGCCCAGCTACATGCTTCTGCCCATTCACAGGCTTCTGCCCAGCTACAGGCTTCTGCCCATTCACAGGCTTCTGCCCAGCTACAGGCTTCTGCCCATTCACAGGCTTCTGCCCATTCACAGGCTTCTGCCCAGCTACAGGCTTCTGCACAGCTACAGGCTTCTTTCCATTTACAGGTTTCTGCCCATTCACAGGCTTCTGCCCAGCTACAGGCTTTTGCCCATTCACAGGCTTCTGCCCAGCTACAGGCTTTTGCCCAGCAACAGGCTTTTGCCCATTCAACGGCTTCTGCCCAGCTACAGGCTTCTGCCCAGCTACAGGCTTCTGCCCATTCACAGGCTTCTGCCCAGCTAGAGGCTTCTGCCCAGCTTCAGGCTTCTGCCCATTCACAGGCTTCTGCCCATCTACAGGCTTCTGCCCAGCTACAGGCTTCTGCCCATTCACAGGCTTTTTTCCATTTACAGGCTTCTGCCCAGCTAGAGGCTTCTGCCCAGCTACAGGCTTCTGCCCATTCACAGGCTTTTTTCCATTTACAGGCTTCTGCCCACCTACAGGCTTCTGCCCAGCTACAGGCTTCTGCCCATTCACAGGCTTCTGCCCAGCTACAGGCTTCTTCCCATTCACAGGCTTCTGACTAGCTACAGGCTTCTGCCCAGGTACAGGCTTCTGCCCATTCACAGGCTTCTGCCCAGCTACAGGCTTCTGCCCATTCACAGGCTTCTGCCCAGCTACAGGCTTCTGCCCAGCTACAGGCTACTGCCCATTCACAGGCTTCTGCACAGCTACAGTTTTCTGCCCAGGTAGAGGCTTCTGTCCATTCACAGGCTTCTGCCCACCTACAGGCTTCTTCCCAGCTACAGGCTTCTGCCCATTCACAGGCTTCTGCCCAGCTACAGGCTTCTGTCCATTTACAGGCTTCTGTCCATTTACAGGCTTCTGACCAGCTACAAGCTTCTGCCCAGCTACAGGCTTTTGCCCATTCACAGGCTTCTGCCCAGCTACAGGCTTCTGCCCAGCTACAGGCTTCTGCACAGCTACAGGCTTCTGCCCATTCACATGCTTCTGCCCAGGTACAGGCTTTTGTCCATTCACAGGCTTCTGCCCAGCTACAGGCTTCTGCCCATTCACAGGCTTCTGCCCAGCTACAGTTTTCTGCCCATTCACAGTCTTCTGCCCAGCTACAGTTTTCTGCCCAGGTACAGTCTTCTGCCCAGCTACAGGCTTCTGCCCATTCACAGGCTTCTGCCCAACTACAGGCTGCTGCCCAGCTACAGGCTTCTGCCCATTCACAGGCTTCTGCCCAGCTACAGGCTTCTGCCCAGCTACAGGCTTCTGCCCATTCACAGGCTTCTGCCCATTCACAGGCTTCTGCCCAGCTACAGGCTTTTGCCCATTCACAGGCTTCTGCCCAGCTACAGGCTTCTGCCCAGCTACAGGCTACTGCCCATTCACAGGCTTCTGCCCAGCTACAGTTTTCTGCCCAGGTACAGGCTTCTGTCCATTCACAGGCTTCTGCCCACCTACAGGCTTCTGCCCAGCTACAGGCTTCTGCCCATTCAGAGGCTTCTGCCCAGCTACAGGCTTCTGTCCATTTACAGGCTTCTGTCCATTTACAGGCTTCTGACCAGCTACAAGCTTCTGCCCAGCAACAGGCTTCTGCCCATTCACAGGCTTCTGCCCAGCTACAGGCTTCTGCCCATTCACAGGCTTCTGCCCATTCACAGGCTTCTGCCCAGCTACAGGCTTCTGCACAGCTACAGGCTTCTGCCCATTCACAGGCTTCTGCCCAGGTACAGGCTTCTGTCCATTCACAGGCTTCTGCCCAGCTACAGGCTTCTGCCCATTCACAGGCTTCTGCCCAGCTACAGTTTTCTGCCCATTCACAGGCTTCTGCCCAGCTACAGTTTTCTGCCCAGGTACAGGCTTCTGCCCAGCTACAGGCTTCTGCCCATTCACAGGCTTCTGCCCAACTACAGGCTTCTGCCCAGCTACAGGCTTCTGCCCATTCACAGGCTTCTGCCCAGCTACAGGCTTCTGACCATTCACAGGCTTCTGCCCATTCACAGGCTTCTGCCCAGCTACAGGCTTTTGCCCATTCACAGGCTTCTGCCCAGCTACAGGCTTTTGCCCAGCAACAGGCTTTTGCCCATTCACCAGCTTCTGCCCAGCTACAGGCTTCTGCCCAGCTACAGGCTTCTGCCAATTCACAGGCTTCTGCCCAGCTACAGGCTTCTGCCCAGCTACAGGCTTCTGTCCATTTACAGGCTTCTGTCCATTTACAGGCTTCTGACCAGCTACAAGCTTCTGCCCAGCTACAGGCTTCTGCCCATTCACAGGCTTCTGCCCAGCTACAGGCTTCTGCCCATTCACAGGCTTCTGCCCAGCTACAGGCTTCTGCCCAGCTACAGGCTTCTGCCCATTCACAGGCTTCTGTCCATTTACAGGCTTCTGCCCAGCTAGAGGCTTCTGCCCATTCACAGGCTTCTGCCCAGCTACAGGCTTCTGCCCAGCTAAAGGCTTCTGCCCATTCATAGGCTTCTGCCCAGCTACAGGCTTCTGCCCAGCTACAGGCTTCTGCCCATTCGCAGGCTTCTGCCAAGCTACAGGCTTCTGCACAGCTACAGGCTTCTGTCCATTTACAGGTTTCTGCCCATTCACAGGCTTCTGCCCAGCTACAGGCTTCTGCCCAGGTAAAGGCTTCTGCCCATTCACAGGCTTCTGCCCATTCACAGGCTTCTGCTCAGCTACAGGCTTTTGCCCATTCACAGGCTTCTGGCCAGGTACAGGCTTCTGCCCATTCACAGGCTTCTGCCCATTCACAGGCTTCTGCCCAGCTACAGGCTTTTGCCCAGCAACAGGCTTTTGCCCATTCACCGGCTTCTGCCCAGCTACAGGCTTCTGCCCAGCTACAGGCTTCTGCCAATTCACAGGCTTCTGCCCAGCTACAGGCTTCTGCCCAGCTACAGGCTTCTGTCCATTTACAGGCTTCTGACCAGCTACAAGCTTCTGCCCAGCTACAGGCTTCTGCCCATTCACAGGCTTCTGCCCAGCTACAGGCTTCTGCCCAGCTACAGGCTTCTGCCCATTCACAGGCTTTTGTCTATTTACAGGCTTCTGCCCAGCTAGAGGCTTCTGCCCATTCACAGGCTTCTGCCCAGCTACAGGCTTCTGCCCAGCTACAGGCTTCTGCCCATTCACAGGCTTCTGCCCAGCTACATGCTTCTGCCCATTCACAGGCTTCTGCCCAGCTACAGGCTTCTGCCCATTCACAGGCTTCTGCCCAGCTACAGGCTTCTGCCCATTCACAGGCTTCTGCCCATTCACAGGCTTCTGCCCAGCTACAGGCTTCTGCACAGCTACAGGCTTCTTTCCATTTACAGGTTTCTGCCCATTCACAGGCTTCTGCCCAGCTACAGGCTTTTGCCCATTCACAGGCTTCTGGCCAGGTACAGGCTTCTGCCCATTCACAGGCATCTGGCCATGCACAGGTTTCTGCCCAGCTACAGGCTTTTGACCATTCACAGGCTTCTGCTCATTCACAGGCTTCTGCCCAGCTACAGGCTTTTGCCCATACACAGGCTTCTGGCCAGGTACAGGCTTCTGCCCATTCACAGGCTCCTGGCCAGGTAAAGGCTTCTTCCCATTCACAGGCTTCTGCCCATTCACAGGCTTCTGCCCAGCTACAGGCTTTTGCCCATTCACAGGCTTCTGGCCAGGTACAGGCTTCTGCCCATTCACAGGCTTCTGGCCATTCACAGGTTTCTGCCCAGCTACAGGCTTCTGACCATTCACAGGCTTCTGCCCATTCACAGTCTTCTGCCCATTCACAGGCTTCTGCCCAGCTAAAGTTTTCTGCCCAGGTACAGGCTTTTGTCCATTCACAGGCTTCTGCCCAGCTACGGGCTTCTGCCCATTCACAGGCTTCTGCCCAGCTACAGGCTTCTGCCCATTCACAGGCTTCTGCCCAGCTACAGTTTTCTGCCCAGGTACATTCTTCTGTCCATTCACAGGCTTCTGCCCAGCTACAGGCTTCTGCCCATTCACAGGCTTCTGCCCAGCTACAGGCTTCTGCCCAGCTACAGTTTTCTGCCCAGGTACAGGCTTCTGTCCATTCACAGGCTTCTGCCCACCTACAGGCTTCTGCCCAGCTACAGGCTTCTGCCCATTCACAGGCTTCTGCCCAACTACAGGCTTCTGCCCAGCTACAGGCTTCTGCCCATTCACAGGCTTCTGCCCAGCTACAGGCTTCTGCCCAGCTACAGGTTTCTGCCCATTCACAGGCATCTGCCCATTCACAGGCTTCTGCCCAGCTACAGGCTTCTGCCCAGCTACAGGCTTCTGCCCATTCACAGGCTTCTGTCCATTTACAGGCTTCTGCCCAGCTAGAGGCTTCTGCCCATTCACAGGCTTCTGCCCAGCTACAGGCTTCTGCCCATTCACAGGCTTCTGCCTAGCTACAGTTTTCTGCCCAGGTACAGGCTTCTGTCCATTCACAGGCTTCTGCCCAGCTACAGGCTTCTGCCCAGCTACAGGCTTCTTCCCATTCACAGGCTTCTGCCCAGCTACAGGCTTCTGCCCATTCACAGGCTTCTGCCCAGCTGCAGTTTTCTGCCCAGGTACAGGCTTCTGTCCATTCACAGGCTTCTTCCCATTCACAGGCTTCTGCCCAGCTACAGGCTTCTGCCCAGCTACAGTTTTCTGCCCAGGTACAGGCTTCTGTCCATTCACAGGCTTCTGCCCAGCTACAGGCTTCTGCCCAGCTACAGGCTTCTGCCCAGCTACAGGCTTCTGCCCAGCTACAGTTTTCTGCCCAGTTACAGGCTTCTGTCCATTCACAGGCTTCTGCACAGCTACAGGATTTTGCCCATTCACAAGCTTTTGCCCAGCTACAGGCTTTTGCCCAGCAACAGGCTTTTGCCCATTCACCGGCTTCTGCCAAGCTACAGGCTTCTGCCCAGCTACAGGCTTCTGCCCAGCTACAGGCTTCTGTCCATTTACAGGCTTCTGACCAGCTACAAGCTTCTGCCCAGCTACAGGCTTCTGCCCATTCACAGGCTTCTGCCCAGCTACAGGCTTCTGCCCATTCACAGGCTTCTGTCCATTTACAGTCTTCTGCCCATTCACAGGCTTCTGGCCAGGTACAGGCTTCTACCCATTCACAGGCTTCTGCCCATTCACAGGTTTCTGCCCAGCTACAGGCTTCTGCCCATTCACAGGCTTCTGCCCAGCTACAGGCTTCTGCACAGCTACAGGCTTCTGCCCATTCACAGGCTTCTGCCCAGGTACAGGCTTCTGCCCATTCACAGGCTTCTGCTCAGCTACAGGCTTCTGCCCATTCACAGGCTTCTGCCCAGCTACAGTTTTCTGCCCAGGTACAGGCTTCTGTCCATTCACAGGCTTCTGCCCAGCTACAGGCTTCTGCCCAGCTACAGGTTTCTGCCCATTCACTTGCTTCTGCCCATTCACAGGCTTCTGCCCATTCACAGGCTTCTGCCCAGCTACAGGCTTCTGCCAATTCACAGGCTTCTGCCCAGCTACAGGCTTCTGCCCTGCTACAGGCTTCTGCCCATTCACAGGCTTCTGCCCAGCTACAGGCTTCTGCCCATTCACAGGCTTCTGCCCAGCTACAGGCTTTTGCCCATTCACAGGCTTCTGCCCAGCTACAGGCTTCTGCCCAGCTACAGGCTTCTGCCCATTCACAGGCTTCTGCCCATTCACAGGCTTCTGCCCAGCTACAGGCTTCTGCCCAGCTACAGGCTTCTGCCCATTCACAGGCTTCTGTCCATTTACAGGCCTCTGCCCAGCTAGAGGCTTCTGCCCATTCACAGGCTTCTGCCCAGCTACAGGCTTCTGCCCATTCACAGGCTTCTGCCTAGCTACAGTTTTCTGCCCAGGTACAGGCTTCTGTCCATTCACAGGCT
Organism: Astyanax mexicanus; assembly: GCF_023375975.1. Lineage (NCBI taxonomy): Eukaryota > Metazoa > Chordata > Actinopteri > Characiformes > Acestrorhamphidae > Astyanax > Astyanax mexicanus. The sequence goes on along the minus strand of NC_064424.1, from coordinate 29,682,802 downwards.
TCTGCCCAGCTACAGGCTTCTGCCCAGCTACAGGCTTCTGCCCATTCACAGGCTTCTGCCCAGCTACAGGCTTCTGCCCATTCACAGGCTTCTGCCCAGCTGCAGTTTTCTGCCCAGGTACAGGCTTCTGTCCATTCACAGGCTTCTGCCCAGCTACAGGCTTCTGCCCAGCTACAGGCTTCTGCCCATTCACAGGCTTCTGCCCAGCTACAGGCTACTGCCCAGATACAGGCTTCTGCCCATTCACAGGCTTCTGCCCAGCTACAGTTTTCTGCCCAGATACAGGCTTCTGTCCATTCACAGGCTTCTGCCCACCTACAGGCTTCTGCCCAGCTACAGGCTTCTGCCCATTCACAGGCTTCTGCCCAGCTACAGTTTTCTGCCCAGGTACAGGCTTCTGTCCATTCACAGGCTTCTGCCCACCTACACGCTTCTGCCCAGCTACAGGCTTCTGCCCATTCACAGGCTTCTGCCCAGCTACAGGATTCTGCCCATTCACAGGCTTCTGCCCAGCTACAGGCTTCTGCCCAGCTACAGGCTTCTGCCCAGTTACAGGCTTCTGCCCATTCACAGGCTTCTGCCCATTCACAGGCTTCTGCCCAGCTACAGGCTTTTGCCCATTCACAGGATTCTGCCCATTCACAGGCTTCTGCCCAGCTACAGGCTTCTGCCCATTCACAGGCTTCTGCCCAGCTGCAGTTTTCTGCCCAGGTACAGGCTTCTGTCCATTCACAGGCTTCTGCCCAGCTACAGGCTACTGCCCAGCTACAGGCTTCTGCCCATTCACAGGCTTCTGCCCAGCTACAGGCTTCTGCCAAGCTACAGGCTTCTGCCCATTCACAGGCTTCTTCCCAGCTACAGTTTTCTGCCCAGGTACAGGCTTCTGTCCATTCACAGGCTTCTGCCCACCTACAGGCTTCTGCCCAGCTACAGGCTTCTGCCCATTCACAGGCTTCTGCCCAGCTACAGGCTTCTTCCCATTCACAGGCTTCTGACCAGCTACAGGCTTCTGCCCAGCTACAGGCTTCTGCCCAGCTACAGGCTTCTGCCCATTCACAGGCTTCTGCCCATTCACAGGCTTCTGCCCAGCTACAGGCTTTTGCCCATTCACAGGCTTCTGGCCAGGTACAGGCTTCTGCCCATTCACAGGCTTCTGGCCAGGTAAAGGCTTCTGCCCATTCAAAGGCTTCTGCCCATTCACAGGTTTCTGCCCAGCTACAGGCTTCTGCCCATTCACACGCTTCTGCCCAGCTACAGGCTTCTGCACAGCTACAGGCTTCTGCCCATTCACAGGCTTCTGCCCAGGCACAGGCTTCTGCCCATTCACAGGCTTCTGCTCAGCTACAGGCTTCTGCCCATTCACAGGCTTCTGCCCAGCTAAAGTTTTCTGCCCAGGTACAGGCTTTTGTCCATTCACAGGCTTCTGCCCAGCTACAGGCTTTTGCCCATTCACAGGCTTCTGGCCAGGTACAGGCTTCTGCCCATTCACAGGCTTCTGGCCAGGTACAGGCTTCTGACCATTCACTGGCTTCTGCCCAGTCACAGGTATGTGCCCAGCTACAGGCTTCTGACCATTCACAGGCTTCTGCCCATTCACAGGCTTCTGCCCAGCTACAGGCTTTTGCCCAGCAACAGGCTTTTGCCCATTCAACGGCTTCTGCCCAGCTACAGGCTTCTGCCCAGCTACAGGCTTCTGCCCATTCACAGGCTTCTGCCCAGCTAGAGGCTTCTGCCCAGCTTCAGGCTTCTGCCCATTCACAGGCTTCTGCCCAGCTACAGGCTTCTGCCCAGCTACAGGCTTCTGCCCATTCACAGGCTTTTTTCCATTTACAGGCTTCTGCCCAGCTAGAGGCTTCTGCCCAGCTACAGGCTTCTGCCCATTCACAGGCTTTTTTCCATTTACAGGCTTCTGCCCACCTACAGGCTTCTGCCCAGCTACAGGCTTCTGCCCATTCACAGGCTTCTGCCCAGCTACAGGCTTCTTCCCATTCACAGGCTTCTGACTAGCTACAGGCTTCTGCCCAGGTACAGGCTTCTGCCCATTCACAGGCTTCTGCCCAGCTACAGGCTTCTGCCCATTCACAGGCTTCTGCCCAGCTACAGGCTTCTGCCCAGCTACAGGCTACTGCCCATTCACAGGCTTCTGCACAGCTACAGTTTTCTGCCCAGGTAGAGGCTTCTGTCCATTCACAGGCTTCTGCCCACCTACAGGCTTCTTCCCAGCTACAGGCTTCTGCCCATTCACAGGCTTCTGCCCAGCTACAGGCTTCTGTCCATTTACAGGCTTCTGTCCATTTACAGGCTTCTGACCAGCTACAAGCTTCTGCCCAGCTACAGGCTTCTGCCCATTCACAGGCTTCTGCCCAGCTACAGTTTTCTGCCCAGGTACAGGCTTCTGTCCATTCACAGGCTTCTGCCCAGCTACAGGCTTCTGCCCAGCTACAGGCTTCTGCCCATTCACAGGCTTCTGCCCAGCTACAGGCTTCTGCCCAGCTACAGGCTTCTGCCCATTCACAGGCTTCTTCCCAGCTACAGGCTTCTGCCCAGCTACAGGCTTCTGCCCATTCACAGGCTTCTGCCCATTCACAGGCTTCTGCCCAGCTACAGGCCTCTGCCCAGCTACAAGCTTCTGCCAATTCACAGGCTTCTGCCCAGCTACAGGCTTCTGCCCAGCTACAGGCTTCTGTCCATTTACAGGCTTCTGTCCATTCACAGGCTGGCTTCTGACCACCTACAGGCTTCTGCCCACCTACAGGCATCTGCCCATTCACAGGCTTCTGCCCAGCTACAGGCTTCTGCCCAGCTACAGGCTTCTGCCCATTCACAGGCTTCTGCCCAGCTACAGGCTTCTGCCCAGCTACAGGCTTCTGCCCATTCACAGGCTTCTGGCCAGGTACAGGCTTCTGCCCATTCACAGGCCTCTGGCCAGGTACAGGCTTCTGCCCATTCACAGGCTTCTACCCAGTCACAGGTATCTGCCCAGCTACAGGCTTCTGACCATTCACAGGCTTCTGCCCATTCACAGGCTTCTGGCCAGGTACAGGCTTCTGCCCATTCACAGGCCTCTGGCCAGGTACAGGCTTCTGCCCATTCACAGGCGTCTGCCCAGTCACAGGTATCTGCCCAGCTACAGGCTTCTGACCATTCACAGCTTTTTGCCCATTCACCGGCTTCTGCCCAGCTACAGGCTTCTGCCCAGCTACAGGCTTCTGCCCATTCACAGGCTTCTGCCCAGCTACAGGCTTCTGCCCAGCTACAGGCTTCTGCCCATTCACAGGCTTCTGTCCATTTACAGGCTTCTGCCCAGCTACAGGCTTCTGCCCATTCACAGGCTTCTGCCCAGCTACAGGCTTCTGCCCATTCACAGGCTTCTGCCCAGCTACAGGCTTCTGCCCATTCACAGACTTCTGTCCATTTACAGGCTTCTGCCCAGCTAGAGGCTTCTGCCCAGCTACAGGCTTCTGCCCATTCACAGGCTTCTGTCCATTTACAGGCTTCTGCCCAGCTAGAGGCTTCTGCCCATTCACAGGCTTCTGCCCAGCTACAGGCTTCTGCCCAGCTACAGGCTTCTGCCCATTCACAGGCTTCTGCCCAGCTACAGGTTTCTTCCCATTCACAGGCTTCTGCCCATTCACAGGCTTCTGCCCAGCTACAGGCTTCTGCACAGCTACAGGCTTCTGCCCATTCACAGGCTTCTGCCCAGGTACAGGCTTCTGCCCATTCACAGGCTTCTGCCCAGCTACAGGCTTCTGCCCATTCACAGGCTTCTGCCCAGCTACAGGCTTCTGCCCAGCTACAGGCTTCTGCCCATTCAAAGGCTTCTGCCCAGCTACAGGCTTCTGCCCAGCTACAGGCTTCTGTCCATTTACAGGCTTCTGCCCATTTACAGGCTTCTGACCAGCTACAAGCTTCTGCCCAGCTACAGGCTTCTGCCCATTCACAGGCTTCTGCCCAGCTACAGGCCTCTGCCCAGCTACAGGCTTCTGCCAATTCACAGGATTCTGCCCAGCTACAGGCTTCTGCCCAGCTACAGGCTTCTGTCCATTTACAGGCTTCTGTCCATTTACAGGCTTCTGACCAGCTACAAGCTTCTGCCCAGCTACAGGCTTCTGCCCATTCACAGGCTTCTGCCCAGCTACAGGCTTCTGCCCATTCACAGGATTCTGCCCAGCTACAGGTATCTGCCCAGCTACAGGCTTCTGACCATTCACAGGCTTCTGCCCAGCTACAGGCTTCTGCACAGCTACAGGCTTCTGCCCATTCACAGGCTTCTGCCCAGGTACAGGCTTCTGTCCATTCACAGGCTTCTGCCCAGCTACAGGCTTCTGCCCATTCACAGGCTTCTGCCCAGCTACAGTTTTCTGCCCATTCACAGGCTTCTGCCCAGCTACAGTTTTCTGCCCAGGTACAGGCTTCTGCCCAGCTACAGGCTTCTGCCCATTCACAGGCTTCTGCCCAACTACAGGCTTCTGCCCAGCTACAGGCTTCTGCCCATTCACAGGCTTCTGCCCAGCTACAGGCTTCTGCCCAGCCACAGGCTTCTGCCCATTCACAGGCTTCTGCCCATTCACAGGCTTCTGCCCAGCTACAGGCTTTTGCCCATTCACAGGCTTCTGCCCAGCTACATGCATTTTCCCAGCAACAGGCTTTTGCCCATTCACCGGCTTCTGCCCAGCTACAGGCTTCTGCGCAGCTACAGGCTTCTGCCAATTCACAGGCTTCTGCCCAGCTACAGGCTTCTGCCCAGCTACAGGCTTCTGTCCATTTACAGGCTTCTGTCCATTTACAGGCTTCTGACCAGCTACAAGCTTCTGCCCAGCTACAGCGTTCTGCCCAGCTACAGTTTTCTGCCCAGCTACAGGCTTCTGCACAGCTACAGGCTTCTGCCCATTCACAGGCTTCTGCCCAGCTACAGGCTTCTGCCCATTCACAGGCTTCTGCTCAGCTACAGGCTTCTGCCCATTCACAGGCTTCTGCCCAGCTACAGTTTTCTGCCCAGGTACAGGCTTCTGTCCATTTACAGGCTTCTGCCCAGCTAGAGGCTTCTGCCCATTCACAGGCTTCTGCCCAGCTACAGGCTTCTGCCCAGCTACAGGCTTCTGCCCATTATTAGGCTTCTGCCCAGCTACAGGCTTCTGCCCAGCTACAGGCTACTGCCCATTCACAGGCTTCTGCACAGCTACAGTTTTCTGCCCAGGTAGAGGCTTCTGTCCATTCACAGGCTTCTGCCCACCTACAGGCTTCTTCCCAGCTACAGGCTTCTGCCCATTCACAGGCTTCTGCCCAGCTACAGGCTTCTGCCCAGCTACAGGCTTCTGCCCATTCACAGGCTTCTGCCCAGCTACAGGCTTCTGCCCAGCTACAGGCTTCTGCCCATTCACAGGCTTCTGCCCATTCACAGGCTTCTGCCCAGCTACAGGCCTCTGCCCAGCTACAAGCTTCTGCCAATTCACAGGCTTCTGCCCAGCTACAGGCTTCTGCCCAGCTACAGGCTTCTGTCCATTTACAGGCTTCTGTCCATTCACAGGCTGGCTTCTGACCACCTACAGGCTTCTGCCCACCTACAGGCATCTGCCCATTCACAGGCTTCTGCCCAGCTACAGGCTTCTGCCCAGCTACAGGCTTCTGCCCATACACAGGCTTCTGCCCAGCTACAGGCTTCTGCCCAGCTACAGGCTTCTGCCCATTCACAGGCTTCTGGCCAGGTACAGGCTTCTGCCCATTCACAGGCCTCTGGCCAGGTACAGGCTTCTGCCCATTCACAGGCTTCTACCCAGTCACAGGTATCTGCCCAGCTACAGGCTTCTGACCATTCACAGGCTTCTGCCCATTCACAGGCTTCTGGCCAGGTACAGGCTTCTGCCCATTCACAGGCCTCTGGCCAGGAACAGGCTTCTGCCCATTCACAGGCTTCTGCCCAGTCACAGGTATCTGCCCAGCTACAGGTTTCTGACCATTCACAGGCTTCTGCCCATTCACAGGCTTCTGCCCAGCTACAGGCTTTTGCCCACAACAGGCTTTTGCCCATTCACCGGCTTCTGCCCAGCTACAGGCTTCTGCCCAGCTACAGACTTCTGCCCATTCACAGGCTTCTGCCCAGCTACAGGCTTCTGCCCAGCTACAGGCTTCTGCCCATTCACAGGCTTCTGTCCATTTACAGGCTTCTGCCCAGCTAGAGGCTTCTGCCCATTCACAGGCTTCTGCCCAGCTACAGGCTTCTGCCCATTCACAGGCTTCTGCCCAGCTACAGGCTTCTGCCCATTCAAAGACTTCTGTCCATTTACAGGCTTCTGCCCAGCTAGAGGCTTCTGCCCAGCTACAGGCTTCTGCCCATTCACAGGCTTCTGTCCATTTACAGGCTTCTGCCCAGCTATAGGCTTCTGCCCATTCACAGGCTTCTGCCCAGCTACAGGCTTCTGCCCAGCTACAGGCTTCTGCCCATTCACAGGCTTCTGCCCAGCTACAGGCTTCTGCCCATTCACAGGCTTCTGCCCATTCACAGGCTTCTGCCCAGCTACAGGCTTCTGCACAGCTACAGGCTTCTGCCCATTCACAGGCTTCTGCCCAGGTACAGGCTTCTGCCCATTCACAGGCTTCTGCCCAACTACAGGCTTCTGCCCATTCACAGGCTTCTGCCCAGCTACAGGCTTCTGCCCAGCTACAGGCTTCTGCCCAGCTACAGGCTTCTGCCCTTTCAAAGGCTTCTGCCCAGCTACAGGCTTCTGCCCAGCTACAGGCTTCTGTCCACTTACAAGCTTCTGTCCATTTACAGGCTTCTGACCAGCTACAAGCTTCTGCCCAGCTACAGGCTTCTGCCCATTCACAGGCTTCTGCCCAGCTACAGGCCTCTGCCCAGCTACAGGCTTCTGCCAATTCACAGGATTCTGCCCAGCTACAGGCTTCTGCCCAGCTACAGGCTTCTGTCCATTTACAGGCTTCTGTCCATTTACAGGCTTCTGACCAGCTACAAGCTTCTGCCCAGCTACAGGCTTCTGCCCATTCACAGGCTTCTGCCCAGCTACAGGCTTCTGCCCATTCACAGGATTCTGCCCAGCTACAGGCTTCTGCCCAGCTACAGGCTTCTGTCCATTTACAGGCTTCTGTCCATTTACAGGCTTCTGACCAGCTACAAGCTTCTGCCCAGCTACAGGCTTCTGCCCATTCACAGGCTTCTGCCCAGCTACAGGCTTCTGCCCATTCACAGGCTTCTGCCCATTCACAGGCTTCTGCCCAGCTACAGGCTTCTGCACAGCTACAGGCTTCTGCCCATTCACAGGCTTCTGCCCAGGTACAGGCTTCTGTCCATTCACAGGCTTCTGCCCAGCTACAGGCTTCTGCCCATTCACAGGCTTCTGCCCAGCTACAGTTTTCTGCCCATTCACAGGCTTCTGCCCAGCTACAGTTTTCTGCCCAGGTACAGGCTTCTGCCCAGCTACAGGCTTCTGCCCATTCACAGGCTTCTGCCCAACTACAGGCTTCTGCCCAGCTACAGGCTTCTGCCCAATCACAGGCTTCTGCCCAGCTACAGGCTTCTGCCCAGCCACAGGCTTCTGCCCATTCACAGGCTTCTGCCCATTCACAGGCTTCTGCCCAGCTACAGGCTTTTGCCCATTCACAGGCTTCTGCCCAGCTACAGGCTTTTGCCCAGCAACAGGCTTTTGCCCATTCACCGGCTTCTGCCCAGCTACAGGCTTCTGCCCAGCTACAGGCTTCTGCCAATTCACAGGCTTCTGCCCAGCTACAGGCTTCTGCCCAGATACAGGCTTCTGTCCATTTACAGGCTTCTGTCCATTTACAGGCTTCTGCCCAGCTAGAGGCTTCTGCCCATTCACAGGCTTCTGCCCAGCTACAGGCTTCTGCCCAGCTACAGGCTTCTGCCCATTCTTAGGCTTCTGCCCAGCTACAGGCTACTGCCCATTCACAGGCTTCTGCACAGCTACAGTTTTCTGCCCAGGTAGAGGCTTCTGTCCATTCACAGGCTTCTGCCCACCTACAGGCTTCTTCCCAGCTACAGGCTTCTGCCCATTCACAGGCTTCTGCCCAGCTACAGGCTTCTGTCCATTTACAGGCTTCTGTCCATTTACAGGCTTCTGACCAGCTACAAGCTTCTGCCCAGCTACAGGCTTCTGCCCATTCACAGGCTTCTGCCCAGCTACAGTTTACTGCCCAGGTACAGGCTTCTGTCCATTCACAGGCTTCTGCCCAGCTACAGGCTTCTGCCCAGCTACAGGCTTCTGCCCATTCACAGGCTTCTGCCCAGCTACAGGCTTCTGCCCAGCTACAGGCTTCTGCCCATTCACAGGCTTCTTCCCAGCTACAGGCTTCTGCCCAGCTACAGGCTTCTGCCCATTCACAGGCTTCTGCCCATTCACAGGCTTCTGCCCAGCTACAGGCCTCTGCCCAGCTACAAGCTTCTGCCAATTCACAGGCTTCTGCCCAGCTACAGGCTTCTGCCCAGCTACAGGCTTCTGTCCATTTACAGGCTTCTGTCCATTCACAGGCTGGCTTCTGACCACCTACAGGCTTCTGCCCACCTACAGGCATCTGCCCATTCACAGGCTTCTGCCCAGCTACAGGCTTCTTCCCAGCTACAGGCTTCTGCCCATTCACAGGCTTCTGCCCAGCTACAGGCTTCTGCCCAGCTACAGGCTTCTGCCCATTCACAGGCTTCTGGCCAGGTACAGGCTTCTGCCCATTCACAGGCCTCTGGCCAGGTACAGGCTTCTGCCCATTCACAGGCTTCTACCCAGTCACAGGTATCTGCCCAGCTACAGGCTTCTGACCATTCACAGGCTTCTGCCCATTCACAGGCCTCTGGCCAGGTACAGGCTTCTGCCCATTCACAGGCCTCTGGCCAGGTACAGGCTTCTGCCCATTCACAGGCTTCTGCCCAGTCACAGGTATCTGCCCAGCTACAGGCTTCTGACCATTCACAGGCTTCTGCCCATTCACAGGCTTCTGCCCAGCTACAGGCTTTTGCCCACAACAGGCTTTTGCCCATTCACCGGCTTCTGCCCAGCTACAGGCTTCTGCCCAGCTACAGGCTTCTGCCCATTCACAGGCTTCTGCCCATTCACAGGCTTCTGCCCAGCTACAGGCTTTTGCCCATTCACAGGCTTCTGCCCAGCTACAGGCTTTTGCCCAGCAACAGGCTTTTGCCCATTCACCGGCTTCTGCCCAGCTACAGGCTTTTGCCCATTCACAGGCTTCTGCCCAGCTACAGGCTTTTGCCCAGCAACAGGCTTTTGCCCATTCACCGGCTTCTGCCCAGCTACAGGCTTCTGCCCAGCTACAGGCTTCTGCCAATTCACAGGCTTCTGCCCAGCTACAGGCTTCTGCCCAGATACAGGCTTCTGTCCATTTACAGGCTTCTGTCCATTTACAGGCTTCTGCCCAGCTAGAGGCTTCTGCCCATTCACAGGCTTCTGCCCAGCTACAGGCTTCTGCCCAGCTACAGGCTTCTGCCCATTCTTAGGCTTCTGCCCAGCTACAGGCTACTGCCCATTCACAGGCTTCTGCACAGCTACAGTTTTCTGCCCAGGTAGAGGCTTCTGTCCATTCACAGGCTTCTGCCCACCTACAGGCTTCTTCCCAGCTACAGGCTTCTGCCCATTCACAGGCTTCTGCCCAGCTACAGGCTTCTGTCCATTTACAGGCTTCTGTCCATTTACAGGCTTCTGACCAGCTACAAGCTTCTGCCCAGCTACAGGCTTCTGCCCATTCACAGGCTTCTGCCCAGCTACAGTTTACTGCCCAGGTACAGGCTTCTGTCCATTCACAGGCTTCTGCCCAGCTACAGGCTTCTGCCCAGCTACAGGCTTCTGCCCATTCACAGGCTTCTGCCCAGCTACAGGCTTCTGCCCAGCTACAGGCTTCTGCCCATTCACAGGCTTCTTCCCAGCTACAGGCTTCTGCCCAGCTACAGGCTTCTGCCCATTCACAGGCTTCTGCCCATTCACAGGCTTCTGCCCAGCTACAGGCCTCTGCCCAGCTACAAGCTTCTGCCAATTCACAGGCTTCTGCCCAGCTACAGGCTTCTGCCCAGCTACAGGCTTCTGTCCATTTACAGGCTTCTGTCCATTCACAGGCTGGCTTCTGACCACCTACAGGCTTCTGCCCACCTACAGGCATCTGCCCATTCACAGGCTTCTGCCCAGCTACAGGCTTCTGCCCAGCTACAGGCTTCTGCCCATTCACAGGCTTCTGCCCAGCTACAGGCTTCTGCCCAGCTACAGGCTTCTGCCCATTCACAGGCTTCTGGCCAGGTACAGGCTTCTGCCCATTCACAGGCCTCTGGCCAGGTACAGGCTTCTGCCCATTCACAGGCTTCTACCCAGTCACAGGTATCTGCCCAGCTACAGGCTTCTGACCATTCACAGGCTTCTGCCCATTCACAGGCCTCTGGCCAGGTACAGGCTTCTGCCCATTCACAGGCCTCTGGCCAGGTACAGGCTTCTGCCCATTCACAGGCTTCTGCCCAGTCACAGGTATCTGCCCAGCTACAGGCTTCTGACCATTCACAGGCTTCTGCCCATTCACAGGCTTCTGCCCAGCTACAGGCTTTTGCCCACAACAGGCTTTTGCCCATTCACCGGCTTCTGCCCAGCTACAGGCTTCTGCCCAGCTACAGGCTTCTGCCCATTCACAGGCTTCTGCCCAGCTACAGGCTTCTGCCCAGCTACAGGCTTCTGCCCATTCACAGGCTTCTGTCCATTTACAGGCTTCTGCCCAGCTACAGGCTTCTGCCCATTCACAGGCTTCTGCCCAGCTACAGGCTTCTGCCCATTCACAGGCTTCTGCCCAGCTACAGGCTTCTGCCCATTCACAGACTTCTGTCCATTTACAGGCTTCTGCCCAGCTAGAGGCTTCTGCCCAGCTACAGGCTTCTGCCCAGCTACAGGCTTCTGTCCATTTACAGTCTTCTGTCCATTTACAGGCTTCTGACCAGCTACAAGCTTCTGCCCAGCTACAGGCTTCTGCCCATTCACAGGCTTCTGCCCAGCTACAGGCTTCTGCCCATTCACAGGCTTCTGCCCAGCTACAGGCCTCTGCCCAGCTACAAGCTTCTGCCAATTCACAGGCTTCTGCCCAGCTACAGGCTTCTGCCCAGCTACAGGCTTCTGTCCATTTACAGGCTTCTGTCCATTCACAGGCTGGCTTCTGACCACCTACAGGCTTCTGCCCACCTACAGGCATCTGCCCATTCACAGGCTTCTGCCCAGCTACAGGCTTCTGCCCAGCTACAGGCTTCTGCCCATTCACAGGCTTCTGCCCAGCTACAGGCTTCTGCCCAGCTACAGGCTTCTGCCCATTCACAGGCTTCTGCCCAACTACAGGCTTCTGCCCAGCTACAGGCTTCTGCCCAATAACAGGCTTCTGCCCAGCTACAGGCTTCTGCCCAGCCACAGGCTTCTGCCCATTCACAGGCTTCTGCCCAGCTACAGGCTTTTGACCATTCACAGGCTTCTGCCCAGCTACAGGCTTTTGCCCAGCAACAGGCTTTTGCCCATTCACCGGCTTCTGCCCAGCTACAGGCTTCTGCCCAGCTACAGGCTTCTGCCAATTCACAGGCTTCTGCCCAGCTACAGGCTTCTGCCCAGCTACAGGCTTCTGTCCATTTACAGGCTTCTGTCCATTTACAGGCTTCTGCCCAGCTAGAGGCTTCTGCCCATTCACAAGCTTCTGCCCAGCTACAGGCTTCTGCCCAGCTACAGGCTACTGCCCATTCACAGGCTTCTTCACAGCTACAGTTTTCTGCCCAGGTAGAGGCTTCTGTCCATTCACAGGCTTCTGCCCACCTACAGGCTTCTTCCCAGCTACAGGCTTCTGCCCATTCACAGGCTTCTGGCCAGCTACAGGCTTCTGTCCATTTACAGGCTTCTGTCCATTTACAGGCTTCTGACCAGCTATAAGCTTCTGCCCAGCTACAGGCTTCTGCCCATTCACAGGCTTCTGCCCAGCTACAGTTTTCTGCCCAGGTACAGGCTTCTGTCCATTCACAGGCTTCTGCCCAGCTACAGGCTTCTGCCCATTCACAGGCTTCTGCCCAGGTACAGGCTTCTGTCCATTCACAGGCTTCTGCCCAGCTACAGGCTTCTGCCCATTCACAGGCTTCTGCCCAGCTACAGGCTTCTGCCCATTCACAAGCTTCTGCCCAGCTACAGGCTTCTGCCCATTCACAGGCTTCTGTCCATTTACAGGCTTCTGCCCAGCTAGAGGCTTCTGACCAGCTACAGGCTTCTGCCCATTCACAGGCTTCTGTCCATTTACAGGCTTCTGCCCAGCTAGAGGCTTCTGCCCATTCACAGGCTTCTGCCCAGCTACAGGCTTCTGCCCAGCTACAGGCTTCTGCCCATTCACAGGCTTCTGCCCAGCTACAGGCTTCTGCCCATTCACAGGCTTCTGCCCATTCACAGGCTTCTGCCCAGCTACAGGCTTCTGCACAGCTACAGGCTTCTGCCCATTCACAGGCTTCTGCCCAGGTACAGGCTTCTGCCCATTCACAGGCTTCTGCCCAGGTACAGGCTTCTGCCCATTCACAGGCTTCTGCCCAGCTACAGGCTTCTGCCCATTCACAGGCTTCTGCCCAGCTACAGGCTTCTGCCCAGCTACAGGCTTCTGCCCATTCAAAGGCTTCTGCCCAGCTACAGGCTTCTGCCCAGCTACAGGCTTCTGCCCAGCTACAGGCTTCTGCCCATTCAAAGGCTTCTGCCCAGCTACAGGCTTCTGCCCATTCACAGGCTTCTGCCCATTCACAGGCTTCTGCCCAGCTACAGGCCTCTGCCCAGCTACAGGCTTCTGCCAATTCACAGGCTTCTGCCAAGCTACAGGCTTCTGCCCAGCTACAGGCTTCTGTCCATTTACAGGCTTCTGTCCATTTACAGGCTTCTGACCAGCTACAAGCTTCTGCCCAGCTACAGGCTTCTGCCCATTCACAGGCTTCTGCCCAGATACAGGCTTCTGCCCATTCACAGGCTTCTGCCCATTCACAGGCTTCTGCCCAGCTACAGGCCTCTGCCCAGCTACAGGCTTCTGCCAATTCACAGGCTTCTGCCAAGCTACAGGCTTCTGCCCAGCTACAGGCTTCTGTCCATTTACAGGCTTCTGTCCATTTACAGGCTTCTGACCAGCTACAAGCTTCTGCCCAGCTACAGGCTTCTGCCCATTCACAGGCTTCTGCCCAGATACAGGCTTCTGCCCATTCACAGGCTTCTGCCCATTCACAGGCTTCTGCCCAGCTACAGGCTTCTGCACAGCTACAGGCTTCTGCCCATTCACATGCTTCTGCCCAGGTACAGGCTTTTGTCCATTCACAGGCTTCTGCCCAGCTACAGGCTTCTGCCCATTCACAGGCTTCTGCCCAGCTACAGTTTTCTGCCCATTCACAGTCTTCTGCCCAGCTACAGTTTTCTGCCCAGGTACAGTCTTCTGCCCAGCTACAGGCTTCTGCCCATTCACAGGCTTCTGCCCAACTACAGGCTGCTGCCCAGCTACAGGCTTCTGCCCATTCACAGGCTTCTGCCCAGCTACAGGCTTCTGCCCAGCTACAGGCTTCTGCCCATTCACAGGCTTCTGCCCATTCACAGGCTTCTGCCCAGCTACAGGCTTTTGCCCATTCACAGGCTTCTGCCCAGCTACAGGCTTCTGCCCAGCTACAGGCTACTGCCCATTCACAGGCTTCTGCCCAGCTACAGTTTAACGCCCAGGTACAGGCTTCTGTCCATTCACAGGCTTCTGCCCACCTACAGGCTTCTGCCCAGCTACAGGCTTCTGCCCATTCACAGGCTTCTGCCCAGCTACAGGCTTCTGTCCATTTACAGGCTTCTGTCCATTTACAGGCTTCTGACCAGCTACAAGCTTCTGCCCAGCAACAGGCTTCTGCCCATTCACAGGCTTCTGCCCAGCTACAGGCTTCTGCCCATTCACAGGCTTCTGCCCATTCACAGGCTTCTGCCCAGCTACAGGCTTCTGCACAGCTACAGGCTTCTGCCCATTCACAGGCTTCTGCCCAGGTACAGGCTTCTGTCCATTCACAGGCTTCTGCCCAGCTACAGGCTTCTGCCCATTCACAGGCTTCTGCCCAGCTACAGTTTTCTGCCCATTCACAGGCTTCTGCCCAGCTACAGTTTTCTGCCCAGGTACAGGCTTCTGCCCAGCTACAGGCTTCTGCCCATTCACAGGCTTCTGCCCAACTACAGGCTTCTGCCCAGCTACAGGCTTCTGCCCATTCACAGGCTTCTGCCCAGCTACAGGCTTCTGACCATTCACAGGCTTCTGCCCATTCACAGGCTTCTGCCCAGCTACAGGCTTTTGCCCATTCACAGGCTTCTGCCCAGCTACAGGCTTTTGCCCAGCAACAGGCTTTTGCCCATTCACCGGCTTCTGCCCAGCTACAGGCTTCTGCCCAGCTACAGGCTTCTGCCAATTCACAGGCTTCTGCCCAGCTACAGGCTTCTGCCCAGCTACAGGCTTCTGTCCATTTACAGGCTTCTGTCCATTTACAGGCTTCTGACAAGCTACAAGCTTCTGCCCAGCTACAGGCTTCTGCCCATTCACAGGCTTCTGCCCAGCTACAGGCTTCTGCCCATTCACAGGCTTCTGCCCAGCTACAGGCTTCTGCCCAGCTACAGGCTTCTGCCCATTCACAGGCTTCTGTCCATTTACAGGCTTCTGCCCAGCTAGAGGCTTCTGCCCATTCACAGGCTTCTACCCAGCTACAGGCTTCTGCCCAGCTAAAGGCTTCTGCCCATTCACAGGCTTCTGCCCAGCTACAGGCTTCTGCCCAGCTACAGGCTTCTGCCCATTCACAGGCTTCTGCCAAGCTACAGGCTTCTGCACAGCTACAGGCTTCTGTCCATTTACAGGTTTCTGCCCATTCACAGGCTTCTGCTCAGCTACAGGCTTCTGCCCAGGTAAAGGCTTCTGCCCATTCACAGGCTTCTGCCCATTCACAGGCTTCTGCTCAGCTAAAGGCTTTTGCCCATTCACAGGCTTCTGGCCAGGTACAGGCTTCTGCCCATTCACAGGCTTCTGCCCATTCACAGGTTTCTGCCCAGCTACAGGCTTCTGACTATTCACAGGCTTCTGCCCATTCACAGGCTTCTGCCCAGCTACAGGCTTTTGCCCAGCAACAGGCTTTTGCCCATTCACCGGCTTCTGCCCAGCTACAGGCTTCTGCCCAGCTACAGGCTTCTGCCAATTCACAGGCTTCTGCCCAGCTACAGGCTTCTGCCCAGCTACAGGCTTCTGTCCATTTACAGGCTTCTGACCAGCTACAAGCTGCTGCCCAGCTACAGGCTTCTGCCCATTCACAGGCTTCTGCCCAGCTACAGGCTTCTGCCCAGCTACAGGCTTCTGCCCATTCACAGGCTTCTGTCTATTTACAGGCTTCTGCCCAGCTAGAGGCTTCTGCCCATTCACAGGCTTCTGCCCAGCTACAGGCTTCTGCCCAGCTACAGGCTTCTGCCCATTCACAGGCTTCTGCCCAGCTACATGCTTCTGCCCATTCACAGGCTTCTGCCCAGCTACAGGCTTCTGCCCAGCTACAGGCTTCTGCCCATTCACAGGCTTCTGCCCAGCTACAGGCTTCTGCCCATTCACAGGCTTCTGCCCATTCACAGGCTTCTGCCCAGCTACAGGCTTCTGCACAGCTACAGGCTTCTTTCCATTTACAGGTTTCTGCCCATTCACAGGCTTCTGCCCAGCTACAGGCTTTTGCCCATTCACAGGCTTCTGGCCAGGTACAGGCTTCTGCCCATTCACAGGCATCTGGCCATGCACAGGTTTCTGCCCAGCTACAGGCTTTTGACCATTCACAGGCTTCTGCTCATTCACAGGCTTCTGCCCAGCTACAGGCTTTTGCCCATTCACAGGCTTCTGGCCAGGTACAGGCTTCTGCCCATTCACAGGCTCCTGGCCAGGTAAAGGCTTCTTCCCATTCACAGGCTTCTGCCCATTCACAGGCTTCTGCCCAGCTACAGGCTTTTGCCCATTCACAGGCTTCTGGCCAGGTACAGGCTTCTGCCCATTCACAGGCTTCTGGCCATTCACAGGTTTCTGCCCAGCTACAGGCTTCTGACCATTCACAGGCTTCTGCCCATTCACAGTCTTCTGCCCATTCACAGGCTTCTGCCCAGCTAAAGTTTTCTGCCCAGGTACAGGCTTTTGTCCATTCACAGGCTTCTGCCCAGCTACGGGCTTCTGCCCATTCACAGGCTTCTGCCCAGCTACAGGCTTCTGCCCATTCACAGGCTTCTGCCCAGCTACAGTTTTCTGCCCAGGTACATTCTTCTGTCCATTCACAGGCTTCTGCCCAGCTACAGGCTTCTGCCCATTCACAGGCTTCTGCCCAGCTACAGGCTTCTGCCCAGCTACAGTTTTCTGCCCAGGTACAGGCTTCTGTCCATTCACAGGCTTCTGCCCACCTACAGGCTTCTGCCCAGCTACAGGCTTCTGCCCATTCACAGGCTTCTGCCCAACTACAGGCTTCTGCCCAGCTACAGGCTTCTGCCCATTCACAGGCTTCTGCCCAGCTACAGGCTTCTGCCCAGCTACAGGCTTCTGCCCATTCACAGGCATCTGCCCATTCACAGGCTTCTGCCCAGCTACAGGCTTCTGCCCAGCTACAGGCTTCTGCCCATTCACAGGCTTCTGTCCATTTACAGGCTTCTGCCCAGCTAGAGGCTTCTGCCCATTCACAGGCTTCTGCCCAGCTACAGGCTTCTGCCCATTCACAGGCTTCTGCCTAGCTACAGTTTTCTGCCCAGGTACAGGCTTCTGTCCATTCACAGGCTTCTGCCCAGCTACAGGCTTCTGCCCAGCTACAGGCTTCTTCCCATTCACAGGCTTCTGCCCAGCTACAGGCTTCTGCCCATTCACAGGCTTCTGCCCAGCTGCAGTTTTCTGCCCAGGTACAGGCTTCTGTCCATTCACAGGCTTCTTCCCATTCACAGGCTTCTGCCCAGCTACAGGCTTCTGCCCAGCTACAGTTTTCTGCCCAGGTACAGGCTTCTGTCCATTCACAGGCTTCTGCCCAGCTACAGGCTTCTGCCCAGCTACAGGCTTCTGCCCATTCACAGGCTTCTGCCCAGCTACAGGCTTCTGCCCAGCTACAGTTTTCTGCCCAGTTACAGGCTTCTGTCCATTCACAGGCTTCTGCACAGCTACAGGATTTTGCCCATTCACAAGCTTTTGCCCAGCTACAGGCTTTTGCCCAGCAACAGGCTTTTGCCCATTCACCGGCTTCTGCCAAGCTACAGGCTTCTGCCCAGCTACAGGCTTCTGCCCAGCTACAGGCTTCTGTCCATTTACAGGCTTCTGACCAGCTACAAGCTTCTGCCCAGCTACAGGCTTCTGCCCATTCACAGGCTTCTGCCCAGCTACAGGCTTCTGCCCATTCACAGGCTTCTGTCCATTTACAGGCTTCTGCCCATTCACAGGCTTCTGGCCAGGTACAGGCTTCTACCCATTCACAGGCTTCTGCCCATTCACAGGTTTCTGCCCAGCTACAGGCTTCTGCCCATTCACAGGCTTCTGCCCAGCTACAGGCTTCTGCACAGCTACAGGCTTCTGCCCATTCACAGGCTTCTGCCCAGGTACAGGCTTCTGCCCATTCACAGGCTTCTGCTCAGCTACAGGCTTCTGCCCATTCACAGGCTTCTGCCCAGCTACAGTTTTCTGCCCAGGTACAGGCTTCTGTCCATTCACAGGCTTCTGCCCAGCTACAGGCTTCTGCCCAGCTACAGGTTTCTGCCCATTCACTGGCTTCTGCCCATTCACAGGCTTCTGCCCATTCACAGGCTTCTGCCCAGCTACAGGCTTCTGCCAATTCACAGGCTTCTGCCCAGCTACAGGCTTCTGCCCTGCTACAGGCTTCTGCCCATTCACAGGCTTCTGCCCAGCTACAGGCTTCTGCCCATTCACAGGCTTCTGCCCAGCTACAGGCTTTTGCCCATTCACAGGCTTCTGCCCAGCTACAGGCTTCTGCCCAGCTACAGGCTTCTGCCCATTCACAGGCTTCTGCCCATTCACAGGCTTCTGCCCAGCTACAGGCTTCTGCCCAGCTACAGGCTTCTGCCCATTCACAGGCTTCTGTCCATTTACAGGCTTCTGCCCAGCTAGAGGCTTCTGCCCATTCACAGGCTTCTGCCCAGCTACAGGCTTCTGCCCATTCACAGGCTTCTGCCTAGCTACAGTTTTCTGCCCAGGTACAGGCTTCTGTCCATTCACAGGCTTCTGCCCAGCTACAGGCTTCTGCCCAGCTACAGGCTTCTGCCCATTCACAGGCTTCTGCCCAGCTACAGGCTTCTGCCCATTCACAGGCTTCTGCCCAGCTGCAGTTTTCTGCCCAGGTACAGGCTTCTGTCCATTCACAGGCTTCTGCCCAGCTACAGGCTTCTGCCCAGCTACAGGCTTCTGCCCATTCACAGGCTTCTGCCCAGCTACAGGCTTCTGCCCAGATACAGGCTTCTGCCCATTCACAGGCTTCTGCCCAGCTACAGTTTTCTGCCCAGATACAGGCTTCTGTCCATTCACAGGCTTCTGCCCACCTACAGGCTTCTGCCCAGCTACAGGCTTCTGCCCATTCACAGGCTTCTGCCCAGCTACAGTTTTCTGCCCAGGTACAGGCTTCTGTCCATTCACAGGCTTCTGCCCACCTACACGCTTCTGCCCAGCTACAGGCTTCTGCCCATTCACAGGCTTCTTCCCAGCTACAGGATTCTGCCCATTCACAGGCTTCTGCCCAGCTACAGGCTTCTGCCCAGCTACAGGCTTCTGCCCAGCTACAGGCTTCTGCCCATTCACAGGCTTCTGCCCATTCACAGGCTTCTGCCCAGCTACAGGCTTTTGCCCATTCACAGGCTTCTGCCCATTCACAGGCTTCTGCCCAGCTACAGGCTTCTGCCCATTCACAGGCTTCTGCCCAGCTGCAGTTTTCTGCCCATTCACAGGCTTCTGTCCATTTACAGGCTTCTGCCCATTCACAGGCTTCTGCCCAGCTACAGGCTTCTGCCCATTCACAGGCTTCTGTCCATTTACAGGCTTCTGCCCATTCACAGGCTTCTGGCCAGGTACAGGCTTCTGCCCATTCACAGGCTTCTGCCCATTCACAGGTTTCTGCCCAGCTACAGGCTTCTGCCCAGCTACAGGCTTCTGCCCATTCACAGGCTTCAGCCCAGGTACAGGCTTCTGCCCAGCTAGAGGCTTCTGCCCATTCACAGGCTTCTGCCCAGCTACAGGCTTCTGCCCATTCACAGGCTTCTGCCTAGCTACAGTTTTCTGCCCAGGTACAGGCTTCTGTCCATTCACAGGCTTCTGCCCAGCTACAGGCTTCTGCCCAGCTACAGGCTTCTGCCCATTAACAGGCTTCTGCCCATTCACAGGCTTCTGGCCAGGTACAGGCTTCTGCCCATTCACAGGCTTCTGGCCAGGTACAGGCTTCTGCCCATTCACAGGCTTCTGCCCATTCACAGGTTTCTGCCCAGCTACAGGCTTCTACCCATTCACAGGCTTCTGCCCAGCTACAGGCTTCTGCCCATTCACAGGCTTCTGCCCAGCTACAGGCTTCTGCCCATTCACAGGCTTCTGGCCAGGTACAGGCTTCTGCCCACCTACAGGCTTCTGCCCAGCTACAGGCTTCTGCCCATTCACAGGCTTCTGCCCAGCTACAGGCTTCTGCCCATTCACAGCCTTCTGCCCAGCTACAGGCTTCTGCCCATTCACAGGCTTCTGCCCATTCACAGGCTTCTGCCCAGCTAGAGGCTTCTGCCCATTCACAGGCTTCTGCCCAGCTACAGGCTTCTGCCCAGCTACAGGCTTCTGCCCATTCACAGGCTTCTGCCCAGCTACAGGCTTCTGCCCATTCACAGGCTTATGCCCATTCACAGGCTTCTGCCCAGCTACAGGCTTCTGCACAGCTACAAGCTTCTGCCCATTCACAGGCTTCTGCCGAGCTACAGGCTTCTGCCCAGCTACAGGCTTCTGCCCATTCACAGGCTTCTGCCCAGCTACAGGCTTCTGCCCAGCTACAGGCTTCTGCCCATTCACAGGCTTCTGCCCAGCTACAGTTTTCTGCCCAGGTACAGGCTTCTGTCCATTCACAGGCTTCTGCCCACCTACAGGCTTCTGCCCAGCTACAGGCTTCTGCCCATTCACAGGCTTCTGCCCAGCTACAGGCTTCTGCCCATTCACAGGCTTCTGCCAATTCACAGGCTTCTGCCCAGCTACAGGCTTCTGCCCAGCTACAGGCTTCTGCCCATTCACAGGCTTCTGCCCAGCTACAGTTTTCTGCCCAGCTACAGGCTTCTGCCTATTCACAGGCTTCTGCCCAGCTACAGGCTTCTGCCCAGCTACAGGCTTCTTCCCAGCTACAGGCTTCTGCCCATTCACAGGCTTCTGCCCAGCTACAGGCTTCTGCCCAGCTACAGGCTTCTGCCCATTCACAGGCTTCTGCCCAGCTACAGGCTTCTGCCCAGCTACAGGCTTCTGCCCAGCTACAGGCTTCTGCCCATTCACAGGCTTCTGCCCAGCTACAGGCTTCTGCCCAGCTACAGGCTTCTGCCCATTAACAGGCTTCTGTCCATTTACAAGCTTCTGCCCAGCTAGAGGCTTCTGCCCATTCACAGGCTTCTGCCCAGCTACCGGCTCCTGCCCAGCTACAGGCTTCTGCCCATTCACAGGCTTCTGCCCAGTTACAGGCTTCTGCCCATTCAAATGCTTCTGCCCATTCACAGGCTTCTGCCCAGCTACAGGCTTCTGCATAGCTACAGGCTTCTGCCCATTCACAGGCTTCAGCCCAGGTACAGGCTTCTGTCCATTCACAGGCTTCTGCCCAGCTACAGGCTTCTGCCCAGCTACAGGCTTGTGCCCATTCACAGGCTTCTGCCCAGCTACAGGCTTCTGCCCAGCTACAGGCATCTGCCCATTAACAGGCTTCTGCCCAGCTACAGTTTTCTGCCCAGGTACAGGCTTCTGTCCATTCACAGGCTTCTGCCCACCTACAGGCTTCTGCCCAGCTACAGGCTTCTGCCCATTCACAGGCTTCTGCCCAGCTACAGGCTTCTGCCCATTAACAGGCTTCTGTCCATTTACAAGCTTCTGCCCAGCTAGAGGCTTCTGCCCATTCACAGGCTTCTGCCCAGCTACCGGCTTCTGCCCAGCTACAGGCTTCTGCCCATTCACAGGCTTCTGCCCAGGTACAGGCTTCTGCCCATTCACAGGCTTCTGCCCATTCACAGGCTTCTGCCCAGCTACAGGCTTCTGCATAGCTACAGGCTTCTGCCCATTCACAGTCTTCAGCCCAGGTACAGGCTTCTGCCCAGCTACAGGCATCTGCCCATTAACAGGCTTCTGCCCAGCTACAGTTTTCTGCCCAGGTACAGGCTTCTGCCCATTCACAGGCTTCTGCCCACCTACAGGCTTCTGCCCAGCTACAGGCTTCTGCCCATTCACAGGCTTCTGCCCAGCTACAGACTTCTGCCCAGCTACAGGCTTCTGCCCATTCACAGGCTTCTGCCCATTCACAGGCTTCTGCCCAGCTACAGGCTTCTGCACAGCTACAGGCTTCTGCCCGTTCACAGGCTTCTGCCCAGGTATAGGCTTCTGCCCATTCACAGGCTTCTGCCCAGCTACAGGCTTCTGCCCAGCTACAGGCTTCTGCCCATTCACAGGCTTCTGCCCAGCTACAGGCTTCTGCCCAGCTACAGGCTTCTGCCCAGCTACAGGCTTCTGCCCATTCACAGGCTTCTGCCCAGCTACAGGCTTCTGCCCAGCTACAGGCTTCTGCCCATTAACAGGCTTCTGTCCATTTACAAGCTTCTGCCCAGCTAGAGGCTTCTGCCCATTCACAGGCTTCTGCCCAGCTACCGGCTTCTGCCCAGCTACAGGCTTCTGCCCATTCACAGGCTTCTGCCCAGGTACAGGCTTCTGCCCATTCACAAGCTTCTGCCCATTCACAGGCTTCTGCCCAGCTACAGGCTTCTGCCCATTCACAAGCTTCTGCCCATTCACAGGCTTCAGCCCAGGTACAGGCTTCTGTCCATTCACAGGCTTCTGCCCAGCTACAGGCTTCTGCCCAGCTACAGGCTTGTGCCCATTCACAGGCTTCTGCCCAGCTACAGGCTTCTGCCCAGCTACAGGCATCTGCCCATTAACAGGCTTCTGCCCAGCTACAGTTTTCTGCCCAGGTAGAGGCTTCTGTCCATTCACAGGCTTCTGCCCACCTACAGGCTTCTGCCCAGCTACAGGCTTCTGCCCATTCACAGGCTTCTGCCCAGCTACAGGCTTCTGCCCATTAACAGGCTTCTGTCCATTTACAAGCTTCTGCCCAGCTAGAGGCTTCTGCCCATTCATAGGCTTCAACCCAGCTACCGGCTTCTGCCCAGCTACAGGCTTCTGCCCATTCACAGGCTTCTGCCCAGGTACAGGCTTCTGCCCATTCACAGGCGTCTGCCCATTCACAGGCTTCTGCCCAGCTACAGGCTTCTGCATAGCTACAGGCTTCTGCCCATTCACAGTCTTCAGCCCAGGTACAGGCTTCTGTCCATTCACAGGCTTCTGCCCAGCTACAGGCTTCTGCCCAGCTACAGGCATCTGCCCATTAACAGACTTCTGCCCAGCTACAGTTTTCTGCCCAGCTACAGGCTTCTGCCCATTCACAGGCTTCTGCCCAGCTACAGGCTTCTGCCCAGCTACAGGCTTCTGCCCATTCACAGGCTTCTGCCCATTCACAGGCTTCTGCCCAGCTACAGGCTTCTGCCCAGCTACAGGCTTCTGCACAGCTACAGGCTTCTGCCCGTTCACAGGCTTCTGCCCAGGTATAGGCTTCTGCCCATTCACAGGCTTCTGCCCAGCTACAGGCTTCTGCCCAGCTACAGGCTTCTGCCCATTCACAGGCTTCTGCCCAGCTACAGGCTTCTGCCCAGCTACAGGCTTCTGCCCATTCACATGCTTCTGCCCAGCTACAGTTTTCTGCCCAGGTACAGGCTTCTGTCCATTCACAGGCTTCTGCCCACATACAGGCTTCTGCCCAGCTACAGGCTTCTGCCCATTCACAGGCTTCTGCCCAGCTACAGGCTTCTGCCCATTCACAGGCTTCTGCCAATTCACAGGCTTCTGCCCAGCTACAGGCTTCTGCACAGCTACAGGCTTCTGCCCATTCACAGGCTTCTGCCCAGCTACAGGCTTCTGCCCAGCTACAGGCTTCTGCCCATTCACAGGCTTCTGCCCAGCTACAGTTTTCTGCCCAGGTACAGGCTTCTGTCCATTCACAGGCTTCTGCCCAGCTACAGGCTTCTGTCCATTCACAGGCTTCTGCCCAGCTACAGGCTTCTGCCCATTCACAGGCTTCTGCCCAGCTACAGTTTTCTGCCCAAGTAAAGGCTTCTGTCCATTCACAGGCTTCTGCCCAGCTACAGGCTTCTGCCCAGCTACAGGCTTCTGCCCATTCACAGGCTTCTGCCCAGCTACAGGCTTCTGCCCAGCTACAGGCTTCTGCCCATTCACAGGCTTCTGCCCAGCTACAGGCTTCTGCCCAGATACAGGCTTCTGCCCATTCACAGGCTTCTGCCCAGCTACAGGCTTCTGCCCAGCTACAGGCTTCTGCCCATTCACAGGCTTCTGCCCAGCTACAGTTTTCTGCCCAGCTACAGGCTTCTGCCCATTCACAGGCTTCTGCCCAGCTACAGGCTTCTGCCCAGCTACAGGCTTCTGCCCATTCACAGGCTTCTGCCCAGCTACAGGCTTCTGCCCAGCTACAGGCTTCTGCCCAGCTACAGGCTTCTGCCCATTCACAGGCTTCTGCCCAGCTACAGGCTTCTGCCCAGCTACAGGCTTCTGCCCATTAACAGGCTTCTGTCCATTTACAAGCTTCTGCCCAGCTAGAGGCTTCTGCCCTTTCACAGGCTTCTGCCCAGCTACCGGCTTCTGCCCAGCTACAGGCTTCTGCCCATTCACAGGCTTCTGCCCAGGTACAGGCTTCTGCCCATTCATAGGCTTCTGCCCATTCACAGGCTTCTGCCCAGCTACAGGCTTCTGCATAGCTACAGGCTTCTGCCCATTCACAGGCTTCAGCCCAGGTACAGGCTTCTGTCCATTCACAGGCTTCTGCCCAGCTACAGGCTTCTGCCCAGCTAAAGGCTTGTGCCCATTCACAGGCTTCTGCCCAGCTACAGGCTTCTGCCCAGCTACAGGCATCTGCCCATTAACAGGCTTCTGCCCAGCTACAGTTTTCTGCCCAGGTACAGGCTTCTGTCCATTCACAGGCTTCTGCCCACCTACAGGCTTCTGCCCAGCTACAGGCTTCTGCCCATTCACAGGCTTCTGCCCAGCTACAGGCTTCTGCCCATTCACAGGCTTCTGCCCAGCTACAGGCTTCTGCCCATTCACAGGCTTCTGCCCATTCACAGGCTTCTGCACAGCTACAGGCTTCTGCCCGTTCACAGGCTTCTGCCCAGGTATAGGCTTCTGCCCATTCACAGGCTTCTGCCCAGCTACAGGCTTCTGCCCAGCTACAGGCTTCTGCCCATTCACAGGCTTCTGCCCAGCTACAGGCTTCTGCCCAGCTACAGGCTTCTGCCCATTCACAGGCTTCTGCCCAGCTACAGTTTTCTGCCCAGGTACAGGCTTCTGTCCATTCACAGGCTTCTGCCCACCTACAGGCTTCTGCCCAGCTACAGGCTTCTGCCCATTCACAGGCTTCTGCCCAGCTACAGGCTTCTGCCCATTCTCAGGCTTCTGCCAATTCACAGGCTTCTGCCCAGCTAGAGGCTTCTGCACAGCTACAGGCTTCTGCCCATTCACAGGCTTCTGCCCAGCTACAGGCTTCTGCCCAGCTACAGGCTTCTGCCCAGCTACAGGCTTCTGCCCATTCACAGGCTTCTGCCCAGCTACAGTTTTCTGCCCAGGTACAGGCTTCTGTCCATTCACAGGCTTCTGCCCAGCTACAGGCTTCTGTCCATTCACAGGCTTCTGCCCAGCTACAGGCTTCTGCCCAGCTACAGGCTTCTGCCCATTCACAGGCTTCTGCCCATTCACAGGCTTCTGGCCAGGTACAGGCTTCTGCCCATTCACAGGCTTCTAGCCAGGAACAGGCTTCTGCCCATTCACAGGCTTCTGCCCAGCTACAGGCTTTTGCCCAGCAACAGGCTTTTGCCCAGCAACAGGCTTTTGCCCATTCACCGGGTTCTGCCCAGCTACAGGCTTCTGCCCAGCTACAGACTTCTGCCCATTCACAGGCTTCTGCCCAGCTACAGGCTTCTGCCCAGCTACAGGCTTCTGCCCAGCTACAGGCTTCTGCCCATTCACAGGCTTCTGTCCATTTACAGGCTTCTGCCCAGCTAGAGGCTTCTGCCCATTCACAGGCTTCTGCCCAGCTACAGTCTTCAGCCCATTCACAGGCTTCTGCCCAGCTACAGTTTTCTGCCCAGGTACAGGCTTCTGTCCATTCACAGGCTTCTGCCCAGCTACAGGCTTCTGCCCAGCTACAGGCTTCTGTCCAGCTACAGGCTTCTGCCCATTCACAGGCTTCTGCCCAGCTACAGGCTTCTGCCCAGCTACAGGCTTCTGCCCATTCACAGGCTTCTGCCCAGCTACAGGCTTCTGCCCATTCACAGGCTTCTGCCCAGGTACAGGCTTCTGTCCATTCACAGGCTTCTGCCCAGCTACAGGCTTCTGCCCAGCTACAGGCTTCTGCCCATTCACAGGCTATTGCCCAGCTACAGGCTTCTGCCCAGCTACAGGCTTCTGCCCATTCACAGGCTTCTGCCCAGCTACAGTTTTCTGCCCAAGTAAAGGCTTCTGTCCATTCACAGGCTTCTGCCCAGCTACAGGCTTCTGCCCAGCTACAGGCTTCTGCCCATTCACAGGCTTCTGCCCAGCTACAGGCTTCTGCCCAGCTACAGGCTTCTGCCCATTCACAGGCTTCTGGCCAGGTACAGGCTTCTGCCCATTCACAGGCTTCTGCCCAGTCACAGGTATCTGCCCAGCTACAGGCTTCTGACCATTCACAGGCTTCTGCCCATTCACAGGCTTCTGCCCAGCTACAGGCTTCTGCCCATTCACAGGCTTTTGCCCATTCACCGGCTTCTGCCCAGCTACAGGCTTCTGCCCAGCTACAGGCTTCTGCCCATTCACAGGCTTCTGCCCAGGTACAGGCTTCTGTCCATTCACAGGCTTCTGCCCAGCTACAGGCTTCTGCCCAGCTACAGGCTTCTGCCCATTCACAGGCTTCTGCCCAGCTACAGGCTTCTGCCCAGCTACAGGCTTCTGCCCATTCACAGGCTTCTGCCAAGCTACAGGCTTCTGCCCATTCACAGGCTTGTGCCCAGGTACAGGCTTCTGTCCATTCACAGGCTTCTGCCCAGCTACAGGCTTCTGCCCAGCTACAGGTTTCTGCCCATTCACAGGCTATTGCCCAGCTACAGGCTTCTGCCCATCTACAGGCTTCTGCCCATTCACAGGCTTCTGCCCAGCTACAGTTTTCTGCCCAAGTAAAGGCTTCTGTCCATTCACAGGCTTCTGCCCAGCTACAGGCTTCTGCCCAGCTACAGGCTTCTGCCCATTCACAGGCTTCTGCCCAGCTACAGGCTTCTGCCCAGCTACAGGCTTCTGCCCATTCACAGGCTTCTGGCCAGGTACAGGCTTCTGCCCATTCACAGGCTTCTGCCCAGTCACAGGTATCTGCCCAGCTACAGGCTTCTGACCATTCACAGGCTTCTGCCCATTCACAGGCTTCTGCCCAGCTACAGGCTTCTGCCCATTCATAGGCTTTTGCCCATTCACCGGCTTCTGCCCAGCTACAGGCTTCTGCCCAGCTACAGGCTTCTGCCCAGGTACAGGCTTCTGTCCATTCACAGGCTTCTGCCCAGCTACAGGCTTCTGCCCAGCTACAGGCTTCTGCCCATTCACAGGCTTCTGCCCAGCTACAGGCTTCTGCCCAGCTACAGGCTTCTGACCATTCACAGGCTTCTGCCCAGCTAGAGGCTTCTGCCCTTTCACAGGCTTCTGCCCAGCTACCGGCTTCTGCCCAGCTACAGGCTTCTGCCCATTCACAGGCTTCTGCCCAGGTACAGGCTTCTGCCCAGCTACAGGCTTCTGCCCAGCTACAGGCTTGTGCCCATTCACAGGCTTCTGCCCAGCTACAGGCTTCTGCCCAGCTACAGGCATCTGCCCATTAACAGGCTTCTGCCCAGCTACAGTTTTCTGCCCAGGTACAGGCTTCTGTCCATTCACAGGCTTCTGCCCACCTATATGCTTCTGCCCAGCTACAGGCTTCTGCCCATTCACAGGCTTCTGCCCAGCTACAGGCTTCTGCCCATTCACAGGCTTCTGCCCATTCACAGGCTTCTGCCCATTCACAGGCTTCTGCCCAGCTACAGGCTTCTGCACAGCTACAGGCTTCTGCCCATTCACAGGCTTCTGCCCATTCACAGGCTTCTGCCCAGCTACAGGCTTCTGCCCAGCTACAGGCTTCTGTCCATTCACAGGCTTCAGCCCAGCTACAGGCTTCTGCCCAGCTACAGGCTTCTGCCCATTCACAGGCTATTGCCCAGCTACAGGCTTCTGCCCAGCTACAGGCTTCTGCCCATTCACAGGCTTCTGCCCAGCTACATGCTTCTGCCCAGCTACAGGCTTCTGCCCATACACAGGCTTCTGCCCATCTACAGGCTTCTGCCCAGCTACAGGCTTCTGCCCATTCACAGGCTTCTGGTCAGGTACAGGCTTCTGCCCATTCACAGGCTTCTGCCCAGCTACAGGCTTCTGCCCATTCACAGGCTTCTGGTCAGGTACAGGCTTCTGCCCATTCACAGGCTTCTGCCCAGCTACAGGCTTCTGCCCATTCACAGGCTTCTGCCCATTCACAGGCTTCTGCCCATTCACAGGCTTCTGCCCAGCTACAGGCTTCTGCCCATTCACAGGCTTCTGTCCATTTACAGGCTTCTGCCCAGCTAGAGGCTTCTGCCCATTCACAGGCTTCTGCCCAGCTACAGTTTTCTGCCCACCTACAGGCTTCTGTCCATTCACAGGCTTCTGCCCACCTACAGGCTTCTGCCCAGCTACAGGCTTCTGCCCATTCACAGGCTTCTGCCCAGCTACAGGCTTCTGCCCATTCACAGGCTTCTGCCCATTCACAGGCTTCTGCCCAGCTACAGGCTTCTGCACAGCTACAGGCTTCTGCCCATTCACAGGCTTCTGCCCATTCACAGGCTTCTGCCCAGCTACAGGCTTCTGCCCAGCTACAGGCTTCTGTCCATTCACAGGCTTCAGCCCAGCTACAGGCTTCTGCCCAGCTACAGGCTTCTGCCCATTCACAGGCTATTGCCCAGCTACAGGCTTCTGCCCAGCTACAGGCTTCTGCCCATTCACAGGCTTCTGCCCAGCTACAGGCTTCTGCCCAGCTACAGGCTTCTGCCCATACACAGGCTTCTGCCCATCTACAGGCTTCTGCCCAGCTACAGGCTTCTGCCCATTCACAGGCTTCTGGTCAGGTACAGGCTTCTGCCCATTCACAGGCTTCTGCCCAGTCACAGGTATCTGCCCAGCTACAGGCTTCTGACCATTCACAGGCTTCTGCCCATTCACAGGCTTCTGCCCAGCTACAGGCTTCTGCCCAGCAACAGGCTTCTGCCCATTCACAGGCTTCTGCCCAGCTACAGGCTTCTGCCCAGCTACAGGCTTCTGCCCATTGACAGGCTTCTGCCCGTTCACAGGCTTCTGGCCAGGTACAGGCTTCTGCCCGTTCACAGGCTTCTGGCCAGCTACAGGCTTCTGCCCATTCACAGGCTTCTGCCCAGTCACAGGTATCTGCCCAGCTACAGGCTTCTGACCATTCACAGGCTTCTGCCCATTCACAGGCTTCTGCCCAGCTACAGGCTTCTGCCCATTCACAGGCTTTTGCCCATTCACCGGCTTCTGCCCAGCTACAGGCTTCTGCCCAGCTACAGGCTTCTGCCCATTCACAGGCTTCTGCCCAGCTACAGGCTTCTGCCCAGCTACAGGCTTCTGCCCATTCACAGGCTTCTGCCCATTCACAGGCTTCTGCCCAGCTAGAGGCTTCTGCCCATTCACAGGCTTCTGCCCAGCTACAGGCTTCTGCCCAGCTACAGGCTTCTGCCCATTCACAGGCTTCTGCCCAGCTACAGGCTTCTGCCCATTCACAGGCTTCTGCCCATTCACAGGCTTCTGCCCAGCTACAGGCTTCTGCACAGCTACAGGCTTCTGCCCATTCACAGGCTTCTGCCCATTCACAGGCTTCTGCCCAGCTACAGGCTTCTGCCCATTCACAGGCTTCTGTCCATTTACAGGCTTCTGCCGAGCTAGAGGCTTCTGCCCATTCACAGGCTTCTGCCCAGCTACAGGCTTCTGCCCATTCACCGGCTTCTGCCCAGCTACAGTTTTCTGCCCAGGTACAGGCTTCTGTCCATTCACAGGCTTCTGCCCACCTACAGGCTTCTGCCCAGCTACAGGCTTCTGCCCATTCACAGGCTTCTGCCCAGCTACAGGCTTCTGCCCATTCACAGGCTTCTGCCCATTCACAGGCTTCTGCCCAGCTACAGGCTTCTGCACAGCAACAGACTTCTGCCCATTCACAGGCTTCTGCCCAGCTACAGGCTTCTGCCCAGCTACAGGCTTCTGCACAGCTACAGGCTTCTGCCCATTCACAGGCTTCTGCCCAGCTACAAGCTTCTGCACAGCTACAGGCTTCTGCCCATTCACAGGCTTCTGCCCAGCTACAGGCTTCTGCCCAGCTACAGGCTTCTGCACAGCTACAGGCTTCTGCCCATTCACAGGCTTCTGCCCAGCTACAGGCTTCTGCCCATTCACAGGCTTTTGTCCATTCACCGGCTTCTGCCCAGCTACAGGCTTCTGCCCAGCTACAGGCTTCTGCCCATTCACAGGCTTCTGCCCAGCTACAGGCTTCTGCCCATTCACAGGCTTCTGCCCATTCACAGGCTTCTGCCCAGCTACAGGCTTCTACACAGCTACAGGCTTCTGCCCGTTCACAGGCTTCTGCCCAGGTACAGGCTTCTGCACATTGACAGGCTTCGGCCCAGCTACAGGCTTCTGCCCAGCTACAGGCTTCTGCCCATTCACAGGCTTCTGCCCAGCTACAGGCTTCTGCCCAGCTACAGGCTTCTGCCCATTCACAGGCTTCTGCCCAGCTACAGTTTTCTGCCCAGGTACAGGCTTTTGTCCATTCACAGGCTTCTGCCCACCTACAGGCTTCTGCCCAGCTACAGGTTTCTGCCCATTCACAAGCTTCTGACCAGCTACAGGCTTCTGCCCATTCACAGGTTTCTGCCCATTCACAGGCTTCTGACCAGCTACAGGCTTCTGCCCATTCACAGGCTTCTGCCCATTCACAGGCTTTTGCCCATTCACAGGCTTCTGCCCAGGTACAGGCTTCTGCCCATTCACAGGGTTCTGCTCAGCTACAGGCTTCTGCCCATTCACAGGCTTCTGTCCAGCTACAGTTTTCTGCCCAGCTACAGGCTTCTGCCCATTCACAGGCTTCTGCCCAGCTACAGGCTTCTGCCCAGCTACAGGCTTCTGCCCAGCTAAAGGCTTCTGCCCATTCACAGGCTTCTGCCCATTCACAGGCTTCTGTCCATTTACAGGCTTCTGCCCAGCTAGAGGCTTCTGCCCATTCACAGGCTTCTGCACAGCTACAGGCTTCTGCCCATTCACCGGCTTCTGCCCAGCTACAGTTTTCTGCCCAGGAACAGGCTTCTGTCCATTCACAGGCTTCTGCCCACCTACAGGCTTCTGCCCAGCTACAGGCTTCTGCCCATTCACAGGCTTCTGCCCAGCTACAGGCTTCTGCCCATTCACAGGCTTCTGCCCATTCACAGGCTTCTGCCCAGCTACAGGCTTCTGCACAGCTACAGGCTTCTGCCCATTCACAGGCTTCTGCCCATTCACAGGCTTCTGCCCAGCTACAGGCTTCTGCCCAGCTACAGGCTTCTGTCCATTCACAGGCTTCTGCCCAGCTACAGGCTTCTGCCCAGCTACAGGCTTCTGCCCATTCACAGGCTATTGCCCAGCTACAGGCTTCTGCCCAGCTACAGGCTTCTGCCCATTCACAGGCTTCTGCCCAGCTACAGGCTTCTGCCCAGCTACAGGCTTCTGCCCATTCACAGGCTTCTGCCCAGCTACAGGCTTCTGCCCAGCTACAGGCTTCTGCCCATTCACAGGCTTCTGGTCAGGTACAGGCTTCTGCCCATTCACAGGCTTCTGCCCAGTCACAGGTATCTGCCCAGCTACAGGCTTCTGACCATTCACAGGCTTCTGCCCATTCACAGGCTTCTGCCCAGCTACAGGCTTCTGCCCAGCAACAGGCTTCTGCCCATTCACAGGCTTCTGCCCAGCTACAGGCTTCTGCCCAGCTACAGGCTTCTGCCCATTCACAGGCTTCTGCCCGTTCACAGGCTTCTGGCCAGGTACAGGCTTCTGCCCATTCACAGGCTTCTGGCCAGCTACAGGCTTCTGCCCATTCACAGGCTTCTGCCCAGTCACAGGTATCTGCCCAGCTACAGGCTTCTGACCATTCACAGGCTTCTGCCCATTCACAGGCTACTGCCCAGCTACAGGCTTCTGCCCATTCACAGGCTTTTGCCCATTCACCGGCTTCTGCCCAGCTACAGGCTTCTGCCCAGCTACAGGCTTCTGCCCATTCACAGGCTTCTGCCCAGCTACAGGCTTCTGCCCAGCTACAGGCTTCTGCCCATTCACAGGCTTCTGCCCATTCACAGGCTTCTGCCCATTCACAGGCTTCTGCCCAGCTAGAGGCTTCTGCCCATTCACAGGCTTCTGCCCAGCTACAGGCTTCTGCCCAGCTACAGGCTTCTGCCCATTCACAGGCTTCTGCCCAGCTACAGGCTTCTGCCCATTCACAGGCTTCTGCCCATTCACAGGCTTCTGCCCAGCTACAGGCTTCTGCACAGCTACAGGCTTCTGCCCATTCACAGGCTTCTGCCCATTCACAGGCTTCTGCCCAGCTACAGGCTTCTGCCCATTCACAGGCTTCTGTCCATTTACAGGCTTCTGCCCAGCTAGAGGCTTCTGCCCATTCACAGGCTTCTGCCCAGCTACAGGCTTCTGCCCATTCACCGGCTTCTGCCCAGCTACAGTTTTCTGCCCAGGTACAGGCTTCTGTCCATTCACAGGCTTCTGCCCACCTACAGGCTTCTGCCCAGCTACAGGCTTCTGCCCATTCACAGGCTTCTGCCCAGCTACAGGCTTCTGCCCATTCACAGGCTTCTGCCCATTCACAGGCTTCTGCCCAGCTACAGGCTTCTGCACAGCAACAGGCTTCTGCCCATTCACAGGCTTCTGCCCAGCTACAGGCTTCTGCCCATTCACAGGCTTCTGCCCAGCTACAGGCTTCTGCACAGCAACAGGCTTCTGCCCATTCACAGGCTTCTGCCCAGCTACAGGCTTCTGCCCAGCTACAGGCTTCTGCACAGCTACAGGCTTCTGCCCATTCACAGGCTTCTGCCCAGCTACAAGCTTCTGCACAGCTACAGGCTTCTGCCCATTCACAGGCTTCTGCCCAGCTACAGGCTTCTGCCCAGCTACAGGCTTCTGCACAGCTACAGGCTTCTGCCCATTCACAGGCTTCTGCCCAGCTACAGGCTTCTGCCCATTCACAGGCTTTTGTCCATTCACCGGCTTCTGCCCAGCTACAGGCTTCTGCCCAGCTACAGGCTTCTGCCCATTCACAGGCTTCTGCCCAGCTACAGGCTTCTGCCCATTCACAGGCTTCTGCCCATTCACAGGCTTCTGCCCAGCTACAGGCTTCTACACAGCTACAGGCTTCTGCCCGTTCACAGGCTTCTGCCCAGGTACAGGCTTCTGCACATTCACAGGCTTCGGCCCAGCTACAGGCTTCTGCCCAGCTACAGGCTTCTGCCCATTCACAGGCTTCTGCCCAGCTACAGGCTTCTGCCCAGCTACAGGCTTCTGCCCATTCACAGGCTTCTGCCCAGCTACAGTTTTCTGCCCAGGTACAGGCTTTTGTCCATTCACAGGCTTCTGCCCACCTACAGGCTTCTGCCCAGCTACAGGTTTCTGCCCATTCACAAGCTTCTGACCAGCTACAGGCTTCTGCCCATTCACAGGTTTCTGCCCATTCACAGGCTTCTGACCAGCTACAGGCTTCTGCCCATTCACAGGCTTCTGCCCATTCACAGGCTTTTGCCCATTCACAGGCTTCTGCCCAGGTACAGGCTTCTGCCCATTCACAGGGTTCTGCTCAGCTACAGGCTTCTGCCCATTCACAGGCTTCTGTCCAGCTACAGTTTTCTGCCCAGCTACAGGCTTCTGCCCATTCACAGGCTTCTGCCCAGCTACAGGCTTCTGCCCAGCTACAGGCTTCTGCCCAGCTAAAGGCTTCTGCCCATTCACAGGCTTCTGCCCATTCACAGGCTTCTGTCCATTTACAGGCTTCTGCCCAGCTAGAGGCTTATGCCCATTCACAGGCTTCTGCCCAGCTACAGGCTTCTGCCCATTCACCGGCTTCTGCCCAGCTACAGTTTTCTGCCCAGGTACAGGCTTCTGTCCATTCACAGGCTTCTGCCCACCTACAGGCTTCTGCCCAGCTACAGGCTTCTGCCCATTCACAGGCTTCTGCCCAGCTACAGGCTTCTGCCCATTCACAGGCTTCTGCCCATTCACAGGCTTCTGCCCAGCTACAGGCTTCTGCACAGCTACAGGCTTCTGCCCATTCACAGGCTTCTGCCCAGCTACAGGCTTCTGCCCAGCTACAGGCTTCTGCACAGCTACAGGCTTCTGCCCATTCACAGGCTTCTGCCCAGCTACAGGCTTCTGCACAGCTACAGGCTTCTGCCCATTCACAGGCTTCTGCCCAGCTACAGGCTTCTGCCCAGCTACAGGCTTCTGCACAGCTACAGGCTTCTGCCCATTCACAGGCTTCTGCCCAGCTACAGGCTTCTGCCCATTCACAGGCTTTTGTCCATTCACCGGCTTCTGCCCAGCTACAGGCTTCTGCCCAGCTACAGGCTTCTGCCCATTCACAGGCTTCTGCCCAGCTACAGGCTTCTGCCCATTCACAGGCTTCTGCCCATTCACAGGCTTCTGCCCAGCTACAGGCTTCTACACAGCTACAGGCTTCTGCCCGTTCACAGGCTTCTGCCCAGGTACAGGCTTCTGCACATTCACAGGCTTCGGCCCAGCTACAGGCTTCTGCCCAGCTACAGGCTTCTGCCCATTCACAGGCTTCTGCCCAGCTACAGGCTTCTGCCCAGCTACAGGCTTCTGCCCATTCACAGGCTTCTGCCCAGCTACAGTTTTCTGCCCAGGTACAGGCTTTTGTCCATTCACAGGCTTCTGCCCACCTACAGGCTTCTGCCCAGCTACAGGTTTCTGCACATTCACAAGCTTCTGACCAGCTACAGGCTTCTGCCCATTCACAGCTTTCTGCCCATTCACAGGCTTCTGACCAGCTACAGGCTTCTGCCCATTCACAGGCTTCTGCCCATTCACAGGTTTTTGCCCATTCACAGGCTTCTGCCCAGGTACAGGCTTCTGCCCATTCACAGGGTTCTGCTCAGCTACAGGCTTCTGCCCATTCACAGGCTTCTGTCCAGCTACAGTTTTCTGCCCAGCTACAGGCTTCTGCCCATTCACAGGCTTCTGCCCAGCTACAGGCTTCTGCCCAGCTACAGGCTTCTGCCCATTCACAGGCTTCTGCCCATTCACAGGCTTCTGCCCAGCTACAGGCTTCTGCCCATTCACAGGCTTCTGGCCAGGTACAGGCTTCTGCCCATTCACAGGCTTCTGGCCAGGTACAGGCTTCTGCCCATTCACAGGCTTCTGCCCAGTCACAGGTATCTGCCCAGCTACAGGCTTCTGACCATTCACAGGCTTCTGCCCATTCACAGGCTTCTGCCCAGCTACAGGCATTTGCCCAGCAACAGGCTTTTGCCCATTCACCGAATTCTGCCCAGCTACAGGCTTCTGCCCAGCTACAGGCTTCTGCCCATTCACAGGCTTCTGCCCAGCTACAGGCTTCTGCCCAGTTACAGGCTTCTGCCCATTCACAGGCTTCTGTCCATTTACAGGCTTCTGCCCAGCTAGAGGCTTATGCCCATTCACAGGCTTCTGCCCAGCTACAGGCTTCTGCCCAGCTACAGGCTTCTGCCCATTCACAGGCTTCTGCCCAGGTACAGGCTTCTGCCCATTCACAGGCTTCTGCCCATTCACAGGCTTCTGCCCAGCTACAGGCTTCTGCACAGCTACAGGCTTCTGCCCATTCACAGGCTTCTGCCCAGGTACAGGCTTCTGTCCATTCACAGGCTTCTGCCCAGCTAGAGGCTTCTGCCCAGCTACAGGCTTCTGCCCATTCACAGGCTTCTGCCCAGCTACAGGCTTCTGCCCAGCTACATGCTTCTGCCCATTCACAGGCTTCTGCCCAGCTACAGTTTTCTGCCCAGGTACAGGCTTCTGTCCATTCACAGGCTTCTGCCCACCTACAGGCTTCTGCCCAGCTACATGCTTCTGCCCATTCACAGGCTTCTGCCCAGCTACAGGCTTCTGCCCATTCACAGGCTTCTGCCCAGCTACAGGCTTCTGCCCATTCACAGGATTCTGCCCATTCACAGGTTTCTGCCCAGCTACAGGCTTCTGCCCATTCACAGGCTTCTGCCCAGCTATAGGCTTCTGCACAGCTACAGGCTTCTGCCCATTCACAGGCTTCTGCCCAGGTACAGGCTTCTGCCCATTCACAGGCTTCTTCTCAGCTACAGGCTTCTGCCCATTCACAGGCTTCTGCCCAGCTACAGTTTTCTGCCCAGGTACAGGCTTCTGTCCATTCACAGGCTTCTTTCCAGATACAGGCTTCTGCCCAGCTACAGGCTTCTGCCCATTCACAGGCTTCTGCCCATTCACAGGTTTCTGCCCAGCTACAGGCTTCTGCCCATTCACAGGCTTCTGCCCAGCTACAGGCTTCAGCACAGCTACAGGCTTCTGCCCATTCACAGGCTTCTGCCCAGGTACAGGCTTCTGCCCATTCGAAGGCTTCTGCTCAGCTACAGGCTTCTGCCCAGCTACAGGCTTCTGCCCATTCACAGGCTTCTGCCCATTCACAGGCTTCTGCCCAGGTACAGGCTTCTGTCCATTCACAGGCTTCTGCCCACCTACAGGCTTCTGCCCAGCTACAGGCTTCTGCCCATTCACAGGCTTCTGCCCAGCTACAGGCTTCTGCCCATTCACAGGCTTCTGCCCAGCTACAGGCTTCTGCCCAGCTACAGGCTTCTGCCCATTCACAGGCTTCTGCCCAGCTACAGGCTTCTGCACAGCTACAGGCTTCTGCCCATTCACAGGCTTCTGCCCATTCACAGGCTTCTGCCCAGCTACAGGCTTCTGCCCATTCACAGGCTTCTGTCCATTTACAGGCTTCTGCCCATTCACAGGCTTCTGCCCAGCTACAGGCTTCTGCCCATTCACAGGCTTCTGCCCATTCACAGGCTTCTGCCCAGCTACAGTTTTCTGCCCAGGTACAGGCTTCTGTCCATTCACAGGCTTCTGGCCAGGTACAGGCTTCTGCCCATTCACAGGCTTCTGGCCAGGTACAGGCTTCTGCCCATTCACAGGCTTCTGCCCAGTCACAGGTATCTGCCCAGCTACAGGCTTCTGACCATTCACAGGCTTCTGCCCATTCACAGGCTTCTGCCCAGCTACAGGCTTCTGCCCATTCACAGGCTTCTGTCCATTTACAGGCTTCTGCCAAGCTAGAGGCTTCTGCCCATTCACAGGCTTCTGCCCATTCACAGGCTTCTGCCCAGCTACAGGCTTCTGCCCAGCTACAGGCTTCTGCCCATTCACAGGCTTCTGCCCAGCTACAGTTTCTGCCCAAGTAAAGGCTTCTGTCCATTCACAGGCTTCTGCCCAGCTACAGGCTTCTGCCCAGCTACAGGCTTCTGCCCATTCAAAGGCTTCAGCCCAGGTACAGGCTTCTGCCCATTCACAGGCTTCTGCCCATTCACAGGCTTCTGCCCAGCTACAGGCTTCTGCATAGCTACAGGCTTCTGCCCATTCACAGGCTTCAGCCCAGGTACAGGCTTCTGTCCATTCACAGGCTTCTGCCCAGCTACAGGCTTCTGCCCAGCTACAGGCTTCTGCCCATTCACAGGCTTCTGCCCAGCTACAGGCTTCTGCCCAGCTACAGGCTTCTGCCCATTCACAGGCTTCTGCCCAGCTACAGTTTTCTGCCCAGTTACAGGCTTCTGTCCATTCACAGGCTTCTGCCCACCTACAGGCTTCTGCCCAGCTACA
Source organism: Astyanax mexicanus (assembly GCF_023375975.1). Classification (NCBI taxonomy): domain Eukaryota; kingdom Metazoa; phylum Chordata; class Actinopteri; order Characiformes; family Acestrorhamphidae; genus Astyanax; species Astyanax mexicanus. The sequence goes on along the minus strand of NC_064424.1, from coordinate 29,645,512 downwards.
GGCTTCTGCACATTCACAGGCTTCTGCCCAGCTACAGGCTTCTGCCCATTCACTGGCTTCTGCCCAGCTACAGTTTTCTGCCCAGGTACAGGCTTTTGTCCATTCACAGGCTTCTGCCCACCTACAGGCTTCTGCCCAGCTACAGGTTTCTGCCCATTCACAAGCTTCTGACCAGCTACAGGCTTCTGCCCATTCACAGGTTTCTGCCCATTCACAGGCTTCTGACCAGCTACAGGCTTCTGCCCATTCACAGGCTTCTGCCCATTCACAGGCTTTTGCACATTCACAGGCTTCTTCCCAGGTACAGGCTTCTGCCCATTCACAGGGTTCTGCTCAGCTACAGGCATCTGCCCATTCACAGGCTTCTGTCCAGCTACAGTTTTCTGCCCAGCTACAGGCTTCTGCCCATTCACAGGCTTCTGCCCAGCTACAGGCTTCTGCCCAGCTACAGGCTTCTGCCCAGCTAAAGGCTTCTACCCATTCACAGGCTTCTGCCCATTCACAGGCTTCTGTCCATTTACAGGCTTCTGCCCAGCTAGAGGCTTCTGCCCATTCACAGGCTTCTGCCCAGCTACAGGCTTCTGCCCATTCACCGGCTTCTGCCCAGCTACAGTTTTCTGCCCAGGTACAGGCTTCTGTCCATTCACAGGCTTCTGCCCACCTACAGGATTCTGCCCAGCTACAGGCTTCTGCCCATTCACAGGCTTCTGCCCAGCTACAGGCTTCTGCCCATTCACAGGCTTCTGCCCATTCACAGGCTTCTGCCCAGCTACAGGCTTCTGCACAGCTACAGGCTTCTGCCCATTCACAGGCTTCTGCCCAGCTACAGGCTTCTGCCCAGCTACAGGCTTCTGCACAGCTACAGGCTTCTGCCCATTCACAGGCTTCTGCCCAGCTACAGGCTTCTGCACAGCTACAGGCTTCTGCCCATTCACAGGCTTCTGCCCAGCTACAGGCTTCTGCCCAGCTACAGGCTTCTGCACAGCTACAGGCTTCTGCCCATTCACAGGCTTCTGCCCAGCTACAGGCTTCTGCCCATTCACAGGCTTTTGTCCATTCACCGGCTTCTGCCCAGCTAAAGGCTTCTGCCCAGCTACAGGCTTCTGCCCAGCTACAGGCTTCTGCCCATTCACAGGCTTCTGCCCATTCACAGGCTTCTGCCCAGCTACAGGCTTCTACACAGCTACAGGTTTCTGCCCGTTCACAGGCTTCTGCCCAGGTACAGGCTTCTGCACATTCACAGGCTTCGGCCCAGCTACAGGCTTCTGCCCAGCTACAGGCTTCTGAACATTCACAGGCTTCTGCCCAGCTACAGGCTTCTGCCCAGCTATAGGCTTCTGCCCATTCACAGGCTTCTGCCCAGCTACAGTTTTCTGCCCAGGTACAGGCTTTTGTCCATTCACAGGCTTCTGCCCACCTACAGGCTTCTGCCCAGCTACAGGTTTCTGCACATTCACAAGCTTCTGACCAGCTACAGGCTTCTGCCCATTCACAGCTTTCTGCCCATTCACAGGCTTCTGACCAGCTACAGGCTTCTGCCCATTCACAGGCTTCTGCCCATTCACAGGCTTTTGCCCATTCACAGGCTTCTGCCCAGGTACAGGCTTCTGCCCATTCACAGGGTTCTGCTCAGCTACAGGCTTCTGCCCATTCACAGGCTTCTGTCCAGCTACAGTTTTCTGCCCAGCTACAGGCTTCTGCCCATTCACAGGCTTCTGCCCAGCTACAGGCTTCTGTCCAGCTACAGGCTTCTGCCCAGCTACAGGCTTCTGCCCATTCACAGGCTTCTGCCCATTCACAGGCTTCTGCCCAGCTACAGGCTTCTGCCCATTCACAGGCTTCTGGCCAGGTACAGGCTTCTGCCCATTCACAGGCTTCTGGCCAGGTACAGGCTTCTGCCCATTCACAGGCTTCTGCCCAGTCACAGGTATCTGCCCAGCTACAGGCTTCTGACCATTCACAGGCTTCTGCCCATTCACAGGCTTCTGCCCAGCTACAGGCTTTTGCCCAGCAACAGGCTTTTGCCCATTCACCGAATTCTGCCCAGCTACAGGCTTCTGCCCAGCTACAGGCTTCTGCCCATTCACAGGCTTCTGCCCAGCTACAGGCTTCTGCCCAGCTACAGGCTTCTGCCCATTCACAGGCTTCTGTCCATTTACAGGCTTCTGCCCAGCTAGAGGCTTATGCCCATTCACAGGCTTCTGCCCAGCTACAGGCTTCTGCCCAGCTACAGGCTTCTGCCCATTCACAGGCTTCTGCCCAGGTACAGGCTTCTGCCCATTCACAGGCTTCTGCCCATTCACAGGCTTCTGCCCAGCTACAGGCTTCTGCACAGCTACAGGCTTCTGCCCATTCACAGGCTTCTGCCCAGGTACAGGCTTCTGTCCATTCACAGGCTTCTGCCCAGCTAGAGGCTTCTGCCCAGCTACAGGCTTCTGCCCATTCACAGGCTTCTGCCCAGCTACAGGCTTCTGCCCAGCTACAGGCTTCTGCCCATTCACAGGCTTCTGCCCAGCTACAGTTTTCTGCCCAGGTACAGGCTTCTGTCCATTCACAGGCTTCTGCCCACCTACAGGCTTCTGCCCAGCTACATGCTTCTGCCCATTCACAGGCTTCTGCCCAGCTACAGGCTTCTGCCCATTCACAGGCTTCTGCCAAGCTACAGGCTTCTGCCCAGCTACAGGCTTCTGCCCATTCACAGGCTTCTGCCCATTCACAGGTTTCTGCCCAGCTACAGGCTTCTGACCATTCACAGGCTTCTGCCCAGCTATAGGCTTCTGCACAGCTACAGGCTTCTGCCCATTCACAGGCTTCTGCCCAGGTACAGGCTTCTGCCCATTCACAGGCTTCTTCTCAGCTACAGGCTTCTGCCCATTCACAGGCTTCTGCCCAGCTACAGTTTTCTGCCCAGGTACAGGCTTCTGTCCATTCACAGGCTTCTTTCCAGATACAGGCTTCTGCCCAGCTACAGGCTTCTGCCCATTCACAGGCTTCTGCCCATTCACAGGTTTCTGCCCAGCTACAGGCTTCTGCCCATTCACAGGCTTCTGCCCAGCTACAGGCTTCAGCACAGCTACAGGCTTCTGCCCATTCACAGGCTTCTGCCCAGGTACAGGCTTCTGCCCATTCGAAGGCTTCTGCTCAGCTACAGGCTTCTGCCCAGCTACAGGCTTCTGCCCATTCACAGGCTTCTGCCCATTCACAGGCTTCTGCCCAGGTACAGGCTTCTGTCCATTCACAGGCTTCTGCCCACCTACAGGCTTCTGCCCAGCTACAGGCTTCTGCCCATTCACAGGCTTCTGCCCAGCTACAGGCTTCTGCCCATTCACAGGCTTCTGCCCAGCTACAGGCTTCTGCCCAGCTACAGGCTTCTGCCCATTCACAGGCTTCTGCCCATTCACAGGCTTCTGCCCAGCTAGAGGCTTCTGCCCATTCACAGGCTTCTGCACAGCTACAGGCTTCTGCCCAGCTACAGGCTTCTGCCCATTCACAGGCTTCTGCCCAGCTACAGGCTTCTGCACAGCTACAGGCTTCTGCCCATCCACAGGCTTCTGCCCATTCACAGGCTTCTGCCCAGCTACAGGCTTCTGCCCATTCACAGGCTTCTGTCCATTTACAGGCTTCTGCCCATTCACAGGCTTCTGCCCAGCTACAGGCTTCTGCCCATTCACAGGCTTCTGCCCAGCTACAGTTTTCTGCCCATTCACAGGCTTCTGGCCATTCACAGGCTTCTGCCCAGGTACAGGCTTCTGCCCATTCACAGGCTTCTGGCCAGGTACAGGCTTCTGCCCATTCACAGGCTTCTGCCCAGTCACAGGTATCTGCCCAGCTACAGGCTTCTGACCATTCACAGGCTTCTGCCCATTCACAGGCTTCTGCCCAGCTACAGGCTTCTGCCCATTCACAGGCTTCTGTCCATTTACAGGCTTCTGCCCAGCTACAGGCTTCTGAGCATTCACAGGCTTCTGCCCATTCACAGGCTTCTGCCCAGCTACAGGCTTCTGCCCAGCTACAGGCTTCTGCCCATTCACAGGCTTCTGCCCAGCTACAGTTTCTGCCCAAGTAAAGGCTTCTGTCCATTCACAGGCTTCTGCCCAGCTACAGGCTTCTGCCCAGCCACAGGCTTCTGCCCATTCAAAGGCTTCAGCCCAGGAACAGGCTTCTGCCCATTCACAGGCTTCTGCCCATTCACAGGCTTCTGCCCAGCTACAGGCTTCTGCATAGCTACAGGCTTCTGCCCATTCACAGGCTTCAGCCCAGGTACAGGCTTCTGTCCATTCACAGGCTTCTGCCCAGCTACAGGCTTCTGCCCAGCTACAGGCTTCTGCCCATTCACAGGCTTCTGCCCAGCTACAGGCTTCTGCCCAGCTACAGGCTTCTGCCCATTCACAGGCTTCTGCCCAGCTACAGTTTTCTGCCCAGGTACAGGCTTCTGTCCATTCACAGGCTTCTGCCCACCTACAGGCTTCTGCCCAGCTACAGGCTTCTGCACATTCACAGGCTTCTGCCCAGCTACAGGCTTCTGCCCATTCACAGGCTTCTGCCCATTCACAGGCTTCTGCCCAGCTACAGGCTTCTGCACAGCTACAGGCTTCTGCCCGTTCACAGGCTTCTGCCAAGGTACAGGCTTCTGCCCGTTCACAGGCTTCTGCCCAGGTACAGGCTTCTGCCCATTCACAGGCTTCTGCCCAGCTACAGGCTTCTGCCCATTCACAGGCTTCTGCCCATTCACAGGCTTCTGCCCAGCTACAGGCTTCTGCACAGCTACAGGCTTCTGCCCGTTCACAGGCTTCTGCCCAGGTATAGGCTTCTGCCCATTCACAGGCTTCTGCCCAGCTACAGGCTTCTGCCCAGCTACAGGCTTCTGCCCATTCACAGGCTTCTGCCCAGCTACAGGCTTCTGCCCAGCTACAGGCTTCTGCCCATTCACAGGCTTCTGCCCAGCTACAGTTTTCTGCCCAGGTACAGGCTTCTGTCCATTCACAGGCTTCTGCCCACCTACAGGCTTCTGCCCAGCTACAGGCTTCTGCCCATTCACAGGCTTCTGCCCAGCTACAGGCTTCTGCCCATTCACAGGCTTCTGCCAATTCACAGGCTTCTGCCCAGCTACAGGCTTCTGCACAGCTACAGGCTTCTGCCCATTCACAGGCTTCTGCCCAGCTACAGGCTTCTGCCCAGCTACAGGCTTCTGCCCATTCACAGGCTTCTGCCCAGCTACAGTTTTCTGCCCAGGTACAGGCTTCTGTCCATTCACAGGCTTCTGCCCAGCTACAGGCTTCTTTCCATTCACAGGCTTCTGCCCAGCTACAGGCTTCTGCCCAGCTACAGGCTTCTGCCCAGCTACAGGCTTCTGCCCATTCACAGGCTTCTGCCCTTTCACAGGCTTCTGGCCAGGTACAAGCTTCTGCCCATTCACAGGCTTCTGGCCAGGAACAGGCTTCTGCCCATTCACAGGCTTCTGCCCAGCTACAGGCTTTTGCCCAGCAACAGGCTTTTGCCCATTCACCGGGTTCTGCCCAGCTACAGGCTTCTGCCCAGCTACAGGCTTCTGCCCATTCACAGGCTTCTGCCCAGCTACAGGCTTCTGCCCAGCTACAGGCTTCTGCCCAGCTACAGGCTTCTGCCCATTCACAGGCTTCTGTCCATTTACAGGCTTCTGCCCAGCTAGAGGCTTCTGCCCATTCACAGGCTTCTGCCCAGGTACAGGCTTCTGTCCATTCACAGGCTTCTGCCCAGCTACAGGCTTCCGTCCAGCTACAGGCTTCTGCCCATTCACAGGCTTCTGCCCAGCTACAGGCTTCTGCCCAGCTACAGGCTTCTGCCCATTCACAGGCTTCTGCCCAGCTACAGGCTTCTGCCCATTCACAGGCTTCTGCCCAGGTACAGGCTTCTGTCCATTCACAGGCTTCTGCCTAGCTACAGGCTTCTGCCCAGCTACAGGCTTCTGCCCATTCACAGGCTATTGCCCAGCTACAGGCTTCTGCCCAGCTACAGGCTTCTGCCCATTCACAGGCTTCTGCCCAGCTACAGTTTTCTGCCCAAGTAAAGGCTTCTGTCCATTCACAGGCTTCTGCCCAGCTACAGGCTTCTGCCCAGCTACAGGCTTCTGCCCATTCACAGGCTTCTGCCCAGCTACAGGCTTCTGCCCAGCTACAGGCTTCTGCCCATTCACAGGCTTCTGGCCAGGTACAGGCTTCTGCCCATTCACAGGCTTCTGCCCAGTCACAGGTATCTGCCCAGCTACAGGCTTCTGACCATTCACAGGCTTCTGCCCATTCACAGGCTTCTGCCCAGCTACAGGCTTCTGCCCATTCACAGGCTTTTGCCCATTCACCGGCTTCTGCCCAGCTACAGGCTTCTGCCCAGCTACAGGCTTCTGCCCATTCACAGGCTTCTGCCCAGGTACAGGCTTCTGTCCATTCACAGGCTTCTGCCCAGCTACAGGCTTCTGCCCAGCTACAGGCTTCTGCCCATTCACAGGCTTCTGCCCAGCTACAGGCTTCTGCCCAGCTACAGGCTTCTGCCCATTCACAGGCTTCTGCCCAGCTACAGGCTTCTGCCCATTCACAGGCTTCTGCCCAGGTACAGGCTTCTGTCCATTCACAGGCTTCTGCCCAGCTACAGGCTTCTGCCCAGCTACAGGCTTCTGCCCAGCTACAGGCTTCTGCCCATTCACAGGCTATTGCCCAGCTACAGGCTTCTGCCCAGCTACAGGCTTCTGCCCATTCACAGGCTTCTGCCCAGCTACAGTTTTCTGCCCAAGTAAAGGCTTCTGTCCATTCACAGGCTTCTGCCCAGCTACAGGCTTCTGCCCAGCTACAGGGTTCTGCCCGTTCACAGGCTTCTGCCCAGCTACAGGCTTCTGCCCAGCTACAGGCTTCTGCCCATTCACAGGCTTCTGGCCAGGTACAGGCTTCTGCCCATTCACAGGCTTCTGCCCAGTCACAGGTATCTGCCCAGCTACAGGCTTCTGACCATTCACAGGCTTCTGCCCATTCACAGGCTTCTGCCCAGCTACAGGCTTCTGCCCAGCTACAGGCTTCTGCCCATTCACAGGCTTTTGCCCTTTCACCGGCTTCTGCCCAGCTACAGGCTTCTGCCCATTCACAGGCTTCTGCCCAGGTACAGGCTTCTGTCCATTCACAGGCTTTTGCCCAGCTACAGGCTTCTGCCCAGCTACAGGCTTCTGCCCAACTACAGGCTTCTGCCCAGCTACAGGCTTCTGCCCATTCACAGGCTTCTGCCCAGCTACAGTTTTCTGCCCAACTAAAGGCTTCTGTCCATTCACAGGCTTCTGCCCAGCTACAGGCTTCTGCCCAGCTTCAGGCTTCTGCCCATTCACAGGCTTCTGCCCAGCTACAGGCTTCTGCCCATTCACAGGCTTCTGCCCATTCACAGGCTTCTGCCCAGCTACAGGCTTTTGCACAGCTACAGGCTTCTGCCCATTCACAGGCTTCTGCCCATTCACAGGCTTCTGCCCAGCTACAGGCTTCTGCCCATTCACAGGCTTCTGTCCATTTACAGGCTTCTGCCCATTCACAGGCTTCTGCCCAGCTACAGGCTTCTGCCCATTCACAGGCTTCTGCCCAGCTACAGTTTTCTGCCCAGGTACAGGCTTCTGTCCATTCACAGGCTTCTGGCCAGGTACAGGCTTCTGCCCATTCACAGGCTTCTGGCCAGGTACAGGCTTCTGCCCATTCACAGGCTTCTGCCCAGTCACAGGTATCTGCCCAGCTACAGGCTTCTGACCATTCACAGGCTTCTGCCCATTCACAGGCTTCTGCCCAGCTACAGGCTTCTGCCCATTCACAGGCTTTTGCCCATTCACCGGCTTCTGCCCTGCTACAGGCTTCTGCCCAGCTACAGGCTTCTGCCCATTCACAGGCTTCTGCCCAGCTACAGGCTTCTGCCCAGCAACAGGCTTCTGCCCATTCACAGGCTTCTGTCCATTTACAGGCTTCTGCCCAGCTAGAGGCTTCTGCCCATTCACAGGCTTCTGCCCATTCACAGGCTTCTGCCCAGCTACAGGCTTCTGCCCAGCTACAGGCTTCTGCCCATTCACAGGCTTCTGCCCAGCTACAGTTTCTGCCCAAGTAAAGGCTTCTGTCCATTCACAGGCTTCTGCCCAGCTACAGGCTTCTGCCCAGCTACAGGCTTCTGCCCATTCAAAGGCTTCAGCCCAGGTACAGGCTTCTGCCCATTCACAGGCTTCTGCCCATTCACAGGCTTCTGCCCAGCTACAGGCTTCTGCATAGCTACAGGCTTCTGCCCATTCACAGGCTTCAGCCCAGGTACAGGCTTCTGTCCATTCACAGGCTTCTGCCCAGCTACAGGCTTCTGCCCAGCTACAGGCTTCTGCCCATTCACAGGCTTCTGCCCAGCTACAGTTTTCTGCCCAAGTAAAGGCTTCTGTCCATTCACAGGCTTCTGCCCAGCTACAGGCTTCTGCCCAGCTACAGGCTTCTGCCCATTCACAGGCTTCTGCCCAGCTACAGGCTTCTGCCCAGCTACAGGCTTCTGCCCATTCACAGGCTTCTGCCCAGCTACAGTTTTCTGCCCAAGTAAAGGCTTCTGTCCATTCACAGGCTTCTGCCCAGCTACAGGCTTCTGCCCAGCTTCAGGCTTCTGCCCATTCACAGGCTTCTGCCCAGCTACAGGCTTCTGCCCATTCACAGGCTTCTGCCCATTCACAGGCTTCTGCCCAGCTACAGGCTTCTGCCCAGCTACAGGCTTCTGCCCATTCACAGGCTTCTGCCCGTTCACAGGCTTCTGGCCAGGTACAGGCTTCTGCCCATTCACAGGCTTCTGGCCAGGTACAGGCTTCTGCCCATTCACAGGCTTCTGTCCAGTCACAGGTATCTGCCCAGCTACAGGCTTCTGACCATTCACAGGCTTCTGCCCATTCACAGGCTTCTGCCCAGCTACAGGCTTCTGCCCATTCACAGGCTTTTGCCCATTCACCGGCTTCTGCCCAGCTACAGGCTTCTGCCCAGCTACAGGCTTCTGCCAATTCACAGGCTTCTGCCCAGCTACAGGCTTCTGCCCAGCTACAGGCTTCTGTCCATTTACAGGCTTCTGTCCATTTACAGGCTTCTGACAAGCTACAAGCTTCTGCCCAGCTACAGGCTTCTGTCCATTTACAGGCTTCTGTCCATTTACAGGCTTCTGACAAGCTACAAGCTTCTGCCCAGCTACAGGCTTCTGCCCATTCACAGGCTTCTGCCCAGCTACAGGCTTCTGCCCATTCACAGGCTTTTGCCCATTCACCGGCTTCTGCCCAGCTACAGGCTTCTGCCCAGCTACAGGCTTCTGCCAATTCACAGGCTTCTGCCCAGCTACAGGCTTCTGCCCATTCACAGGCTTCTGCCCAGCTACAGGCTTCTGCCCAGCTACAGTTTTCTGCCCAGGTACAGGCTTCTGTCCATTCACAGGCTTCTGCCCACCTACTGGCTTCTGCCCGGCTACAGGCTTCTGCTCATTCACAGGCTTCTGCCCAGCTACAGGCTTCTGCCCATTCACAGGCTTTTGCCCATTCACCGGCTTCTGCCCAGCTACAGGCTTCTGCCCAGCTACAGGCTTCTGCCAATTCACAGGCTTCTGCCCAGCTACAGGCTTCTGCCCAGCTACATTCTTCTGTCCATTTACAGGCTTCTGTCCATTTACAGGCTTCTGACAAGCTACAAGCTTCTGCCCAGCTACAGGCTTCTGCCCATTCACAGGCTTCTGCCCAGCTACAGGCTTCTGCCCATTCACAGGCTTCTGCCCATTCACAGGCTTCTGCACAGCTACAGGCTTCTGCACAGCTACAGGCTTCTGCCCATTCACAGGCTTCTGCACAGCTACAGGCTTCTGCACAGCTACAGGCTTCTGCACAGCTACAGGCTTTTGCCCATTCACAGGCTTCTGCCCAGGTACAGGCTTCTGCCCATTCACAGGCTTCTGCCCAGCTACAGGCTTCTGCACAGCTACAGGCTTCTGCCCATTCACAGGCTTCTGCCCAGGTACAGGCTTCTGCCCATTCACAGGCTTCTGCCCAGCTACAGGCTTCTGCACAGCTACAGGCTTCTGCCCATTCACAGGCTTCTGCCCAGGTACAGGCTTCTGTCCATTCACAGGCTTCTGCCCAGCTACAGGCTTCTGCCCAGCTACAGGCTTCTGCCCATTCACAGGCTTCTGCCCAGCTACAGGCTTCTGCCCAGCTACAGGCTTCTGCCCATTCACAGGCTTCTGCCCAGCTACAGTTTTCTGCCCAGGTACATGCTTCTGTCCAGTCACAGGCTTCTGCCCACCTACAGGCTTCTGCCCACCTACAGGCTTCTGCCCAGCTACAGGCTTCTGCCCATTCACAGGCTTCTGCCCAGCTACAGGCTTCTGCCCATTCACAGGCTTCTGCCCAGCTACAGGCTTCTGCCCAGCTACAGGCTTCTGCCCATTCACAGGCTTCTGCCCATTCACAGGTTTCTGCCCAGCTACAGGCTTCTGCCCATTCACAGGCTTCTGCCCAGCTACAGGCTTCTGCACAGCTACAAGCTTCTGCCCATTCACAGGCTTCTGCCCAGGTACAGGCTTCTGCCCATTCACAGGTTTCTGCCCAGCTACAGGCTTCTGCCCATTCACAGGCTTCTGCCCAGCTACAGGCTTCTGCACAGCTACAGGCTTCTGCCCATTCACAGGCTTCTGCCCAGGTACAGGCTTCTGCCCATTCACAGGCTTCTGCTCAGCTACAGGCTTCTGCCCATTCACAGGCTTCTGCCCAGCTACAGTTTTCTGCCCAGGTACAGGCTTCTGTCCATTCACAGGCTTCTGCCCAGATACAGGCTTCTGCCCAGCTACAGGCTTCTGCCCATTCACAGGCTTCTGCCCAGCTACAGGCTTCTGCCCATTCACAGGCTTCTGCCCATTCACAGGCTTCTGCCCGGCTACAGGCTTTTGCCCATTCACAGGCTTCTGCCCAGCTACAGGCTTTTGCCCAGCAACAGGCTTTTGCCCATTCACCGGCTTCTGCCCAGCTACAGGCTTCTGCCCAGCTACAGGCTTCTGCCCATTCACAGGCTTCTGCCCAGCTACAGGCTTCTGCCCATTCACAGGCTTCTGCCCAGCTACAGGCTTTTGCCCAGCAACAGGCTTTTGCCCATTCACCGGCTTCTGCCCAGCTACAGGCTTCTGCCCATTCACAGGCTTCTGCCCAGCTACAGGCTTCTGCCCATTCACAGGCTTCTGCCCATTCACAGGCTTCTGCCCGGCTACAGGCTTTTGCCCATTCACAGGCTTCTGCCCAGCTACAGGCTTTTGCCCAGCAACAGGCTTTTGCCCATTCACCGGCTTCTGCCCAGCTACAGGCTTCTGCCCAGCTACAGGCTTCTGCCCATTCACAGGCTTCTGCCCAGCTACAGGCTTCTGCCCATTCACAGGCTTCTGCCCAGCTACAGGCTTTTGCCCAGCAACAGGCTTTTGCCCATTCACCGGCTTCTGCCCAGCTACAGGCTTCTGCCCAGCTACAGGCTTCTGCCCATTCACAGGCTTCTGCCCAGCTGCAGGCTTCTGCCCAGCTACAGGCTTCTGCCCATTAACAGGCTTCTGTCCATTTACAGGCTTCTGCCCAGCTAGAGGCTTCTGCCCATTCACAGGCTTCTGCCCAGCTACAGGCTTCTGCCCAGCTACAGGCTTCTGCCCAGCTACAGGCTTCTGCACAGCTACAGGCTTCTGCCCATTCACAGGCTTTTGCCCATTCACAGGCTTCTGCCCATTCACAGGCTTCTGCCCAGCTACAGGCTTCTGCCCATTCACAGGCTTCTGTCCATTTACAGGCTTCTGCCCAGCTAGAGGCTTCTGCACATTCACAGGATTCTGCCCAGCTACAGGCTTCTGCCCATTCACAGGCTTCTGCCCAGCTACAGTTTTCTGCCCAGGTACAGGCTTCTGTCCATTCACAGGCTTCTGGCCAGGTACAGGCTTCTGCCCATTCACGGGCTTCTGGCCAGGTACAGGCTTCTGCCCATTCACAGGCTTCTGCCCAGTCACAGGTATCTGCCCAGCTACAGGCTTCTGACCATTCACAGGCTTCTGCCCATTCACAGGCTTCTGCCCAGCTACAGGCTTCTGCCCAGCTACAGGCTTCTGCCCATTCACAGGCTTCTGCCCAGCTACAGGCTTCTGCCCAGCTACAGGCTTCTGCCCATTCACAGGCTTCTGCCCAGCTACAGTTTTCTGCCCAGCTACAGGCTTTTGCCCATTCACAGGCTTCTGCCCAGCTACAGGCTTCTGCCCAGCTACAGGCTTCTGCCCATTCACAGGCTTCTGTCCAGCTACAGGCTTCTGCCCATCTACAGGCTTCTGCCCAGCTACAGGCTTCTGCCCATTCACAGGCTTCTGCCCAGCTACAGGCTTCTGCCCAGCTACAGGCTTCTGCCCATTCACAGGCTTCTGTCCATTTACAAGCTTCTGCCCAGCTAGAGGCTTCTGCACATTCACAGGATTCTGCCCAGCTACAGGCTTCTGCCCATTCACAAGCTTCTGCCCAGCTACAGTTTTCTGCCCAGGTACAGGCTTCTGCCCATTCACAGGCTTCTGCCCAGCTACAGGCTTCTGCCCAGCTACAGGCTTCTGCCCATTCACAGGCTTCTGCCCAGCTACAGTTTTCTGCCCAAGTAAAGGCTTCTGTCCATTCACAGGCTTCTGCCCAGCTACAGGCTTCTGCCCAGCTTCAGGCTTCTGCCCATTCACAGGCTTCTGCCCAGCTACAGGCTTCTGCCCATTCACAGGCTTCTGCCCATTCACAGGCTTCTGCCCAGCTACAGGCTTCTGCCCAGCTACAGGCTTCTGCCCATTCACAGGCTTCTGCCCGTTCACAGGCTTCTGGCCAGGTACAGGCTTCTGCCCATTCACAGGCTTCTGGCCAGGTACAGGCTTCTGCCCATTCACAGGCTTCTGTCCAGTCACAGGTATCTGCCCAGCTACAGGCTTCTGACCATTCACAGGCTTCTGCCCATTCACAGGCTTCTGCCCAGCTACAGGCTTCTGCCCATTCACAGGCTTTTGCCCATTCACCGGCTTCTGCCCAGCTACAGGCTTCTGCCCAGCTACAGGCTTCTGCCAATTCACAGGCTTCTGCCCAGCTACAGGCTTCTGCCCAGCTACAGGCTTCTGTCCATTTACAGGCTTCTGTCCATTTACAGGCTTCTGACAAGCTACAAGCTTCTGCCCAGCTACAGGCTTCTGCCCATTCACAGGCTTCTGCCCAGCTACAGGCTTCTGCCCATTCACAGGCTTTTGCCCATTCACCGGCTTCTGCCCAGCTACAGGCTTCTGCCCAGCTACAGGCTTCTGCCAATTCACAGGCTTCTGCCCAGCTACAGGCTTCTGCCCATTCACAGGCTTCTGCCCAGCTACAGGCTTCTGCCCAGCTACAGTTTTCTGCCCAGGTACAGGCTTCTGTCCATTCACAGGCTTCTGCCCACCTACTGGCTTCTGCCCGGCTACAGGCTTCTGCTCATTCACAGGCTTCTGCCCAGCTACAGGCTTCTGCCCATTCACAGGCTTTTGCCCATTCACCGGCTTCTGCCCAGCTACAGGCTTCTGCCCAGCTACAGGCTTCTGCCAATTCACAGGCTTCTGCCCAGCTACAGGCTTCTGCCCAGCTACATTCTTCTGTCCATTTACAGGCTTCTGTCCATTTACAGGCTTCTGACAAGCTACAAGCTTCTGCCCAGCTACAGGCTTCTGCCCATTCACAGGCTTCTGCCCAGCTACAGGCTTCTGCCCATTCACAGGCTTCTGCCCATTCACAGGCTTCTGCACAGCTACAGGCTTCTGCACAGCTACAGGCTTCTGCCCATTCACAGGCTTCTGCACAGCTACAGGCTTCTGCACAGCTACAGGCTTCTGCACAGCTACAGGCTTTTGCCCATTCACAGGCTTCTGCCCAGGTACAGGCTTCTGCCCATTCACAGGCTTCTGCCCAGCTACAGGCTTCTGCACAGCTACAGGCTTCTGCCCATTCACAGGCTTCTGCCCAGGTACAGGCTTCTGCCCATTCACAGGCTTCTGCCAAGCTACAGGCTTCTGCATAGCTACAGGCTTCTGCCCATTCACAGGCTTCTGCCCAGGTACAGGCTTCTGTCCATTCACAGGCTTCTGCCCAGCTACAGGCTTCTGCCCAGCTACAGGCTTCTGCCCATTCACAGGCTTCTGCCCAGCTACAGGCTTCTGCCCAGCTACAGGCTTCTGCCCATTCACAGGCTTCTGCCCAGCTACAGTTTTCTGCCCAGGTACATGCTTCTGTCCAGTCACAGGCTTCTGCCCACCTACAGGCTTCTGCCCACCTACAGGCTTCTGCCCAGCTACAGGCTTCTGCCCATTCACAGGCTTCTGCCCAGCTACAGGCTTCTGCCCATTCACAGGCTTCTGCCCAGCTACAGGCTTCTGCCCAGCTACAGGCTTCTGCCCATTCACAGGCTTCTGCCCATTCACAGGTTTCTGCCCAGCTACAGGCTTCTGCCCATTCACAGGCTTCTGCCCAGCTACAGGCTTCTGCCCAGCTTCAGGCTTCTGCCCATTCACAGGCTTCTGCCCAGCTACAGGCTTCTGCCCATTCACAGGCTTCTGCCCATTCACAGGCTTCTGCCCAGCTACAGGCTTCTGCCCAGCTACAGGCTTCTGCCCATTCACAGGCTTCTGCCCGTTCACAGGCTTCTGGCCAGGTACAGGCTTCTGCCCATTCACAGGCTTCTGGCCAGGTACAGGCTTCTGCCCATTCACAGGCTTCTGTCCAGTCACAGGTATCTGCCCAGCTACAGGCTTCTGACCATTCACAGGCTTCTGCCCATTCACAGGCTTCTGCCCAGCTACAGGCTTCTGCCCATTCACAGGCTTTTGCCCATTCACCGGCTTCTGCCCAGCTACAGGCTTCTGCCCAGCTACAGGCTTCTGCCAATTCACAGGCTTCTGCCCAGCTACAGGCTTCTGCCCAGCTACAGGCTTCTGTCCATTTACAGGCTTCTGTCCATTTACAGGCTTCTGACAAGCTACAAGCTTCTGCCCAGCTACAGGCTTCTGCCCATTCACAGGCTTCTGCCCAGCTACAGGCTTCTGCCCATTCACAGGCTTTTGCCCATTCACCGGCTTCTGCCCAGCTACAGGCTTCTGCCCAGCTACAGGCTTCTGCCAATTCACAGGCTTCTGCCCAGCTACAGGCTTCTGCCCATTCACAGGCTTCTGCCCAGCTACAGGCTTCTGCCCAGCTACAGTTTTCTGCCCAGGTACAGGCTTCTGTCCATTCACAGGCTTCTGCCCACCTACTGGCTTCTGCCCGGCTACAGGCTTCTGCTCATTCACAGGCTTCTGCCCAGCTACAGGCTTCTGCCCATTCACAGGCTTTTGCCCATTCACCGGCTTCTGCCCAGCTACAGGCTTCTGCCCAGCTACAGGCTTCTGCCAATTCACAGGCTTCTGCCCAGCTACAGGCTTCTGCCCAGCTACATTCTTCTGTCCATTTACAGGCTTCTGTCCATTTACAGGCTTCTGACAAGCTACAAGCTTCTGCCCAGCTACAGGCTTCTGCCCATTCACAGGCTTCTGCCCAGCTACAGGCTTCTGCCCATTCACAGGCTTCTGCCCATTCACAGGCTTCTGCACAGCTACAGGCTTCTGCACAGCTACAGGCTTCTGCCCATTCACAGGCTTCTGCACAGCTACAGGCTTCTGCACAGCTACAGGCTTCTGCACAGCTACAGGCTTTTGCCCATTCACAGGCTTCTGCCCAGGTACAGGCTTCTGCCCATTCACAGGCTTCTGCCCAGCTACAGGCTTCTGCACAGCTACAGGCTTCTGCCCATTCACAGGCTTCTGCCCAGGTACAGGCTTCTGCCCATTCACAGGCTTCTGCCAAGCTACAGGCTTCTGCATAGCTACAGGCTTCTGCCCATTCACAGGCTTCTGCCCAGGTACAGGCTTCTGTCCATTCACAGGCTTCTGCCCAGCTACAGGCTTCTGCCCAGCTACAGGCTTCTGCCCATTCACAGGCTTCTGCCCAGCTACAGGCTTCTGCCCAGCTACAGGCTTCTGCCCATTCACAGGCTTCTGCCCAGCTACAGTTTTCTGCCCAGGTACATGCTTCTGTCCAGTCACAGGCTTCTGCCCACCTACAGGCTTCTGCCCACCTACAGGCTTCTGCCCAGCTACAGGCTTCTGCCCATTCACAGGCTTCTGCCCAGCTACAGGCTTCTGCCCATTCACAGGCTTCTGCCCAGCTACAGGCTTCTGCCCAGCTACAGGCTTCTGCCCATTCACAGGCTTCTGCCCATTCACAGGTTTCTGCCCAGCTACAGGCTTCTGCCCATTCACAGGCTTCTGCCCAGCTACAGGCTTCTGCACAGCTACAAGCTTCTGCCCATTCACAGGCTTCTGCCCAGGTACAGGCTTCTGCCCATTCACAGGTTTCTGCCCAGCTACAGGCTTCTGCCCATTCACAGGCTTCTGCCCAGCTACAGGCTTCTGCACAGCTACAGGCTTCTGCCCATTCACAGGCTTCTGCACAGGTACAGGCTTCTGCCCATTCACAGGCTTCTGCTCAGCTACAGGCTTCTGCCCATTCACAGGCTTCTGCCCAGCTACAGTTTTCTGCCCAGGTACAGGCTTCTGTCCATTCACAGGCTTCTGCCCAGATACAGGCTTCTGCCCAGCTACAGGCTTCTGCCCATTCACAGGCTTCTGCCCAGCTACAGGCTTCTGCCCATTCACAGGCTTCTGCCCATTCACAGGCTTCTGCCCGGCTACAGGCTTTTGCCCATTCACAGGCTTCTGCCCAGCTACAGGCTTTTGCCCAGCAACAGGCTTTTGCCCATTCACCGGCTTCTGCCCAGCTACAGGCTTCTGCCCAGCTACAGGCTTCTGCCCATTCACAGGCTTCTGCCCAGCTACAGGCTTCTGCCCATTCACAGGCTTCTGCCCAGCTACAGGCTTTTGCCCAGCAACAGGCTTTTGCCCATTCACCGGCTTCTGCCCAGCTACAGGCTTCTGCCCATTCACAGGCTTCTGCCCAGCTACAGGCTTCTGCCCATTCACAGGCTTCTGCCCATTCACAGGCTTCTGCCCGGCTACAGGCTTTTGCCCATTCACAGGCTTCTGCCCAGCTACAGGCTTTTGCCCAGCAACAGGCTTTTGCCCATTCACCGGCTTCTGCCCAGCTACAGGCTTCTGCCCAGCTACAGGCTTCTGCCCATTCACAGGCTTCTGCCCAGCTACAGGCTTCTGCCCATTCACAGGCTTCTGCCCAGCTACAGGCTTTTGCCCAGCAACAGGCTTTTGCCCATTCACCGGCTTCTGCCCAGCTACAGGCTTCTGCCCAGCTACAGGCTTCTGCCCATTCACAGGCTTCTGCCCAGCTGCAGGCTTCTGCCCAGCTACAGGCTTCTGCCCATTAACAGGCTTCTGTCCATTTACAGGCTTCTGCCCAGCTAGAGGCTTCTGCCCATTCACAGGCTTCTGCCCAGCTACAGGCTTCTGCCCAGCTACAGGCTTCTGCCCAGCTACAGGCTTCTGCACAGCTACAGGCTTCTGCCCATTCACAGGCTTTTGCCCATTCACAGGCTTCTGCCCATTCACAGGCTTCTGTCCATTTACAGGCTTCTGCCCAGCTAGAGGCTTCTGCACATTCACAGGATTCTGCCCAGCTACAGGCTTCTGCCCATTCACAGGCTTCTGCCCAGCTACAGTTTTCTGCCCAGGTACAGGCTTCTGTCCATTCACAGGCTTCTGGCCAGGTACAGGCTTCTGCCCATTCACGGGCTTCTGGCCAGGTACAGGCTTCTGCCCATTCACAGGCTTCTGCCCAGTCACAGGTATCTGCCCAGCTACAGGCTTCTGACCATTCACAGGCTTCTGCCCATTCACAGGCTTCTGCCCAGCTACAGGCTTCTGCCCAGCTACAGGCTTCTGCCCATTCACAGGCTTCTGCCCAGCTACAGGCTTCTGTCCAGCTACAGGCTTCTGCCCATCTACAGGCTTCTGCCCAGCTACAGGCTTCTGCCCATTCACAGGCTTCTGCCCAGCCAAAGGCTTCTGCCCAGCTACAGGCTTCTGCCAATTCACAGGCTTCTGTCCATTTACAGGCTACTGCCCAGCTAGAGGCTTCTGCCCATTCACAGGCTTCTGCCCAGCTACAGGCTTCTGCCCAGCTACAGGCTTCTGCCCATTCACAGGCTTCTGCCCAGGTACAGGCTTCTGCCCATTTACAGGCTTCTGCCCATTCACAGGCTTCTGCCCAGCTACAGGCTTCTGCATAGCTACAGGCTTCTGCCCATTCACAGGCTTCTGTCCATTCACAGGCTTCTGCCCAGCTACAGGCTTCTGCCCATTCACAGGCTTCTGCCCAGCTACAGGCTTCTGCCCAGCTACAGGCTTCTGCCCATTCACAGGCTTCTGCCCAGCTATAGTTTTCTGCCCAGGTACAGGCTTCTGTCCATTCACAGGCTTCTGCCCACCTACAGGCTTCTGCCAAGCTACAGGCTTCTGGCCATTCACAGGCTTCTGCCCAGCTACAGGCTTCTGCCCATTCACAGGCTTCTGCCCATTCACAGGCTTCTGCCCATTCACAGGCTTCTGCCCAGCTACAGGCTTCTGCCCAGCTACAGGCTTCTGCCCATTCACAGGCTTCTGCCCAGCTACAGGCTTCTGCCCAGCTACAGGCTTCTGCCCATTCACAGGCTTCTGCCCATTCACAGGTTTCTGCCCAGCTACAGGCTTCTGCCCATTCACAGGCTTCTGCCCAGCTACAGGCTTCTGCACAGCTACAAGCTTCTGCCCATTCACAGGCTTCTGCCCAGGTACAGGCTTCTGCCCATTCACAGGTTTCTGCCCAGCTACAGGCTTCTGCCCATTCACAGGCTTCTGCCCAGCTACAGGCTTCTGCACAGCTACAAGCTTCTGCCCATTCACAGGCTTCTGCCCAGGTACAGGCTTCTGCCCATTCACAGGTTTCTGCCCATTCACAGGCTTCTGCCCAGCTACAGGCTTCTGCCCAGCTACAGGCTTCTGCCCATTCACAGGCTTCTGCCCATTCACAGGCTTCTGCCCAGGTACAGGCTTCTGCCCATTCACAGGCTTCTGCTCAGCTACAGGCTTCTGCCCATTCACAGGCTTCTGCCCAGCTACAGTTTTCTGCCCAGGTACAGGCTTCTGTCCATTCACAGGCTTCTGCCCAGGTACAGGCTTCTGCCCATTCACAGGCTTTTGCTCAGCTACAGGCTTCTGCCCATTCACAGGCTTCTGCCCAGCTACAGTTTTCTGCCCAGGTACAGGCTTCTGTCCATTCACAGGCTTCTGCCCAGATACAGGCTTCTGCCCAGCTACAGGCTTCTGCCCATTCACAGGCTTCTGCCCAGCTACAGGCTTCTGCCCATTCACAGGCTTCTGCCCATTCACAGGCTTCTGCCCGGCTACAGGCTTTTGCCCATTCACAGGCTTCTGCCCAGCTACAGGCTTTTGCCCAGCAACAGGCTTTTGCCCATTCACAGGCTTCTGCCCAGCTACAGGCTTCTGCACAGCTACAAGCTTCTGCCCATTCACAGGCTTCTGCCCAGGTACAGGCTTCTGCCCATTCACAGGTTTCTGCCCATTCACAGGCTTCTGCCCAGCTACAGGCTTCTGCCCAGCTACAGGCTTCTGCCCATTCACAGGCTTCTGCCCATTCACAGGCTTCTGCCCAGGTACAGGCTTCTGCCCATTCACAGGCTTCTGCTCAGCTACAGGCTTCTGCCCATTCACAGGCTTCTGCCCAGCTACAGTTTTCTGCCCAGGTACAGGCTTCTGTCCATTCACAGGCTTCTGCCCAGGTACAGGCTTCTGCCCATTCACAGGCTTCTGCTCAGCTACAGGCTTCTGCCCATTCACAGGCTTCTGCCCAGCTACAGTTTTCTGCCCAGGTACAGGCTTCTGTCCATTCACAGGCTTCTGCCCAGATACAGGCTTCTGCCCAGCTACAGGCTTCTGCCCATTCACAGGCTTCTGCCCAGCTACAGGCTTCTGCCCATTCACAGGCTTCTGCCCATTCACAGGCTTCTGCCCGGCTACAGGCTTTTGCCCATTCACAGGCTTCTGCCCAGCTACAGGCTTTTGCCCAGCAACAGGCTTTTGCCCATTCACCGGCTTCTGCCCAGCTACAGGCTTCTGCCCAGCTACAGGCTTCTGCCCATTCACAGGCTTCTGCCCAGCTACAGGCTTCTGCCCATTCACAGGCTTCTGCCCAGCTACAGGCTTTTGCCCAGCAACAGGCTTTTGCCCATTCACCGGCTTCTGCCCAGCTACAGGCTTCTGCCCAGCTACAGGCTTCTGCCCATTCACAGGCTTCTGCCCAGCTGCAGGCTTCTGCCCAGCTACAGGCTTCTGCCCATTCACAGGCTTCTGTCCATTTACAGGCTTCTGCCCAGCTAGAGGCTTCTGCCCATTCACAGGCTTCTGCCCAGCTACAGGCTTCTGCCCAACTACAGGCTTCTGCCCAGCTACAGGCTTCTGCACAGCTACAGGCTTCTGCCCATTCACAGGCTTTTGCCCATTCACAGGCTTCTGCCCATTCACAGGCTTCTGCCCAGCTACAGGCTTCTGCCCATTCACAGGCTTCTGTCCATTTACAGGCTTCTGCCCAGCTAGAGGCTTCTGCCCATTCACAGGCTTCTGCCCAGCTACAGGCTTCTGCCCATTCACATGCTTCTGCCCAGCTACAGTTTTCTGCCCAGGTACAGGCTTCTGTCCATTCACAGGCTTCTGGCCAGGTACAGGCTTCTGCCCATTCACGGGCTTCTGGCCAGGTACAGGCTTCTGCCCATTCACAGGCTTCTGCCCAGCTACAGTCTTCTGCACAGCTACAGGCTTCTGCCCATTCACAGGCTACTGCCCAGCTACAGGCTTCTGCACAGCTACAGGCTTCTGCCCATTCACAGGCTTCTGGCCAGGTACAGGCTTCTGCCCATTCACAGGCTTCTGGCCAGGTACAGGCTTCTGCCCATTCACAGGCTTCTGCCCAGTCATAGGTATCTGCCCAGCTACAGGCTTCAGCCCAGCTACAGGGCTCTGCCCAGCTGCAGGCTTCTGCCAATTCACAGGCTTCTGCCCAGCTACAGGCTTCTGCCCAGCTACAGGCTTCTGTCCATTTACAGGCTTCTGTCCACTTACAGGCTTCTGACCAGCTACAAGCTTCTGCCCAGCTACAGGCTTCTGCCCATTCACAGGCTTCTGCCCAGCTACAGGCTTCTGCCCATTCACAGGCTTCTGCCCAGCTACAGGCTTCTGCCCATTCACAGGCTTCTGCCCAGGTACAGGCTTCTGTCCATTCACAGGCTTCTGCCCAGCTACAGGCTTCTGCCCAGCTACAGGCTTCTGCCCATTCACAGGCTTCTGCCCAGCTACAGGCTTCTGTCCATTCACAGGCTTCTGCCCACCTACAGGCTTCTGCCCAGGTACAGGCTTCTGTCCATTCACAGGCTTCTGCCCAGCTACAGGCTTCTGCCCAGCTACAGGCTTCTGCCCAGCTACAGGCTTCTGCCCAGCTACAGGCTTCTGCCCATTCACAGGCTTCTGCCCAGGTACAGGCTTCTGTCCATTCACAGGCTTCTGCCCAGCTACAGGCTTCTGCCCAGCTACAGGCTTCTGCCCATTCACAGGCTTCTGCCCAGCTACAGGCTTCTGCCCAGCTACAGGCTTCTGCCCATTCACAGGCTTCTGCCCAGCTACAGTTTTCTGCCCAGGTACATGCTTCTGTCCATTCACAGGCTTCTGCCCACCTACAGGCTTCTGCCCAGCTACAGGCTTCTGCCCATTCACAGGCTTCTGCCCAGCTACAGGCTTCTGCCCATTCACAGGCTTCTGCCCAGCTACAGGCTTCTGCCCAGCTACAGGCTTCTGCCCTTTCACAGGCTTCTGCCCATTCACAGGTTTCTGCCCAGCTACAGGCTTCTGCCCATTCACAGGCTTCTGCCCAGCTACAGGCTTCTGCACAGCTACAAGCTTCTGCCCATTCACAGGCTTCTGCCCAGGTACAGGCTTCTGCCCATTCACAGGTTTCTGCCCAGCTATAGGCTTCTGCCCATTCACAGGCTTCTGCCCAGCTACAGGCTTCTGCACAGCTACAGGCTTCTGCCCATTCACAGGCTTCTGCCCAGGTACAGGCTTCTGCCCATTCACAGGCTTCTGCTCAGCTACAGGCTTCTGCCCATTCACAGGCTTCTGCCCAGCTACAGTTTTCTGCCCAGGTACAGGCTTCTGTCCATTCACAGGCTTCTGCCCAGATACAGGCTTCTGCCCAGCTACAGGCTTCTGCCCATTCACAGGCTTCTGCCCAGCTACAGGCTTCTGCCCATTCACAGGCTTCGGCCCATTCACAGGCTTCTGCCCGGCTACAGGCTTTTGCCCATTCACAGGCTTCTGCCCAGCTACAGGCTTTTGCCCAGCAACAGGCTTTTGCCCATTCACCGGCTTCTGCCCAGCTACAGGCTTCTGCCCAGCTACAGGCTTCTGCCCATTCACAGGCTTCTGCCCAGCTACAGGCTTTTGCCCATTCACAGGCTTCTGTTCATCTACAGGCTTTTGCCCAGCAACAGGCTTTTGCCCATTCACCGGCTTCTGCCCAGCTACAGGCTTCTGCCCAGCTACAGGCTTCTGCCCATTCACAGACTTCTGCCCAGCTGCAGACTTCTGCCCAGCTACAGGCTTCTGCCCATTCACAGGCTTCTGTCCATTTACAGGCTTCTGCCCAGCTAGAGGCTTCTGCCCATTCACAGGCTTCTGCCCAGCTACAGGCTTCTGCCCAGCTACAGGCTTCTGCCCAGCTACAGGCTTCTGCACAGCTACAGGCTTCTGCCCATTCACAGGCTTTTGCCCATTCACAGGCTTCTGTCCATTCACAGGCTTCTGCCCAGCTACAGTTTTCTGCCCATTGACAGGCTTCTGTCCATTTACAGGCTTCTGCCCAGCTGGAGGCTTCTGCACATTCACAGGCTTCTGCCCAGCTACAGGCTTCTGCCCATTCACAGGCTTCTGCCCAGCTACAGTTTTCTGCCCAGGTACAGGCTTCTGTCCATTCACAGGCTTCTGGCCAGGTACAGGCTTCTGCCCATTCACGGGCTTCTGGCCAGGTACAGGCTTCTGCCCATTCACAGGCTTCTGCCCAGTCACAGGTATCTGCCCAGCTACAGGCTTCTGACCATTCACAGGCTTCTGCCCATTCACAGGCTTCTGCCCCGCTACAGGCTTCTGCCCATTCACAGGCTTTTGCCCATTCACCGGCTTCTGCCCAGCTACAAGCTTCTGCCCATTCACAGGCTTCTGCCCAGGTACAGGCTTCTGCCCATTCACAGGTTTCTGCCCAGCTATAGGCTTCTGCCCATTCACAGGCTTCTGCCCAGCTACAGGCTTCTGCACAGCTACAGGCTTCTGCCCAGCTACAGTTTTCTGCCCAGGTACAGGCTTCTGTCCATTCACAGGCTTCTGGCCAGGTACAGGCTTCTGCCCATTCACGGGCTTCTGGCCAGGTACAGGCTTCTGCCCATTCACAGGCTTCTGCCCAGTCACAGGTATCTGCCTAGCTACAGGCTTCTGACCATTCACAGGCTTCTGCCCATTCACAGGCTTCTGCCCAGCTACAGGCTTCTGCCCATTCACAGGCTTTTGCCCATTCACCGGCTTCTGCCCAGCTACAAGCTTCTGCCCATTCACAGGCTTCTGCCCAGGTACAGGCTTCTGCCCATTCACAGGTTTCTGCCCAGCTATAGGCTTCTGCCCATTCACAGGCTTCTGCCCAGCTACAGGCTTCTGCACAGCTACAGGCTTCTGCCCATTCACAGGCTTCTGCCCAGGTACAGGCTTCTGCCCATTCACAGGCTTCTGCTCAGCTACAGGCTTCTGCCCATTCACAGGCTTCTGCCCAGCTACAGTTTTCTGCCCAGGTACAGGCTTCTGTCCATTCACAGGCTTCTGCCCAGATACAGGCTTCTGCCCATCTACAGGCTTCTGCCCATTCACAGGCTTCTGCCCAGCTACAGGCTTCTGCCCATTCACAGGCTTTTGCCCATTCACCGGCTTCTGCCCAGCTACAGGCTTCTGCCCAGCTACAGGCTTCTGCCCATTCACAGGCTTCTGCCCAACTACAGGCTTCTGCCCAGCTACAGGCTTCTGCCCATTCACAGGCTTCTGCCCAGCTACAGTTTTCTGCCCAGCTACAGACTTTTGCCCATTCACAGGCTTCTGCCCAGCTACAGGCTTCTGCCCAGCTACAGGCTTCTGCCCATTCACAGGCTTCTGTCCAGCTACAGGCTTCTGCCCATCTACAGGCTTCTGCCCAGCTACAGGCTTCTGCCCAGCTACAGGCTTCTGCCCAGCTACAGGCTTCTGCCAATTCACAGGCTTCTGTCCATTGACAGGCTTCTGCACAGCTACAGGCTTCTGCCCATTCACAGGCTTCTGCCCATTCACAGGCTTCTGCTCAGCTACAGGCTTCTGCCCATTCACAGGCTTCTGCCCAGCTACAGTTTTCTGCCCAGCTACAGGCTTCTGTCCATTCACAGGCTTCTGCCCAGATACAGGCTTCTGCCCAGCTACAGGCTTCTGCCCATTCACAGGCTTCTGCCCAGCTACAGGCTTCTGCCCATTCACAGGCTTCTGCCCATTCACAGGCTTCGACCCGGCTACAGGCTTTTGCCCATTCACAGGCTTCTGCCCAGCTACAGGCTTTTGCCCAGCAACAGGCTTTTGCCCATTCACCGGCTTCTGCCCAGCTACAGGCTTCTACCCAGCTACAGGCTTCTGCCCATTCACAGGCTTCTGCCCAGCTACAGGCTTCTGCCCATTCACAGGCTTCTGCCCAGCTACAGGCTTTTGCCCAGCAACAGGCTTTTGCCCATTCACCGGCTTCTGCCCAGCTACAGGCTTCTGCCCAGCTACAGGCTTCTACCCATTCACAGGCTTCTGCCCAGCTGCAGGCTTCTGCCCAGCTACAGGCTTCTGCCCATTCACAGGCTTCTGTCCATTTACAGGCTTCTGCCCAGCTACAGGCTTCTGCCCAGCTACAGGCTTCTGCACAGCTACAGGCTTCTGCCCATTCACAGGCTTCTGCCCAGGTACAGGCTTCTGTCCATTCACAGGCTTCTGCCCAGCTACAGGCTTCTGCCCAGCTACAGGCTTCTGCCCATTCACAGGCTTCTGCCCAGCTACAGGCTTCTGCCCAGCTACAGGCTTCTGCCCATTCACAGGCTTCTGCCCAGCTACAGTTTTCTGCCCAGGTACATGCTTCTGTCCATTCACAGGCTTCTGCCCACCTACAGGCTTCTGCCCAGCTACAGGCTTCTGCCCATTCACAGGCTTCTGCCCAGCTACAGGCTTCTGCCCATTCACAGGCTTCTGCCCAGCTACAGGCTTCTGCCCAGCTACAGGCTTCTGCCCATTCACAGGCTTCTGCCCATTCACAGGTTTCTGCCCAGCTACAGGCTTCTGCCCATTCACAGGCTTCTGCCCAGCTACAGGCTTCTGCACAGCTACAAGCTTCTGCCCATTCACAGGCTTCTGCCCAGGTACAGGCTTCTGCCCATTCACAGGTTTCTGCCCAGCTATAGGCTTCTGCCCATTCACAGGCTTCTGCCCAGCTACAGGCTTCTGCACAGCTACAGGCTTCTGCCCATTCACAGGCTTCTGCCCAGGTACAGGCTTCTGCCCATTCACAGGCTTCTGCTCAGCTACAGGCTTCTGCCCATTCACAGGCTTCTGCCCAGCTACAGTTTTCTGCCCAGGTACAGGCTTCTGTCCATTCACAGGCTTCTGCCCAGATACAGGCTTCTGCCCAGCTACAGGCTTCTGCCCATTCACAGGCTTCTGCCCAGCTACAGGCTTCTGCCCATTCACAGGCTTCGGCCCATTCACAGGCTTCTGCCCGGCTACAGGCTTTTGCCCATTCACAGGCTTCTGCCCAGCTACAGGCTTTTGCCCAGCAACAGGCTTTTGCCCATTCACCGGCTTCTGCCCAGCTACAGGCTTCTGCCCAGCTACAGGCTTCTGCCCATTCACAGGCTTCTGCCCAGCTACAGGCTTCTGCCCATTCACAGGCTTCTGTTCATCTACAGGCTTTTGCCCAGCAACAGGCTTTTGCCCATTCACCGGCTTCTGCCCAGCTACAGGCTTCTGCCCAGCTACAGGCTTCTGCCCATTCACAGACTTCTGCCCAGCTGCAGACTTCTGCCCAGCTACAGGCTTCTGCCCATTCACAGGCTTCTGTCCATTTACAGGCTTCTGCCCAGCTAGAGGCTTCTGCCCATTCACAGGCTTCTGCCCAGCTACAGGCTTCTGCCCAGCTACAGGCTTCTGCCCAGCTACAGGCTTCTGCACAGCTACAGGCTTCTGCCCATTCACAGGCTTTTGCCCATTCACAGGCTTCTGTCCATTCACAGGCTTCTGCCCAGCTACAGTTTTCTGCCCATTGACAGGCTTCTGTCCATTTACAGGCTTCTGCCCAGCTGGAGGCTTCTGCACATTCACAGGCTTCTGCCCAGCTACAGGCTTCTGCCCATTCACAGGCTTCTGCCCAGCTACAGTTTTCTGCCCAGGTACAGGCTTCTGTCCATTCACAGGCTTCTGGCCAGGTACAGGCTTCTGCCCATTCACGGGCTTCTGGCCAGGTACAGGCTTCTGCCCATTCACAGGCTTCTGCCCAGTCACAGGTATCTGCCCAGCTACAGGCTTCTGACCATTCACAGGCTTCTTCCCATTCACAGGCTTCTGCCCAGCTACAGGCTTCTGCCCATTCACAGGCTTTTGCCCATTCACCGGCTTCTGCCCAGCTACAAGCTTCTGCCCATTCACAGGCTTCTGCCCAGGTACAGGCTTCTGCCCATTCACAGGTTTCTGCCCAGCTATAGGCTTCTGCCCATTCACAGGCTTCTGCCCAGCTACAGGCTTCTGCACAGCTACAGGCTTCTGCCCATTCACAGGCTTCTGCCCAGGTACAGGCTTCTGCCCATTCACAGGCTTCTGCTCAGCTACAGGCTTCTGCCCATTCACAGGCTTCTGCCCAGCTACAGTTTTCTGCCCAGGTACAGGCTTCTGTCCATTCACAGGCTTCTGCCCAGATACAGGCTTCTGCCCATCTACAGGCTTCTGCCCATTCACAGGCTTCTGCCCAGCTACAGGCTTCTGCCCATTCACAGGCTTTTGCCCATTCACCGGCTTCTGCCCAGCTACAGGCTTCTGCCCAGCTACAGGCTTCTGCCCATTCACAGGCTTCTGCCCAACTACAGGCTTCTGCCCAGCTACAGGCTTCTGCCCATTCACAGGCTTCTGCCCAGCTACAGTTTTCTGCCCAGCTACAGACTTTTGCCCATTCACAGGCTTCTGCCCAGCTACAGGCTTCTGCCCAGCTACAGGCTTCTGCCCATTCACAGGCTTCTGTCCAGCTACAGGCTTCTGCCCATCTACAGGCTTCTGCCCAGCTACAGGCTTCTGCCCAGCTACAGGCTTCTGCCCATTCACAGGCTTCTGCCCAACTACAGGCTTCTGCCCAGCTACAGGCTTCTGCCCATTCACAGGCTTCTGCCCAGCTACAGTTTTCTGCCCAGCTACAGACTTTTGCCCATTCACAGGCTTCTGCCCATTTACAGGCTTCTGCCCAGCTAGAGGCTTCTGCCCATTCACAGGCTTCTGCCCAGCTACAGGCTTCTGCCCATTCACAGGCTTCTGCCCAGCTACAGTTTTCTGCCCAGGTACAGGCTTCTGCCCAGTCACAGGTATCTGCCCAGCTACAGGCTTCTGACCATTCACAGGCTTCTGCCCATTCACAGGCTTCTGCCCAGGTACAGGCTTCTGTCCATTCACAGGCTTCTGCCCAGATACAGGCTTCTGCCCAGCTACAGGCTTCTGCCCAGCTACAGGCTTCTGCCCATTCACAGGCTTCTGCCCATTCACAGGCTTCTGCCCATTCACAGGCTTCTGCCCGGCTACAGGCTTTTGCCCATTCACAGGCTTCTGCCCAGCTACTGGCTTTTGCCCAGCAACAGGCTTTTGCCCATTCACCGGCTTCTGCCCAGCTACAGGCTTCTGCCCAGCTACAGGCTTCTGCCCATTCACAGGCTTCTGCCCAGCTACAGGCTTCTGCCCAGCTACAGGCTTCTGCCCATTCACAGGCTTCTGCCCAGCTACAGGCTTTTGCCCAGCAACAGGCTTTTGCCCATTCACCGGCTTCTGCCCAGCTACAGGCTTCTGCCCAGCTACAGGCTTCTGCCCATTCACAGGCTTCTGCCCAGCTACAGGCTCCTGCCCATTCACAGGCTTCTGCCCAGCTACAGGCTTCTGCCCATTCACAGGCTTCTGCCCAGCTACAGGCTCCTGCCCATTCACAGGCTTCTGCCGAGCTACAGGCTTTTGCCCAGCAACAGGCTTTTGCCCATTCACCGGCTTCTGCCCAGCTACAGGCTTCTGCCCAGCTACAGGCTTCTGCCCATTCACAGGCTTCTGCCCAGCTACAGGCTCCTGCCCATTCACAGGCTTCTGCCCAGCTACAGGCTTTTGCCCAGCAACAGGCTTTTGCCCATTCACCGGCTTCTGCCCAGCTACAGGCTTCTGCCCAGCTACAGGCTTCTGCCCATTCACAGGCTTCTGCCCAGCTACAGGCTTCTGCCCAGCCACAGGCTTCTGCCCATTCACAGGCTTCTGCCCAGCTACAGGCTTCTGCCCAGCTACAGGCTTCTGCCCAGCTACAGGCTTCTGCCCAGCTACAGGCTTCTGCACAGCTACAGGCTTCTGCCCATTCACAGGCTTTTGCCCATTCACAGGCTTCTGCCCATTCACAGGCTTCTGCCCAGCTACAGGCTTCTGCCCATTCACAGGCTTCTGTCCATTTACAGGCTTCTGCCCAGCTAGAGGCTTCTGCCCATTCACAGGCTTCTGCCCAGCTACAGGCTTCTGCCCATTCACAGGCTTCTGCCCAGCTACAGTTTTCTGCCCAGGTACAGGCTTCTGCCCAGTCACAGGTATCTGCCCAGCTACAGGCTTCTGACCATTCACAGGCTTCTGCCCATTCACAGGCTTCTGCCCAGGTACAGGCTTCTGTCCATTCACAGGCTTCTGCCCAGATACAGGCTTCTGCCCAGCTACAGGCTTCTGCCCATTCACAGGCTTCTGCCCAGCTACAGGCTTCTGCCCATTCACAGGCTTCTGCCCATTCACAGGCTTCTGCCCGGCTACAGGCTTTTGCCCATTCACAGGCTTCTGCCCAGCTACTGGCTTTTGCCCAGCAACAGGCTTTTGCCCATTCACCGGCTTCTGCCCAGCTACAGGCTTCTGCCCAGCTACAGGCTTCTGCCCATTCACAGGCTTCTGCCCAGCTACAGGCTTCTGCCCATTCACAGGCTTCTGCCCAGCTACAGGCTTTTGCCCAGCAACAGGCTTTTGCCCATTCACCGGCTTCTGCCCAGCTACAGGCTTCTGCCCAGCTACAGGCTTCTGCCCATTCACAGGCTTCTGCCCAGCTACAGGCTCCTGCCCATTCACAGGCTTCTGCCCAGCTACAGGCTTTTGCCCAGCAACAGGCTTTTGCCCATTCACCGGCTTCTGCCCAGCTACAGGCTTCTGCCCAGCTACAGGCTTCTGCCCATTCACAGGCTTCTGCCCAGCTACAGGCTCCTGCCCATTCACAGGCTTCTGCCCAGCTACAGGCTTTTGCCCAGCAACAGGCTTTTGCCCATTCACCGGCTTCTGCCCAGCTACAGGCTTCTGCCCAGCTACAGGCTTCTGCCCATTCACAGGCTTCTGCCCAGCTACAGGCTTCTGCCCAGCCACAGGCTTCTGCCCATTCACAGGCTTCTGCCCAGCTACAGGCTTCTGCCCAGCTACAGGCTTCTGCCCATTCACAGGCTTCTGCCCAGCTACAGGCTTCTGCCCAGCTACAGGCTTCTGCCCATTCACAGGCTTCTGTCCATTTACAGGCTTCTGCCCATTCACAGGCTTCTGCCCATTCACAGGCTTCTGCCCAGCTACAGGCTTCTGCCCAGCTACAGGCTTCTGCCCATTCACAGGCTTCTGCCCAGCTTCATTTTTCTGCCCAGGTACAGGCTTCTGTCCATTCACAGGCTTCTGCCCACCTACTGGCTTCTGCCCGGCTACAGGCTTCTGCTCATTCACAGGCTTCTGCCCAGCTACAGGCTTCTGCCCATTCACAGGCATCTGCCCATTCACAGGCTTCTGCCCAGCTACAGGCTTCTGCACAGCTACAGGCTTCTGCCCATTCACAGGCTTCTGCCCAGGTACAGGCTTCTGCCCATTCACAGGCTTCTGCCCAGCTACAGGCTTCTGCCCAGCTACAGGCTTCTGCCCATTCACAGGCTTCTGCCCAGCTACAGGCTTCTACCCATTCACAGGCTTCTGTCCATTTACAGGCTTCTGCCCAGCTAGAGGCTTCTGCCCATTCACAGGCTTCTGCCCAGCTACAGGCTTCTGCCCAGCTACAGGCTTCTGCCCATTCACAGGCTTCTGCCCAGCTACAGGCTTCTGCCCATTCACAGGCTTCTGCCCAGCTACAGGCTTCTGCCCAGCTACAGGCTTCTGCCAATTCACAGGCTTCTGCCCAGCTACAGGCTTCTGCCGAGCTACAGGCTTCTGTCCATTTACAGGCTTCTGTCCATTTACAGGCTTCTGACAAGCTACAAGCTTCTGCCCAGCTACAGGCTTCTGCCCATTCACAGGCTTCTGCCCAGCTACAGGCTTCTGCCCATTCACAGGCTTCTGCCCATTCACAGGCTTCTGCACAGCTACAGGCTTCTGCACAGCTACAGGCTTCTGCCCATTCACAGGCTTCTGCCCAGCTACAGGCTTCTGCCCATTCACAGGCTTCTGCCCATTCACAGGCTTCTGCCCAGCTACAGGCTTCTGCACAGCTACAGGCTTCTGCCCATTCACAGGCTTCTGCCCAGGTATAGGCTTCTGCACATTCACAGGCTTCTGCCCAGCTACAGGCTTCTGCCCATTCACAGGCTTCTGCCCAGCTACAGGCTTCTGCCCATTCACAGGCTTCTGCCCATTCACAGGCTTCTGCCCATTCACAGGTTTCTGCCCAGCTACAGGCTTCTGACCATTCACAGGCTTCTGCCCATTCACAGGTTTCTGCCCAGCTACAGGCTTTTTTCCCAGCAACAGGCTTTTGCCCATTCACCGGCTTCTGCCCAGCTACAGGCTTCTGCCCAGCTACAGGCTTCTGCCCATTCACAGGCTTCTGCCCAGCTACAGGCTTCTGCCAATTCACAGGCTTCTGACCAGCTACAGGCTTCTGCCCAGCTACAGGCTTCTGTCCATTTACAGGCTTCTGTCCATTTACAGGCTTCTGACAAGCTACAAGCTTCTGCCCAGCTACAGGCTTCTGCCCATTCACAGGCTTCTGCCCAGCTACAGGCTTCTGCCCATTCACAGGCTTTTGCCCATTCACCGGCTTCTGCCCAGCTACAGGCTTCTGCCCAGCTACAGGCTTCTGCCAATTCACAGGCTTCTGCCCAGCTACAGGCTTCTGCCCATTCACAGGCTTCTGCCCAGCTACAGGCTTCTGCCCAGCTGAAGTTTTCTGCCCAGGTACAGGCTTCTGTCCATTCACAGGCTTCTGCCCACCTACTGGCTTCTGCCCGGCTACAGGCTTCTGCTCATTCACAGGCTTCTGCCCAGCTACAGGCTTCTGCCCATTCACAGGCTTTTGCCCATTCACCGGCTTCTGCCCAGCTACAGGCTTCTGCCCAGCTACAGGCTTCTGCCAATTCACAGGCTTCTGCCCAGCTACAGGCTTCTGCCCAGCTACAGGCTTCTGTCCATTTACAGGCTTCTGTCCATTTACAGGCTTCTGACAAGCTAAAAGCTTCTGCCCAGCTACAGGCTTCTGCCCATTCACAGGCTTCTGCCCAGCTACAGGCTTCTGCCCATTCACAGGCTTCTGCCCATTCACAGGCTTCTGCACTGCTACAGGCTTCTGCACAGCTACAGGCTTCTGCCCATTCACAGGCTTCTGCACAGCTACAGGCTTCTGCACAGCTACAGGCTTTTGCCCATTCACAGGCTTCTGCCCAGGTACAGGCTTCTGCCCATTCACAGGCTTCTGCCCAGCTACAGGCTTCTGCCCATTCACAGGCTTCTGCCCAGCTACAGTTTTCTGCCCAGGTACAGGCTTCTGTCCATTCACAGGCTTCTGCCCAGCTACAGGCTTCTGCCCAGCAACAGGCTTTTGCCCATTCACAGGCTTCTGGCCAGGTACAGGCTTCTGCCCATTCACAGGCTTCTGCCCAGCTACAGGCTTTTGCCCAGCAACAGGCTTTTGCCCATTCACCGGCTTCTGCCCAGCTACAGGCTTCTGCCCATTCACAGGCTTCTGCCCAGTCACAGGTATCTGCCCAGCTACAGGCTTCTGACCATTCACAGGCTTCTGCCCATTCACAGGCTTCTGCCCAGCTACAGGCTTTTGCCCAGCAACAGGCTTTTGCCCATTCACCGGCTTCTGCCCAGCTACAGGCTACTGCCCAGCTCCAGGCTTCTGCCCATTCACAGGCTTCTGTCCATTTACAGGCTTCTGCCCAGCTAGAGGCTTCTGCCCATTCACAGGCTTCTGCCCAGCTACAGGCTTCTGCCCAGCTACAGGCTTTTGCCCAGCTACAGGCTTCTGCCCAGCTACAGGCTTCTGCCCATTCACAGGCTTCTGCCCAGCTACAGGCTTCTGCCCATTCACAGGCTTCTGCCCATTCATAGGCTTCTGCACAGCTACAGGCTTCTGCACAGCTACAGGCTTCTGCCCATTCACAGGCTTCTGCACAGCTACAGGCTTCTGCACAGCTACAGGCTTTTGCCCATTCACAGGCTTCTGCCCAGCTACAGGCTTCTGCCCAGCTACAGGCTTTTGCCCATTCACAGGCTTCTGGCCAGGTACAGGCTTCTGCCCATTCACAGGCTTCTGCCCAGCTACAGGCTTTTGCCCAGCAACAGGCTTTTGCCCATTCACCAGCTTCTGCCCAGCTACAGGCTTCTGCCCATTCACAGGCTTCTGCCCATTCACAGGCTTCTGCCCAGCTACAGGCTTTTGCCCAGCAACAGGCTTTTGCCCATTCACCGGCTTCTGCCCAGCTACAGGCTTCTGCCCAGCTACACGCTTCTGCCCATTCACAGGCTTCTGCCCAGCTACAGGCTACTGCCCAGCTACAGGCTTCTGCCCAGCTACAGGCCTCTGCCCAGCTACAGGCTTCTGCCAATTCACAGGCTTCTGCCCAGCTACAGGCTTCTGCCCAGCTACAGGCTTCTGTCCATTTACAGGCTTCTGTCCACTTACAGGCTTCTGACCAGCTACAAGCTTCTGCCCAGCTACAGGCTTCTGCCCATTCACAGGCTTCTGCCCAGCTACAGGCTTCTGCCCATTCACAGGCTTCTGCCCAGCTACAGGCTTCTGCCCATTCACAGGCTTCTGCCCAGGTACAGGCTTCTGTCCATTCACAGGCTTCTGCCCAGCTACAGGCTTCTGCCCAGCTACAGGCTTCTGCCCATTCACAGGCTTCTGTCCAGCTACAGGCTTCTGTCCATTCACAGGCTTCTGCCCACCTACAGGCTTCTGCCCAGCTACAGGCTTCTGCCCATTCACAGGCTTCTGCCCAGCTACAGGCTTCTGCCCAGCTACAGGCTTCTGCCCGTTCACAGGCTTCTGCCCAGCTACAGGCTTCTGCCCAGCTACAGGCTTCTGCTTATTCACAGGCTTCTGCCTATTCACAGGCTTCTGCCCAGCTACAGGCTTTTGCCCATTTACAGGCTTCTGGCCAGGTACAGGCTTCTGCCCATTCACTGGCTTCTGGCCAGGTACAGGCTTGTGTCCATTCACAGGCTTCTGCCCATTCACAGGCTTCTGCCCAGCTACAGGCTTCTGCACAGCTACAGGCTTCTGCCCATTCACAGGCTTCTGCCCAGCTACAGGCTTCTGCCCAGCTACAGTTTAAAGCCCAGGTACAGGCTTCTTTCCATTCACAGGCTTCTGCCCACCTACAGGCTTCTGCCAAGCTACAGGCTTCTGCCCATTCACAGGCTTGTGCCCAGCTACAGGCTTCTGCCCACCTACAGGCTTCTGCCCAGCTACAGGCTTCTGCCCATTCACAGGCTTCTGCCCAGCTACAGGCTTCTGCCCATTCACAGGCTTCTGCCCAGCTACAGGCTTCTGCCCATTCACAGGCTTCTGCCCAGCTACAGGCTTCTGCCCATTCACAGGCTTCTGCCCATTCACAGACTTCTGCCCAGCTACAGGCTTTTGCCCATTCACAGGCTTCTGGCCAGGTACAGGCTTCTGCCCATTCACAGGCTTCTGGCCAGGTACAGGCTTCTGCCCATTCACAGGCTTCTGCCCATTCACAGGTTTCTGCCCAGCTACAGGCTTCTGCCCATTCACAGGCTTCTGCCCATTCACAGGCTTCTGCCCATTCACAAGCTTCTGCCCAGCTACAGGCTTCTGCACAGCTACAGGCTTCTGCCCATTCACAGGCTTCTGCCCAGGTACAGGCTTCTGCCCACTCACAGGCTTCTACCTAGCTACAGGCTTCTGCCCATTCACAGGCTTCTGCCCAGCTACAGTTTTCTGCCCAGGTACAGGCTTCTGCCCATTCACAGGCTTCTGCCCATTCACAAGTTTCTGCCCAGCTACAGGCTTCTGCCCATTCACAGGCTTCTGCCCATTCACAGGCTTCTGCCCAGCTACAGGCTTCTGCCCAGCTACAGTTTTCTGCCCAGGTACAGGCTTCTTTCCATTCACAGGCTTCTGCCCACCTACAGGCTTCTGCCAAGCTACAGGCTTCTGCCCATTCACAGGCTTGTGCCCAGCTACAGGCTTCTGCCCACCTACAGGCTTCTGCCCAGCTACAGGCTTCTGCCCATTCACAGGCTTCTGCCCAGCTACAGGCTTCTGCCCATTCACAGGCTTCTGCCCAGCTACAGGCTTCTGCCCATTCACAGGCTTCTGCCCAGCTACAGGCTTCTGCCCATTCACAGGCTTCTGCCCATTCACAAACTTCTGCCCAGCTACAGGCTTTTGCCCATTCACAGGCTTCTGGCCAGGTACAGGCTTCTGCCCATTCACAGGCTTCTGGCCAGGTACAGGCTTCTGCCCATTCACAGGCTTCTGCCCAATCACAGGTTTCTGCCCAGCTACAGGCTTCTGCCCATTCACAGGCTTCTGCCCATTCACAGGCTTCTGCCCATTCACAGGCTTCTGCCCAGCTACAGGCTTCTGCACAGCTACAGGCTTCTGCCCATTCACAGGCTTCTGCCCAGGTACAGGCTTCTGCCCATTCACAGGCTTCTGCCTAGCTACAGGCTTCTGCCCATTCACAGGCTTCTGCCCAGCTACAGTTTTCTGCCCAGGTACAGGCTTCTGCCCATTCACAGGCTTCTGCCCATTCACAAGTTTCTGCCCAGCTACAGGCTTCTGCCCATTCACAGGCTTCTGCCCATTCACAGGGCTTCTGCCCATTCACAGGCTTCTGCCCAGCTACAGGCTTCTGCACAGCTACAGGCTTCTGCCCATTCACAGGCTTCTGCCCAGGTACAGGCTTCTGCCCATTCACAGGCTTCTGCCCAGCTACAGGCTTCTGCCCATTCACAGGCTTCTGCCCAGCTACAGTTTTCTGCCCAGGTACAGGCTTCTGTCCATTCACAGGCTTCTGCCCAGCTACAGGCTTCTGCCCAGCTACAGGCTTCTGCCCATTCACAGGTTTCTGCCCAGCCACAGGCTTCTGCACAGCTACAGGCTTCTGCCCATTCACAGGCTTCTGCCCAGCTACAGGCTTCTGCCCAGCTACAGGCTTCTGCCCATTCACAGGCTTCTGGCCAGGTACAGGCTTCTGCCCATTCACAGGCTTCTGGCCAGGTACAGGCTTCTGCCCATTCACAGGCTTCTGCCCAGTCACAGTTATCTGCCCAGCTACAGGCTTCTGCCCAGCTACAGGCCTCTGCCCAGCTACCGGCTTCTGCCAATTCACAGGCTTCTGCCCAGCTACAGGCTTCTGCCCAGCTACAGGCTTCTGTCCATTTACAGGCTTCTGTCCACTTACAGGCTTCTGACCAGCTACAAGCTTCTGCCCAGCTACAGGCTTCTGCCCATTCACAGGCTTCTGCCCAGCTACAGGCTTCTGCCCATTCACAGGCTTCTGCCCAGCTACAGGCTTCTGCCCATTCACAGGCTTCTGCCCAGGTACAGGCTTCTGTCCATTCACAGGCTTCTGCCCAGCTACAGGCTTCTGCCCAGCTACAGGCTTCTGCCCATTCACAGGCTTCTGCCCAGCTACAGGCTTCTGTCCATTCACAGGCTTCTGCCCACCTACAGGCTTCTGCCCAGCTACAGGCTTCTGCCCATTCACAGGCTTCTGCCCAGCTACAGGCTTCTGACCAGCTACAGGCTTCTGCCCATTCACAGGCTTCTGCCCAGATACAGGCTTCTGCCCAGCTACAGGCTTCTGCTTATTCACAGGCTTCTGCCCATTCACAGGCTTCTGCCCAGCTACAGGCTTTTGCCCATTTACAGGCTTCTGGCCAGGTACAGGCTTCTGCCCATTCACAGGCTTCTGGCCAGGTACAGGCTTGTGCCCATTCACAGGTTTCTGCCCATTCACAGGTTTCTGTCCAGCTACAGGCTTCTGCCCATTCACAGGCTTCTGCCCAGCTACAGGCTTCTGCACAGCTACAGGCTTCTGCCCATTCACAGGCTTCTGCCCAGCTACAGGCTTCTGCACAGCTACAGGCTTCTGCCCATTCACAGGCTTCTGCCCAGGTACAGGCTTCTGTCCATTCACAGGCTTCTGCCCAGCTACAGGCTTCTGCCCAGCTACAGGCTTCTGCCCATTCACAGGCTTCTGCCCAGCTACAGGCTTCTGCCCAGCTACAGGCTTCTGCCCAGCTACAGTTTTCTGCCCAGGTACAGGCTTCTGTCCATTCACAGGCTTCTGCCCACCTACAGGCTTCTGCCAAGCTACAGGCTTCTGCCCATTCACAGGCTTCTGCCCAGCTACAGGCTTCTGCCCACCTACAGGCTTATGCCCAGCTACAGGCTTCTGCCCATTCACAGGCTTCTGCCCAGCTACAGGCTTCTGCCCATTCACAGGCTTCTGCCCAGCTACAGGCTTCTGCCCATTCACAGGCTTCTGCCCAGCTACAGGCTTCTGCCCATTCACAGGCTTCTGCCCATTCACAGGCTTCTGCCCAGCTACAGGCTTCTGGCCAGGTACAGGCTTCTGCCCATTCACAGGCTTCTGGCCAGGTACAGGCTTCTGCCCATTCACAGGCTTCTGCCCATTCACAGGTTTCTGCCCAGCTACAGGCTTCTGCCCATTCACAGGCTTCTGCCCATTCACAGGTTTCTGCCCAGCTACAGGCTTCTGCCCATTCACAGGCTTCTGCCCATTCACAGGTTTCTGCCCAGCTACAGGCTTCTGCCCATTCACAGGCTTCTGCCCATTCACAGGTTTCTGCCCAGCTACAGGCTTCTGCCCATTCACAGGCTTCTGCCCATTCACAGGCTTCTGCCCATTCATAGGCTTCTGCCCAGCTACAGGCTTCTGCACAGCTACAGGCTTCTGCCCATTCACAGGCTTCTGCCCAGGTACAGGCTTCTGCCCATTCACAGGCTTCTGCCTAGCTACAGGCTTCTGCCCATTCACAGGCTTCTGCCCAGCTACAGTTTTCTGCCCAGGTACAGGCTTCTGCCCATTCACAGGCTTCTGCCCATTCACAGGTTTCTGCCCAGCTACAGGCTTCTGCCCATTCACAGGCTTCTGCACATTCACAGGCTTCTGCCCATTCACAGGCTTCTGCACAGCTACAGGCTTCTGCCCATTCACAGGCTTCTGCCCAGGTACAGGCTTCTGCCCATTCACAGGCTTCTGCACAGCTAAAGGCTTCTGCCCATTCACAGGCTTCTGCCCAGCTACAGTTTTCTGCCCAGGTACAGGCTTCTGTCCATTCACAGGCTTCTGCCCAGCTACAGGCTTCTGCCCAGCTACAGGCTTCTGCCCATTCACA
Source organism: Astyanax mexicanus (assembly GCF_023375975.1). Classification (NCBI taxonomy): domain Eukaryota; kingdom Metazoa; phylum Chordata; class Actinopteri; order Characiformes; family Acestrorhamphidae; genus Astyanax; species Astyanax mexicanus. Next base: position 29,607,478 of record NC_064424.1, on the reverse strand, counting down.
GGCTTCTGCCCAGCTACAGGCTTCTGCACAGCTACAGGCTTCTGACCATTCACAGGCTTCTGCCCAGCTACAGGCTTCTGCCCAGCTACAGGCTTCTGCCCATTCACAGGCTTCTGGCCAGGTACAGGCTTCTGCCCATTCACAGGCTTCTGCCCATTCACAGGCTTCTGGCCAGGTACAGGCTTCTGCCCATTCACAGGCTTCTGCCCAGTCACAGGTATCTGCCCAGCTACAGGCTTCTGCCCAGCTACAGGCCTCTGCCCAGCTACAGGTTTTTGCCCAGCTACAGGCTTCTGCCCAGCTACAGGCTTTTGCCCAGCTACAGGCTTCTGCCCATCTACAGGCTTCTGCCCATTCACAGGCTTCTGCCCAGCTACAGGCTTCTGCCCATTCACAGGCTTCTGCCCATTCATAGGCTTCTGCACAGCTACAGGCTTCTGCACAGCTACAGGCTTCTGCCCATTCACAGGCTTCTGCACAGCTACAGGCTTCTGCACAGCTACAGGCTTTTGCCCATTCACAGGCTTCTGCCCAGCTACAGGCTTCTGCCCAGCTACAGGCTTTTGCCCATTCACAGGCTTCTGGCCAGGTACAGGCTTCTGCCCATTCACAGGCTTCTGCCCAGCTACAGGCTTTTGCCCAGCAACAGGCTTTTGCCCATTCACCGGCTTCTGCCCAGCTACAGGCTTCTGCCCATTCACAGGCTTCTGCCCAGTCACAGGTATCTGCCCAGCTACAGGCTTCTGACCATTCACAGGCTTCTGCCCATTCACAGGCTTCTGCCCAGCTACAGGCTTTTGCCCAGCAACAGGCTTTTGCCCATTCACCGGCTTCTGCCCAGCTACAGGCTTCTGCCCAGCTACACGCTTCTGCCCATTCACAGGCTTCTGCCCAGCTACAGGCCTCTGCCCAGCTACAGGCTTCTGCCAATTCACAGGCTTCTGCCCAGCTACAGGCTTCTGCCCAGCTACAGGCTTCTGTCCATTTACAGGCTTCTGTCCACTTACAGGCTTCTGACCAGCTACAAGCTTCTGCCCAGCTACAGGCTTCTGCCCATTCATAGGCTTCTGCCCAGCTACAGGCTTCTGCCCATTCACAGGCTTCTGCCCAGCTACAGGCTTCTGCCCATTCACAGGCTTCTGCCCAGGTACAGGCTTCTGTCCATTCACAGGCTTCTGCCCAGCTACAGGCTTCTGCCCAGCTACAGGCTTCTGCCCATTCACAGGCTTCTGCCCAGCTACAGGCTTCTGTCCATTCACAGGCTTCTGCCCACCTACAGGCTTCTGCCCAGCTACAGGCTTCTGCCCATTCACAGGCTTCTGCCCAGCTACAGGCTTCTGCCCAGCTACAGGCTTCTGCCCGTTCACAGGCTTCTGCCCAGCTACAGGCTTCTGCCCAGCTACAGGCTTCTGCTTATTCACAGGCTTCTGCCCATTCACAGGCTTCTGCCCAGCTACAGGCTTTTGCCCATTTACAGGCTTCTGGCCAGGTACAGGCATCTGCCCATTCACAGGCTTCTGGCCAGGTACAGGCTTGTGCCCATTCACAGGCATCTGCGCATTCACAGGCTTCTGCCCAGCTACAGGCTTCTGCACATCTACAGGCTTCTGCCCATTCACAGGCTTCTGCCCAGCTACAGGCTTCTGCCCAGCTACAGTTTTCTGCCCAGGTACAGGCTTCTTTCCATTCACAGGCTTCTGCCCACCTACAGGCTTCTGCCAAGCTACAGGCTTCTGCCCATTCACAGGCTTGTGCCCAGCTACAGGCTTCTGCCCACCTACAGGCTTCTGCCCAGCTACAGGCTTCTGCCCATTCACAGGCTTCTGCCCAGCTACAGGCTTCTGCCCATTCACAGGCTTCTGCCCAGCTACAGGCTTCTGCCCATTCACAGGCTTCTGCCCAGCTACAGGCTTCTGCCCATTCACAGGCTTCTGCCCATTCACAGACTTCTGCCCAGCTACAGGCTTTTGCCCATTCACAGGCGTCTGGCCAGGTACAGGCTTCTGCCCAATCACAGGCTTCTGGCCAGGTACAGGCTTCTGCCCATTCACAGGCTTCTGCCCATTCACAGGTTTCTGCCCAGCTACAGGCTTCTGCCCATTCACAGGCTTCTGCCCATTCACAGGCTTCTGCCCATTCACAGGCTTCTGCCCAGCTACAGGCTTCTGCACAGCTACAGGCTTCTGCCCATTCACAGGCTTCTGCCCAGGTACAGGCTTCTGCCCATTCACAGGCTTCTGCCTAGCTACAGGCTTCTGCCCATTCACAGGCTTCTGCCCAGCTACAGTTTTCTGCCCAGGTACAGGCTTCTGCCCATTCACAGGCTTCTGCCCATTCACAAGTTTCTGCGCAGCTACAGGCTTCTGCCCATTCACAGGCTTCTGCCCATTCACAGGCTTCTGCCCATTCACAGGCTTCTGCCCAGCTACAGGCTTCTGCACAGCTACAGGCTTCTGCCCATTCACAGGCTTCTGCCCAGGTACAGGCTTCTGCCCATTCACAGGCTTCTGCCCAGCTACAGGCTTCTGCCCATTCACAGGCTTCTGCCCAGCTACAGTTTTCTGCCCAGGTACAGGCTTCTGTCCATTCACAGGCTTCTGCCCAGCTACAGGCTTCTGCCCAGCTACAGGCTTCTGCCCATTCACAGGTTTCTGCCCAGCCACAGGCTTCTGCACAGCTACAGGCTTCTGCCCATTCACAGGCTTCTGCCCAGCTACAGGCTTCTGCCCAGCTACAGGCTTCTGCCCATTCACAGGCTTCTGGCCAGGTACAGGCTTCTGCCCATTCACAGGCTTCTGGCCAGGTACAAGCTTCTGCCCATTCACAGGCTTCTGCCCAGTCACAGGTATCTGCCCAGCTACAGGCTTCTGCCCAGCTACAGGCCTCTGCCCAGCTACAGGCTTCTGCCAATTCACAGGCTTCTGCCCAGCTACAGGCTTCTGCCCAGCTACAGGCTTCTGTCCATTTACAGGCTTCTCTCCACTTACAGGCTTCTGACCAGCTACAAGCTTCTGCCCAGCTACAGGCTTCTGCCCATTCACAGGCTTCTGCCCAGCTACAGGCTTCTGCCCATTCACAGGCTTCTGCCCAGCTACAGGCTTCTGCCCATTCACAGGCTTCTGCCCAGGTACAGGCTTCTGTCCATTCACAGGCTTCTGCCCAGCTACAGGCTTCTGCCCAGCTACAGGCTTCTGCCCATTTACAGGCTTCTGCCCAGCTACAGGCTTCTGTCCATTCACAGGCTTCTGCCCACCTACAGGCTTCTGCCCAGCTACAGGCTTCTGCCCATTCACAGGCTTCTGCCCAGCTACAGGCTTCTGACCAGCTACAGGCTTCTGCCCATTCACAGGCTTCTGCCCAGCTACAGGCTTCTGCCCAGCTACAGGCTTCTGCTTATTCACAGGCTTCTGCCCATTCACAGGCTTCTGCCCAGCTACAGGCTTTTGCCCATTTACAGGCTTCTGGCCAGGTACAGGCTTCTGCCCATTCACAGGCTTCTGGCCAGGTACAGGCTTGTGCCCATTCACAGGCTTCTGTCCATTCACAGGTTTCTGTCCAGCTACAGGCTTCTGCCCATTCACAGGCTTCTGCCCAGCTACAGGCTTCTGCACAGCTACAGGCTTCTGCCCATTCACAGGCTTCTGCCCAGGTACAGGCTTCTGTCCATTCACAGGCTTCTGCCCAACTACAGGCTTCTGCCCAGCTACAGGCTTCTGCCCATTCACAGGCTTCTGCCCAGCTACAGGCTTCTGCCCAGCTACAGGCTTCTGCCCAGCTACAGTTTTCTGCCCAGGTACAGGCTTCTGTCCATTCACAGGCTTCTGCCCACCTACAGGCTTCTGCCAAGCTACAGGCTTCTGCCCATTCACAGGCTTCTGCCCAGCTACAGGCTTCTGCCCACCTACAGGCTTATGCCCAGCTACAGGCTTCTGCCCATTCACAGGCTTCTGCCCAGCTACAGGCTTCTGCCCATTCACAGGCTTCTGTCCATTCACAGGTTTCTGTCCAGCTACAGGCTTCTGCCCATTCACAGGCTTCTGCCCAGCTACAGGCTTCTGCACAGCTACAGGCTTCTGCCCATTCACAGGCTTCTGCCCAGGTACAGGCTTCTGTCCATTCACAGGCTTCTGCCCAACTACAGGCTTCTGCCCAGCTACAGGCTTCTGCCCATTCACAGGCTTCTGCCCAGCTACAGGCTTCTGCCCAGCTACAGGCTTCTGCCCAGCTACAGTTTTCTGCCCAGGTACAGGCTTCTGTCCATTCACAGGCTTCTGCCCACCTACAGGCTTCTGCCAAGCTACAGGCTTCTGCCCATTCACAGGCTTCTGCCCAGCTACAGGCTTCTGCCCACCTACAGGCTTATGCCCAGCTACAGGCTTCTGCCCATTCACAGGCTTCTGCCCAGCTACAGGCTTCTGCCCATTCACAGGCTTCTGCCCAGCTACAGGCTTCTGGCCAGGTACAGGCTTCTGCCCATTCACAGGCTTCTGGCCAGGTACAGGCTTCTGCCCATTCACAGGCTTCTGCCCATTCACAGGTTTCTGCCCAGCTACAGGCTTCTGCCCATTCACAGGCTTCTGCCCATTCACAGGTTTCTGCCCAGCTACAGGCTTCTGCCCATTCACAGGCTTCTGCCCATTCACAGGTTTCTGCCCAGCTACAGGCTTCTGCCCATTCACAGGCTTCTGCCCATTCACAGGTTTCTGCCCAGCTACAGGCTTCTGCCCATTCACAGGCTTCTGCCCATTCACAGGCTTCTGCCCATTCACAGGCTTCTGCCTAGCTACAGGCTTCTGCCCATTCACAGGCTTCTGCCCAGCTACAGTTTTCTGCCCAGGTACAGGCTTCTGCCCATTCACAGGCTTCTGCCCATTCACAGGTTTCTGCCCAGCTACAGGCTTCTGCCCATTCACAGGCTTCTGCCCATTCACAGGCTTCTGCCCATCCACAGGCTTCTGCCCAGCTACAGGCTTCTGCACAGCTACAGGCTTCTGCCCATTCACAGGTTTCTGCCCAGGTACAGGCTTCTGCCCATTCACAGGCTTCTGCCCAGCTAAAGGCTTCTGCCCATTCACAGGCTTCTGCCCAGCTACAGTTTTCTGCCCAGGTACAGGCTTCTGTCCATTCACAGGCTTCTGCCCAGCTACAGGCTTCTGCCCAGCTACAGGCTTCTGCCCATTCACAGGCTTCTGCCCAGCTACAGGCTTCTGCACAGCTACAGGCTTCTGCCCATTCACAGGCTTCTGCCTAGCTACAGGCTTCTGCCCAGCTACAGGCTTCTGCCCATTCACAGGCTTCTGGCCAGGTACAGGCTTCTGCCCATTCACAGGCTTCTGCCCATTCACAGGCTTCTGCCCAGTAACAGGTATCTGCCCATTCACAGGCTTCTGCCCATTCACAGGCTTCTGCCCAGTCACAGGTATCTGCCCATTCACAGGCTTCTGCCCAGCTACAGGCTTCTGCCCATTCACAGGCTTCTGCCCAGCTACAGGCTTCTGCACAGCTACAGGCTTCTGCCCATTCACAGGCTTCTGCCCAGGTACAGGCTTCTGTCCATTCACAGGCTTCTGCCCAGCTACAGGCTTCTGCCCAGCTACAGGCTTCTGCCCATTCACAGGCTTCTGCCCAGCTACAGGCTTCTGTCCATTCACAGGCTTCTGCCCACCTACAGGCTTCTGCCCAGCTACAGGCTTCTGCCCATTCACAGGCTTCTGCCCAGCTACAGGCTTCTGCCCAGCTACAGGCTTCTGCCCATTCACAGGCTTCTGGCCAGGTACAGGCTTCTGCCCATTCACAGGCTTCTGCCCATTCACAGGCTTCTGCCCAGGTACAGGCTTCTGCCCATTCACAGGCTTCTGCCTAGCTACAGGCTTCTGCCCATTCACAGGCTTCTGCCCAGCTACAGTTTTCTGCCCAGGTACAGGCTTCTGCCCATTCACAGGCTTCTGCCCATTCACAAGTTTCTGCGCAGCTACAGGCTTCTGCCCATTCACAGGCTTCTGCCCATTCACAGGCTTCTGCCCATTCACAGGCTTCTGCCCAGCTACAGGCTTCTGCACAGCTACAGGCTTCTGCCCATTCACAGGCTTCTGCCCAGGTACAGGCTTCTGCCCATTTACAGGCTTCTGCCCAGCTACAGGCTTCTGCCCATTCACAGGCTTCTGCCCAGCTACAGTTTTCTGCCCAGGTACAGGCTTCTGTCCATTCACAGGCTTCTGCCCAGCTACAGGCTTCTGCCCAGCTACAGGCTTCTGCCCATTCACAGGTTTCTGCCCAGCCACAGGCTTCTGCACAGCTACAGGCTTCTGCCCATTCACAGGCTTCTGCCCAGCTACAGGCTTCTGCCCAGCTACAGGCTTCTGCCCATTCACAGACTTCTGGCCAGGTACAGGCTTCTGCCCATTCACAGGCTTCTGGCCAGGTACAGGCTTCTGCCCATTCACAGGCTTCTGCCCAGTCACAGGTATCTGCCCAGCTACAGGCTTCTGCCCAGCTACAGGCCTCTGCCCAGCTACAGGCTTCTGCCAATTCACAGGCTTCTGCCCAGCTACAGGCTTCTGCCCAGCTACAGGCTTCTGTCCATTTACAGGCTTCTGTCCACTTACAGGCTTCTGACCAGCTACAAGCTTCTGCCCAGCTACAGGCTTCTGCCCATTCACAGGCTTCTGCCCAGCTACAGGCTTCTGCCCATTCACAGGCTTCTGCCCAGCTACAGGCTTCTGCCCATTCACAGGCTTCTGCCCAGGTACAGGCTTCTGTCCATTCACAGGCTTCTGCCCACCTACAGGCTTCTGCCCAGCTACAGGCTTCTGCCCATTCACAGGCTTCTGCCCAGCTACAGGCTTCTGACCAGCTACAGGCTTCTGCCCATTCACAGGCTTCTGCCCAGCTACAGGCTTCTGCCCAGCTACAGGCTTCTGCTTATTCACAGGCTTCTGCCCATTCACAGGCTTCTGCCCAGCTACAGGCTTTTGCCCATTTACAGGCTTCTGGCCAGGTACAGGCTTCTGCCCATTCACAGGCTTCTGGCCAGGTACAGGCTTGTGCCCATTCACAGGCTTCTGTCCATTCACAGGTTTCTGTCCAGCTACAGGCTTCTGCCCATTCACAGGCTTCTGCCCAGCTACAGGCTTCTGCACAGCTACAGGCTTCTGCCCATTCACAGGCTTCTGCCCAGGTACAGGCTTCTGTCCATTCACAGGCTTCTGCCCAGCTACAGGCTTCTGCCCAGCTACAGGCTTCTGCCCATTCACAGGCTTCTGCCCAGCTACAGGCTTCTGCCCAGCTACAGGCTTCTGCCCAGCTACAGTTTTCTGCCCAGGTACAGGCTTCTGTCCATTCACAGGCTTCTGCCCACCTACAGGCTTCTGCCAAGCTACAGGCTTCTGCCCATTCACAGGCTTCTGCCCAGCTACAGGCTTCTGCCCACCTACAGGCTTATGCCCAGCTACAGGCTTCTGTCCATTCACAGGCTTCTGCCCAGCTACAGGCTTCTGCCCATTCACAGGCTTCTGCCCAGCTACAGGCTTCTGCCCATTCAAAGGCTTCTGCCCAGCTACAGGCTTCTGCCCATTCACAGGCTTCTGCCCAGCTACAGGCTTCTGCCCAGCTACAGGCTTCTGCCCAGCTACAGGCTTCTGCCCATTCACAGGCTTCTGCCCGGCTACAGGCTTCTGCCCAGCTACAGGCTTCTGCCCATTCACAGGCTTCTGCCCAGCTACAGGCTTCTGCACAGCTACAGGCTTCTGTCCATTTACAGGTTTCTGCCCATTCACAGGCTTCTGCCCAGCTACAGGCTTCTGCCCATGTAAAGGCTTCTGCCCATTCACAGGCTTCTGCCCATTCACAGGCTTCTGCCCAGCTACAGGCTTCTGCCCATTCACAGGCTTCTGGCCAGGTACAGGCTTCTGCCCATTCACAGGCTTCTGGCCAGGTACAGTCTTCTGCCCATTCACAGGCTTCTGCCCAGCTACAGGCTTCTGCCCAGCTACAGGCTTCTGCCCATTCACAGGCTTCTGCCCAGCTACAGGCTTCTGCCCAGCTACAGGCTTCTGCTTATTCACAGTCTTCTGCCCATTCACAGGCTTCTGCCCAGCTACAGGCTTCTGCCCAGCTACAGGCTTCTGCCCATTCACAGGCTTCTGCCCATTCACAGGCTTCTGCCCAGCTACACGCTTTTGCCCATTCACAGGCTTCTGGCCAGGTACAGGCTTCTGCCCATTCACAGGCTTATGGCCAGGTACAGGCTTCTGCCCATTCACAGGCTTCTGCCCAGTCAGGTATCTGCCCAGCTACAGGCTTCTGACCATTCACAGGCTTCTGCCCATTCACAGGCTTCTGCCCAGCTACAGGCTTTTGCCCAGCAACAGGCTTTTGCCCATTCACCGGCTTCTGCCCAGCTACAGGCTTCTGCCCAGCTACAGGCTTCTGCCCAGCTACAGGCTTTTGCCCATTCACAGGCTTCTGGCCAGGTACAGGCTTCTGCCCATAAACCGGCTTCTGCCCAGCTACAGGCTTCTGCCCAGCTACAGGCTTCTGCCCATTCACAGGCTTCTGCCCAGCTACAGGCTTTTGCCCATTCACAGGCTTCTGGCAAGGTACAGGCTTCTGCCCATTCACAGGCTTCTGGCCAGGTACAGGCTTCTGCCCATTCACAGGCTTCTTCCCAGTCACAGGTATCTGCACAGCTACAGGCTTCTGACCATTCACAGGCTTCTGCCCATTCATAGGCTTCTGCCCAGCTACAGGCTTCTGTCCATTTACAGGCTTCTGTCCACTTACAGGCTTCTGACCAGCTACAAGCTTCTGCCCAGCTACAGGCTTCTGTCCATTTACAGGCTTCTGTCCAGCTACAGTCTTCTGTCCATTTACAGGCTTCTGTCCATTTACAGGCTTCTGACAAGCTACAAGCTTCTGCCCAGCTACAGGCTTCTGCCCATTCACAGGCTTCTGCCCAGCTACAGGCCTCTGCCCATTCACAGGCTTCTGCCCAGCTACAGGCTATTGCCCATTCACAGGCTTCTGCCCATTCACAGGCTTCTGCACAGCTACAGGCTTCTGCCCAGCTACAGGCTTCTGCCCATTCACAGGCTTCTGCCCAGCTACAGGCTTCTGCCCAGCTACAGGCTTCTGCCAATTCACAGGCTTCTGCCCAGCTACAGGCTTCTGCCCATTCACAGGCTTCTGCCCAGTCACAGGTATCTGCCCAGATACAGGCTTCTGACCATTCACAGGCTTCTGCCCATTCACAGGCTTCTTCCCAGCTACAGGCTTTTGCCCAGCAACAGGCTTTTGCCCATTCACCGGCTTCTGCCCAGCTACAGGCTTCTGCCCATTCACAGGCTTCTGCCCATTCACAGGCTTCTGCCCAGCTACAGGCTTCTGCCCAGCTAGAGGCTTCTGCCCATTCACAGGCTTCTGTCCATTTACAGGCTTCTGCCCAGCTAGAGGCTTCTGCCCATTCACAGGCTTCTGCCCAGCTACAGGCTTCTGCCCATTCACAGGCTTCTGCCCATTCACAGGCTTCTGCCCAGCTACAGGCTTCTGCACAGCTACAGGCTTCTGCCCATTCACAGGCTTCTGCCCAGGTACAGGCTTCTGCCCATTCACAGGCTTCTGCCCAGCTACAGGCTTCTGTCCATTTACAGGCTTCTGTCCATTTACAGGCTTCTGACAAGCTACAAGCTTCTGCCCAGCTACAGGCTTCTGCCCATTCACAGGCTTCTGCCCAGCTACAGGCTTCTGCCCATTCACAGGCTTCTGCCCATTCACAGGCTTCTGCACAGCTACAGGCTTCTGCACAGCTACAGGCTTCTGCCCAGGTACAGGCTTCTGCCCATTCACAGGCTTCTGCCCATTCACAGGCTTCTGCCCAGCTACAGGCTTCTGCCCATTCACAGGCTTCTGCCCAGCTACAGTTTTCTGCCCAGGTACAGGCTTCTGTCCATTCACAGGCTTCTGCCCAGCTACAGGCTTCTGCCCAGCTACAGGCTTTTGCCCATTCACAGGCTTCTGGCCAGGTACAGGCTTCTGCCCATTCACAGGCTTCTGCCCAGCTACAGGCTTTTGCCCAGCAACAGGCTTTTGCCCATTCACCGGCTTCTGCACAGCTACAGGCTTCTGCCCATTCACAGGCTTCTGCCCAGTCACAGGTATCTGCCCAGCTACAGGCTTCTGACCATTCACAGGCTTCTGCCCATTCACAGGCTTCTGCCCAGCTACAGGCTTTTGCCCAGCAACAGGCTTTTGCCAATTCACCGGCTTCTGCCCAGCTACAGGCTTCTGCCCAGCTACAGGCTTCTGCCCATTCACAGGCTTCTGCCCAGCTACAGGCTACTGCCCAGCTACAGGCTTCTGCCCATTCACAGGCTTCTGTCCATTTACAGGCTTCTGCCCAGCTAGAGGCTTCTGCCCATTCACAGGCTTCTGCCCAGCTACAGGCTTCTGCCCAGCTACAGGCTTTTGCCCAGCAACAGGCTTTTGCCCATTCACCGGCTTCTGCCCAGCTACAGGCTTCTGCCCATTCACAGGCTTCTGTCCATTTACAGGCTTCTGCCCAGCTAGAGGCTTCTGCCCATTCACAGGCTTCTGCCCAGCTACAGGCTTCTGCCCATTCACAGGCTTCTGCCCATTCACAGGTTTCTGCCCAGCTACAGGCTTCTGCACAGCTACAGGCTTCTGCCCATTCACAGGCTTCTGCCCAGGTACAGGCTTCTGCCCATTCACAGGCTTCTGCCCAGCTACAGGCTTCTGCCCATTCACAGGCTTCTGCCCATTCACAGGCTTCTGCCCATTCACAGGTTTCTGCCCAGCTACAGGCTTCTGACCATTCACAGGCTTCTGCCCATTCACAGGCTTCTGCCCAGCTACAGGCTTTTTTCCCAGCAACAGGCTTTTGCCCATTCACCGGCTTCTGCCCAGCTACAGGCTTCTGCCCAGCTACAGGCTTATGCCAATTCACAGGCTTCTGCCCAGCTACAGGCTTCTGCCCAGCAACAGGCTTCTGTCCATTTAAAGGCTTCTGTCCATTTACAGGCTTCTGACAAGCTACAAGCTTCTGCCCAGCTACAGGCTTCTGCACATTCACAGGCTTCTGCCCAGCTACAGGCTTCTGCCCAGCTTCAGGCTTCTGCCCATTCACAGGCTTCTGCCCAGCTACAGGCTTCTGCCCATTCACAGGCTTCTGCCCAGCTACAGGCTTTTGCCCATTCACAGGCTTCTGGCCAGGTACAGGCTTCTGCCCATTCACAGGCTTCTGGCCAGGTACAGGCTTCTGCCCATTCACAGGCTTCTGCCCAGTCACAGGTATCTGCCCAGCTACAGGCTTCTGCCCAGCTACAGGCTTCTGCCCATTCACAGGCTTCTGTCCATTTACAGGCTTCTGCCCAGCTACAGGCTTCTGCCCATTCACAGGCTTCTGCCCAGCTACAGGCTTCTGCCCATTCACAGGATTCTGCCCATTCACAGGCTTCTGCCCAGCTACAGGCTTCTGCACAGCTACAGGCTTCTGCCCATTCACAGGCTTCTGCCCAGGTACAGGCTTCTGCCCATTCACAGGCTTCTGCCCAGCTACAGGCTTCTGCCCATTCACAGGCTTCTGCCCATTCACAGGCTTCTGCCCATTCACAGGTTTCTGCCCAGCTACAGGCTTCTGACCATTCACAGGCTTCTTCCCATTCACAGGTTTCTGCCCAGCTACAGGCTTTTTTTCCCAGCAACAGGCTTTTGCCCATTCACCTGCTTCTGCCCAGCTACAGGCTTCTGCCCAGCTACAGGCTTCTGCCAATTCACAGGCTTCTACCCAGCTACAGGCTTCTGCCCAGCTACAGGCTTCTGTCCATTTACAGGCTTCTGTCCATTTACAGGCTTCTGACAAGCTAGAAGCTTCTGCCCAGCTACAGGCTTCTGCCCATTCACAGGCTTCTGCCCAGCTACAGGCTTCTGCCCATTCACAGGCTTCTGCCCATTCACAGGCTTCTGCACAGCTACAGGCTTCTGCACAGCTACAGGCTTCTGCCCATTCACAGGCTTCTGCCCAGGTACAGGCTTCTGCCCATTCACAGGCTTCTGCCCAGCTACAGGCTTCTGCCCATTCACAGGCTTCTGTCCATTTACAGGCTTCTGCCCAGCTACAGGCTTCTGCCCATTCACAGGCTTCTGCCCAGCTACAGGCTTCTGACCATTCACAGGCTTCTTCCCATTCACAGGTTTCTGCCCAGCTACAGGCTTTTTTTCCCAGCAACAGGCTTTTGCCCATTCACCTGCTTCTGCCCAGCTACAGGCTTCTGCCCAGCTACAGGCTTCTGCCAATTCACAGGCTTCTACCCAGCTACAGGCTTCTGCCCAGCTACAGGCTTCTGTCCATTTACAGGCTTCTGTCCATTTACAGGCTTCTGACAAGCTACAGTTTTCTGCCCAGGTACAGGCTTCTGTCTATACACAGGCTTCTGCCCAGCTACAGGCTTCTGCCCAGCTACAGGCTTTTGCCCATTCACAGGCTTCTGGCCAGGTACAGGCTTCTGCCCATTCACAGGCTTCTGCCCAGCTACAGGCTTTTGCCCAGCAACAGGCTTTTGCCCATTCACCGGCTTCTGCCCAGCTACAGGCTTCTGCCCAGCTACAGGCTTCTGCCCATTCACAGGCTTCTGCCCAGCTACAGTTTTCTGCCCAGATACAGGCTTCTGTCCATTCACAGGCTTCTGCCCACCTACAGGCTTCTGCCCAGCTACAGGCTTCTGCCCATTCACAGGCTTCTGCCCATTCACAGGCTTCTGGCCAGGTACAGGCTTCTGCCCATTCACAGGCTTCTGGCCAGGTACAGGCTTCTGCCCATTCACAGGCTCCTGCCCAGTCACAGGTATCTGCCCAGCTACAGGCTTCTGACCATTCACAGGCTTCTGCCCATTCACAGGCTTCTGCCCAGCTACAGGCTTTTGCCCAGCAACAGGCTTTTGCCCATTCACCGGCTTCTGCCCAGCTACAGGCTTCTGCCCAGCTACAGGCTTCTGCCCATTCACAGGCTTCTGCCCAGCTACAGGCTTCTGCCCAGCTACAGGCTTCTGCCCATTCACAGGCTTCTGTCCATTTACAGGCTTCTGCCCAGCTAGAGGCTTCTGCCCATTCACAGGCTTCTGCCCAGCTACAGGCTTCTGCCCAGCTACAGGCTTCTGCCCATTCACAGGCTTCTGCCCAGCTACAGGCTTCTGCCCATTCACAGGCTTCTGTCCATTTACAGGCTTCTGCCCAGCTAGAGGCTTCTGCCCATTCACAGGCTTCTGCCCAGCTACAGGCTTCTGCCCTTTCACAGGCTTCTGCCCATTCACAGGCTTCTGCCCAGCTACAGGCTTCTGCACAGCTACAGGCGTCTGCCCATTCACAGGCTTCTGCCCAGGTACAGGCTTCTGCCCATTCACAGGCTTCTGCCCAGCTACAGGCTTCTGTCCATTTACAGGCTTCTGTCCAGCTACAGGCTTCTGTCCATTTACAGGCTTCTGTCCATTTACAGGCTTCTGACAAGCTACAAGCTTCTGCCCAGCTACAGGCTTCTGCCCATTCACAGGCTTCTGCCCAGCTACAGGCTTCTGCCCATTCACAGGCTTCTGCCCATTCACAGGCTTCTGCACAGCTACAGGCTTCTGCACAGCTACAGGCTTTTGCCCATTCACAGGCTTCTGACCAGCTACAGTTTTCTGCCCAGGTACAGGCTTCTGTCCATTCACAGGCTTCTGCCCAGCTACAGGCTTCTGCCCAGCTACAGGCTTTTGCCCATTCACAGGCTTCTGGCCAGGTACAGGCTTCTGCCCATTCACAGGCTTCTGCCCAGCTACAGGCTTTTGCCCAGCAACAGGCTTTTGCCCATTCACCGGCTTCTGCCCAGCTACAGGCTTCTGCCCAGCTACAGGCTTCTGCCCATTCACAGGCTTCTGCCCAGCTACAGGCTTCTGCCCATTCACAGGCTTCTGCCCATTCACAGGTTCCTGCCCAGCTACAGGCTTCTGACCATTCACAGGCTTCTGCCCATTCACAGGCTTCTGCCCAGCTACAGGCTTTTTTCCCTGCAACAGGCTTTTGCCTATTCACCGGCTTCTGCCCAGCTACAGGCTTCTGCCCAGCTACAGGCTTCTGCCAATTCACAGGCTTCTGCCCAGCTTCAGGCTTCTGCCCAGCTACAGGCTTCTGTCCATTTACAGGCTTCTGTCCATTTACAGGCTTCTGACAAGCTACAAGCTTCTGCCCAGCTACAGGCTTCTGCCCATTCACAGGCTTCTGCCCAGCTACAGGCTTCTGCCCATTCACAGGCTTCTGCCCATTCACAGGCTTCTGCACAGCTACAGGCTTCTGCACAGCTACAGGCTTCTGCCCATTCACAGGCTTCTGCCCAGGTACAGGCTTCTGCCCAGTCACAGGTATCTGCCCAGCTACAGGCTTCTGACCATTCACAGGCTTCTGCCCATTCACAGGCTTCTGCCCAGCTACAGGCTTTTGCCCAGCAACAGGCTTTTGCCCATTCACCGGCTTCTGCCCAGCTACAGGCTTCTGCCCAGCTACAGGCTTATGCCCATTCACAGGCTTCTGCCCAGCTACAGGCTTCTGCCCATTCACAGGCTTCTGTCCATTTACAGGCTTCTGCCCAGCTAGAGGCTTCTGCCCATTCACAGGCTTCTGCCCAGCTACAGGCTTCTGCCCTTTCACAGGCTTCTGCCCATTCACAGGCTTCTGCCCAGCTACAGGCTTCTGCACAGCTACAGGCTTCTGCCCATTCACAGGCTTCTGCCCAGGTACAGGCTTCTGCCCATTCACAGGCTTCTGCCCAGCTACAGGCTTCTGTCCATTTACAGGCTTCTGTCCAGCTACAGGCTTCTGTCCATTTACAGGCTTCTGTCCATTTACAGGCTTCTGACAAGCTACAAGCTTCTGCCCAGCTACAGGCTTCTGCCCATTCACAGGCTTCTGCCCAGCTACAGGCTTCTGCCCATTCACAGGCTTCTGCCCATTCACAGGCTTCTGCACAGCTACAGGCTTCTGCACAGCTACAGGCTTTTGCCCATTCACAGGCTTCTGACCAGCTACAGTTTTCTGCCCAGGTACAGGCTTCTGTCCATTCACAGGCTTCTGCCCAGCTACAGGCTTCTGCCCAGCTACAGGCTTTTGCCCATTCACAGGCTTCTGGCCAGGTACAGGCTTCTGCCCATTCACAGGCTTCTGCCCAGCTACAGGCTTTTGCCCAGCAACAGGCTTTTGCCCATTCACCGGCTTCTGCCCAGCTACAGGCTTCTGCCCAGCTACAGGCTTCTGCCCATTCACAGGCTTCTGCCCAGTCACAGGTATCTGCCCAGCTACAGGCTTCTGACCATTCACAGGCTTCTGCCCATTCACAGGCTTCTGCCCAGCTACAGGCTTTTGCCCAGCAACAGGCTTTTGCCCATTCACCGGCTTCTGCCCAGCTACAGGCTTCTGCCCAGCTACAGGCTTCTGCCCATTCACAGGCTTCTGCCCAGCTACAGGCTACTGCCCAGCTACAGGCTTCTGCCCATTCACCGGCTTCTGCCCAGCTACAGGCTTCTGCCCAGCTACAGGCTTCTGCCCATTCACAGGCTTCTGCCCAGCTACAGGCTTCTGCCCAGCTACAGGCTTCTGCCCATTCACACGCTTCTGCCCATTCACAGGCTTCTGCCCAGCTACAGGCTTCTGCACAGCTACAGGCTTCTGCCCATTCACAGGCTTCTGCTCAGGTAAAGGCTTCTGTCCATTCACAGGCTTCTGCCCAGCTACAGTTTTCTGCCCAGGTACAGGCTTCTGTCCATTCACAGGCTTCTGCCCACCTACAGGCTTCTGCCCAGCTACAGGCTTCTGCCCATTCACAGGCTTCTGCCCAGCTACAGGCTTTTGCCCATTCACAGGCTTCTGGCAAGGTACAGGCTTCTGCCCATTCACAGGCTTCTGGCCAGGTACAGGCTTCTGCCCATTCACAGGCTTCTGCCCATTCACAGGCTTCTGCCCAGTCACAGGTATCTGCACAGCTACAGGCTTCTGACCATTCACAGGCTTCTGCCCATTCACAGGCTTCTGCCCAGCTACAGGCTTTTGCCCAGCAACAGGCTTTTGCCCATTCACCGGCTTCTGCCCAGCTACAGGCTTCTGCCCATTCACAGGCTTCTGCCCAGGTACAGGCTTCTGCCCATTCACAGGCTTCTGCCCAGCTACAGGCTTCTGCCCATTCACAGGCTTCTGCCCATTCACAGGTTTCTGCCCAGCTACAGGCTTCTGACCATTCACAGGCTTCTGCCCATTCACAGGCTTCTGCCCAGCTACAGGCTTTTTTCCCAGCAACAGGCTTTTGCCCATTCACCGGCTTCTGCCCAGCTACAGGTTTCTGCCCAGCTACAGGCTTCTGCCAATTCACAGGCTTCTGCCCAGCTACAGGCTTCTGCCCAGCTACAGGCTTCTGTCCATTTACAGGCTTCTGTCCATTTACAGGCTTCTGACAAGCTACAAGCTTCTGCCCAGCTACAGGCTTCTGTCCATTTACAAGCTTCTGTCCAGCTACAGTCTTCTGTCCATTTACAGGCTTCTGTCCATTTACAGGCTTCTGACAAACTACAAGCTTCTGCCCAGCTACAGGCTTCTGCCCATTCACAGGCTTCTGCCCAGCTACAGGCTTCTGCCCATTCACAGGCTTCTGCACAGCTACAGGCTTCTGCCCAGTGTGGGGCCTAAAAATAGGATATCGAAGATCGATAGATCTGAATCCCCATACGTATGAGCAGCAAGCCTTGTATGAGCAAGTTCATTAGGTTCGCTCATCTCCTGTTTGCTCTTTCTGTAACAAATTGCATGTACCTGGCACGGGAGACAACTGCTATAGATAACAAACCATAATTGGATGAGTTCCCAGGAGATAATTGGATGAGTTCCCAGGAACCGCCATCTCTAAGTTTATTAGCCAAACCAGATGTCCGCCTAGGCCCAGCTCTCACGGGAACATTATAACAGGTGAAGGTCATATCTTTTAAAAAAACCATACCATGCTGATTTGATTACAATTATGTTTAATTATGGGAAAAATGGCACCGCGCCCAGAGACGTGACCGGAAAAACCTCCCTAAAGATGGGCATGTTTGAGAACAATTATGTTCAACCGATGTATGGTTATATAACGGTAAAAGGTGGAGCCTGAAGCCCCCACCTTTTGTTCACCCAAAAACTGTATAAAAATGTGTGTAAAGCTTTGTCCCTTCAGAAGATTTGAACTCTCTTGACTGAACCTGGCTGACTTCAAGCAATAAAAGATCATCTTAAGAACTTCGAAGAGCTTCGTGTTCTCCTTTCTTTAACTGAGGCACTCGTCTGTTATTTTATCTTCTTTCTTTTGAACTTAGAATATTTTACATCGATGTTTGAATAGATCATTTTAAAGAGCTTATCTTAGCTAACCCAGGCTTCCCTTTAAGGGGAGCCTAAGAGTCGTCCAAATTAGCACGACACCAGCTACAGGCTTCTGCCCATTCACAGGCTTCTGCCCAGCTACAGGCTTCTGCCCAGCTACAGGCTTCTGCCAATTCACAGGCTTCTGCCCAGCTACAGGCTTCTGCCCAGCTACAGGCTTCTGTCCATTTACAGGCTTCTGTCCATTTACAGGATTCTGACAAGCTACAAGCTTCTGCCCAGCTACAGGCTTCTGCCAATTCACAGGCTTCTGCCCAGCTACAGGCTTCTGCCCAGCTACAGGCTTCTGTCCATTTACAGGCTTTTGTCCATTTACAGGCTTCTGACAAGCTACAAGCTTCTGCCCAGCTACAGCCTTCTGCCCATTCACAGGCTTCTGCCCAGCTACAGGCTTCTGCCCATTCACAGGCTTCTGCACATTCACAGGCTTCTGCCCAGCTACAGGCTTCTGCCCATTCACAGGCTTCTGCCCAGTCACAGGTATCTGCCCAGCCAAGGCTTCTGACCATTCACAGGCTTCTGCCCATTCACAGGCTTCTGCCCAGCTACAGGCTTTTGCCCAGCAACAGGCTTTTGCCCATTCACTGGCTTCTGCCCAGCTACAGGCTTCTGCCCAGCTACAGGCTTCTGCCCATTCACAGGCTTCTGCCCAGCTACAGGCTACTGCCCAGCTACAGGCTTCTGTCCATTTACAGGCTTCTGCCCAGCTAGAGGCTTCTGCCCATTCACAGGCTTCTGCCCAGCTACAGGCTTCTGCCCATTCACAGGCTTCTGCCCATTCACAGGCTTCTGCCCAGCTACAGGCTTCTGCACAGCTACAGGCTTCTGCCCATTCACAGGCTTCTGCCCAGGTACAGGCTTCTGTCCATTCACAGGCTTCTGCCCAGCTACAGGCTTCAGCCCAGCTACAGGCTTCTGCCCATTCACAGGCTTCTGCCCAGCTACAGGCTTCTGCCCAGCTACAGGCTTCTGCCCATTCACAGGCTTCTGCCCAGCTACAGTTTTCTGCCCAGGTACAGGCTTCTGTCCATTCACAGGCTTCTGCCCACCTACAGGCTTCTGCCCAGCTACAGGCTTCTGCCCATTCACAGGCTTCTGCCCAGCTACAGGCTTTTGCCCATTCACAGGCTTCTGGCCAGGTACAGGCTTCTGCCCATTCACAGGCTTCTGGCCAGGTACAGGCTTCTGCCCATTCACAGGCTTCTGCCCAGTCACAGGTATCTGCCCAGCTACAGGCTTCTGACCATTCACAGGCTTCTGCCCATTCACAGGCTTCTGCCCAGCTACAGGCTTTTGCCCAGCAACAGGCTTTTGCCCATTCACCGGCTTCTGCCCAGCTACAGGCTTCTGCCCAGCTACAGGCTTCTGCCCATTCACAGGCTTCTGCCCAGCTACAGGCTTCTGCCCAGCTACAGGCTTCTGCCCATTCACAGGCTTCTGTCCATTTACAGGCTTCTGCCCAGCTAGAGGCTTCTGCCCATTCACAGGCTTCTGCCCAGCTACAGGCTTCTGCCCATTCACAGGCTTCTGCCCATTAACAGGCTTCTGCCCAGCTACAGGCTTCTGCACAGCTACAGGCTTCTGCCCATTCACATGCTTCTGCCCAGGTACAGGCTTCTGCCCATTCACAGGCTTCTGCCCATTCACAGGTTTCTGCCCAGCTACAGGCTTCTGACCATTCACAGGCTTCTGCCCATTCACAGGCTTCTGCCCATTAACAGGCTTCTGCCCAGCTACAGGCTTTTGCCCATTCACCGGCTTCTGCCCAGCTACAGGCTTCTGCCCAGCTACAGGCTTCTGCCCATTCACAGGCTTCTGCCCAGCTACAGGCTACTGCCCAGCTACAGGTTTCTGTCCATTTACAAGCTTCTGCCCAGCTAGAGGCTTCTGCCCATTCACAGGCTTCTGCCCAGCTACAGGCTTCTGCCCAGCTACAGGCTTCTGCCCATTCACAGGCTTCTGCCCATTCACAGGCTTCTGCCCAGCTACAGGCTTCTGCACAGCTACAGGCTTCTGCCCATTCACAGGCTTCTGCCCAGGTACAGGCTTCTGTCCATTCACAGGCTTCTGCCCAGCTACAGGCTTCTGCCCAGCTACAGGCTTCTGCCCATTCACAGGCTTCTGCCCAGCTACAGGCTTCTGCCCATTCACAGGCTTCTGCCCAGCTACAGTTTTCTGCCCAGGTACAGGCTTCTGTCCATTCACAGGCTTCTGCCCACCTACAGGCTTCTGCCCAGCTACAGGCTTCTGCCCATTCACAGGCTTCTGCCCAGCTACAGGCTTTTGCCCATTCACAGGCTTCTGCCCATTCACAGGCTTCTGGCCAGGTACAGGCTTCTGCCCATTCACAGGCTTCTGCCCAGTCACAGGTATCTGTCCAGCTACAGGCTTCTGACCATTCACAGGCTTCTGCCCATTCACAGGCTTCTGCCCAGCTACAGGCTTTTGCCCAGCAACAGGCTTTTGCCCATTCACCGGCTTCTGCCCAGCTACAGGCTTCTGCCCAGCTACAGGCTTCTGCCCATTCACAGGCTTCTGCCCAGCTACAGGCTTCTGCCCAGCTACAGGCTTCTGCCCATTCACAGGCTTCTGTCCATTTACAGGCTTCTGCCCAGCTAGAGGCTTCTGCCCATTCACAGGCTTCTGCCCAGCTACAGGCTTCTGCCCATTCACAGGCTTCTGCCCATTAACAGGCTTCTGCCCAGCTACAGGCTTCTGCACAGCTACAGGCTTCTGCCCATTCACAGGCTTCTGCCCAGGTACAGGCTTCTGCCCATTCACAGGCTTCTGCCCAGCTACAGGCTTCTGCCCATTCACAGGCTTCTGCCCATTCACAGGCTTCTGCCCATTCACAGGTTTCTGCCCAGCTACAGGCTTCTGACCATTCACAGGCTTCTGCCCATTCACAGGCTTCTGCCCAGCTACAGGCTTTTTTTCCCAGCAACAGGCTTTTGCCCATTCACCGGCTTCTGCCCAGCTACAGGCTTCTGCCCAGCTACAGGCTTCTGCCAATTCACAGACTTCTGCCCAGCTACAGGCTTCTGCCCAGCTACAGGCTTCTGTCCATTTACAGGCTTCTGTCCATTTACAGGCTTCTGTCCATTTACAGGCTTCTGACAAGCTACAAGCTTCTGCCCAGCTACAGGCTTCTGCCCATTCACAGGCTTCTGCCCATTCACAGGCTTCTGCACAGCTACAGGCTTCTGCACAGCTACAGGCTTCTGCATAGCTACAGGCTTCTGCCCATTCACAGGCTTCTGCCCAGCTACAGTTTTCTGCCCAGGTACAGGCTTCTGTCCATTCACAGGCTTCTGCCCAGCTACAGGCTTCTGCCCAGCTACAGGCTTTTGCCCATTCACAGGCTTCTGGCCAGGTACAGGCTTCTGCCCATTCACAGGCTTCTGCCCAGCTACAGGCTTTTGCCCAGCAACAGGCTTTTGCCCATTCACCGGCTTCTGCCCAGCTACAGGCTTCTGCCCAACTACAGGCTTCTGCCCATTCACAGGCTTCTGCCCAGCTACAGTTTTCTGCCCAGGTACAGGCTTCTGTCCATTCACAGGCTTCTGCCCACTTACAGGCTTCTGCCCAGCTACAGGCTTCTGCCCATTCACAGGCTTCTGCCCAGCTACAGGCTTTTGCCCATTCACAGGCTTCTGGCCAGGTACAGGCTTCTGCCCATTCACAGGCTTCTGGCCAGGTACAGGCTTCTGCCCATTCACAGGCTTCTGCCCAGCTACAGGCTTCTGACCATTCACAGGCTTCTGCCCATTCACAGGCTTCTGCCCAGCTACAGGCTTTTTTCCCTGCAACAGGCTTTTGCCTATTCACCGGCTTCTGCCCAGCTACAGGCTTTTTTCCCTGCAACAGGCTTTTGCCGATTCACCGGCTTCTGCCCAACTACAGGCTTCTGCCCAGCTACAGGCTTCTGCCAATTCACAGGCTTCTGCCCAGCTACAGGCTTCTGCCCAGCTACAGGCTTCTGTCCATTTACAGGCTTCTGTCCATTTACAGGCTTCTGACAAGCTACA
Organism: Astyanax mexicanus; assembly: GCF_023375975.1. NCBI lineage: Eukaryota > Metazoa > Chordata > Actinopteri > Characiformes > Acestrorhamphidae > Astyanax > Astyanax mexicanus. The sequence continues at coordinate 29,586,005 of NC_064424.1, read as the reverse complement.
AGCTTCTGCCCAGCTACAGGCTTCTGCCCATTCACAGGCTTCTGCCCAGCTACAGGCTTCTGCCCATTCACAGGCTTCTGCCCATTCACAGGCTTCTGCACAGCTACAGGCTTCTGCACAGCTACAGGCTTCTGCACAGCTACAGGCTTCTGCCCATTCACAGTCTTCTGCCCAGGTACAGGCTTCTGCCCATTGACAGGCTTCTGCCCAGCTACAGGCTTCTGCCCATTCACAGGCTTCTGCCCAGCTACAGTTTTCTGCGCAGGTACAGGCTTCTGTCCATTCACAGGCTTCTGCCCAGCTACAGGCTTCTGCCCAGCTACAGGCTTTTTTCCCAGCAACAGGCTTTTGCCCATTCACCGGCTTATGCCCAGCTACAGGCTTCTGCCCAGCTACAGGCTCCTGCCAATTCACAGGCTTCTGCCCAGCTACAGGCTTCTGCCCAGCTACAGGCTTCTGTCCATTTACAGGCTTCTGTCCATTTACAGGCTTCTGACAAGCTACAAGCTTCTGCCCAGCTACAGGCTACTGCCCATTCACAGGCTTCTGCCCATTCACAGGCTTCTGCACAGCTACAGGCTTCTGCACAGCTACAGGCTTCTGCCCATTCACAGGCTTCTGCCCAGCTACAGGCTTCTGCCCATTCACAGGCTTCTGCCCAGCTGCAGTTTTCTGCCCAGGTACAGGCTTCTGTCCATTCACAGGCTTCTGCCCAGCTACAGGCTTCTGCCCAGCTACAGGCTTTTGCCCATTCACAGGCTTCTGGCCAGGTACAGGCTTCTGCCCATTCACAGGCTTCTGCCCAGCTACAGGCTTTTGCCCAGCAACAGGCTTTTGCCCATTCACCGGCTTCTGCCCAGCTACAGGCTTCTGCCCAGCTACAGGCTTCTGCCCATTCACAGGCTTCTGCCCAGCTACAGTTTTCTGCCCAGGTACAGGCTTCTGTCCATTCACAGGCTTCTGCCCACCTACAGGCTTCTGCCCAGCTACAGGCTTCTGCCCATTCACAGGCTTCTGCCCAGCTACAGGCTTTTGCCCATTCACAGGCTTCTGGCCAGGTACAGGCTTCTGCCCATTCACAGGCTTCTGGCCAGGTACAGGCTTCTGCCCATTCACAGGCTTCTGCCCAGTCACAGGTATCTGCCCAGCTACAGGCTTCTGACCATTCACAGGCTTCTGCCCATTCACAGGCTTCTGCCCAGCTACAGGCTTTTGCCCAGCAACAGGCTTTTGCCCATTGACCGGCTTCTGCCCAGCTACAGGCTTCTGCCCAGCTACAGGCTTCTGCCCATTCACAGGCTTCTGCCCAGCTACAGGCTTCTGCCCAGCTACAGGCTTCTGCCTATTCACAGGCTTCTGTCTATTTACAGGCTTCTGCCCAGCTAGAGGCTTCTGCCCATTCACAGGCTTCTGCCCAGCTACAGGCTTCTGCCCATTCACAGGCTTCTGCCCATTCACAGGCTTCTGCCCAGCTACAGGCTTCTGCACAGCTACAGGCTTCTGCCCATTCACAGGCTTCTGCCCAGGTACAGGCTTCTGCCCATTCACAGGCTTCTGCCCATTCACAGGCTTCTGCCCATTCACAGGCTTCTGCCCATTCACAGGTTTCTGCCCAGCTACAGGCTTCTGACCATTCACACGCTTCTGCCCATTCACAGGCTTCTGCCCAGCTACAGGCTTTTTTCCATGCAACAGGCTTTTGCCTATTCACCGGCTTCTGCCCAGCTACAGGCTTCTGCCCAGCTACAGGCTTCTGCCAATTCACAGGCTTCTGCCCAGCTACAGGCTTCTGCCCAGCTACAGGCTTCTGTGCATTTACAGGCTTCTGTCCATTTACAGGCTTCTGACAAGCTACAAGCTTCTGCCCAGCTACAGGCTTCTGCCCAGCTACAGGCTTCTGCCCATTCACAGGCTTCTGCCCAGCTACAGTTTTCTGCCCAGGTACAGGCTTCTGTCCATTCACAGGCTTCTGCCCACCTACAGGCTTCTGCCCAGCTACAGGCTTCTGCCCATTCACAGGCTTCTGCCCAGCTACAGGCTTTTGCCCATTCACAGGCTTCTGGCCAGGTACAGGCTTCTGCCCATTCACAGGCTTCTGGCCAGGTACAGGCTTCTGCCCATTCACAGGCTTCTGCCCAGTCACAGGTATCTGCCCAGCTACAGGCTTCTGACCATTCACAGGCTTCTGCCCATTCACAGGCTTCTGCCCAGCTACAGGCTTTTGCCCAGCAACAGGCTTTTGCCCATTGACCGGCTTCTGCCCAGCTACAGGCTTCTGCCCAGCTACAGGCTTCTGCCCATTCACAGGCTTCTGCCCAGCTACAGGCTTCTGCCCAGCTACAGGCTTCTGCCTATTCACAGGCTTCTGTCTATTTACAGGCTTCTGCCCAGCTAGAGGCTTCTGCCCATTCACAGGCTTCTGCCCAGCTACAGGCTTCTGCCCATTCACAGGCTTCTGCCCATTCACAGGCTTCTGCCCAGCTACAGGCTTCTGCACAGCTACAGGCTTCTGCCCATTCACAGGCTTCTGCCCAGGTACAGGCTTCTGCCCATTCACAGGCTTCTGCCCATTCACAGGCTTCTGCCCATTCACAGGCTTCTGCCCATTCACAGGTTTCTGCCCAGCTACAGGCTTCTGACCATTCACACGCTTCTGCCCATTCACAGGCTTCTGCCCAGCTACAGGCTTTTTTCCATGCAACAGGCTTTTGCCTATTCACCGGCTTCTGCCCAGCTACAGGCTTCTGCCCAGCTACAGGCTTCTGCCAATTCACAGGCTTCTGCCCAGCTACAGGCTTCTGCCCAGCTACAGGCTTCTGTGCATTTACAGGCTTCTGTCCATTTACAGGCTTCTGACAAGCTACAAGCTTCTGCCCAGCTACAGGCTTCTGCCCATTCACAGGCTTCTGCCCAGCTACAGGCTTCTGCCCATTCACAGGCTTCTGCCCATTCACAGGCTTCTGCACAGCTACAGGCTTCTGCACAGCTACAGGCTTCTGCACAGCTACAGGCTTCTGCCCATTCACAGTCTTCTGCCCAGGTACAGGCTTCTGCCCATTGACAGGCTTCTGCCCAGCTACAGGCTTCTGCCCATTCACAGGCTTCTGCCCAGCTACAGTTTTCTGCGCAGGTACAGGCTTCTGTCCATTCACAGGCTTCTGCCCAGCTACAGGCTTCTGCCCAGCTACAGGCTTTTGCCTATTCACAGGCTTCTGGCCAGGTACAGGCTTCTGCCCATTCACAGGCTTCTACCCAGCTACAGGCTTTTGCCCAGCAACAGGCTTTTGCCCATTCACCGGTTTCTGCCCAGCTACAGGCTTCTGCCCAGCTACAGGCTTCTGCCCATTCACAGGCTTCTGCCCAGTCACAGGTATCTGCCCAGCTACAGGCTTCTGACCATTCACAGGCTTCTGCCCATTCACAGGATTCTGCCCAGCTACAGTCTTTTGCCCAGCTACAGGCTTCTGCACAGCTACAGGCTTCTGCCCATTCAAAGGCTTCTGCCCAGGTACAGGCTTCTGTCCATTCACAGGCTTCTGCCCATTTACAGGCTTCTGCCCAGCTACAGGCTTCTGCCCATTCACAGGCTTCTGCCCAGCTACAGGCTTCTGCCCAGCTACAGGCTTCTGCCCATTCACAGGCTTCTGCCCAGCTACAGTTTTCTGCCCAGGTACAGGCTTCTGCCCATTCACAGGCTTCTGCCCATTCACAGGCTTCTGCCCAGCTACAGGCTTTTGCCCATTCACAGGCTTCTGGCCAGGTACAGGCTTCTGCCCATTCACAGGCTTCTGGCCAGGTACAGGCTTCTGCCCATTCACAGGCTTCTGCCCATTCACAGGTTTCTGCCCAGCTACAGGCTTCTGCCCATTCACAGGCTTCTGCCCAGCTACAGGCTTCTGCACAGCTACAGGCTTCTGCCCATTCAAAGGCTTCTGCTCAGCTACAGGCTTCTGCCCATTCACAGGCTTCTGCCCAGCTACAGTTTTCTGCCCAGGTACAGGCTTCTGTCCATTCACAGGCTTCTGCCCAGCTACAGGCTTCTGCCCAGCTACAGGCTTCTGCCCATTCACAGGCTTCTGCCCAGCTACAGGCTTCTACCCATTCACAGGCTTCTGCCCATTCACAGGCTTCTGCTCAGCTACAGGCTTCTGCCCATTCACAGGCTTCTGCCCAGCTACAGTTTTCTGCACAGGTACAGGCTTCTGTCCATTCACAGGCTTCTGCCCAGCTACAGGCTTCTGCCCAGCTACAGGCTTCTGCCCAGCTACAGGCTTCTGCTCATTCACAGGCTTCTGCCCAGCTACAGGCTTTTGCCCAGCAACAGGCTTTTGCCCATTCACCGGCTTCTGCCCAGCTACAGGCTTCTGCCCAGCTACAGGCTTCTGCCCAGCTACAGGCTTCTGCCCATTCACAGGCTTCTGCCCATTCACAGGTTTCTGCCCAGCTACAGGCTTCTGCCCATTCACAGGCTTCTTCCCAGCTACAGGCTTCTGCCCAGGTACAGGCTTCTGTCCATTCACAGGCTTCTGCCCAGCTACAGGCTTCTGCCCAGATACAGACTTCTGCCCATTCACAGGCTTCTGCCCAGCTACAGGCTTCTGCCCAGCTACAGGCTACTGCCCATTCACAGGCTTCTGCCCAGCTACAGGCTTTTTTCCCAGCAACAGGCTTCTGCCCATTCACCGGCTTCTGCCCAGCTACAGGCTTCTGCCCATTCACAGGCTTCTGCCCATTTACAGGCTTCTGCACAGCTAGAGGCTTCTGCCCATTCACAGGCTTCTGCCCAGCTACAGGCTTCTGCTCATTCACAGGCTTCTGCCCAGCTACAGTTTTCTTCCCAGGTACAGGCTTCTGTCCATTCACAGGCTTCTGCCCAGCTACAGGCTTCTGCCCACATACAGGCTTCTGCCCATTCACAGGCTTCTGCACAGCTACAGGCTTCTGCACAGCTACAGGCGTTTGCCCATTCACAGGCTTCTGCTCAGGAACAGGCTTCTGCCCAGGAACAGGCTTCTGCCCATTCACAGGCTTCTGCCCAGCTACAGGCTTCTGCCCATTCACAGGCTTCTGCCCAGCTACAGTTTTCTGCCCAGGTACAGGCTTCTGTCCATTCACAGGCTTCTGCCCAGCTACAGGCTTCTGCCCAGCTACAGGCTTTTGCCCATTCACAGGCTTCTGGCCAGGTACAGGCTTCTGCCCATTCACAGGCTTCTGCCCATTAACAGGCTTCTACCCAGCTACAGGCTTCTGCACAGCTACAGGCTTCTGCCCATTCACAGGCTTCTGCCCAGGTACAGGCTTCTGCCCATTCACAGGCTTCTGCCCAGCTACAGGCTTCTGCCCATTCACAGGCTTCTGCCCATTCACAGGCTTCTGCCCATTCACAGGTTTCTGCCCAGCTACAGGCTTCTGACCATTCACAGGCTTCTGCCCATTCACAGGCTTCTGCCCAGCTACAGGCTTTTTTTCCCAGCAACAGGCTTTTGCCCATTCACCGGCTTCTGCCCAGCTACAGGCTTCTGCCCAGCTACAGGCTTCTGCCAATTCACAGACTTCTGCCCAGCTACAGGCTTCTGCCCAGCTACAGGCTTCTGTCCATTTACAGGCTTCTGTCCATTTACAGGCTTCTGACAAGCTACAAGCTTCTGCCCAGCTACAGGCTTCTGCCCATTCACAGGCTTCTGCCCATTCACAGGCTTCTGCACAGCTACAGGCTTCTGCACAGCTACAGGCTTCTGCATAGCTACAGGCTTCTGCCCATTCACAGGCTTCTGCCCAGCTACAGTTTTCTGCCCAGGTACAGGCTTCTGTCCATTCACAGGCTTCTGCCCAGCTACAGGCTTCTGCCCAGCTACAGGCTTTTGCCCATTCACAGGCTTCTGGCCAGGTACAGGCTTCTGCCCATTCACAGGCTTCTGCCCAGCTACAGGCTTTTGCCCAGCAACAGGCTTTTGCCCATTCACCGGCTTCTGCCCAGCTACAGGCTTCTGCCCAGCTACAGGCTTCTGCCCATTCACAGGCTTCTGCCCAGCTACAGTTTTCTGCCCAGGTACAGGCTTCTGTCCATTCACAGGCTTCTGCCCACTTACAGGCTTCTGCCCAGCTACAGGCTTCTGCCCATTCACAGGCTTCTGCCCAGCTACAGGCTTTTGCCCATTCACAGGCTTCTGGCCAGGTACAGGCTTCTGCCCATTCACAGGCTTCTGGCCAGGTACAGGCTTCTGCCCATTCACAGGCTTCTGCCCAGCTACAGGCTTCTGACCATTCACAGGCTTCTGCCCATTCACAGGCTTCTGCCCAGCTACAGGCTTTTTTCCCTGCAACAGGCTTTTGCCTATTCACCGGCTTCTGCCCAGCTACAGGCTTTTTTCCCTGCAACAGGCTTTTGCCGATTCACCGGCTTCTGCCCAACTACAGGCTTCTGCCCAGCTACAGGCTTCTGCCAATTCACAGGCTTCTGCCCAGCTACAGGCTTCTGCCCAGCTACAGGCTTCTGTCCATTTACAGGCTTCTGTCCATTTACAGGCTTCTGACAAGCTACAAGCTTCTGCCCAGCTACAGGCTTCTGCCCATTCACAGGCTTCTGCCCAGCTACAGGCTTCTGCCCATTCACAGGCTTCTGCCCATTCACAGGCTTCTGCACAGCTACAGGCTTCTGCACAGCTACAGGCTTCTGCACAGCTACAGGCTTCTGCCCATTCACAGTCTTCTGCCCAGGTACAGGCTTCTGCCCATTGACAGGCTTCTGCCCAGCTACAGGCTTCTGCCCATTCACAGGCTTCTGCCCAGCTACAGTTTTCTGCGCAGGTACAGGCTTCTGTCCATTCACAGGCTTCTGCCCAGCTACAGGCTTCTGCCCAGCTACAGGCTTTTTTCCCAGCAACAGGCTTTTGCCCATTCACCGGCTTCTGCCCAGCTACAGGCTTCTGCCCAGCTACAGGCTCCTGCCAATTCACAGGCTTCTGCCCAGCTACAGGCTTCTGCCCAGCTACAGGCTTCTGTCCATTTACAGGCTTCTGTCCATTTACAGGCTTCTGACAAGCTACAAGCTTCTGCCCAGCTACAGGCTACTGCCCATTCACAGGCTTCTGCCCATTCACAGGCTTCTGCACAGCTACAGGCTTCTGCACAGCTACAGGCTTCTGCCCATTCACAGGCTTCTGCCCAGCTACAGGCTTCTGCCCATTCACAGGCTTCTGCCCAGCTGCAGTTTTCTGCCCAGGTACAGGCTTCTGTCCATTCACAGGCTTCTGCCCAGCTACAGGCTTCTGCCCAGCTACAGTCTTTTGCCCATTCACAGGCTTCTGGCCAGGTACAGGCTTCTGCCCATTCACAGGCTTCTGCCCAGCTACAGGCTTTTGCCCAGCAACAGGCTTTTGCCCATTCACCGGCTTCTGCCCAGCTACAGGCTTCTGCCCAGCTACAGGCTTCTGCCCATTCACAGGCTTCTGCCCAGCTACAGTTTTCTGCCCAGGTACAGGCTTCTGTCCATTCACAGGCTTCTGCCCACCTACAGGCTTCTGCCCAGCTACAGGCTTCTGCCCATTCACAGGCTTCTGCCCAGCTACAGGCTTTTGCCCATTCACAGGCTTCTGGCCAGGTACAGGCTTCTGCCCATTCACAGGCTTCTGGCCAGGTACAGGCTTCTGCCCATTCACAGGCTTCTGCCCAGTCACAGGTATCTGCCCAGCTACAGGCTTCTGACCATTCACAGGCTTCTGCCCATTCACAGGCTTCTGCCCAGCTACAGGCTTTTGCCCAGCAACAGGCTTTTGCCCATTGACCGGCTTCTGCCCAGCTACAGGCTTCTGCCCAGCTACAGGCTTCTGCCCATTCACAGGCTTCTGCCCAGCTACAGGCTTCTGCCCAGCTACAGGCTTCTGCCTATTCACAGGCTTCTGTCTATTTACAGGCTTCTGCCCAGCTAGAGGCTTCTGCCCATTCACAGGCTTCTGCCCAGCTACAGGCTTCTGCCCATTCACAGGCTTCTGCCCATTCACAGGCTTCTGCCCAGCTACAGGCTTCTGCACAGCTACAGGCTTCTGCCCATTCACAGGCTTCTGCCCAGGTACAGGCTTCTGCCCATTCACAGGCTTCTGCCCATTCACAGGCTTCTGCCCATTCACAGGCTTCTGCCCATTCACAGGTTTCTGCCCAGCTACAGGCTTCTGACCATTCACACGCTTCTGCCCATTCACAGGCTTCTGCCCAGCTACAGGCTTTTTTCCATGCAACAGGCTTTTGCCTATTCACCGGCTTCTGCCCAGCTACAGGCTTCTGCCCAGCTACAGGCTTCTGCCAATTCACAGGCTTCTGCCCAGCTACAGGCTTCTGCCCAGCTACAGGCTTCTGTGCATTTACAGGCTTCTGTCCATTTACAGGCTTCTGACAAGCTACAAGCTTCTGCCCAGCTACAGGCTTCTGCCCATTCACAGGCTTCTGCCCAGCTACAGGCTTCTGCCCATTCACAGGCTTCTGCCCATTCACAGGCTTCTGCACAGCTACAGGCTTCTGCACAGCTACAGGCTTCTGCACAGCTACAGGCTTCTGCCCATTCACAGTCTTCTGCCCAGGTACAGGCTTCTGCCCATTGACAGGCTTCTGCCCAGCTACAGGATTCTGCCCATTCACAGGCTTCTGCCCAGCTACAGTTTTCTGCGCAGGTACAGGCTTCTGTCCATTCACAGGCTTCTGCCCAGCTACAGGCTTCTGCCCAGCTACAGGCTTTTGCCTATTCACAGGCTTCTGGCCAGGTACAGGCTTCTGCCCATTCACAGGCTTCTACCCAGCTACAGGCTTTTGCCCAGCAACAGGCTTTTGCCCATTCACCGGTTTCTGCCCAGCTACAGGCTTCTGCCCAGCTACAGGCTTCTGCCCATTCACAGGCTTCTGCCCAGTCACAGGTATCTGCCCAGCTACAGGCTTCTGACCATTCACAGGCTTCTGCCCATTCACAGGATTCTGCCCAGCTACAGTCTTTTGCCCAGCTACAGGCTTCTGCACAGCTACAGGCTTCTGCCCATTCACAGGCTTCTGCCCAGGTACAGGCTTCTGTCCATTCACAGGCTTCTGCCCATTTACAGGCTTCTGCCCAGCTACAGGCTTCTGCCCATTCACAGGCTTCTGCCCAGCTACAGGCTTCTGCCCAGCTACAGGCTTCTGCCCATTCACAGGCTTCTGCCCAGCTACAGTTTTCTGCCCAGGTACAGGCTTCTGCCCATTCACAGGCTTCTGCCCATTCACAGGCTTCTGCCCAGCTACAGGCTTTTGCCCATTCACAGGCTTCTGGCCAGGTACAGGCTTCTGCCCATTCACAGGCTTCTGGCCAGGTACAGGCTTCTGCCCATTCACAGGCTTCTGCCCATTCACAGGTTTCTGCCCAGCTACAGGCTTCTGCCCATTCACAGGCTTCTGCCCAGCTACAGGCTTCTGCACAGCTACAGGCTTCTGCCCATTCAAAGGCTTCTGCTCAGCTACAGGCTTCTGCCCATTCACAGGCTTCTGCCCAGCTACAGTTTTCTGCCCAGGTACAGGCTTCTGTCCATTCACAGGCTTCTGCCCAGCTACAGGCTTCTGCCCAGCTACAGGCTTCTGCCCATTCACAGGCTTCTGCCCAGCTACAGGCTTCTACCCATTCACAGGCTTCTGCCCATTCACAGGCTTCTGCTCAGCTACAGGCTTCTGCCCATTCACAGGCTTCTGCCCAGCTACAGTTTTCTGCACAGGTACAGGCTTCTGTCCATTCACAGGCTTCTGCCCAGCTACAGGCTTCTGCCCAGCTACAGGCTTCTGCCCAGCTACAGGCTTCTGCTCATTCACAGGCTTCTGCCCAGCTACAGGCTTTTGCCCAGCAACAGGCTTTTGCCCATTCACCGGCTTCTGCCCAGCTACAGGCTTCTGCCCAGCTACAGGCTTCTGCCCAGCTACAGGCTTCTGCCCATTCACAGGCTTCTGCCCATTCACAGGTTTCTGCCCAGCTACAGGCTTCTGCCCATTCACAGGCTTCTTCCCAGCTACAGGCTTCTGCCCAGGTACAGGCTTCTGTCCATTCACAGGCTTCTGCCCAGCTACAGGCTTCTGCCCAGATACAGACTTCTGCCCATTCACAGGCTTCTGCCCAGCTACAGGCTTCTGCCCAGCTACAGGCTACTGCCCATTCACAGGCTTCTGCCCAGCTACAGGCTTTTTTCCCAGCAACAGGCTTCTGCCCATTCACCGGCTTCTGCCCAGCTACAGGCTTCTGCCCATTCACAGGCTTCTGCCCATTTACAGGCTTCTGCACAGCTAGAGGCTTCTGCCCATTCACAGGCTTCTGCCCAGCTACAGGCTTCTGCTCATTCACAGGCTTCTGCCCAGCTACAGTTTTCTTCCCAGGTACAGGCTTCTGTCCATTCACAGGCTTCTGCCCAGCTACAGGCTTCTGCCCACATACAGGCTTCTGCCCATACACAGGCTTCTGCCCAGCTACAGGCTTCTGCCCAGCTACAGGCTTCTGCCCATTCACAGGCTTCTGCCCAGCTACAGGCTTTTTTCCCAGCAACAGGATTTTGCCCATTCACCGGCTTCTGCGCAGCTACAGGCTTCTGCCAATTCACAGGCTTCTGCCCAGCTACAGACTTCTGCCCAGCTACAGGCTTCTGTCCATTTACAGGCTTCTGACAAGCTACAAGCTTCTGCCCAGCTACAGGCTTCTGCCCATTCACAGGCTTCTGCCCAGCTACAGGCTTCTGCCCATTCACAGGCTTCTGCCCATTCACAGGCTTCTGCACAGCTACAGGCTTCTGCACAGCTACAGGCGTTTGCCCATTCACAGGCTTCTGCTCAGGAACAGGCTTCTGCCCAGGAACAGGCTTCTGCCCATTCACAGGCTTCTGCCCAGCTACAGGCTTCTGCCCATTCACAGGCTTCTGCCCAGCTACAGTTTTCTGCCCAGGTACAGGCTTCTGTCCATTCACAGGCTTCTGCCCAGCTACAGGCTTCTGCCCAGCTACAGGCTTTTGCCCATTCACAGGCTTCTGGCCAGGTACAGGCTTCTGCCCATTCACAGGCTTCTGCCCAGCTACAGGCTTTTGCCCAGCAACAGGCTTCTGCCCAGCTACAGGCTTCTGCCCATTCACAGGCTTCTGTCCATTTACAGGCTTCTGCCCAGCTAGAGGCTTCTGCCCATTCACAGGCTTCTGCCCAGCTACAGGCTTCTGCCCAGCTACAGGCTTCTGCCCATTCACAGGCTTCTGTCCATTTACAGGCTTCTGCCCATCTAGAGGCTTCTGCCCATTCACAGGCTTCTGCCCAGCTACAGGCTTCTGCCCAGCTACAGGCTTCTGCCCATTCACAGGCTTCTGCCCATTCACAGGCTTCTGCCCAGCTACAGGCTTCTGCTCAGCTACAGGCTTCTGCCCATTCACAGGCTTCTGCCCAGGTACAGGCTTCTGTCCATTCACAGGCTTCTGCCCACCAACAGGCTTCTGCCCATTCACAGGCTTCTGCACAGCTACAGGCATCTGCCCAGCTACAGGCTTCTGCCCATTCACAGGCTTCTGCCCAGCTACAGTTTTCTGCCTAGGTACAGGCTTCTGTCCATTCACAGGCTTCTGCCCACCTACAGGCTTCTGCCCACCTACAGGCTTCTGCCCAGCTACAGGCTTCTGCCCATTCACAGGCTTCTGCCAAGCTACAGGCTTCTGCCCATTCACAGGCTTCTGCCCAGCTACAGGCTTCTGCCCAGCTACAGGCTTCTGGCCAGGTACAGGCTTCTGCCCATTCACAGGCTTCTGCCCATTCACAGGCTTCTGCCCATTCACAGGTTTCTGCCCAGCTACAGGCTTCTGCCCATTCACAGGCTTCTTCCCAGCTACAGGCTTCTGCACAGCTACAGGCTTCTGCCCATTCACAGGCTTCTGCCCAGGTACAGGCTTCTGCCCATTCACAGGCTTCTGCTCAGCTACAGGCTTCTGCCCATTCACAGGCTCCTGGCCAGGTACAGGCTTCTGCCCATTCACAGGTTTCTGCCCATTCACAGGTTTCTGCCCAGCTACAGGCTTCTGACCATTCACAGGCTTCTGCCCATTCACAGGCTTCTGCCTAGCTACAGGCTTTTGCCCAGCAACAGGCTTTTGCCCATTCACCGGCTTCTGCCCAGCTACAGGCTTCTGCCCAGCTACAGGCTTCTGCCAATTCACAGGCTTCTGCCCAGCTACAGGCTTCTGCCCAGCTACAGGCTTCTGTCCATTTACAGGCTTCTGTCCATTTACAGGCTTCTGACCAGCTACAAGCTTCTGCCCAGCTACAGACTTCTGCCCATTCACAGGCTTCTGCCCAGCTACAGGCTTCTGCCCATTCACAGGCTTCTGCCCATTCACAGGCTTCTGCCCAGCTACAGGCTTCTGGACAGCTACAGGCTTCTGCCCATTCACAGGCTTCTGCCCAGGTACAGGCTTCTGCCCAGCTACAGGCTTCTGCCCATTCACAGGCTTCTGCCCAGCTACAGGCTTTTTTCCCAGCAACAGGCTTTTGCCCATTCACCGGCTTCTGCCCAGCTACAGGCTTCTGCCCAGCTACAGGCTTCTGCCAATTCACAGGCTTCTGCCCAGCTACAGACTTCTGCCCAGCTACAGGCTTCTGTCCATTTACAGGCTTCTGACAAGCTACAAGCTTCTGCCCAGCTACAGGCTTCTGCCCATTCACAGGCTTCTGCCCAGCTACAGGCTTCTGCCCATTCACAGGCTTCTGCCCATTCACAGGCTTCTGCACAGCTACAGGCAAAAAAAAATTTCGAAAAATTTTGGGACCAAAAAAATTTTGACCAAAAAAAAAGTTCGAAAAATTTTGGGACCAAAAATATTTTGACCAAAAAAAAACTTCGAAAAATTTTGGGACCAAAAAAATTTTGACCCAAAAAAAAGTTCGAAAAAATTTTGACCCAAACAAATTTTGAGCCAAAAAATATTTAGAAAAATTTTGGGACCAAAAAAAATTTGACCCAAAAAAAAGTTTGAAAAATTTTGGGACCAATAAAATTTTGACCCAAAAAAAATTCGAAAAATTTTGGGACCAAAAAAATTTTGACCAAAAAAAAACTTCGAAAAATTTTGGGACCAAAAAAATTTTGACCCAAAAAAAACTTCGAAAAATTTTTGACCCAAAAAAATTTTGAACCAAAAAAAAATTTGAAAAATTTTGGGACCAAAAAAAATTTGACCCCAAAAAAAGTTTGAAAAATTTTGGGACCAAAAAAATTTTGACCCAAAAAAAAGTTCGAAAAAATTTTGACCCAAAAAATTTTGACCCAAAAAAATTTTTGAAAAATTTTGGGACCAAAAAAAATTTGACCCAAAAAAAAGTTCGAAAAAATTTGGGACCAAAAAAATTTTGACCCAAAAAAAAGTTCGAAAAATTTTGGGACCAAAAAAATTTTGACCCAAAAAAAAATTCAAAAAATTTTGGGACCAAAAAAATTTTGACCAAAAAAAAACTTCGAAAAAATTTTGACCCAAAAAAATTTTCGAAAAATTTTGGGACCAAAAAAATTTTGACCCAAAAAAAAGTTCGAAAAAATTTTGACCCAAACAAATTTTGAGCCAAAAAAAATTTTGAAAAATTTTGGGACCAAAAAAAATTTGACCCAAAAAAAAGTTCGAAAAATTTTGGGACCAATAAAATTTTGACCCAAAAAAAATTCGAAAAATTTTGGGACCAAAAAAATTTTGACCAAAAAAAAACTTCGAAAAATTTTGGGACCAAAAAAATTTTGACCCAAAAAAAAGTTTGAAAAAATTTTGACCCAAAAAAATTTTGAACCAAAAAAAAATTTGAAAAATTTTGGGACCAAAAAAAATTTGACCCCAAAAAAAGTTTGAAAAATTTTGGGACCAAAAAAATTTTGACCCAAAAAAAAGTTCGAAAAAATTTTGACCCAAAAAATTTTGACCCAAAAAAATTTTTGAAAAATTTTGGGACCAAAAAAAATTTGACCCAAAAAAAAGTTCGAAAAATTTTGGGACCAAAAAAATTTTGACCCAAAAAAAAGTTCGAAAAATTTTGGGACCAAAAAAATTTTGACCCAAAAAAAATTTCAAAAAATTTTGGGACCAAAAAAATTTTGACCAAAAAAAAACTTCGAAAAATTTTGGGACCAAAAAAATTTTGACCCAAAAAAAAGTTCGAAAAAATTTTGACCCAAAAAAATTTTGAACCAAAAAAAATTTTGAAAAATTTTGGGACCAAAAAAGATTTGACCCAAAAAAAGTTCGAAAAATTTTGGGACCAAAAATATTTTGACCCAAAAAAAAGTTCGAAAAAATTTTGACCCAAAAAAATTTTGAACCAAAAAAAATTTTGAAAAATTTTGGGACCAAAAAAATTTTGACCCAAAAAAAAGTTCGAAAAAATTTTGACCCAAAAAAATGTTCGAAAAATTTTGGGATCAAAAAAATTTTGAGCCAAAAAAAATTTTGAAAAATTTTGGGACCAAAAAAAATTTTACCCAAAAAAAAGTTCGAAAAATTTTGGGACCAAAAAAAGTTTGACCAAAAAAAAAGTTCGAAAAAATTTTGACCCAAAAAAATGTTCGAAAAATTTTGGGACCAAAAAAATTTTGACCAAAAAAAAAGTTAGAAAAATTTTGGGACCAAAAAAATTTTGAGCCAAAAAAAACTTCTAAAAATTTTGACCCAAAAAAAATTCGAAAAATTTTGGGACCAAAAAAATTTTGACCAAAAAAAAACTTCGAAAAATTTTGGGACCAAAAAAATTTTGACCCAAAAAAAAGTTTGAAAAAATTTTGACCCAAAAAAATTTTGAACCAAAAAAAAATTTGAAAAATTTTGGGACCAAAAAAAATTTGACCCCAAAAAAAGTTTGAAAAATTTTGGGACCAAAAAAATTTTGACCCAAAAAAAGTTCGAAAAAATTTTGACCCAAAAAATTTTGACCCAAAAAAATTTTTGAAAAATTTTGGGACCAAAAAAAATTTGACCCAAAAAAAAGTTCGAAAAATTTTGGGACCAAAAAAATTTTGACCCAAAAAAAAGTTCGAAAAATTTTGGGACCAAAAAAATTTTGACCCAAAAAAAAATTCAAAAAATTTTGGGACCAAAAAAATTTTGACCAAAAAAAAACTTCGAAAAATTTTGGGACCAAAAAAATTTTGACCCAAAAAAAAGTTCGAAAAAATTTTGACCCAAAAAAATTTTGAACCAAAAAAAATTTTGAAAAATTTTGGGACCAAAAAAGATTTGACCCAAAAAAAGTTCGAAAAATTTTGGGACCAAAAATATCTTGACCCAAAAAAAAGTTCGAAAAAATTTTGACCCAAAAAAATTTTGAACCAAAAAAAATTTTGAAAAATTTTGGGACCAAAAAAATTTTGACCCAAAAAAAAGTTCGAAAAAATTTTGACCCAAAAAAATGTTCGAAAAATTTTGGGATCAAAAAAATTTTGAGCCAAAAAAAATTTTGAAAAATTTTGGGACCAAAAAAAATTTTACCCAAAAAAAAGTTCGAAAAATTTTGGGACCAAAAAAAGTTTGACCAAAAAAAAAGTTCGAAAAAATTTTGACCCAAAAAAATGTTCGAAAAATTTTGGGACCAAAAAAATTTTGACCAAAAAAAAAGTTCGAAAAATTTTGGGACCAAAAAAATTTTGAGCCAAAAAAAACTTCTAAAAATTTTGACCCAAAAAAAAGTTTGAAAAATTTTGGGACCAAAAAAATTTTGACCAAAAAAAACTTCAAAAAAATTTGGGACCAAAAAAATTTTGACCCAAAAAAAAGTTTGAAAACATTTTGACCCAAAAAAATGTTCAAAAAATTTTGGGATCAAAAAAATTTTTAGCCAAAAAAAAATTCGAAAAAATTTTGACCCAAAAAAAAGTTTGAAAAATTTTGGGACCAAAAAAATTTTGACCCAAAAAAAACTTCGAAAAATTTTGGGACCAAAAAAATTTTGAGCCAAAAAAAACTTCGAAAAAATTTTGACCCAAAAAAATGTTCGAAAAATTTTGGGACCAAAAAAATTTTGACCAAAAAAAAAGTTCGAAAAATTTTGGGACCAAAAAAATTTTGAGCCAAAAAAAACTTAGAAAAAATTTTGACCCAAAAAAAAGTTTGAAAAATTTTGGGACCAAAAAAATTTTGACCAAAAAAAAACTTCAAAAAATTTTGGGACCAAAAAAATTTTGACCCAAAAAAAAGTTCGAAAAATTTTGGGATCAAAAAAATTTTGACCAAAAAAAAAAGTTCGAAAAATTTTGGGACCAAAAAAATTTTGAGCCAAAAAAAACTTCTAAAAATTTTGACCCAAAAAAAAGTTTGAAAAATTTTGGGACCAAAAAAATTTTGACCAAAAAAAAAGTTCGAAAAATTTTGGGACCAAAAAAATTTTGAGCCAAAAAAAACTTCTAAAAATTTTGACCCAAAAAAAAGTTTGAAAAATTTTGGGACCAAAAAAATTTTGACCAAAAAAAAACTTCAAAAAATTTTGGGACCAAAAAAATTTTGACCCAAAAAAAAGTTCGAAAAATTTTGGGATCAAAAAAATTTTGACCAAAAAAAAAGTTCGAAAAATTTTGGGACCAAAAAAATTTTGAGCCAAAAAAAACTTCTAAAAATTTTGACCCAAAAAAAAGTTTGAAAAATTTTGGGACCAAAAAAATTTTGACCAAAAAAAAACTTCAAAAAATTTTGGGACCAAAAAAATTTTGACCCAAAAAAAAGTTCGAAAAAATTTTGACCCAAAAAAATGTTCGAAAAATTTTGGGATCAAAAAAATTTTGAGCCAAAAAAAAATTCGAAAAAATTTTGACCCAAAAAAAAGTTTGAAAAATTTTGGGACCAAAAAAATTTTGACCCAAAAAAAACTTCGAAAAATTTTGGGACCAAAAAAATTTTGAGCCAAAAAAAACTTCGAAAAAATTTTGACCCAAAAAAATGTTCGAAAAATTTTGGGACCAAAAAAATTTTGACCAAAAAAAAAGTTCGAAAAATTTTGGGACCAAAAAAATTTTGAGCCAAAAAAAACTTCTAAAAATTTTGACCCAAAAAAAAGTTTGAAAAATTTTGGGACCAAAAAAATTTTGACCAAAAAAAAAGTTCGAAAAATTTTGGGACCAAAAAAATTTTGAGCCAAAAAAAACTTCTAAAAATTTTGTCCCAAAAAAAAGTTCGAAAAAATTTTGACCCAAAAAAATGTTCGAAAAATTTTGGGATCAAAAAAATTTTGACCAAAAAAAAACTTCTAAAAATTTTGGGACCAAAAAAATTTTGACCCAAAAAAAAGTTCGAAAAAATTTTGACCCAAAAAAATTTTTAGCCAAAAAAAAGTTCGAAAAATTTTGGGATCAAAAAAATTTTGACCAAAAAAAAACTTCGAAAAATTTTGGGACCAAAAAAATTTTGAGCCAAAAAAAACTTCTAAAAATTTTGACCCAAAAAAAAGTTTGAAAAATTTTGGGACCAAAAAAATTTTGACCAAAAAAAAACTTCAAAAAATTTTGGGACCAAAAAAATTTTGACCCAAAAAAAAGTTCGAAAAAATTTTGACCCAAAAAAATGTTCGAAAAATTTTGGGATCAAAAAAATTTTGAGCCAAAAAAAAATTCGAAAAAATTTTGACCCAAAAAAAAGTTTGAAAAATTTTGGGACCAAAAAAATTTTGACCCAAAAAAAACTTCGAAAAATTTTGGGACCAAAAAAATTTTGAGCCAAAAAAAGTTCGAAAAATTTTGGGACCAAAAATATTTTGACCCAAAAAAAAGTTCGAAAAAATTTTGACCCAAAAAAATTTTGAACCAAAAAAAATTTTGAAAAATTTTGGGACCAAAAAAATTTTGACCCAAAAAAAAGTTCGAAAAAATTTTGACCCAAAAAAATGTTCGAAAAATTTTGGGATCAAAAAAATTTTGAGCCAAAAAAAATTTTGAAAAATTTTGGGACCAAAAAAAATTTTACCCAAAAAAAAGTTCGAAAAATTTTGGGACCAAAAAAAGTTTGACCAAAAAAAAAGTTCGAAAAAATTTTGACCCAAAAAAATGTTCGAAAAATTTTGGGACCAAAAAAATTTTGACCAAAAAAAAAGTTCGAAAAATTTTGGGACCAAAAAAATTTTGAGCCAAAAAAAACTTCTAAAAATTTTGACCCAAAAAAAATTCGAAAAATTTTGGGACCAAAAAAATTTTGACCAAAAAAAAACTTCGAAAAATTTTGGGACCAAAAAAATTTTGACCCAAAAAAAAGTTTGAAAAAATTTTGACCCAAAAAAATTTTGAACCAAAAAAAAATTTGAAAAATTTTGGGACCAAAAAAAATTTGACCCCAAAAAAAGTTTGAAAAATTTTGGGACCAAAAAAATTTTGACCCAAAAAAAGTTCGAAAAAATTTTGACCCAAAAAATTTTGACCCAAAAAAATTTTTGAAAAATTTTGGGACCAAAAAAAATTTGACCCAAAAAAAAGTTCGAAAAATTTTGGGACCAAAAAAATTTTGACCCAAAAAAAAGTTCGAAAAATTTTGGGACCAAAAAAATTTTGACCCAAAAAAAAATTCAAAAAATTTTGGGACCAAAAAAATTTTGACCAAAAAAAAACTTCGAAAAATTTTGGGACCAAAAAAATTTTGACCCAAAAAAAAGTTCGAAAAAATTTTGACCCAAAAAAATTTTGAACCAAAAAAAATTTTGAAAAATTTTGGGACCAAAAAAGATTTGACCCAAAAAAAGTTCGAAAAATTTTGGGACCAAAAATATTTTGACCCAAAAAAAAGTTCGAAAAAATTTTGACCCAAAAAAATTTTGAACCAAAAAAAATTTTGAAAAATTTTGGGACCAAAAAAATTTTGACCCAAAAAAAAGTTCGAAAAAATTTTGACCCAAAAAAATGTTCGAAAAATTTTGGGATCAAAAAAATTTTGAGCCAAAAAAAATTTTGAAAAATTTTGGGACCAAAAAAAATTTTACCCAAAAAAAAGTTCGAAAAATTTTGGGACCAAAAAAAGTTTGACCAAAAAAAAAGTTCGAAAAAATTTTGACCCAAAAAAATGTTCGAAAAATTTTGGGACCAAAAAAATTTTGACCAAAAAAAAAGTTCGAAAAATTTTGGGACCAAAAAAATTTTGAGCCAAAAAAAACTTCTAAAAATTTTGACCCAAAAAAAAGTTTGAAAAATTTTGGGACCAAAAAAATTTTGACCAAAAAAAACTTCAAAAAAATTTGGGACCAAAAAAATTTTGACCCAAAAAAAAGTTTGAAAACATTTTGACCCAAAAAAATGTTCAAAAAATTTTGGGATCAAAAAAATTTTTAGCCAAAAAAAAATTCGAAAAAATTTTGACCCAAAAAAAAGTTTGAAAAATTTTGGGACCAAAAAAATTTTGACCCAAAAAAAACTTCGAAAAATTTTGGGACCAAAAAAATTTTGAGCCAAAAAAAACTTCGAAAAAATTTTGACCCAAAAAAATGTTCGAAAAATTTTGGGACCAAAAAAATTTTGACCAAAAAAAAAGTTCGAAAAATTTTGGGACCAAAAAAATTTTGAGCCAAAAAAAACTTAGAAAAAATTTTGACCCAAAAAAAAGTTTGAAAAATTTTGGGACCAAAAAAATTTTGACCAAAAAAAAACTTCAAAAAATTTTGGGACCAAAAAAATTTTGACCCAAAAAAAAGTTCGAAAAATTTTGGGATCAAAAAAATTTTGACCAAAAAAAAAAGTTCGAAAAATTTTGGGACCAAAAAAATTTTGAGCCAAAAAAAACTTCTAAAAATTTTGACCCAAAAAAAAGTTTGAAAAATTTTGGGACCAAAAAAATTTTGACCAAAAAAAAAGTTCGAAAAATTTTGGGACCAAAAAAATTTTGAGCCAAAAAAAACTTCTAAAAATTTTGACCCAAAAAAAAGTTTGAAAAATTTTGGGACCAAAAAAATTTTGACCAAAAAAAAACTTCAAAAAATTTTGGGACCAAAAAAATTTTGACCCAAAAAAAAGTTCGAAAAATTTTGGGATCAAAAAAATTTTGACCAAAAAAAAAGTTCGAAAAATTTTGGGACCAAAAAAATTTTGAGCCAAAAAAAACTTCTAAAAATTTTGACCCAAAAAAAAGTTTGAAAAATTTTGGGACCAAAAAAATTTTGACCAAAAAAAAACTTCAAAAAATTTTGGGACCAAAAAAATTTTGACCCAAAAAAAAGTTCGAAAAAATTTTGACCCAAAAAAATGTTCGAAAAATTTTGGGATCAAAAAAATTTTGAGCCAAAAAAAAATTCGAAAAAATTTTGACCCAAAAAAAAGTTTGAAAAATTTTGGGACCAAAAAAATTTTGACCCAAAAAAAACTTCGAAAAATTTTGGGACCAAAAAAATTTTGAGCCAAAAAAAACTTCGAAAAAATTTTGACCCAAAAAAATGTTCGAAAAATTTTGGGACCAAAAAAATTTTGACCAAAAAAAAAGTTCGAAAAATTTTGGGACCAAAAAAATTTTGAGCCAAAAAAAACTTCTAAAAATTTTGACCCAAAAAAAAGTTTGAAAAATTTTGGGACCAAAAAAATTTTGACCAAAAAAAAACTTCTAAAAATTTTGGGACCAAAAAAATTTTGACCCAAAAAAAAGTTCGAAAAAATTTTGACCCAAAAAAATTTTTAGCCAAAAAAAAGTTCGAAAAATTTTGGGATCAAAAAAATTTTGACCAAAAAAAAACTTCGAAAAATTTTGGGACCAAAAAAATTTTGAGCCAAAAAAAACTTCTAAAAATTTTGACCCAAAAAAAAGTTTGAAAAATTTTGGGACCAAAAAAATTTTGACCAAAAAAAAACTTCAAAAAATTTTGGGACCAAAAAAATTTTGACCCAAAAAAAAGTTCGAAAAAATTTTGACCCAAAAAAATGTTCGAAAAATTTTGGGATCAAAAAAATTTTGAGCCAAAAAAAAATTCGAAAAAATTTTGACCCAAAAAAAAGTTTGAAAAATTTTGGGACCAAAAAAATTTTGACCCAAAAAAAACTTCGAAAAATTTTGGGACCAAAAAAATTTTGAGCCAAAAAAAGTTCGAAAAATTTTGGGACCAAAAATATTTTGACCCAAAAAAAAGTTCGAAAAAATTTTGACCCAAAAAAATTTTGAACCAAAAAAAATTTTGAAAAATTTTGGGACCAAAAAAATTTTGACCCAAAAAAAAGTTCGAAAAAATTTTGACCCAAAAAAATGTTCGAAAAATTTTGGGATCAAAAAAATTTTGAGCCAAAAAAAATTTTGAAAAATTTTGGGACCAAAAAAAATTTTACCCAAAAAAAAGTTCGAAAAATTTTGGGACCAAAAAAAGTTTGACCAAAAAAAAAGTTCGAAAAAATTTTGACCCAAAAAAATGTTCGAAAAATTTTGGGACCAAAAAAATTTTGACCAAAAAAAAAGTTCGAAAAATTTTGGGACCAAAAAAATTTTGAGCCAAAAAAAACTTCTAAAAATTTTGACCCAAAAAAAATTCGAAAAATTTTGGGACCAAAAAAATTTTGACCAAAAAAAAACTTCGAAAAATTTTGGGACCAAAAAAATTTTGACCCAAAAAAAAGTTTGAAAAAATTTTGACCCAAAAAAATTTTGAACCAAAAAAAAATTTGAAAAATTTTGGGACCAAAAAAAATTTGACCCCAAAAAAAGTTTGAAAAATTTTGGGACCAAAAAAATTTTGACCCAAAAAAAGTTCGAAAAAATTTTGACCCAAAAAATTTTGACCCAAAAAAATTTTTGAAAAATTTTGGGACCAAAAAAAATTTGACCCAAAAAAAAGTTCGAAAAATTTTGGGACCAAAAAAATTTTGACCCAAAAAAAAGTTCGAAAAATTTTGGGACCAAAAAAATTTTGACCCAAAAAAAAATTCAAAAAATTTTGGGACCAAAAAAATTTTGACCAAAAAAAAACTTCGAAAAATTTTGGGACCAAAAAAATTTTGACCCAAAAAAAAGTTCGAAAAAATTTTGACCCAAAAAAATTTTGAACCAAAAAAAATTTTGAAAAATTTTGGGACCAAAAAAGATTTGACCCAAAAAAAGTTCGAAAAATTTTGGGACCAAAAATATTTTGACCCAAAAAAAAGTTCGAAAAAATTTTGACCCAAAAAAATTTTGAACCAAAAAAAATTTTGAAAAATTTTGGGACCAAAAAAATTTTGACCCAAAAAAAAGTTCGAAAAAATTTTGACCCAAAAAAATGTTCGAAAAATTTTGGGATCAAAAAAATTTTGAGCCAAAAAAAATTTTGAAAAATTTTGGGACCAAAAAAAATTTTACCCAAAAAAAAGTTCGAAAAATTTTGGGACCAAAAAAAGTTTGACCAAAAAAAAAGTTCGAAAAAATTTTGACCCAAAAAAATGTTCGAAAAATTTTGGGACCAAAAAAATTTTGACCAAAAAAAAAGTTCGAAAAATTTTGGGACCAAAAAAATTTTGAGCCAAAAAAAACTTCTAAAAATTTTGACCCAAAAAAAAGTTTGAAAAATTTTGGGACCAAAAAAATTTTGACCAAAAAAAACTTCAAAAAAATTTGGGACCAAAAAAATTTTGACCCAAAAAAAAGTTTGAAAACATTTTGACCCAAAAAAATGTTCAAAAAATTTTGGGATCAAAAAAATTTTTAGCCAAAAAAAAATTCGAAAAAATTTTGACCCAAAAAAAAGTTTGAAAAATTTTGGGACCAAAAAAATTTTGACCCAAAAAAAACTTCGAAAAATTTTGGGACCAAAAAAATTTTGAGCCAAAAAAAACTTCGAAAAAATTTTGACCCAAAAAAATGTTCGAAAAATTTTGGGACCAAAAAAATTTTGACCAAAAAAAAAGTTCGAAAAATTTTGGGACCAAAAAAATTTTGAGCCAAAAAAAACTTAGAAAAAATTTTGACCCAAAAAAAAGTTTGAAAAATTTTGGGACCAAAAAAATTTTGACCAAAAAAAAACTTCAAAAAATTTTGGGACCAAAAAAATTTTGACCCAAAAAAAAGTTCGAAAAATTTTGGGATCAAAAAAATTTTGACCAAAAAAAAAAGTTCGAAAAATTTTGGGACCAAAAAAATTTTGAGCCAAAAAAAACTTCTAAAAATTTTGACCCAAAAAAAAGTTTGAAAAATTTTGGGACCAAAAAAATTTTGACCAAAAAAAAAGTTCGAAAAATTTTGGGACCAAAAAAATTTTGAGCCAAAAAAAACTTCTAAAAATTTTGACCCAAAAAAAAGTTTGAAAAATTTTGGGACCAAAAAAATTTTGACCAAAAAAAAACTTCAAAAAATTTTGGGACCAAAAAAATTTTGACCCAAAAAAAAGTTCGAAAAATTTTGGGATCAAAAAAATTTTGACCAAAAAAAAAGTTCGAAAAATTTTGGGACCAAAAAAATTTTGAGCCAAAAAAAACTTCTAAAAATTTTGACCCAAAAAAAAGTTTGAAAAATTTTGGGACCAAAAAAATTTTGACCAAAAAAAAACTTCAAAAAATTTTGGGACCAAAAAAATTTTGACCCAAAAAAAAGTTCGAAAAAATTTTGACCCAAAAAAATGTTCGAAAAATTTTGGGATCAAAAAAATTTTGAGCCAAAAAAAAATTCGAAAAAATTTTGACCCAAAAAAAAGTTTGAAAAATTTTGGGACCAAAAAAATTTTGACCCAAAAAAAACTTCGAAAAATTTTGGGACCAAAAAAATTTTGAGCCAAAAAAAACTTCGAAAAAATTTTGACCCAAAAAAATGTTCGAAAAATTTTGGGACCAAAAAAATTTTGACCAAAAAAAAAGTTCGAAAAATTTTGGGACCAAAAAAATTTTGAGCCAAAAAAAACTTCTAAAAATTTTGACCCAAAAAAAAGTTTGAAAAATTTTGGGACCAAAAAAATTTTGACCAAAAAAAAAGTTCGAAAAATTTTGGGACCAAAAAAATTTTGAGCCAAAAAAAACTTCTAAAAATTTTGACCCAAAAAAAAGTTCGAAAAAATTTTGACCCAAAAAAATGTTCGAAAAATTTTGGGATCAAAAAAATTTTGACCAAAAAAAAACTTCTAAAAATTTTGGGACCAAAAAAATTTTGACCCAAAAAAAAGTTCGAAAAAATTTTGACCCAAAAAAATTTTTAGCCAAAAAAAAGTTCGAAAAATTTTGGGATCAAAAAAATTTTGACCAAAAAAAAACTTCGAAAAATTTTGGGACCAAAAAAATTTTGAGCCAAAAAAAACTTCTAAAAATTTTGACCCAAAAAAAAGTTTGAAAAATTTTGGGACCAAAAAAATTTTGACCAAAAAAAAACTTCAAAAAATTTTGGGACCAAAAAAATTTTGACCCAAAAAAAAGTTCGAAAAAATTTTGACCCAAAAAAATGTTCGAAAAATTTTGGGATCAAAAAAATTTTGAGCCAAAAAAAAATTCGAAAAAATTTTGACCCAAAAAAAAGTTTGAAAAATTTTGGGACCAAAAAAATTTTGACCCAAAAAAAACTTCGAAAAATTTTGGGACCAAAAAAATTTTGAGCCAAAAAAAACTTCGAAAAAATTTTGACCCAAAAAAATGTTCGAAAAATTTTGGGACCAAAAAAATTTTGACCAAAAAAAAAGTTCGAAAAATTTTGGGACCAAAAAAATTTTGAGCCAAAAAAAACTTCTAAAAATTTTGACCCAAAAAAAAGTTTGAAAAATTTTTGGACCAAAAAAATTTTGACCAAAAAAAAACTTCAAAAAATTTTGCGACCAAAAAAATTTTGACACAAAAAAAAGTTCGAAAAAATTTTGACCCAAAAAAATGTTCGAAAAATTTTGGGATTAAAAAAATTTTGAGCCAAAAAAAACTTCGAAAAAATTTTGACCCAAAAAAATGTTCGAAAAATTTTAGGACCAAAAAAATTTTGACCAAAAAAAAGTTTGAAAAATTTTGTGACCAAAAAAATTTTCACCAAAAAAAAACTTCGAAAAATTTTGGGACCAAAAAAATTTTGACCAAAAAAAAACTTCGAAAAATTTTGGGACCAAAAAAATTTTGAGCCAAAAAAAACTTCGAAAAAATTTTGACCCAAAAAAATGTTCGAAAAATTTTGTGACCAAAAAAATTTTCACCAAAAAAAAACTTCAAAAAATTTTGGGACCAAAAAAATTTTGACCCAAAAAAAAGTTCGAAAAATTTTGGGATCAAAAAAATTTTGACCAAAAAAAAAGTTCGAAAAATTTTGGGACCAAAAAAATTTTGAGCCAAAAAAAACTTCTAAAAATTTTGACCCAAAAAAAAGTTTGAAAAATTTTGGGACCAAAAAAATTTTGACCAAAAAAAAACTTCAAAAAATTTTGGGACCAAAAAAATTTTGACCCAAAAAAAAGTTCGAAAAAATTTTGACCCAAAAAAATGTTCGAAAAATTTTGGGATCAAAAAAATTTTGAGCCAAAAAAAAATTCGAAAAAATTTTGACCCAAAAAAAAGTTTGAAAAATTTTGGGACCAAAAAAATTTTGACCCAAAAAAAACTTCGAAAAATTTTGGGACCAAAAAAATTTTGAGCCAAAAAAAACTTCGAAAAAATTTTGACCCAAAAAAATGTTCGAAAAATTTTGGGACCAAAAAAATTTTGACCAAAAAAAAAGTTCGAAAAATTTTGGGACCAAAAAAATTTTGAGCCAAAAAAAACTTCTAAAAATTTTGACCCAAAAAAAAGTTAGAAAAATTTTGGGACCAAAAAAATTTTGACCAAAAAAAAACTTCAAAAAATTTTGGGACCAAAAAAATTTTGACACAAAAAAAAGTTCGAAAAAATTTTGACACAAAAAAAAGTTCGAAAAATTTTGGGATCAAAAAAATTTTGACCAAAAAAAAACTTCTAAAAATTTTGGGACCAAAAAAATTTTGACCCAAAAAAAAGTTCGAAAAAATTTTGACCCAAAAAAATTTTTAGCCAAAAAAAAGTTCGAAAAATTTTGGGATCAAAAAAATTTTGACCAAAAAAAAACTTCGAAAAATTTTGGGACCAAAAAAATTTTGAGCCAAAAAAAACTTCTAAAAATTTTGACCCAAAAAAAAGTTTGAAAAATTTTGGGACCAAAAAAATTTTGACCAAAAAAAAACTTCAAAAAATTTTGGGACCAAAAAAATTTTGACCCAAAAAAAAGTTCGAAAAAATTTTGACCCAAAAAAATGTTCGAAAAATTTTGGGATCAAAAAAATTTTGAGCCAAAAAAAAATTCGAAAAAATTTTGACCCAAAAAAAAGTTTGAAAAATTTTGGGACCAAAAAAATTTTGACCCAAAAAAAACTTCGAAAAATTTTGGGACCAAAAAAATTTTGAGCCAAAAAAAACTTCGAAAAAATTTTGACCCAAAAAAATGTTCGAAAAATTTTGGGATCAAAAAAATTTTGACCAAAAAAAAACTTCTAAAAATTTTGGGACCAAAAAAATTTTGACCCAAAAAAAAGTTCGAAAAAATTTTGACCCAAAAAAATTTTTAGCCAAAAAAAAGTTCGAAAAATTTTGGGATCAAAAAAATTTTGACCAAAAAAAAACTTCGAAAAATTTTGGGACCAAAAAAATTTTGAGCCAAAAAAAACTTCTAAAAATTTTGACCCAAAAAAAAGTTTGAAAAATTTTGGGACCAAAAAAATTTTGACCAAAAAAAAACTTCAAAAAATTTTGGGACCAAAAAAATTTTGACCCAAAAAAAAGTTCGAAAAAATTTTGACCCAAAAAAATGTTCGAAAAATTTTGGGATCAAAAAAATTTTGAGCCAAAAAAAAATTCGAAAAAATTTTGACCCAAAAAAAAGTTTGAAAAATTTTGGGACCAAAAAAATTTTGACCCAAAAAAAACTTCGAAAAATTTTGGGACCAAAAAAATTTTGAGCCAAAAAAAACTTCGAAAAAATTTTGACCCAAAAAAATGTTCGAAAAATTTTGGGACCAAAAAAATTTTGACCAAAAAAAAAGTTCGAAAAATTTTGGGACCAAAAAAATTTTGAGCCAAAAAAAACTTCTAAAAATTTTGACCCAAAAAAAAGTTTGAAAAATTTTGGGACCAAAAAAATTTTGACCAAAAAAAAACTTCAAAAAATTTTGCGACCAAAAAAATTTTGACACAAAAAAAAGTTCGAAAAAATTTTGACCCAAAAAAATGTTCGAAAAATTTTGGGATTAAAAAAATTTTGAGCCAAAAAAAACTTCGAAAAAATTTTGACCCAAAAAAATGTTCGAAAAATTTTAGGACCAAAAAAATTTTGACCAAAAAAAAAGTTCGAAAAATTTTGTGACCAAAAAAATTTTCACCAAAAAAAAACTTCGAAAAATTTTGGGACCAAAAAAATTTTGACCAAAAAAAAACTTCGAAAAATTTTGGGACCAAAAAAATTTTGAGCCAAAAAAAACTTCGAAAAAATTTTGACCCAAAAAAATGTTCGAAAAATTTTGGGACCAAAAAAATTTTGACCAAAAAAAAAGTTCGAAAAATTTTGGGACCAAAAAAATTTTGAGCCAAAAAAAACTTCTAAAAATTTTGACCCAAAAAAAAGTTTGAAAAATTTTGGGACCAAAAAAATTTTGACCAAAAAAAAACTTCAAAAAATTTTGGGACCAAAAAAATTTTGACCCAAAAAAAGTTCGAAAAATTTTGGGACCAAAAAAATTTTGAGCCAAAAAAAACTTCTAAAAAATTTTGACCCAAAAAAATTTTGAACCAAAAAAAATTTTGAAAAATTTTGGGACCAAAAAAAATTTGACCCAAAAAAAAGTTCGAAAAATTTTGGGACCAAAAAAATTTAGACCCAAAAAAAAGTTCGAAAAAATTTTGACCCAAAAAAATTTTGAACCTAAAAAAATTTTGAAAAATTTTGGGACCAAAAAAAATTTTACCCAAAAAAAATTTCGAAAAAAAATTTTGACCCAAAAAAAAGTTCGAAAAATTTTGGACAAAAAAAAATTTGACCCAAAAAAAACTTCGAAAAATTTTGGGACCAAAAAAATTTTGACCAAAAAAAAACTTCGAAAAAATTTTGACCCAAAAAAAAGTTTGAAAAATTTTGGGACCAAAAAAATTTTGACCAAAAAAAAAGTTCGAAAAATTTTGTGACCAAAAAAATTTTGACCCAAAAAAAAGTTCGAAAAAATTTTGACCCAAAAAAATTTTTAGCCAAAAAAAATTTTGAAAAATTTTGGGACCAAAAAAAATTTGACCCAAAAAAAAGTTCGAAAAATTTTGGGACCAAAAAAATTTTGAATCAAAAAAAATTCGAAAAATTTTGACCCAAAAAAATTTTGACCAAAAAAAAACTTCGAAAAATTTTGGGACCAAAAAAATTTTGACCCAAAAAAAAGTTCGAAAAAATTTTGACCCAAAAAAATTTTGAACCAAAAAAAATTTTGAAAAATTTTGGGACCAAAAAAAATTTGACCCAAGAAAAAGTTCGAAAAATTTTGGGACCAAAAAAATTTAGACCCAAAAAAAAGTTCGAAAAAATTTTGACCCAAAAAAATTTTGAACCTAAAAAAATTTTGAAAAATTTTGGGACCAAAAAAAATTTTACCCAAAAAAAATTTCGAAAAAAAATTTTGACCCAAAAAAAAGTTCGAAAAATTTTGGACAAAAAAAAATTTGACCCAAAAAAAACTTCGAAAAATTTTGGGACCAAAAAAATTTTGACCAAAAAAAAACTTCGAAAAAATTTTGACCCAAAAAAAAGTTTGAAAAATTTTGGGACCAAAAAAATTTTGACCAAAAAAAAAACTTCGAAAAATTTTGGGACCAAAAAAAGTTTGACCAAAAAAAAACTTCGAAAAAATTTTGACCCAAAAAAATGTTCGAAAAATTTTGGGACCAAAAAAATTTTGACCAAAAAAAAAGTTCGAAAAATTTTGGGACCAAAAAAATTTTGAGCCAAAAAAAACTTCTAAAAATTTTGGGACCAAAAAAATTTTGAGCCCAAAAAAAATTCGAAAAAATTTTGACCCAAAAACAAGTTTGAAAAATTTTGGGACCAAAAAAATTTTGACCCAAAAAAAACTTCGAAAAATTTTGGGACCAAAAAAATTTTGAGTCAAAAAAAATTTTGAAAAATTTAGGGACCAAAAAAATTATAAGCCAAAAAAAGTTCGAAAAATTTTGGGACAAAAAAAATTTTGACCCAAAAAAAACTTCGAAACAATTTTGACCCAAAAAAAAGTTTGAAAAATTTTGGGACCAAAAAAATTTTGACCCAAAAAAAACTTCGAAAAATTTTGGGACCAAAAAAAGTTTGACCAAAAAAAAACTTCGAAAAAATTTTGACCCAAAAAATGTTCGAAAAAATTTTGACCCAAAAAAAACTTCGAAAAATTTTGGGACCAAAAAAAGTTTGACCAAAAAAAAGTTCGAAAAAATTTTGACCCAAAAAAAAGTTCGAAAAAATTTTGACCCAAAAAAATTTTGAACCAAAAAAAATTTTGAAAAATTTTGGGACCAAAAAAAATTTGACCCAAAAAAAAGTTCGAAAAATTTTGGGACCAAAAAAATTTAGACCCAAAAAAAAGTTCGAAAAAATTTTGACCCAAAAAAATTTTGAACCTAAAAAAATTTTGAAAAATTTTGGGACCAAAAAAAATTTTACCCAAAAAAAATTTCGAAAAAAAATTTTGACCCAAAAAAAGTTCGAAAAATTTTGGACAAAAAAAAATTTGACCCAAAAAAAACTTCGAAAAATTTTGGGACCAAAAAAATTTTGACCAAAAAAAAACTTCGAAAAAATTTTGACCCAAAAAAAAGTTTGAAAAATTTTGGGACCAAAAAAATTTTGACCAAAAAAAAAGTTCGAAAAATTTTGTGACCAAAAAAATTTTCACCAAAAAAAAACTTCGAAAAATTTTGGGACCAAAAAAATTTTGACCCAAAAAAAAGTTCGAAAAAATTTTGACCCAAAAAAATTTTTAGCCAAAAAAAATTTTGAAAAATTTTGGGACCAAAAAAAATTTGACCCAAAAAAAAGTTCGAAAAATTTTGGGACCAAAAAAATTTTGACCCAAAAAAAATTCGAAAAATTTTGACCCAAAAAAATTTTGACCAAAAAAAAACTTCGAAAAATTTTGGGACCAAAAAAATTTTGACCCAAAAAAAAGTTCGAAAAAATTTTGACCCAAAAAAATTTTGAACCAAAAAAAATTTTGAAAAATTTTGGGACCAAAAAAAATTTGACCCAAGAAAATGTTCGAAAAATTTTGGGACCAAAAAAATTTAGACCCAAAAAAAAGTTCGAAAAAATTTTGACCCAAAAAAATTTTGAACCTAAAAAAATTTTGAAAAATTTTGGGACCAAAAAAAATTTTACCCAAAAAAAATTTCGAAAAAAAATTTTGACCCAAAAAAAGTTCGAAAAATTTTGGACAAAAAAAAATTTGACCCAAAAAAAACTTCGAAAAATTTTGGGACCAAAAAAATTTTGACCAAAAAAAAACTTCGAAAAAATTTTGACCCAAAAAAAAAGTTTGAAAAATTTTGGGACCAAAAAAATTTTGACCAAAAAAAAAGTTCGAAAAATTTTGTGACCAAAAAAATTTTCACCAAAAAAAAACTTCGAAAAATTTTGGGACCAAAAAAATTTTGACCCAAAAAAAAGTTCGAAAAAATTTTGACCCAAAAAAATTTTTAGCCAAAAAAAATTTTGAAAAATTTTGGGACCAAAAAAAATTTGACCCAAAAAAAAGTTCGAAAAATTTTGGGACCAAAAAAATTTTGACCCAAAAAAAATTCGAAAAATTTTGACCCAAAAAAATTTTGACCAAAAAAAAACTTCGAAAAATTTTGGGACCAAAAAAATTTTGACCCAAAAAAAAGTTCGAAAAAATTTTGACCCAAAAAAATTTTGAACCAAAAAAAATTTTGAAAAATTTTGGGACCAAAAAAAATTTGACCCAAGAAAATGTTCGAAAAATTTTGGGACCAAAAAAATTTAGACCCAAAAAAAAGTTCGAAAAAATTTTGACCCAAAAAAATTTTGAAAAATTTTGGGACCAAAAAAAATTTTACCCAAAAAAAATTTCGAAAAAAAATTTTGACCCAAAAAAAAGTTCGAAAAATTTTGGACAAAAAAAAATTGGACCCAAAAAAAACTTCGAAAAATTTTGGGACCAAAAAAATTTTGACCAAAAAAAAACTTCGAAAAAATTTTGACCCAAAAAAAAGTTTGAAAAATTTTGGGACCAAAAAAATTTTGACCAAAAAAAAAACTTCGAAAAATTTTGGGACCAAAAAAAGTTTGACCAAAAAAAAACTTCGAAAAAATTTTGACCCAAAAAAATGTTCGAAAAATTTTGGGACCAAAAAAATTTTGACCAAAAAAAAAGTTCGAAAAATTTTGGGACCAAAAAAATTTTGAGCCAAAAAAAACTTCTAAAAATTTTGGGACCAAAAAAAGTTTGACCAAAAAAAAAGTTCGAAAAAATTTTGACCCAAAAAAAAGTTCGAAAAAATTTTGACCAAAAAAAATTTTGAACCAAAAAAAATTTTGAAAAATTTTGGGACCAAAAAAAATTTGACCCAAAAAAAAGTTCGAAAAATTTTGGGACCAAAAAAATTTAGACCCAAAAAAAAGTTCGAAAAAATTTTGACCCAAAAAAATTTTGAACCTAAAAAAATTTTGAAAAATTTTGGGACCAAAAAAAATGTTACCCAAAAAAAATTTCGAAAAAAAATTTTGACCCAAAAAAAGTTCGAAAAATTTTGGACAAAAAAAAATTTGACCCAAAAAAAACTTCGAAAAATTTTGGGACCAAAAAAATTTTGACCAAAAAAAAACTTCGAAAAAATTTTGACCCAAAAAAAAGTTTGAAAAATTTTGGGACCAAAAAAATTTTGACCAAAAAAAAAGTTCGAAAAATTTTGTGACCAAAAAAATTTTCACCAAAAAAAAACTTCGAAAAATTTTGGGACCAAAAAAATTTTGACCCAAAAAAAAGTTCGAAAAAATTTTGACCCAAAAAAATTTTTAGCCAAAAAAAATTTTGAAAAATTTTGGGACCAAAAAAAATTTGACCCAAAAAAAAGTTCGAAAAATTTTGGGACCAAAAAAATTTTGACCCAAAAAAAATTCGAAAAATTTTGACCCAAAAAAATATTGACCAAAAAAAAACTTCGAAAAATTTTGGGACCAAAAAAATTTTGACCCAAAAAAAAGTTCGAAAAAATTTTGACCCAAAAAAATTTTGAACCAAAAAAAATTTTGAAAAATTTTGGGACCAAAAAAAATTTGACCCAAGAAAATGTTCGAAAAATTTTGGGACCAAAAAAATTTAGACCCAAAAAAAAGTTCGAAAAAATTTTGACCCAAAAAAATTTTGAACCTAAAAAAATTTTGAAAAATTTTGGGACCAAAAAAAATTTTACCCAAAAAAAATTTCGAAAAAAAATTTTGACCCAAAAAAAAGTTCGAAAAATTTTGGACAAAAAAAAATTTGACCCAAAAAAAACTTCGAAAAATTTTGGGACCAAAAAAATTTTGACCAAAAAAAAAACTTCGAAAAAATTTTGACCCAAAAAAAAGTTTGAAAAATTTTGGGACCAAAAAAATTTTGACCAAAAAAAAAACTTCGAAAAATTTTGGGACCAAAAAAAGTTTGACCAAAAAAAAACTTCGAAAAAATTTTGACCCAAAAAAATGTTCGAAAAATTTTGGGACCAAAAAAATTTTGACCAAAAAAAAAGTTCGAAAAATTTTGGGACCAAAAAAATTTTGAGCCAAAAAAAACTTCTAAAAATTTTGGGACCAAAAAAATTTTGAGCCCAAAAAAAATTCGAAAAAATTTTGACCCAAAAACAAGTTTGAAAAATTTTGGGACCAAAAAAATTTTGACCCAAAAAAAACTTCGAAAAATTTTGGGACCAAAAAAATTTTGAGTCAAAAAAAATTTTGAAAAATTTAGGGACCAAAAAAATTATAAGCCAAAAAAAGTTCGAAAAATTTTGGGACAAAAAAAATTTTGACCCAAAAAAAACTTCGAAAAATTTTGGGACCAAAAAAAGTTTGACCAAAAAAAAAGTTCGAAAAAATTTTGACCCAAAAAAAAGTTCGAAAAAATTTTGACCCAAAAAAATTTTGAACCAAAAAAAATTTTGAAAAATTTTGGGACCAAAAAAAATTTGACCCAAAAAAAAGTTCGAAAAATTTTGGGACCAATAAAATTTAGACCCAAAAAAAAGTTCGAAAAAATTTTGACCCAAAAAAATTTTGAACCTAAAAAAATTTTGAAAAATTTTGGGACCAAAAAAAATTTTACCCAAAAAAAATTTCGAAAAAAAATTTTGACGCAAAAAAAGTTCGAAAAATTTTGGACAAAAAAAAATTTGACCCAAAAAAAACTTCGAAAAATTTTGGGACCAAAAAAATTTTGACCAAAAAAAAACTTCGAAAAAATTTTGACCCAAAAAAAAGTTTGAAAAATTTTGGGACCAAAAAAATTTTGACCAAAAAAAAAGTTCGAAAAATTTTGTGACCAAAAAAATTTTCACCAAAAAAAAACTTCGAAAAATTTTGGGACCAAAAAAATTTTGACCCAAAAAAAAGTTCGAAAAAATTTTGACCCAAAAAAATTTTTAGCCAAAAAAAATTTTGAAAAATTTTGGGACCAAAAAAAATTTGACCCAAAAAAAAGTTCGAAAAATTTTGGGACCAAAAAAATTTTGACCCAAAAAAAATTCGAAAAATTTTGACCCAAAAAAATTTTGACCAAAAAAAAACTTCGAAAAATTTTGGGACCAAAAAAATTTTGACCCAAAAAAAAGTTCGAAAAAATTTTGACCCAAAAAAATTTTGAACCAAAAAAAATTTTGAAAAATTTTGGGACCAAAAAAAATTTGACCCAAGAAAATGTTCGAAAAATTTTGGGACCAAAAAAATTTAGACCCAAAAAAAAGTTCGAAAAAATTTTGACCCAAAAAAATTTTGAACCTAAAAAAATTTTGAAAAATTTTGGGACCAAAAAAAATTTTACCCAAAAAAAATTTCGAAAAAAAATTTTGACCCAAAAAAAAGTTCGAAAAATTTTGGACAAAAAAAAATTTGACCCAAAAAAAACTTCGAAAAATTTTGGGACCAAAAAAATTTTGACCAAAAAAAAACTTCGAAAAAATTTTGACCCAAAAAAAAGTTTGAAAAATTTTGGGACCAAAAAAATTTTGACCAAAAAAAAAACTTCGAAAAATTTTGGGACCAAAAAAAGTTTGACCAAAAAAAAACTTCGAAAAAATTTTGACCCAAAAAAATGTTCGAAAAATTTTGGGACCAAAAAAAATTTGACCCAAAAAAAAGTTCGAAAAATTTTGGGACCAAAAAAATTTTGAGCCAAAAAAAACTTCTAAAAATTTTGGGACCAAAAAAAGTTTGACCAAAAAAAAAGTTCGAAAAAATTTTGACCCAAAAAAAAGTTCGAAAAAATTTTGACCCAAAAAAATTTTGAACCAAAAAAAATTTTGAAAAATTTTGGGACCAAAAAAAATTTGACCCAAAAAAAAGTTCGAAAAATTTTGGGACCAAAAAAATTTAGACCCAAAAAAAAGTTCGAAAAAATTTTGACCCAAAAAAATTTTGAACCTAAAAAAATTTTGAAAAATTTTGGGACCAAAAAAAATTTTACCCAAAAAAAATTTCGAAAAAAAATTTTGACCCAAAAAAAGTTCGAAAAATTTTGGACAAAAAAAAATTTGACCCAAAAAAAACTTCGAAAAATTTTGGGACCAAAAAAATTTTGACCAAAAAAAAACTTCGAAAAAATTTTGACCCAAAAAAAAGTTTGAAAAATTTTGGGACCAAAAAAATTTTGACCAAAAAAAAAGTTCGAAAAATTTTGTGACCAAAAAAATTTTCACCAAAAAAAAACTTCGAAAAATTTTGGGACCAAAAAAATTTTGACCCAAAAAAAAGTTCGAAAAAATTTTGACCCAAAAAAATTTTTAGCCAAAAAAAATTTTGAAAAATTTTGGGACCAAAAAAAATTTGACCCAAAAAAAAGTTCGAAAAATTTTGGGACCAAAAAAATTTTGACCCAAAAAAAATTCGAAAAATTTTGACCCAAAAAAATTTTGACCAAAAAAAAACTTCGAAAAATTTTGGGACCAAAAAAATTTTGACCCAAAAAAAAGTTCGAAAAAATTTTGACCCAAAAAAATTTTGAACCAAAAAAAATTTTGAAAAATTTTGGGACCAAAAAAAATTTGACCCAAGAAAATGTTCGAAAAATTTTGGGACCAAAAAAATTTAGACCCAAAAAAAAGTTCGAAAAAATTTTGACCCAAAAAAATTTTGAACCTAAAAAAATTTTGAAAAATTTTGGGACCAAAAAAAATTTTACCCAAAAAAAATTTCGAAAAAAAATTTTGACCCAAAAAAAAGTTCGAAAAATTTTGGACAAAAAAAATTTGACCCAAAAAAAACTTCGAAAAATTTTGGGACCAAAAAAATTTTGACCAAAAGAAAACTTCGAAAAAATTTTGACCCAAAAAAAAGTTTGAAAAATTTTGGGACCAAAAAAATTTTGACCAAAAAAAAAACTTCGAAAAATTTTGGGACCAAAAAAAGTTTGACCAAAAAAAAACTTCGAAAAAATTTTGACCCAAAAAAATGTTCGAAAAATTTTGGGACCAAAAAAAATTTGACCAAAAAAAAAGTTCGAAAAATTTTGGGACCAAAAAAATTTTGAGCCAAAAAAAACTTCTAAAAATTTTGGGACCAAAAAAATTTTGAGCCCAAAAAAAATTCGAAAAAATTTTGACCCAAAAACAAGTTTGAAAAATTTTGGGACCAAAAAAATTTTGACCCAAAAAAAACTTCGAAAAATTTTGGGACCAAAAAAATTTTGAGTCAAAAAAAATTTTGAAAAATTTAGGGACCAAAAAAATTATAAGCCAAAAAAAGTTCGAAAAATTTTGGGACAAAAAAAATTTTGACCCAAAAAAAACTTCGAAACAATTTTGACCCAAAAAAAAGTTTGAAAAATTTTGGGACCAAAAAAATTTTGACCCAAAAAAAACTTCGAAAAATTTTGGGACCAAAAAAAGTTTGACCAAAAAAAAACTTCGAAAAAATTTTGACCCAAAAAATGTTCGAAAAAATTTTGACCCAAAAAAAACTTCGAAAAATTTTGGGACCAAAAAAAGTTTGACCAAAAAAAAAGTTCGAAAAAATTTTGACCCAAAAAATGTTCGAAAAATTTTATGACCAAAAAAATTTTGACCAAAAAAAAAGTTCGAAAAATTTTGGGACCAAAAAAATTTTGAGCCCAAAAATTTTTTGAAAAATTTAGGGACCAAAAAAAAATTTGACCCAAAAAAAAGTTGGAAAAATTTTGGGACCAAAAAAATTTTGACACAAAAAAAATTCGAAAAATTTTGGGACCAAAAAAATTTTGACCCAAAAAAAAGTTCGAAAAATTTTGGACCAAAAAAAAACTTCGAAAAAATTTTGACCCAAAAAAATGTTCGAAAAATTTTGGGACCAAAAAAATTTTGACCAAAAAAAAAGTTCGAAAAATTTTGGGACCAAAAAAATTTTGAGCCAAAAAAATTTTTGAAAAATTTAGGGACCAAAAAAAATTTGACCCAAAAAAAAGTTGGAAAAATTTTGGGACCAAAAAAATTTTGACACAAAAAAAATTCGAAAAATTTTGGGACCAAAAAAATTTTGAGCCAAAAAAAAGTTCGAAAAATTTTGGACCAAAAAAATTCTGACCCAAAAAAAAGTTCGAAAAATTTTGGGACCAAAAAAATTATAAGCCAAAAAAAAGTTCGAAAAATTTTGGGACAAAAAAAAATTTGACCCAAAAAAAACTTCGAAAAAATTTTGACCCAAAAAAAAGTTTGAAAAATTTTGGGACCAAAAAAATTTTGACCAAAAAAAAACTTCAAAAAATTTTGGGACCAAAAAAATTTTGACCCAAAAAAAAGTTCGAAAAAATTTTGACCCAAAAAAAGGTTCGAAAAATTTTGGGATCAAAAAAATTTTGAGCCAAAAAAAACATCGAAAAATTTTTGACCCAAAAAAATGTTCGAAAAATTTTAGGACCCAAAAAAATTTTGACCAAAAAAAAACTTCGAAAAATTTTGGGACCAAAAAAATTTTGACCAAAAAAAAACTTCGAAAAATTTTGGGACCAAAAAAATTTTGAACCAAAAAAAAGTTCGAAAAAAAAAAGCCAAAGCCAAAAAAAATTTTGAAAAATTTTGGGACCAAAAAAATTTAGACCCAAAAAAAAGTTCGAAAAAATTTTGACCCAAAAAAATTTTGAAAAATTTTGGGACCAAAAAAAATTTTACCCAAAAAAAAGTTCGAAAAATTTTGGGACCAAAAAAATTTTGACCCAAAAAAAACTTCGAAAAAATTTTGACCCAAAAAAAAGTTTGAAAAATTTTGGGACCAAAAAAATTTTGACCCAAAAAAAACTTCGAAAAATTTTGGGACCAAAAAAAGTTTGACCAAAAAAAAACTTCGAAAAAATTTTGACCAAAAAAAAAGTTCGAAAAATTTTGGGACCAAAAAAATTTTGAGCCAAAAAAAAGTTCGAAAAAATTTTGACCCAAAAAAATTTTTAGCCAAAAAAAATTTTGAAAAATTTTGGGACCAAAAAAAATTTGACCCAAAAAAAAGTTCGAAAAATTTTGGGACCAAAAAAATTTTGACCCAAAAAAAATTCGAAAAATTTTGACCCAAAAAAATTTTGACCAAAAAAAAACTTCGAAAAATTTTGGGACCAAAAAAATTTTGACCCAAAAAAAAGTTCGAAAAAATTTTGACCCAAAAAAATTTTGAACCAAAAAAAATTTTGAAAAATTTTGGGACCAAAAAAAATTTGACCCAAGAAAATGTTCGAAAAATTTTGGGACCAAAAAAATTTAGACCCAAAAAAAAGTTCGAAAAAATTTTGACCCAAAAAAATTTTGAACCTAAAAAAATTTTGAAAAATTTTGGGACCAAAAAAAATTTTACCCAAAAAAAATTTCGAAAAAAAATTTTGACCCAAAAAAAAGTTCGAAAAATTTTGGACAAAAAAAATTTGACCCAAAAAAAACTTCGAAAAATTTTGGGACCAAAAAAATTTTGACCAAAAAAAAACTTCGAAAAAATTTTGACCCAAAAAAAAGTTTGAAAAATTTTGGGACCAAAAAAATTTTGACCAAAAAAAAAACTTCGAAAAATTTTGGGACCAAAAAAAGTTTGACCAAAAAAAAACTTCTAAAAAATTTTGACCCAAAAAAATGTTCGAAAAATTTTGGGACCAAAAAAATTTTGACCAAAAAAAAAGTTCGAAAAATTTTGGGACCAAAAAAATTTTGAGCCAAAAAAAACTTCTAAAAATTTTGGGACCAAAAAAATTTTGAGCCCAAAAAAAATTCGAAAAAATTTTGACCCAAAAACAAGTTTGAAAAATTTTGGGACCAAAAAAATTTTGACCCAAAAAAAACTTCGAAAAATTTTGGGACCAAAAAAATTTTGAGTCAAAAAAAATTTTGAAAAATTTAGGGACCAAAAAAATTATAAGCCAAAAAAAGTTCGAAAAATTTTGGGACAAAAAAAATTTTGACCCAAAAAAAACTTCGAAACAATTTTGACCCAAAAAAAAGTTTGAAAAATTTTGGGACCAAAAAAATTTTGACCCAAAAAAAACTTCGAAAAATTTTGGGACCAAAAAAAGTTTGACCAAAAAAAAACTTCGAAAAAATTTTGACCCAAAAAATGTTCGAAAAAATTTTGACCCAAAAAAAACTTCGAAAAATTTTGGGACCAAAAAAAGTTTGACCAAAAAAAAAGTTCGAAAAAATTTTGACCCAAAAAATGTTCGAAAAATTTTATGACCAAAAAAATTTTGACCAAAAAAAAAGTTCGAAAAATTTTGGGACCAAAAAAATTTTGAGCCAAAAAATTTTTTGAAAAATTTAGGGACCAAAAAAAAATTTGACCCAAAAAAAAGTTGGAAAAATTTTGGGACCAAAAAAATTTTGACACAAAAAAAATTCGAAAAATTTTGGGACCAAAAAAATTTTGACCCAAAAAAAAGTTCGAAAAATTTTGGACCAAAAAAAAACTTCGAAAAAATTTTGGCCCAAAAAAATGTTCGAAAAATTTTGGGACCAAAAAAATTTTGACCAAAAAAAAAGTTCGAAAAATTTTGGGACCAAAAAAATTTTGAGCCAAAAAAATTTTTGAAAAATTTAGGGACCAAAAAAAATTTGACCCAAAAAAAAGTTGGAAAAATTTTGGGACCAAAAAAATTTTGACACAAAAAAAATTCGAAAAATTTTGGGACCAAAAAAATTTTGAGCCAAAAAAAAGTTCGAAAAATTTTGGACCAAAAAAATTCTGACCCAAAAAAAAGTTCGAAAAATTTTGGGACCAAAAAAATTATAAGCCAAAAAAAAGTTCGAAAAATTTTGGGACAAAAAAAATTTGACCCAAAAAAAACTTCGAAAAAATTTTGACCCAAAAAAAAGTTTGAAAAATTTTGGGACCAAAAAAATTTTGACCAAAAAAAAACTTCAAAAAATTTTGGGACCAAAAAAATTTTGACCCAAAAAAAAGTTCGAAAAAATTTTGACCCAAAAAAAGGTTCGAAAAATTTTGGGATCAAAAAAATTTTGAGCCAAAAAAAACATCGAAAAATTTTTGACCCAAAAAAATGTTCGAAAAATTTTAGGACCCAAAAAAATTTTGACCAAAAAAAAACTTCGAAAAATTTTGGGACCAAAAAAATTTTGACCAAAAAAAAACTTCGAAAAATTTTGGGACCAAAAAAATTTTGAACCAAAAAAAAGTTCGAAAAAAAAAAGCCAAAGCCAAAAAAAATTTTGAAAAATTTTGGGACCAAAAAAATTTAGACCCAAAAAAAAGTTCGAAAAAATTTTGACCCAAAAAAATTTTGAAAAATTTTGGGACCAAAAAAAATTTTACCCAAAAAAAAGTTCGAAAAATTTTGGGACCAAAAAAATTTTGACCCAAAAAAAACTTCGAAAAAATTTTGACCCAAAAAAAAGTTTGAAAAATTTTGGGACCAAAAAAATTTTGACCCAAAAAAAACTTCGAAAAATTTTGGGACCAAAAAAAGTTTGACCAAAAAAAAACTTCGAAAAAATTTTGACCAAAAAAAAAGTTCGAAAAATTTTGGGACCAAAAAAATTTTGAGCCAAAAAAAACTTCTAAAAATTTTGGGACCAAAAAAATTTTGAGCCCAAAAAAAATTCGAAAAAATTTTGACCCAAAAACAAGTTTGAAAAATTTTGGGACCAAAAAAATTTTGACCCAAAAAAAACTTCGAAAAATTTTGGGACCAAAAAAATTTTGAGCCAAAAAAAATTTTGAAAAATTTAGGGACCAAAAAAAATTTGACCCAAAAAAAAGTTGGAAAAATTTTGGGACCAAAAAAATTTTGACACAAAAAAAATTCGAAAAATTTTGGGACCAAAAAAATTTTGACCCAAAAAAAAGTTCGAAAAATTTTGGACCAAAAAAATTCTGACCCAAAAAAAAGTTCGAAAAATTTTGGGACCAAAAAAATTATAAGCCAAAAAAAAGTTCGAAAAATTTTGGGACAAAAAAAAATTTGACCCAAAAAAAAGTTCGAAAAATTTTGGGACCAAAAAAATTTTGACCCAAAAAAAACTTCGAAAAAATTTTGACCCAAAAAAAAGTTTGAAAAATTTTGGGACCAAAAAAATTTTGACCCAAAAAAAATTCGAAAAAATTTTGACCCAAAAAAATTTTGAACCAAAAAAAATTTTGAAAAATTTTGGGACCAAAAAAAATTTGACCCAAAAAAAAGTTCGAAAAATTTTGGGACCAAAAAAATTTTGACCCCAAAAAAATTCGAAAAATTTTGGGACCAAAAAAATTTTGACCCAAAAAAAATTCGAAAAATTTTGGAACCAAAAAAATTTTGACCCAAAAAAAATTCGAAAAATTTTGGGACCAAAAAAATTTTGACCAAAAAAAAACTTCGAAAAATTTTGGGACCAAAAAAATTTTGACCCAAAAAAAAGTTCGAAAAAATTTTGACCCAAAAAAATTTTGAACCAAAAAAAATTTTGAAAAATTTTGGGACCAAAAAAATTTTGACCCAAAAAAAAATTCGAAAAATTTTGGGACCAAAAAAATTTTGACCCAAAAAAAATTCGAAAAATTTTGGACCAAAAAAATTTTGACCCAAAAAAAAGTTCGAAAAATTTTGGGACCAAAAAAATTTTGAACCAAAAAAAATTTTGAAAAATTTTGGGACCAAAAAAAATTTGACTCAAAAAAAAGTTCGAAAAATTTTGGGACCAAAAAAATTTTGACCCAAAAAAAAGTTCGAAAAAATTTTGACCCAAACAAATTTTGAGCCAAAAAAATTTTGAAAAATTTTGGGACCAAAAAAAATTTGACCCAAAAAAAAGTTCGAAAAATTTTGGGACCAATAAAATTTTGACCCAAAAAAAATTTGAAAAATTTTGGGACCAAAAAAATTTTGACCAAAAAAAAACTTCGAAAAATTTTGGGACCAAAAAAATTTTGACACAAAAAAAAGTTTGAAAAAATTTTGACCCAAAAAAATTTTGAACCAAAAAAAAATTTGAAAAATTTTGGGACCAAAAAAAATTTGACCCCAAAAAAAGTTTGAAAAATTTTGACCCAAAAAAATTTTGAACCTAAAAAAATTTTGAAAAATTTTGGGACCAAAAAAAATTTTACCCAAAAAAAAGTTCGAAAAATTTTGGGACCAAAAAAAGTTTGACCAAAAAAAAAGTTCGAAAAAATTTTGACCCAAAAAAATGTTCGAAAAATTTTGGGACCAAAAAAATTTTGACCAAAAAAAAAGTTCGAAAAATTTTGGGACCAAAAAAATTTTGAGCCAAAAAAAACTTCTAAAAATTTTGACCCAAAAAAAAGTTTGAAAAATTTTGGGACCAAAAAAATTTTGACCAAAAAAAAACTTCAAAAAATTTTGGGACCAAAAAAATTTTGACCCAAAAAAAAGTTCGAAAAAATTTTGACCCAAAAAAATGTTCGAAAAATTTTGGGATCAAAAAAATTTTGAGCCAAAAAAAAATTCGAAAAAATTTTGACCCAAAAAAAACTTCGAAAAATTTTGGGACCAAAAAAATTTTGAGCCAAAAAAAACTTCGAAAAAATTTTGACCCAAAAAAATTTTCGAAAAATTTTGGGACCAAAAAAATTTTGACCAAAAAAAAAGTTCGAAAAATTTTGGGACCAAAAAAATTTTGAGCCAAAAAAAACTTCTAAAAATTTTGACCCAAAAAAAAGTTTGAAAAATTTTGGGACCAAAAAAATTTTGACCAAAAAAAAACTTCAAAAAATTTTGGGACCAAAAAAATTTTGACCCAAAAAAAAGTTCGAAAAATTTTGGGATCAAAAAAATTTTGACCAAAAAAAAAGTTCGAAAAATTTTGGGACCAAAAAAATTTTGAGCCAAAAAAAACTTCTAAAAATTTTGACCCAAAAAAAAGTTTGAAAAATTTTGGGACCAAAAAAATTTTGACCAAAAAAAAACTTCAAAAAATTTTGGGACCATAAAAAGTTTGACCAAAAAAAAACTTCGAAAAAATTTTGACCCAAAAAATGTTCGAAAAAATTTTGACCCAAAAAAAACTTCGAAAAATTTTGGGACCAAAAAAAGTTTGACCAAAAAAAAAGTTCGAAAAAATTTTGACCCAAAAAATGTTCGAAAAATTTTATGACCAAAAAAATTTTGACCAAAAAAAAAGTTCGAAAAATTTTGGGACCAAAAAAATTTTGAACCAAAAAAAACTTCTAAAAATTTTGACCCAAAAAAAACTTCGAAAAAATTTTGACCCAAAAAAAAGTTTGAAAAATTTTGGGACCAAAAAAATTTTGACCAAAAAAAAACTTCGAAAAATTTTGTGACCAAAAAAATTTTGACCAAAAAAAAAGTTCGAAAAATTTTGGGATCAAAAAAATTTTGAGCCAAAAAAAATTCAAAAAAATTTTGACCCAAAAAAAACTTCGAAAAATTTTGGGACCAAAAAAATTTTGAGCCAAAAAAAACTTCGAAAAAATTTTGACCCAAAAAAATTTTCGAAAAATTTTGGGACCAAAAAAATTTTGACCAAAAAAAAAGTTCGAAAAATTTTGGGACCAAAAAAATTTTGACCAAAAAAAAAGTTCGAAAAATTTTGGGACCAAAAAAATTTTGAGCCAAAAAAAACTTCTAAAAATTTTGACCCAAAAAAAAGTTTGAAAAATTTTGGGACCAAAAAAATTTTGACCAAAAAAAAACTTCAAAAAATTTTGGGACCAAAAAAAGTTTGACCAAAAAAAAAGTTCAAAAAAATTTTGACCCAAAAAATGTTCGAAAAATTTTATGACCAAAAAAATTTTGACCAAAAAAAAAGTTCGAAAAATTTTGGGACCAAAAAAATTTTGAACCAAAAAAAACTTCTAAAAATTTTGACCCAAAAAAAACTTCGAAAAAATTTTGACCCAAAAAAAAGTTTGAAAAATTTTGGGACCAAAAAAATTTTGACCAAAAAAAAACTTCGAAAAATTTTGTGACCAAAAAAATTTTGACCAAAAAAAAACTTCGAAAAATTTTGTGACCAAAAA
Organism: Astyanax mexicanus; assembly: GCF_023375975.1. NCBI lineage: Eukaryota > Metazoa > Chordata > Actinopteri > Characiformes > Acestrorhamphidae > Astyanax > Astyanax mexicanus. The sequence goes on along the minus strand of NC_064424.1, from coordinate 29,542,464 downwards.
AATTTTGACCAAAAAAAAAGTTCGAAAAATGTTGGACCAAAAAAATTTGAGCCAAAAAAATTTTTGAAAAATTTAGGGACCAAAAAAAATTTGACCCAAAAAAAAGTTGGAAAAATTTTGGGACCAAAAAAATTTTGACACAAAAAAAATTCGAAAAATTTTGGGACCAAAAAAATTTTGACCCAAAAAAAAGTTCGAAAAATTTTGGACCAAAAAAAAACTTCGAAAAAATTTTGACCCAAAAAAATGTTCGAAAAATTTTGGGACCAAAAAAATTTTGACCAAAAAAAAAGTTCAAAAAATTTTGGGACCAAAAAAATTTTGAGCCAAAAAAATTTTTGAAAAATTTAGGGACCAAAAAAAATTTGACCCAAAAAAAAGTTGGAAAAATTTTGGGACCAAAAAAATTTTGACCCAAAAAAAATTCGAAAAATTTTGGGACCAAAAAAATTTTGACCCAAAAAAAAGTTCGAAAAATTTTGGACCAAAAAAATTCTGACCCAAAAAAAAGTTCGAAAAATTTTGGGACCAAAAAAATTATAAGCCAAAAAAAAGTTCGAAAAATTTTGGGACAAAAAAAAATTTGACCCAAAAAAAAGTTCGAAAAATTTTGGGACCAAAAAAATTTTGACCCAAAAAAAACTTCGAAAAAATTTTGACCCAAAAAAAAGTTTGAAAAATTTTGGGACCAAAAAAATTTTGACCAAAAAAAAACTTCAAAAAATTTTGGGACCAAAAAAATTTTGACCCAAAAAAAAGTTCGAAAAAATTTTGACCCAAAAAAATGTTCGAAAAATTTTGGGATCAAAAAAATTTTGAGCCAAAAAAAACTTCGAAAAAATTTTGACCCAAAAAAATGTTCGAAAAATTTTAGGACCCAAAAAAATTTTGACCAAAAAAAAACTTCGAAAAATTTTGGGACCAAAAAAATTTTGACCAAAAAAAAGTTCGAAAAAAAAAAAGCCAAAGCCAAAAAAAATTTTGAAAAATTTTGGGACCAAAAAAATTTAGACCCAAAAAAAATTTCGAAAAAATTTTGACCCAAAAAATTTTTGAAAAATTTTGGGACCAAAAAAAATTTTACCCAAAAAAAAGTTCGAAAAATTTTGGGACCAAAAAAATTTTGACCCAAAAAAAACTTCGAAAAAATTTTGACCCAAAAAAAAGTTTGAAAAATTTTGGGACCAAAAAAATTTTGACCCAAAAAAAACTTCGAAAAATTTTGGGACCAAAAAAAGTTTGACCAAAAAAAAACTTCGAAAAAATTTTGACCCAAAAAAATGTTCGAAAAATTTTGGGACCAAAAAAATTTTGACCAAAAAAAAAGTTCGAAAAATTTTGGGACCAAAAAAATTTTGAGCCAAAAAAAACTTCTAAAAATTTTGGGACCAAAAAAATTTTGAGCCCAAAAAAAATTCGAAAAAATTTTGACCCAAAAACAAGTTTGAAAAATTTTGGGACCAAAAAAATTTTGACCCAAAAAAAACTTCGAAAAATTTTGGGACCAAAAAAATTTTGAGCCAAAAAAAATTTTGAAAAATTTAGGGACCAAAAAAAATTTGACCCAAAAAAAAGTTGGAAAAATTTTGGGACCAAAAAAATTTTGACACAAAAAAAATTCGAAAAATTTTGGGACCAAAAAAATTTTGACCCAAAAAAAAGTTCGAAAAATTTTGGACCAAAAAAATTCTGACCCAAAAAAAAGTTCGAAAAATTTTGGGACCAAAAAAATTATAAGCCAAAAAAAAGTTCGAAAAATTTTGGGACAAAAAAAAATTTGACCCAAAAAAAAGTTCGAAAAATTTTGGGACCAAAAAAATTTTGACCCAAAAAAAACTTCGAAAAAATTTTGACCCAAAAAAAAGTTTGAAAAATTTTGGGACCAAAAAAATTTTGACCCAAAAAAAACTTCGAAAAATTTTGGGACCAAAAAAATTTTGACCCAAAAAAAAGTTCGAAAAATTTTGGGACCAAAAAAATTTTGACCCAAAAAAAATTCGAAAAAATTTTGACCCAAAAAAATTTTGAACCAAAAAAAATTTTGAAAAATTTTGGGACCAAAAAAAATTTGACCCAAAAAAAAGTTCGAAAAATTTTGGGACCAAAAAAATTTTGACCCCAAAAAAATTCGAAAAATTTTGGGACCAAAAAAATTTTGACCCAAAAAAAATTCGAAAAATTTTGGAACCAAAAAAATTTTGACCCAAAAAAAATTCGAAAAATTTTGGAACCAAAAAAATTTTGACCCAAAAAAAACTTCGAAAAATTTTGGGACCAAAAAAATTTTGATCCAAAAAAACGTTCGAAAAAATTTTGACCCAAAAAAATTTTGAACCAAAAAAAATTTTGAAAAATTTTGGGACCAAAAAAATTTTGACCCAAAAAAAAATTCGAAAAATTTTGGGACCAAAAAAATTTTGACCCAAAAAAAATTCGAAAAATTTTGGACCAAAAAAATTTGACCCAAAAAAAAGTTCGAAAAATTTTGGGACCAAAAAAATTTTGAACCAAAAAAAATTTTGAAAAATTTTGGGACCAAAAAAATTTGACTCAAAAAAAAGTTCGAAAAATTTTGGGACCAAAAAAATTTTGACCCAAAAAAAAGTTCAAAAAAATTTTGACCCAAAAAAATTTTGAACCAAAAAAAATTTTGAAAAATTTTGGGACCAAAAAAAATTTGACCCAAAAAAAGTTCGAAAAATTTTGGGACCAAAAAAATTTTGACCCAAAAAAAAGTTCGAAAAATTTTGGGACCAAAAAAATTTTGACCCAAAAAAAGTTCGAAAAATTTTGGGACCAAAAAAATTTTGACCAAAAAAAAACTTCGATAAATTTTGGGACCAAAAAAATTTTGACCCAAAAAAAAGTTCGAAAAATTTTTGACCCAAACAAATTTTGAGCCAAAAAAATTTTGAAAAATTTTGGGACCAAAAAAAATTTGACCCAAAAAAAAGTTCGAAAAATTTTGGGACCAATAAAATTTTGACCCAAAAAAAATTTGAAAAATTTTGGGACCAAAAAAATTTTGACCAAAAAAAAACTTCGAAAAATTTTGGGACCAAAAAAATTTTGACACAAAAAAAGTTTGAAAAAATTTTGACCCAAAAAAATTTTGAACCAAAAAAAAATTTGAAAAATTTTGGGACCAAAAAAAATTTGACCCCAAAAAAAGTTTGAAAAATTTTGACCCAAAAAAATTTTGAACCTAAAAAAATTTTGAAAAATTTTGGGACCAAAAAAAATTTTTACCCAAAAAAAAGTTCGAAAAATTTTGGGACCAAAAAAAGTTTGACCAAAAAAAAAGTTCGAAAAAATTTTGACCCAAAAAAATGTTCGAAAAATTTTGGGACCAAAAAAATTTTGACCAAAAAAAAAGTTCGAAAAATTTTGGGACCAAAAAAATTTTGAGCCAAAAAAAACTTCTAAAAATTTTGACCCAAAAAAAAGTTTGAAAAATTTTGGGACCAAAAAAATTTTGACCAAAAAAAAACTTCAAAAAATTTTGGGACCAAAAAAATTTTGACCCAAAAAAAAGTTCGAAAAAATTTTGACCCAAAAAAATGTTCGAAAAATTTTGGGATCAAAAAAATTTTGAGCCAAAAAAAAATTCGAAAAAATTTTGACCCAAAAAAAACTTCGAAAAATTTTGGGACCAAAAAAATTTTGAGCCAAAAAAAACTTCGAAAAAATTTTGACCCAAAAAAATTTTCGAAAAATTTTGGGACCAAAAAAATTTTGACCAAAAAAAAAGTTCGAAAAATTTTGGGACCAAAAAAATTTTGAGCCAAAAAAAACTTCTAAAAATTTTGACCCAAAAAAAAGTTTGAAAAATTTTGGGACCAAAAAAATTTTGACCAAAAAAAAACTTCAAAAAATTTTGGGACCAAAAAAATTTTGACCAAAAAAAAAGTTCGAAAAATTTTGGGATCAAAAAAATTTTGACCAAAAAAAAAGTTCGAAAAATTTTGGGACCAAAAAAATTTTGAGCCAAAAAAAACTTCAAAAAATTTTGACCCAAAAAAAAGTTTGAAAAATTTTGGGACCAAAAAAATTTTGACCAAAAAAAAACTTCAAAAAATTTTGGGACCAAAAAAATTTTGACCCAAAAAAAAGTTCGAAAAAATTTTGACCCAAAAAAATGTTCGAAAAATTTTGGGATCAAAAAAATTTTGAGCCAAAAAAAAATTCGAAAAAATTTTGACCCAAAAAAAAGTTTGAAAAATTTTGGGACCAAAAAAATTTTGACCCAAAAAAAAATTCGAAACATTTTGGGACCAAAAAAATTTTGAGCCAAAAAAAACTTCGAAAAAATTTTGACCCAAAAAAATGTTCGAAAAATTTTGGGACCAAAAAAATTTTGACCAAAAAAAAGTTCGAAAAATTTTGGGACCAAAAAAAATTTGAGCCAAAAAAAACTTCTAAAAATTTTGACCCAAAAAAAAGTTTGAAAAATTTTGGGACCAAAAAAATTTTGACCAAAAAAAAACTTCAAAAAATTTTGGGACCAAAAAAATTTTTACCCAAAAAAAAGTTCGAAAAAATTTTGACCCAAAAAAATGTTCGAAAAATTTTGGGATCAAAAAAATTTTGAGCCAAAAAAAACTTCGAAAAAATTTTGACCCAAAAAAATGTTCGAAAAATTTTAGGACCAAAAAAATTTTGACCAAAAAAAAAGTTTGAAAAATTTTGGGACCAAAAAAATTTTGACCAAAAAAAAACTTCGAAAAATTTTGGGACCAAAAAAATTTTGAACCAAAAAAAAGTTCGAAAAAATTTTGACCCAAAAAAATTTTTAGCCAAAAAAAATGTTGAAAAATTTTGGGACCAAAAAAAATTTGACCCAAAAAAAAGTTCGAAAAATTTTGGGACCAAAAAAATTTTGACCCAAAAAAAATTCGAAAAATTTTGACCCAAAAAAATTTTGACCAAAAAAAAACTTCGAAAAATTTTGGGACCAAAAAAATTTTGACCCAAAAAAAAGTTCGAAAAAATTTTGACCCAAAAAAATTTTGAACCAAAAAAAATTTTGAAAAATTTTGGGACCAAAAAAAATTTGACCCAAAAAAAAGTTCGAAAAATTTTGGGACCAAAAAAATTTAGACCCAAAAAAAAGTTCGAAAAAATTTTGACCCAAAAAAATTTTGAACCTAAAAAAAATTTGAAAAATTTTGGGACCAAAAAAAATTTTACCCAAAAAAAAGTTCGAAAAATTTTGGGACCAAAAAAATTTTGAGCCAAAAAAAACTTCAAAAAATTTTGACCCAAAAAAAAGTTTGAAAAATTTTGGGACCAAAAAAATTTTGACCAAAAAAAAACTTCAAAAAATTTTGGGACCAAAAAAATTTTGACCCAAAAAAAAGTTCGAAAAAATTTTGACCCAAAAAAATGTTCGAAAAATTTTGGGATCAAAAAAATTTTGAGCCAAAAAAAAATTCGAAAAAATTTTGACCCAAAAAAAAGTTTGAAAAATTTTGGGACCAAAAAAATTTTGACCCAAAAAAAAATTCGAAACATTTTGGGACCAAAAAAATTTTGAGCCAAAAAAAACTTCGAAAAAATTTTGACCCAAAAAAATGTTCGAAAAATTTTGGGACCAAAAAAATTTTGACCAAAAAAAAGTTCGAAAAATTTTGGGACCAAAAAAAATTTGAGCCAAAAAAAACTTCTAAAAATTTTGACCCAAAAAAAAGTTTGAAAAATTTTGGGACCAAAAAAATTTTGACCAAAAAAAAACTTCAAAAAATTTTGGGACCAAAAAAATTTTTACCCAAAAAAAAGTTCGAAAAAATTTTGACCCAAAAAAATGTTCGAAAAATTTTGGGATCAAAAAAATTTTGAGCCAAAAAAAACTTCGAAAAAATTTTGACCCAAAAAAATGTTCGAAAAATTTTAGGACCAAAAAAATTTTGACCAAAAAAAAAGTTCGAAAAATTTTGGGACCAAAAAAATTTTGACCAAAAAAAAACTTCGAAAAATTTTGGGACCAAAAAAATTTTGAACCAAAAAAAAGTTCGAAAAAATTTTGACCCAAAAAAATTTTTAGCCAAAAAAAATTTTGAAAAATTTTGGGACCAAAAAAAATTTGACCCAAAAAAAAGTTCGAAAAATTTTGGGACCAAAAAAATTTTGACCCAAAAAAAAATTCGAAAAATTTTGGGACCAAAAAAATTTTGACCCAAAAAAAAGTTCGAAAAAATTTTGACCCAAAAAAATTTTGAACCAAAAAAAATTTTGAAAAATTTTGGGACCAAAAAAAATTTGACCCAAAAAAAAGTTCGAAAAATTTTGGGACCAAAAAAATTTAGACCCAAAAAAAAGTTCGAAAAAATTTTGACCCAAAAAAATTTTGAACCTAAAAAAAATTTGAAAAATTTTGGGACCAAAAAAAATTTTACCCAAAAAAAAGTTCGAAAAATTTTGGGACCAAAAAAATTTTGACCCAAAAAAAAGTTTGAAAAATTTTGGGACCAAAAAAATTTTGACCCAAAAAAAACTTCGAAAAAATTTTGACCCAAAAAAAAGTTTGACCAAAAAAAAACTTCGAAAAAATTTTGACCCAAAAAAATGTTCGAAAAATTTTGGGACCAAAAAAATTTTGACCAAAAAAAAAGTTCGAAAAATTTTGGGACCAAAAACATTTTGAGCCAAAAAAAATTTTGAAAAATTTAGGGACCAAAAAAAATTTGACCCAAAAAAAAGTTGGAAAAATTTTGGGACCAAAAAAATTTTGACACAAAAAAAATTCGAAAAATTTTGGGACCAAAAAAATTCTGACCCAAAAAAAAGTTCGAAAAATTTTGGGACCAAAAAAATTATAAGCCAAAAAAAAGTTCGAAAAATTTTGGGACAAAAAAAAATTTGACCCAAAAAAAAGTTCGAAAAATTTTGGGACCAAAAAAATTTTGACCCAAAAAAAACTTCGAAAAAATTTTGACCCAAAAAAAAGTTTGAAAAATTTTGGGACCAAAAAAATTTTGACCCAAAAAAAACTTCGAAAAATTTTGGGACCAAAAAAATTTTGACCCAAAAAAAAGTTCGAAAAATTTTGGGACCAAAAAAATTTTAACCCAAAAAAAATTCGAAAAAATTTTGACCCAAAAAAATTTTGAACCAAAAAAAATTTTGAAAAATTTTGGGACCAAAAAAAATTTGACCCAAAAAAAAGTTCGAAAAATTTTGGGACCAAAAAAATTTTGACCCCAAAAAAATTCGAAAAATTTTGGGACCAAAAAAATTTTGACCCAAAAAAAATTCGAAAAATTTTGGAACCAAAAAAATTTTGACCCAAAAAAAATTCGAAAAATTTTGGGACCAAAAAAATTTTGACCCAAAAAAAACTTCGAAAAAATTTTGACCCAAAAAAAAGTTTGAAAAATTTTGGGACCAAAAAAATTTTGACCCAAAAAAAACTTCGAAAAATTTTGGGACCAAAAAAATTTTGACCCAAAAAAAAGTTCGAAAAATTTTGGGACCAAAAAAATTTTGACCCAAAAAAAATTCGAAAAAATTTTGACCCAAAAAAATTTTGAACCAAAAAAAATTTTGAAAAATTTTGGGACCAAAAAAAATTTGACCCAAAAAAAAGTTCGAAAAATTTTGGGACCAAAAAAATTTTGACCCCAAAAAAATTCGAAAAATTTTGGGACCAAAAAAATTTTGACCCAAAAAAAATTCGAAAAATTTTGGGACCAAAAAAATTTTGACCAAAAAAAAACTTCGAAAAATTTTGGGACCAAAAAAATTTTGACCCAAAAAAAAGTTCGAAAAAATTTTGACCCAAAAAAATTTTGAACCAAAAAAAATTTTGAAAAATTTTGGGACCAAAAAAATTTTGACCCAAAAAAAAATTCGAAAAATTTTGGGACCAAAAAAATTTTGACCCAAAAAAAATTCGAAAAATTTTGGACCAAAAAAATTTGACCCAAAAAAAAGTTCGAAAAATTTTGGGACCAAAAAAATTTTGAACCAAAAAAAATTTTGAAAAATTTTGGGACCAAAAAAAATTTGACTCAAAAAAAAGTTCGAAAAATTTTGGGACCAAAAAAATTTTGACCCAAAAAAAAGTTCAAAAAAATTTTGACCCAAAAAAATTTTGAACCAAAAAAAATTTTGAAAAATTTTGGGACCAAAAAAAATTTGACCCAAAAAAAGTTCGAAAAATTTTGGGACCAAAAAAATTTTGACCCAAAAAAAAGTTCGAAAAATTTTGGGACCAAAAAAATTTTGACCCAAAAAAAGTTCGAAAAATTTTGGGACCAAAAAAATTTTGACCAAAAAAAAACTTCGATAAATTTTGGGACCAAAAAAATTTTGACCCAAAAAAAAGTTCGAAAAAATTTTGACCCAAACAAATTTTGAGCCAAAAAAATTTTGAAAAATTTTGGGACCAAAAAAAATTTGACCCAAAAAAAAGTTCGAAAAATTTTGGGACCAATAAAATTTTGACCCAAAAAAAATTTGAAAAATTTTGGGACCAAAAAAATTTTGACCAAAAAAAAACTTCGAAAAATTTTGGGACCAAAAAAATTTTGACACAAAAAAAGTTTGAAAAAATTTTGACCCAAAAAAATTTTGAACCAAAAAAAAATTTGAAAAATTTTGGGACCAAAAAAAATTTGACCCCAAAAAAAGTTTGAAAAATTTTGACCCAAAAAAATTTTGAACCTAAAAAAATTTTGAAAAATTTTGGGACCAAAAAAAATTTTGACCCAAAAAAAATTCGAAAAATTTTGACCCAAAAAAATTTTGACCAAAAAAAAACTTCGAAAAATTTTGGGACCAAAAAAATTTTGACCCAAAAAAAAGTTCGAAAAAATTTTGACCCAAAAAAATTTTGAACCAAAAAAAATTTAGAAAAATTTTGGGACCAAAAAAAATTTGACCCAAAAAAAAGTTCGAAAAATTTTGGGACCAAAAAAATTTAGACCCAAAAAAAAGTTCGAAAAAATTTTGACCCAAAAAAATTTTGAACCTAAAAAAAATTTGAAAAATTTTGGGACCAAAAAAAATTTTACCCAAAAAAAAGTTCGAAAAATTTTTGGACCAAAAAAATTTTGAGCCAAAAAAAACTTCAAAAAATTTTGACCCAAAAAAAAGTTTGAAAAATTTTGGGACCAAAAAAATTTTGACCAAAAAAAAACTTCAAAAAATTTTGGGACCAAAAAAATTTTGACCCAAAAAAAAGTTCGAAAAAATTTTGACCCAAAAAAATGTTCGAAAAATTTTGGGATCAAAAAAATTTTGAGCCAAAAAAAAATTCGAAACATTTTGACCCAAAAAAAAGTTTGAAAAATTTTGGGACCAAAAAAATTTTGACCAAAAAAAAACTTCAAAAAATTTTGGGACCAAAAAAATTTTGACCCAAAAAAAAGTTCGAAAAAATTTTGACCCAAAAAAATGTTCGAAAAATTTTGGGATCAAAAAAATTTTGAGCCAAAAAAAAATTCGAAAAAATTTTGACCCAAAAAAAAGTTTGAAAAATTTTGGGACCAAAAAAATTTTGACCCAAAAAAAAGTTCGAAAAATTTTGGGACCAAAAAAATTTTGAGCCAAAAAAAACTTCAAAAAATTTTGACCCAAAAAAAAGTTTGAAAAATTTTGGGACCAAAAAAATTTTGACCAAAAAAAAACTTCAAAAAATTTTGGGACCAAAAAAATTTTGACCAAAAAAAAGTTCGAAAAATTTTGGGACCAAAAAAAATTTGAGCCAAAAAAAACTTCTAAAAATTTTGACCCAAAAAAAAGTTTGAAAAATTTTGGGACCAAAAAAATTTTGACCAAAAAAAAACTTCAAAAAATTTTGGGACCAAAAAAATTTTTACCCAAAAAAAAGTTCGAAAAAATTTTGACCCAAAAAAATGTTCGAAAAATTTTGGGATCAAAAAAATTTTGAGCCAAAAAAAACTTCGAAAAAATTTTGACCCAAAAAAATGTTCGAAAAATTTTAGGACCAAAAAAATTTTGACCAAAAAAAAAGTTCGAAAAATTTTGGGACCAAAAAAATTTTGACCAAAAAAAAACTTCGAAAAATTTTGGGACCAAAAAAATTTTGAACCAAAAAAAAGTTCGAAAAAATTTTGACCCAAAAAAATTTTTAGCCAAAAAAAATTTTGAAAAATTTTGGGACCAAAAAAAATTTGACCCAAAAAAAAGTTCGAAAAATTTTGGGACCAAAAAAATTTTGACCCAAAAAAAATTCGAAAAATTTTGACCCAAAAAAATTTTGACCAAAAAAAAACTTCGAAAAATTTTGGGACCAAAAAAATTTTGACCCAAAAAAAAGTTCGAAAAAATTTTGACCCAAAAAAATTTTGAACCAAAAAAAATTTTGAAAAATTTTGGGACCAAAAAAAATTTGACCCAAAAAAAAGTTCGAAAAATTTTGGGACCAAAAAAATTTAGACCCAAAAAAAAGTTCGAAAAAATTTTGACCCAAAAAAATTTTGAACCTAAAAAAAATTTGAAAAATTTTGGGACCAAAAAAAATTTTACCCAAAAAAAAGTTCGAAAAATTTTGGGACCAAAAAAATTTTGACCCAAAAAAAAGTTTGAAAAATTTTGGGACCAAAAAAATTTTGACCCAAAAAAAACTTCGAAAAAATTTTGACCCAAAAAAAAGTTTGACCAAAAAAAAACTTCGAAAAAATTTTGACCCAAAAAAATGTTCGAAAAATTTTGGGACCAAAAAAATTTTGACCAAAAAAAAAGTTCGAAAAATTTTGGGACCAAAAACATTTTGAGCCAAAAAAAATTTTGAAAAATTTAGGGACCAAAAAAAATTTGACCCAAAAAAAAGTTGGAAAAATTTTGGGACCAAAAAAATTTTGACACAAAAAAAATTCGAAAAATTTTGGGACCAAAAAAATTCTGACCCAAAAAAAAGTTCGAAAAATTTTGGGACCAAAAAAATTATAAGCCAAAAAAAAGTTGGAAAAATTTTGGGACAAAAAAAAATTTGACCCAAAAAAAAGTTCGAAAAATTTTGGGACCAAAAAAATTTTGATCCAAAAAAAACTTCGAAAAAATTTTGACCCAAAAAAAAGTTTGAAAAATTTTGGGACCAAAAAAATTTTGACCCAAAAAAAACTTCGAAAAATTTTGGGACCAAAAAAATTTTGACCCAAAAAAAAGTTCGAAAAATTTTGGGACCAAAAAAATTTTGACCCAAAAAAAATTCGAAAAAATTTTGACCCAAAAAAATTTTGAACCAAAAAAAATTTTGAAAAATTTTGGGACCAAAAAAAATTTGACCCAAAAAAAAGTTCGAAAAATTTTGGGACCAAAAAAATTTTGACCCCAAAAAAATTCGAAAAATTTTGGGACCAAAAAAATTTTGACCCAAAAAAAATTCGAAAAATTTTGGAACCAAAAAAATTTTGACCCAAAAAAAATTCGAAAAATTTTGGGACCAAAAAAATTTTGACCCAAAAAAAACTTCGAAAAAATTTTGACCCAAAAAAAAGTTTGAAAAATTTTGGGACCAAAAAAATTTTGACCCAAAAAAAACTTCGAAAAATTTTGGGACCAAAAAAATTTTGACCCAAAAAAAAGTTCGAAAAATTTTGGGACCAAAAAAATTTTGACCCAAAAAAAATTCGAAAAAATTTTGACCCAAAAAAATTTTGAACCAAAAAAAATTTTGAAAAATTTTGTGACCAAAAAAAATTTGACCCAAAAAAAAGTTCGAAAAATTTTGGGACCAAAAAAATTTTGACCCCAAAAAAATTCGAAAAATTTTGGGACCAAAAAAATTTTGACCCAAAAAAAATTCGAAAAATTTTGGAACCAAAAAAATTTTGACCCAAAAAAAATTCGAAAAATTTTGGGACCAAAAAAATTTTGACCAAAAAAAAACTTCGAAAAATTTTGGGACCAAAAAAATTTTGACCCAAAAAAAAGTTCGAAAAAATTTTGACCCAAAAAAATTTTGAACCAAAAAAAATTTTGAAAAATTTTGGGACCAAAAAAATTTTGACCCAAAAAAAAATTCGAAAAATTTTGGGACCAAAAAAATTTTGACCCAAAAAAAATTCGAAAAATTTTGGACCAAAAAAATTTGACCCAAAAAAAAGTTCGAAAAATTTTGGGACCAAAAAAATTTTGAACCAAAAAAAATTTTGAAAAATTTTGGGACCAAAAAAAATTTGACTCAAAAAAAAGTTCGAAAAATTTTGGGACCAAAAAAATTTTGACCCAAAAAAAAGTTCAAAAAAATTTTGACCCAAAAAAATTTTGAACCAAAAAAAATTTTGAAAAATTTTGGGACCAAAAAAAATTTGACCCAAAAAAAGTTCGAAAAATTTTGGGACCAAAAAAATTTTGACCCAAAAAAAAGTTCGAAAAATTTTGGGACCAAAAAAATTTTGACCCAAAAAAAGTTCGAAAAATTTTGGGACCAAAAAAATTTTGACCAAAAAAAAACTTCGATAAATTTTGGGACCAAAAAAATTTTGACCCAAAAAAAAGTTCGAAAAAATTTTGACCCAAACAAATTTTGAGCCAAAAAAATTTTGAAAAATTTTGGGACCAAAAAAAATTTGACCCAAAAAAAAGTTCGAAAAATTTTGGGACCAATAAAATTTTGACCCAAAAAAAATTTGAAAAATTTTGGGACCAAAAAAATTTTGACCAAAAAAAAACTTCGAAAAATTTTGGGACCAAAAAAATTTTGACACAAAAAAAGTTTGAAAAAATTTTGACCCAAAAAAATTTTGAACCAAAAAAAAATTTGAAAAATTTTGGGACCAAAAAAAATTTGACCCCAAAAAAAGTTTGAAAAATTTTGACCCAAAAAAATTTTGAACCTAAAAAAATTTTGAAAAATTTTGGGACCAAAAAAAATTTTTACCCAAAAAAAAGTTCGAAAAATTTTGGGACCAAAAAAAGTTTGACCAAAAAAAAAGTTCGAAAAAATTTTGACCCAAAAAAATGTTCGAAAAATTTTGGGACCAAAAAAATTTTGACCAAAAAAAAACTTCAAAAAATTTTGGGACCAAAAAAATTTTGACCCAAAAAAAAGTTCGAAAAAATTTTGACCCAAAAAAATGTTCGAAAAATTTTGGGATCAAAAAAATTTTGAGCCAAAAAAAAATTCGAAAAAATTTTGACCCAAAAAAAACTTCGAAAAATTTTGGGACCAAAAAAATTTTGAGCCAAAAAAAACTTCGAAAAAATTTTGACCCAAAAAAATTTTCGAAAAATTTTGGGACCAAAAAAATTTTGACCAAAAAAAAAGTTCGAAAAATTTTGGGACCAAAAAAATTTTGAGCCAAAAAAAACTTCTAAAAATTTTGACCCAAAAAAAAGTTTGAAAAATTTTGGGACCAAAAAAATTTTGACCAAAAAAAAACTTCAAAAAATTTTGGGACCAAAAAAATTTTGACCCAAAAAAAAGTTCGAAAAATTTTGGGATCAAAAAAATTTTGACCAAAAAAAAAGTTCGAAAAATTTTGGGACCAAAAAAATTTTGAGCCAAAAAAAACTTCAAAAAATTTTGACCCAAAAAAAAGTTTGAAAAATTTTGGGACCAAAAAAATTTTGACCAAAAAAAAACTTCAAAAAATTTTGGGACCAAAAAAATTTTGACCCAAAAAAAAGTTCGAAAAAATTTTGACCCAAAAAAATGTTCGAAAAATTTTGGGATCAAAAAAATTTTGAGCCAAAAAAAAATTCGAAAAAATTTTGACCCAAAAAAAAGTTTGAAAAATTTTGGGACCAAAAAAATTTTGACCCAAAAAAAAATTCGAAACATTTTGGGACCAAAAAAATTTTGAGCCAAAAAAAACTTCGAAAAAATTTTGACCCAAAAAAATGTTCGAAAAATTTTGGGACCAAAAAAATTTTGACCAAAAAAAAGTTCGAAAAATTTTTGGACCAAAAAAAATTTGAGCCAAAAAAAACTTCTAAAAATTTTGACCCAAAAAAAAGTTTGAAAAATTTTGGGACCAAAAAAATTTTGACCAAAAAAAAACTTCAAAAAATTTTGGGACCAAAAAAATTTTTACCCAAAAAAAAGTTCGAAAAAATTTTGACCCAAAAAAATGTTCGAAAAATTTTGGGATCAAAAAAATTTTGAGCCAAAAAAAACTTCGAAAAAATTTTGACCCAAAAAAATGTTCGAAAAATTTTAGGACCAAAAAAATTTTGACCAAAAAAAAAGTTCGAAAAATTTTGGGACCAAAAAAATTTTGACCAAAAAAAAACTTCGAAAAATTTTGGGACCAAAAAAATTTTGAACCAAAAAAAAGTTCGAAAAAATTTTGACCCAAAAAAAAGTTTGACCAAAAAAAAACTTCGAAAAAATTTTGACCCAAAAAAATGTTCGAAAAATTTTGGGACCAAAAAAATTTTGACCAAAAAAAAAGTTCGAAAAATTTTGGGACCAAAAACATTTTGAGCCAAAAAAAATTTTGAAAAATTTAGGGACCAAAAAAAATTTGACCCAAAAAAAAGTTGGAAAAATTTTGGGACCAAAAAAATTTTGACACAAAAAAAATTCGAAAAATTTTGGGACCAAAAAAATTTTGACCCAAAAAAAAGTTCGAAAAAATTTTGACCCAAAAAAATGTTCGAAAAATTTTGGGATCAAAAAAATTTTGAACCAAAAAAATTTTGAACCAAAAACAATTTTGAAAAATTTTGGGACCAAAAAAAATTTGACCCAAAAAAAAGTTCGAAAAATTTTGGGACCAAAAAAATTTTGACCCCAAAAAAATTCGAAAAATTTTGGGACCAAAAAAATTTTGACCCAAAAAAAATTCGAAAAATTTTGGAACCAAAAAAATTTTGACCCAAAAAAATTTCGAAAAATTTTGGGACCAAAAAAATTTTGACCAAAAAAAAACTTCGAAAGATTTTGGGACCAAAAAAATTTTGACCCAAAAAAAAGTTCGAAAAAATTTTGACCCAAAAAAATTTTGAACCAAAAAAAATTTTGAAAAATTTTGGGACCAAAAAAATTTTGACCCAAAAAAAAATTCGAAAAATTTTGGGACCAAAAAAATTTTGACCCAAAAAAAATTCGAAAAATTTTGGACCAAAAAAATTTGACCCAAAAAAAAGTTCGAAAAATTTTGGGACCAAAAAAATTTTGAACCAAAAAAAATTTTGAAAAATTTTGGGACCAAAAAAAATTTGACTCAAAAAAAAGTTCGAAAAATTTTGGGACCAAAAAAATTTTGACCCAAAAAAAAGTTCAAAAAAATTTTGACCCAAAAAAATTTTGAACCAAAAAAAATTTTGAAAAATTTTGGGACCAAAAAAAATTTGACCCAAAAAAAGTTCGAAAAATTTTGGGACCAAAAAAATTTTGACCCAAAAAAAAGTTCGAAAAATTTTGGGACCAAAAAAATTTTGACCCAAAAAAAGTTCGAAAAATGTTGGGACCAAAAAAATTTTGACCAAAAAAAAACTTCGATAAATTTTGGGACCAAAAAAATTTTGACCCAAAAAAAAGTTCGAAAAAATTTTGACCCAAACAAATTTTGAGCCAAAAAAATTTTGAAAAATTTTGGGACCAAAAAAAATTTGACCCAAAAAAAAGTTCGAAAAATTTTGGGACCAATAAAATTTTGACCCAAAAAAAATTTGAAAAATTTTGGGACCAAAAAAATTTTGACCAAAAAAAACTTCGAAAAATTTTGGGACCAAAAAAATTTTGACACAAAAAAAAGTTTGAAAAAATTTTGACCCAAAAAAATTTTGAACCAAAAAAAAATTTGAAAAATTTTGGGACCAAAAAAAATTTGACCCCAAAAAAAGTTTGAAAAATTTTGACCCAAAAAAATTTTGAACCTAAAAAAATTTTGAAAAATTTTGGGACCAAAAAAAATTTTACCCAAAAAAAAGTTCGAAAAATTTTGGGACCAAAAAAAGTTTGACCAAAAAAAAAGTTCGAAAAAATTTTGACCCAAAAAAATGTTCGAAAAATTTTGGGATCAAAAAAATTTTGAGCCAAAAAAAAATTCGAAAAAATTTTGACCCAAAAAAAACTTCGAAAAATTTTGGGACCAAAAAAATTTTGAGCCAAAAAAAACTTCGAAAAAATTTTGACCCAAAAAAATTTTCGAAAAATTTTGGGACCAAAAAAATTTTGACCAAAAAAAAAGTTCGAAAAATTTTGGGACCAAAAAAATTTTGAGCCAAAAAAAACTTCTAAAAATTTTGACCCAAAAAAAAGTTTGAAAAATTTTGGGACCAAAAAAATTTTGACCAAAAAAAAACTTCAAAAAATTTTGGGACCAAAAAAATTTTGACCCAAAAAAAAGTTCGAAAAATTTTGGGATCAAAAAAATTTTGACCAAAAAAAAAGTTCGAAAAATTTTGGGACCAAAAAAATTTTGAGCCAAAAAAAACTTCAAAAAATTTTGACCCAAAAAAAAGTTTGAAAAATTTTGGGACCAAAAAAATTTTGACCAAAAAAAAACTTCAAAAAATTTTGGGACCAAAAAAATTTTGACCCAAAAAAAAGTTCGAAAAAATTTTGACCCAAAAAAATGTTCGAAAAATTTTGGGATCAAAAAAATTTTGAGCCAAAAAAAAATTCGAAAAAATTTTGACCCAAAAAAAAGTTTGAAAAATTTTGGGACCAAAAAAATTTTGACCCAAAAAAAAATTCGAAACATTTTGGGACCAAAAAAATTTTGAGCCAAAAAAAACTTCGAAAAAATTTTGACCCAAAAAAATGTTCGAAAAATTTTGGGACCAAAAAAATTTTGACCAAAAAAAAGTTCGAAAAATTTTTGGACCAAAAAAAATTTGAGCCAAAAAAAACTTCTAAAAATTTTGACCCAAAAAAAAGTTTGAAAAATTTTGGGACCAAAAAAATTTTGACCAAAAAAAAACTTCAAAAAATTTTGGGACCAAAAAAATTTTTACCCAAAAAAAAGTTCGAAAAAATTTTGACCCAAAAAAATGTTCGAAAAATTTTGGGATCAAAAAAATTTTGAGCCAAAAAAAACTTCGAAAAAATTTTGACCCAAAAAAATGTTCGAAAAATTTTAGGACCAAAAAAATTTTGACCAAAAAAAAAGTTCGAAAAATTTTGGGACCAAAAAAATTTTGACCAAAAAAAAACTTCGAAAAATTTTGGGACCAAAAAAATTTTGAACCAAAAAAAAGTTCGAAAAAATTTTGACCCAAAAAAAAGTTTGACCAAAAAAAAACTTCGAAAAAATTTTGACCCAAAAAAATGTTCGAAAAATTTTGGGACCAAAAAAATTTTGACCAAAAAAAAAGTTCGAAAAATTTTGGGACCAAAAACATTTTGAGCCAAAAAAAATTTTGAAAAATTTAGGGACCAAAAAAAATTTGACCCAAAAAAAAGTTGGAAAAATTTTGGGACCAAAAAAATGTTGACACAAAAAAAATTCGAAAAATTTTGGGACCAAAAAAATTTTGACCCAAAAAAAAGTTCGAAAAAATTTTGACCCAAAAAAATGTTCGAAAAATTTTGGGATCAAAAAAATTTTGAACCAAAAAAATTTTGAACCAAAAAAAATTTTGAAAAATTTTGGGACCAAAAAAAATTTGACCCAAAAAAAAGTTCGAAAAATTTTGGGACCAAAAAAATTTTGACCCCAAAAAAATTCGAAAAATTTTGGGACCAAAAAAATTTTGACCCAAAAAAAATTCGAAAAATTTTGGAACCAAAAAAATTTTGACCCAAAAAAAATTCGAAAAATTTTGGGACCAAAAAAATTTTGACCAAAAAAAAACTTCGAAAGATTTTGGGACCAAAAAAATTTTGACCCAAAAAAAAGTTCGAAAAAATTTTGACCCAAAAAAATTTTGAACCAAAAAAAATTTTGAAAAATTTTGGGACCAAAAAAATTTTGACCCAAAAAAAAATTCGAAAAATTTTGGGACCAAAAAAATTTTGACCCAAAAAAAATTCGAAAAATTTTGGACCAAAAAAATTTGACCCAAAAAAAAGTTCGAAAAATTTTGGGACCAAAAAAATTTTGAACCAAAAAAAATTTTGAAAAATTTTGGGACCAAAAAAAATTTGACTCAAAAAAAAGTTCGAAAAATTTTGGGACCAAAAAAATTTTGACCCAAAAAAAAGTTCAAAAAAATTTTGACCCAAAAAAATTTTGAACCAAAAAAAATTTTGAAAAATTTTGGGACCAAAAAAAATTTGACCCAAAAAAAGTTCGAAAAATTTTGGGACCAAAAAAATTTTGACCCAAAAAAAAGTTCGAAAAATTTTGGGACCAAAAAAATTTTGACCCAAAAAAAGTTCGAAAAATTTTGGGACCAAAAAAATTTTGACCAAAAAAAAACTTCGATAAATTTTGGGACCAAAAAAATTTTGACCCAAAAAAAAGTTCGAAAAAATTTTGACCCAAACAAATTTTGAGCCAAAAAAATTTTGAAAAATTTTGGGACCAAAAAAAATTTGACCCAAAAAAAAGTTCGAAAAATTTTGGGACCAATAAAATTTTGACCCAAAAAAAATTTGAAAAATTTTGGGACCAAAAAAATTTTGACCAAAAAAAAACTTCGAAAAATTTTGGGACCAAAAAAATTTTGACACAAAAAAAAGTTTGAAAAAATTTTGACCCAAAAAAATTTTGAACCAAAAAAAATTTGAAAAATTTTGGGACCAAAAAAAATTTGACCCCAAAAAAAGTTTGAAAAATTTTGACCCAAAAAAATTTTGAACCTAAAAAAATTTTGAAAAATTTTGGGACCAAAAAAAATTTTACCCAAAAAAAAGTTCGAAAAATTTTGGGACCAAAAAAAGTTTGACCAAAAAAAAAGTTCGAAAAAATTTTGACCCAAAAAAATGTTCGAAAAATTTTGGGACCAAAAAAATTTTGACCAAAAAAAAAGTTTGAAAAATTTTGGGACCAAAAAAATTTTGAGCCAAAAAAAACTTCTAAAAATTTTGACCCAAAAAAAAGTTTGAAAAATTTTGGGACCAAAAAAATTTTGACCAAAAAAAAACTTCAAAAAAATTTGGGACCAAAAAAATTTTGACCCAAAAAAAAGTTCGAAAAAATTTTGACCCAAAAAAATGTTCGAAAAATTTTGGGATCAAAAAAATTTTGAGCCAAAAAAAAATTCGAAAAAATTTTGACCCAAAAAAAACTTCGAAAAATTTTGGGACCAAAAAAATTTTGAGCCAAAAAAAACTTCGAAAAAATTTTGACCAAAAAAAAAACTTCAAAAAATTTTGGGACCAAAAAAATTTTGACCCAAAAAAAAGTTCGAAAAAATTTTGACCCAAAAAAATGTTCGAAAAATTTTGGGATCAAAAAAATTTTGAGCCAAAAAAAACTTCGAAAAAATTTTGACCCAAAAAAATGTTCGAAAAATTTTAGGACCAAAAAAATTTTGACCAAAAAAAAAGTTCGAAAAATTTTGGGACCAAAAAAATTTTGACCCAAAAAAAAGTTCGAAAAAATTTTGACCCAAAAAAATTTTTAGCCAAAAAAAATTTTGAAAAATTTTGGGACCAAAAAAAATTTGACCCAAAAAAAAGTTCGAAAAATTTTGGGACCAAAAAAATTTTGACCCAAAAAAAATTCGAAAAATTTTGACCCAAAAAAATTTTGACCAAAAAAAAACTTCGAAAAATTTTGGGACCAAAAAAATTTTGACCCAAAAAAAAGTTCGAAAAAATTTTGACCCAAAAAAATTTTGAACCAAAAAAAAATTTGAAAAATTTTGGGACCAAAAAAAATTTGACCCAAAAAAAAGTTCGAAAAATTTTGGGACCAAAAAAATTTAGACCCAAAAAAAAGTTCGAAAAAATTTTGACCCAAAAAAATTTTGAACCTAAAAAAATTTTGAAAAATTTTGGGACCAAAAAAAATTTTACCCAAAAAAAAGTTCGAAAAATTTTGGGACCAAAAAAAATTTGACCCAAAAAAAAGTTCGAAAAATTTTGGACAAAAAAAAATTTGACCCAAAAAAAAGTTCGAAAAATTTTGGGACCAAAAAAATTTTGACCCAAAAAAAACTTCGAAAAAATTTTGACCCAAAAAAAAGTTTGAAAAATTTTGGGACCAAAAAAAATTTGACCAAAAAAAAACTTCGACAAATTTTGGGACCAAAAAAAGTTTGACCAAAAAAAAACTTCGAAAAAATTTTGACCCAAAAAAATGTTCGAAAAATTTTGGGACCAAAGAAATTTTGACCAAAAAAAAAGTTCGAAAAATTTTGGGACCAAAAAAATTTTGAGCCAAAAAAAACTTCTAAAAATTTTGGGACCAAAAAAATTTTGAGCCCAAAAAAAAATTCGAAAAAATTTTTAGCCAAAAAAAATTTTGAAAAATTTTGGGACCAAAAAAATTTTGACCCAAAAAAAACTTCGAAAAATTTTGGGACCAAAAAAATTTTGACCCAAAAAAAATTCGAAAAATTTTGACCCAAAAAAATTTTGACCAAAAAAAAACTTCGAAAAATTTTGGGACCAAAAAAATTTTGACCCAAAAAAAAGTTCGAAAAAATTTTGACCCAAAAAAATTTTGAACCAAAAAAAAATTTGAAAAATTTTGGGACCAAAAAAAATTTGACCCAAAAAAAAGTTCGAAAAATTTTGGGACCAAAAAAATTTAGACCCAAAAAAAAGTTCGAAAAAATTTTGACCCAAAAAAATTTTGAACCTAAAAAAATTTTGAAAAATTTTGGGACCAAAAAAAATTTTACCCAAAAAAAAGTTCGAAAAATTTTGGGACCAAAACAATTTTGACCCAAAAAAAAGTTCGAAAAATTTTGGACAAAAAAAAATTGGACTCAAAAAAAAGTTCGAAAAATTTTGGGACCAAAAAAATTTTGACCCAAAAAAAACTTCGAAAAAATTTTGACCCAAAAAAAAGTTTGAAAAATTTTGGGACCAAAAAAATTTTGACCAAAAAAAAACTTCGAAAAATTTTGGGACCAAAAAAAGTTTGACCAAAAAAAAACTTCGAAAAAATTTTGACCCAAAAAAATGTTCGAAAAATTTTGGGACCAAAAAAATTTTGACCAAAAAAAAAGTTTGAAAAATTTTGGGACCAAAAAAATTTTGAGCCCAAAAAAAATTCAAAAAAATTTTGACCCAAAAACAAGTTTGAAAAATTTTGGGACCAAAAAAATTTTGACCCAAAAAAAACTTCGAAAAATTTTGGGACCAAAAAAATTTTGAGCCAAAAAAATTTTTGAAAAATTTAGGGACCAAAAAAATTATAAGCCAAAAAAAAGTTCGAAAAATTTTGGGACAAAAAAAATTTGACCCAAAAAAAAGTTCGAAAAATTTTGGGACCAAAAAAATTTTGAGCCAAAAAAAACTTCGAAAAAATTTTGACCCAAAAAAAAGTTTGAAAAATTTTGGGACCAAAAAAAATTTGACCCAAAAAAAACTTCGAAAAATTTTGGACAAAAAAAAATTTGACCCAAAAAAAAGTTCGAAAAATTTTGGGACCAAAAAAATTTTGACCCAAAAAAAACTTCGAAAAAATTTTGACCCAAAAAAAAGTTTGAAAAATTTTGGGACCAAAAAAATTTTGACCAAAAAAAAACTTCGAAAAATTTTGGGACCAAAAAAATTTGACCAAAAAAAAACTTCGAAAAAATTTTGACCCAAAAAAATGTTCGAAAAATTTTGGGACCAAAAAAATTTTGACCAAAAAAAAAGTTCGAAAAATTTTGGGACCAAAAAAATTTTGAGCCAAAAAAAACTTCTAAAAATTTTGGGACCAAAAAAATTTTGAGCCCAAAAAAAATTCGAAAAAATTTTGACCCAAAAACAAGTTTGAAAAATTTTGGGACCAAAAAAATTTTGACCAAAAAAAAACTTCGAAAAATTTTGGGACCAAAAAAAGTTTGACCAAAAAAAAACTTCGAAAAATATTTTGACCCAAAAAAATGTTCGAAAAATTTTGGGACTAAAAAAATTTTGACCAAAAAAAAAGTTCGAAAAATTTTGGGACCAAAAAAATTTTGAGCCAAAAAAAACTTCTAAAAATTTTGGGACCAAAAAAATTTTGAGCCCAAAAAAAATTCGAAAAAATTTTGACCCAAAAACAAGTTTGAAAAATTTTGGGACCAAAAAAAGTTTGACCAAAAAAAAACTTCGAAAAATATTTTGACCCAAAAAAATGTTCGAAAAATTTTGGGACCAAAAAAATTTTGACCAAAAAAAAAGTTCGAAAAATTTTGGGACCAAAAAAATTTTGAGCCAAAAAAAACTTCTAAAAATTTTGGGACCAAAAAAATTTTGACCCAAAAAAAACATCGAAAAATTTTGGGACCAAAAAAATTTTGAGCCAAAAAAAAGTTCGAAAAATTTTGGGACAAAAAAAAATTTGACCCAAAAAAAAGTTCGAAAAATTTTGGGCCCAAAAAATTTTGAGCCAAAAAAAACTTCGAAAAAATTTTGACCCAAAAAAAAGTTTGAAAAATTTTGGGACCAAAAAAATTTTGACCCAAAAAAAACTTCGAAAAATTTTGGACAAAAAAAAATTTGACCCAAAATAGTTCGAAAAATTTTGGGACCAAAAAAATTTTGACCCAAAAAAAACTTCGAAAAAATTTTGACCCAAAAAAAAGTTTGAAAAATTTTGGGACCAAAAAAATTTTGACCAAAAAAAAACTTCGAAAAATTTTGGGACCAAAAAAAGTTTGACCAAAAAAAAACTTCGAAAAAATTTTGACCCAAAAAAATGTTCGAAAAATTTTGGGATCAAAAAAATTTTGACCAAAAAAAAAGTTCGAAAAATTTTGGGACCAAAAAAATTTTGAGCCAAAAAATTTTTTGAAAAATTTAGGGACCAAAAAAAATTTGACCCAAAAAAAAGTTGGAAAAATTTTGGGACCAAAAAAATTTTGACACAAAAAAAATTCGAAAAATTTTGGGACCAAAAAAATTTTGACCCAAAAAAAAGTTCGAAAAATTTTGGACCAAAAAAATTCTGACCCAAAAAAAAGTTCGAAAAATTTTGGGACCAAAAAAATTATAAGCCAAAAAAAAGTTCGAAAAATTTTGGGACAAAAAAAAATTTGACCCAAAAAAAAGTTCGAAAAATTTTGAGACCAAAAAAATTTTGACCCAAAAAAAACTTCGAAAAAATTTTGACCCAAAAAAAAGTTTGAAAAATTTTGGGACCAAAAAAATTTTGTCCAAAAAAAAACTTCAAAAAATTTTGGGACCAAAAAAATTTTGACCCAAAAAAAAGTTCGAAAAAATTTTGACCCAAAAAAATGTTCGAAAAATTTTGGGATCAAAAAAATTTTGAGCCAAAAAAAACTTCGAAAAAATTTTGACCCAAAAAAATGTTCGAAAAATTTTAGGACCAAAAAAATTTTGACCCAAAAAAAAGTTCGAAAAATTTTGGGACCAAAAAAATTTTGACCCAAAAAAAATTCGAAAAATTTTGACCCAAAAAAATTTTGACCAAAAAAAAACTTCGAAAAATTTTGGGACCAAAAAAATTTTGACCCAAAAAAAAGTTCGAAAAAATTTTGACCCAAAAAAATTTTGAACCAAAAAAAAATTTGAAAAATTTTGGGACCAAAAAAAATTTGACCCAAAAAAAAGTTCGAAAAAATTTTGACCCAAAAAAATTTTGAACCTAAAAAAATTTTTAAAAATTTTGGGACCAAAAAAAATTTTACCCAAAAAAAAGTTCGAAAAATCTTGGGACCAAAAAAATTTTGACCCAAAAAAAGTTCGAAAAATTTTGGACAAAAAAAAATTTGACCCAAAAAAAAGTTCGAAAAATTTTGGGACCAAAAAAATTTTGACCCAAAAAATTTTTTGAAAAATTTAGGGACCAAAAAAAATTTGACCCAAAAAAAAGTTGGATAAATTTTGGGACCAAAAAAATTTTGACACAAAAAAAATTCGAAAAATTTTGGGACCAAAAAAATTTTGACCCAAAAAAAAGTTCGAAAAATTTTGGACCGAAAAAAATTCTGACCCAAAAAAAAGTTCGAAAAATTTTGGGACCAAAAAAATTATAAGCCAAAAAAAAGTTCGAAAAATTTTGGGACAAAAAAAAATTTGACCCAAAAAAAAGTTCGAAAAATTTTGAGACCAAAAAAATTTTGACCCAAAAAAAACTTCGAAAAAATTTTGACCCAAAAAAAAGTTTGAAAAATTTTGGGACCAAAAAAATTTTGTCCAAAAAAAAACTTCAAAAAATTTTGGGACCAAAAAAATTTTGACCCAAAAAAAAGTTCGAAAAAATTTTGACCCAAAAAAATGTTCGAAAAATTTTGGGATCAAAAAAATTTTGAGCCAAAAAAAACTTCGAAAAAATTTTGACCCAAAAAAATGTTCGAAAAATTTTAGGACCAAAAAAATTTTGACCAAAAAAAAAGTTCGAAAAATTTTGGGACCAAAAAAATTTTGACCAAAAAAAAACTTCGAAAAATTTTGGGACCAAAAAAATTTTGACCCAAAAAAAAGTTCGAAAAAATTTTGACCCAAAAAAATTTTTGAAAAATTTAGGGACCAAAAAAAATTTGACCCAAAAAAAAGTTGGATAAATTTTGGGACCAAAAAAATTTTGACACAAAAAAAATTCGAAAAATTTTGGGACCAAAAAAATTTTGACCCAAAAAAAAGTTCGAAAAATTTTGGACCAAAAAAATTCTGACCCAAAAAAAAGTTCGAAAAATTTTGGGACCAAAAAAATTATAAGCCAAAAAAAAGTTCGAAAAATTTTGGGACAAAAAAAAATTTGACCCAAAAAAAAGTTCGAAAAATTTTGAGACCAAAAAAATTTTGACCCAAAAAAAACTTCGAAAAAATTTTGACCCAAAAAAAAGTTTGAAAAATTTTGGGACCAAAAAAATTTTGTCCAAAAAAAAACTTCAAAAAATTTTGGGACCAAAAAAATTTTGACCCAAAAAAAAGTTCGAAAAAATTTTGACCCAAAAAAATGTTCGAAAAATTTTGGGATCAAAAAAATTTTGAGCCAAAAAAAACTTCGAAAAATTTTGGGACCAAAAAAATTTTGACCCAAAAAAAAGTTCGAAAAAATTTTGACCCAAAAAAATTTTTGAAAAATTTAGGGACCAAAAAAAATTTGACCCAAAAAAAAGTTGGATAAATTTTGGGACCAAAAAAATTTTGACACAAAAAAAATTTGAAAAATTTTGGGACCAAAAAAATTTTGACCCAAAAAAAAGTTCGAAAAATTTTGGACCAAAAAAATTCTGACCCAAAAAAAAGTTCGAAAAATTTTGGGACCAAAAAAATTATAAGCCAAAAAAAAGTTCGAAAAATTTTGGGACAAAAAAAATTTGACCCAAAAAAAAGTTCGAAAAATTTTGAGACCAAAAAAATTTTGACCCAAAAAAAACTTCGAAAAAATTTTGACCCAAAAAAAAGTTTGAAAAATTTTGGGACCAAAAAAATTTTGTCCAAAAAAAAACTTCAAAAAATTTTGGGACCAAAAAAATTTTGACCCAAAAAAATGTTCGAAAAATTTTGGGATCAAAAAAATTTTGAGCCAAAAAAAACTTCGAAAAAATTTTGACCCAAAAAAATGTTCGAAAAATTTTAGGACCAAAAAAATTTTGACCAAAAAAAAAGTTCGAAAAATTTTGGGACCAAAAAAATTTTGACCAAAAAAAAACTTCGAAAAATTTTGGGACCAAAAAAATTTTGACCCAAAAAAAAGTTCGAAAAAATTTTGACCCAAAAAAATTTTTAGCCAAAAAAAATTTTGAAAAATTTTGGGACCAAAAAAAATTTGACCCAAAAAAAAGTTCGAAAAATTTTGGGACCAAAAAAATTTTGACCCAAAAAAAATTCGAAAAATTTTGACCCAAAAAAATTTTGACCAAAAAAAAACTTCGAAAAATTTTGGGACCAAAAAAATTTTGACCCAAAAAAAAGTTCGAAAAAATTTTGACCCAAAAAAATTTTGAACCAAAAAAAATTTTGAAAAATTTTGGGACCAAAAAAAATTTGACCCAAAAAAAAGTTCGAAAAATTTTGGGACCAAAAAAATTTAGACCCAAAAAAAAGTTCGAAAAAATTTTGACCCAAAAAAATTTTGAACCTAAAAAAATTTTGAAAAATTTTGGGACCAAAAAAAATTTTACCCAAAA
Source organism: Astyanax mexicanus (assembly GCF_023375975.1). Taxonomy (NCBI): domain Eukaryota; kingdom Metazoa; phylum Chordata; class Actinopteri; order Characiformes; family Acestrorhamphidae; genus Astyanax; species Astyanax mexicanus. Next base: position 29,516,415 of record NC_064424.1, on the reverse strand, counting down.
AAAAGTTCGAAAAATCTTGGGACCAAAAAAATTTTGACCCAAAAAAAAGTTTGAAAAATTTTGGACAAAAAAAAATTTGACCCAAAAAAAAGTTCGAAAAATTTTGGGACCAAAAAAATTTTGACCCAAAAAAAACTTCGAAAAAATTTTGACCCAAAAAAAAGTTTGAAAAATTTTGGGACCAAAAAAATTTTGACCAAAAAAAACTTCGAAAAATTTTGGGACCATAAAAAGTTTGACCAAAAAAAAACTTCGAAAAAATTTTGACCCAAAAAAATGTTCGAAAAATTTTGGGACCAAAAAAATTTTGACCAAAAAAAAAGTTCGAAAAATTTTGGGACCAAAAAAATTTTGACCCAAAAAAATGTTCGAAAAATTTTGGGACCAAAAAAATTTTGACCAAAAAAAAAGTTCGAAAAATTTTGGGACCAAAAAAATTTTGACCAAAAAAAACCTCGAAAAATTTTGGGACCAAAAAAATTTTGACCCAAAAAAAAGTTCGAAAAAATTTTGACCCAAAAAAATTTTGAGCCAAAAAATTTTGGGACAAAAAAAACTTGAACCAAAAAAAAGTTCGAAAAATTTTGGACCAAAAAAATTTTGAGCCAAAAAAAAGTTCGAAAAATTTTGGGACCAAAAAAAATTTGACCTAAAAAAAAGTTCGAAAAATTTTGGGACCAAAAAAAATTTGACCCAAAAAAAAGTTTGAAAAATTTTGGGACCAAAAAAATTTTGACCCAAAAAAAAGTTCGAAAAAATTTTGACCCAAAAAAATGTTCGAAAAATTTTGGGACCAAAAAAAATTTTGACCCAAAAAAACCTTCGAAAAATTTTGGGACCAAAAAAAATTTGACCCAAAAAAAAGTTCGAAAAATTTTGGGACCAAAAAAATTTTGACCCAAAAAAAAGTTCGAAAAAATTTTGACCCAAAAAAGTTTTGAACCAAAAAAAATTTTGAAAAATTTTGGGACCAAAAAAAATTTGACCCAAAAAAAAGTTCGAAAAATTTTGGGACCAAAAAAATTTTGACCCAAAAAAAATTTGAAAAATTTTGGGACCAAAAAAATTTTGACCCAAAAAAAAGTTCGAAAAATTTTGGACCAAAAAAATTTTGACCCAAAAAAAAGTTCGAAAAATTTTGGGACCAAAAAAATTTTGACCCAAAAAAAACTTCTAAAAATTTTGACCCAAAAAAAAAGTTTGAAAAATTTTGACCCAAAAAAATGTTCGAAAAATTTTGGGATCAAAAAAATTTTGAGCCAAAAAAAAATTCGAAAAAATTTTGACCCAAAAAAAAGTTTGAAAAATTTTGGGACCAAAAAAAATTTGACCAAAAAAAACTTCGAAAAATTTTGGGACCAAAAAAAGTTTGACCCAAAACAAAGTTTGAAAAATTTTGGGACCAAAAAAATTTTGACCCAAAAAAAAGTTCGAAAAAATTTTGACCCAAAAAAATGTTCGAAAAATTTTGGGACCAAAAAAAATTTTGACCCAAAAAAAACTTCGAAAAATTTTGGGACCAAAAAAAATTTGACCCAAAAAAAAGTTCGAAAAATTTTGGGACCAAAAAAATTTTGACCCAAAAAAAAGTTCGAAAAAATTTTGACCCAAAAAAGTTTTGAACCAAAAAAAATTTTGAAAAATTTTGTGACCAAAAAAAATTTGACCCAAAAAAAAGTTCGAAAAATTTTGGGACCAAAAAAATTTTGACCCAAAAAAAATTCGAAAAATTTTGGGACCAAAAAAATTTTGACCCAAAAAAAAGTTCGAAAAATTTTGGACCAAAAAAATTTTGACCCAAAAAAAAGTTCGAAAAATTTTGGGACCAAAAAAATTTTTGGGCCAAAAAAAACTTCTAAAAATTTTGACCCAAAAAAAAGTTTGAAAAATTTTGGGACCAAAAAAATTTTGACCAAAAAAAAACTTCAAAACATTTTGGGACCAAAAAAATTTTGACCCAAAAAAAAGTTCGAAAAAATTTTGACCCAAAAAAATGTTCGAAAAATTTTGGGATCAAAAAAATTTTGAGCCAAAAAAAAATTCGAAAAAATTTTGACCCAAAAAAAAGTTTGAAAAATTTTGGGACCAAAAAAATTTTGAGCCAAAAAAAACTTCGAAAAATTTTGGGACCAAAAAAATTTTGACCCAAAAAAAAGTTCGAAAAAATTTTGACCCAAAAAAGTTTTGAACCAAAAAAAATTTTGAAAAATTTTGGGACCAAAAAAAATTTGACCCAAAAAAAAGTTCGAAAAATTTTGGGACCAAAAAAATTTTGACCCAAAAAAAATTCGAAAAATTTTGGGACCAAAAAAATTTTGACCCAAAAAAAAGTTTGAAAAATTTTGACCCAAAAAAGTTTTGAACCAAAAAAAATTTTGAAAAATTTTGGGACCAAAAAAAATTTGACCCAAAAAAAAAGTTCGAAAAATTTTGGGACCAAAAAAATTTTGACCCAAAAAAAATTCGAAAAATTTTGGGACCAAAAAAATTTTGACCCAAAAAAAAGTTTGAAAAATTTTGGGACCAAAAAAATTTTGACCAAAAAAAAACTTCAAAACATTTTGGGACCAAAAAAATTTTGACCCAAAAAAAAGTTCGAAAAAATTTTGACCCAAAAAAATGTTCGAAAAATTTTGGGATCAAAAAAATTTTGAGCCAAAAAAAAATTCGAAAAAATTTTGACCCAAAAAAAAGTTTGAAAAATTTTGGGACCAAAAAAATTTTGAGCCAAAAAAAACTTCGAAAAATTTTGGGACCAAAAAAATTTTGAGCCAAAAAAAATTTTGAAAAATTTTGGGACCAAAAAAATTTTGACCAAAAAAAACTTCGAAAAATTTTGGGACCAAAAAAAAACTTCGAAAAAATTTGACCCAAAAAAATGTTCGAAAAATTTTGGGACCAAAAAAATTTTGACCAAAAAAAAAGTTCGAAAAATTTTGGGACCAAAAACTTAGAAAAAATTTTGACCCAAAAAAAAGTTTGAAAAATTTTGGGACCAAAAAAATTTTGACCAAAAAAAAACTTCGAAAAATTTTGGGACCAAAAAAAGTTTGACCAAAAAAAAAACTTCGAAAAAATTTTGACCCAAAAAAATGTTCGAAAAATTTTGGGACCAAAAAAATTTTGACCAAAAAAAAAGTTCTAAAAATTTTGGGACCAAAAAAATTTTGAGCCAAAAAAAACTTCTAAAAATTTTGACCCAAAAAAAAGTTTGAAAAATTTTGGGACCAAAAAAATTTTGACCAAAAAAAAACTTCAAAAAATTTTGACCCAAAAAAATTTTGAACCAAAAAAAATTTTGAAAAATTTTGGGACCAAAAAAAATTTGACCCAAAAAAAAGTTCGAAAAATTTTGGGACCAAAAAAATTTTGACCCAAAAAAAATTCGAAAAATTTTGGGACCAAAAAAATTTTGAGCCAAAAAAAAGTTCGAAAAATTTTGGACCAAAAAAAGTTTGACCCAAAAAAAAGTTCGAAAAATTTTGGGACCAAAAAAATTTTGAGCCAAAAAAAACTTCTAAAAATTTTGACCCAAAAAAAAGTTTGAAAAATTTTGGGACCAAAAAAATTTTGACCAGAAAAAAAACTTCAAAACATTTTGGGACCAAAAAAATTTTGACCCAAAAAAAAGTTCGAAAAAATTTTGACCCAAAAAAATGTTCGAAAAATTTTGGGATCAAAAAAATTTTGAGCCAAAAAAAAATTCGAAAAAATTTTGACCCAAAAAAAAGTTTGAAAAATTTTGGGACCAAAAAAATTTTGACCAAAAAAAACTTCGAAAAATTTTGGGACCAAAAAAAGTTTGACCCAAAAAAAAGTTTGAAAAATTTTGGGACCAAAAAAAATTTTGACCCAAAAAAAACTTCGAAAAATTTTGGGACCAAAAAAAATTTGACCCAAAAAAAAGTTCGAAAAATTTTGGGACCAAAAAAATTTTGACCCAAAAAAAAGTTCGAAAAAATTTTGACCCAAAAAAGTTTTGAACCAAAAAAAATTTTGAAAAATTTTGGGACCAAAAAAAATTTGACCCAAAAAAAAGTTCGAAAAATTTTGGGACCAAAAAAATTTTGACCCAAAAAAAATTCGAAAAATTTTGGGACCAAAAAAATTTTGACCCAAAAAAAAGTTCGAAAAATTTTGGACCAAAAAAATTTTGACCCAAAAAAAAGTTCGAAAAATTTTGGGACCAAAAAAATTTTGAGCCAAAAAAAACTTCTAAAAATTTTGACCCAAAAAAAAGTTTGAAAAATTTTGGGACCAAAAAAATTTTGACCAAAAAAAAAGTTCGAAAAAATTTTGACCCAAAAAAATGTTCGAAAAATTTTGGGATCAAAAAAATTTTGAGCCAAAAAAAAATTCGAAAAAATTTTGACCCAAAAAAAAGTTTGAAAAATTTTGGGACCAAAAAAATTTTGAGCCAAAAAAAACTTCGAAAAATTTTGGGACCAAAAAAATTTTGAGCCAAAAAAAACTTAGAAAAAATTTTGACCCAAAAAAAAGTTTGAAAAATTTTGGGACCAAAAAAATTTTGACCAAAAAAAAACTTCGAAAAATTTTGGGACCAAAAAAAGTTTGACCAAAAAAAAACTTCGAAAAAATTTTGACCCAAAAAAATGTTCGAAAAATTTTGGGACCAAAAAAATTTTGACCAAAAAAAAAGTTCGAAAAATTTTGGGACCAAAAACTTAGAAAAAATTTTGACCCAAAAAAAAGTTTGAAAAATTTTGGGACCAAAAAACTTTTGACCAAAAAAAAACTTCGAAAAATTTTGGGACCAAAAAAAGTTTGACCAAAAAAAAACTTCGAAAAAATTTTGACCCAAAAAAATGTTCGAAAAATTTTGGGACCAAAAAAATTTTGACCAAAAAAAAAGTTCGAAAAATTTTGGGACCAAAAAAATTTTGAGCCAAAAAAAACTTCTAAAAATTTTGACCCAAAAAAAAGTTTGAAAAATTTTGGGACCAAAAAAATTTTGACCAAAAAAAAACTTCAAAAAATTTTGGGACCAAAAAAATTTTGACCCAAAAAAAAGTTCGAAAAAATTTTGACCCAAAAAAATGTTCGAAAAATTTTGGGATCAAAAAAATTTTGAGCCAAAAAAAAATTCGAAAAAATTTTGACCCAAAAAAAAGTTTGAAAAATTTTGGGACCAAAAAAATTTTGAGCCAAAAAAAACTTCGAAAAATTTTGGGACCAAAAAAATTTTGAGCCAAAAAAAACTTAGAAAAAATTTTGACCCAAAAAAAAGTTTGAAAAATTTTGGGACCAAAAAAATTTTGACCAAAAAAAAACTTCGAAAAATTTTGGGACCAAAAAAAGTTTGACCAAAAAAAAACTTCGAAAAAATTTTGACCCAAAAAAATGTTCGAAAAATTTTGGGACCAAAAAAATTTTGACCAAAAAAAAAGTTCGAAAAATTTTGGGACCAAAAACTTAGAAAAAATTTTGACCCAAAAAAAAGTTTGAAAAATTTTGGGACCAAAAAACTTTTGACCAAAAAAAAACTTCGAAAAATTTTGGGACCAAAAAAAGTTTGACCAAAAAAAAACTTCGAAAAAATTTTGACCCAAAAAAATGTTCGAAAAATTTTGGGACCAAAAAAATTTTGACCAAAAAAAAAGTTCGAAAAATTTTGGGACCAAAAAAATTTTGAGCCAAAAAAAACTTCTAAAAATTTTGACCCAAAAAAAAGTTTGAAAAATTTTGGGACCAAAAAAATTTTGACCAAAAAAAAACTTCAAAAAATTTTGGGACCAAAAAAATTTTGACCCAAAAAAAAGTTTGAAAAAATTTTGACCCAGAAAAATGTTCGAAAAATTTTGGAATCAAAAAAATTTTGAGCCAAAAAATTTTGGGACAAAAAAAAATTTGAACCAAAAAAAAGTTCGAAAAATTTTGGACCAAAAAAATTTTGAGCCAAAAAAAAGTTCGAAAAATTTTGGGACCAAAAAAAATTTGACCCAAAAAAAAGTTCGAAAAATTTTGGGACCAAAAAAAATTTGACCCAAAAAAAAGTTTGAAAAATTTTGGGACCAAAAAAATTTTGACCAAAAAAAAACTTCAAAACATTTTGGGACCAAAAAAATTTTGACCCAAAAAAAAGTTCGAAAAACTTTTGACCCAAAAAAATGTTCGAAAAATTTTGGGATCAAAAAAATTTTGAGCCAAAAAAAAGTTCGAAAAAATTTTGACCCAAAAAAATGTTCGAAAAATTTTGGGATCAAAAAAATTTTGAGCCAAAAAAAAATTCGAAAAAATTTTGACCCAAAAAAAACTTCGAAAAATTTTGGGACCAAAAAAATTTTGACCCAAAAAAATGTTCGAAAAATTTTGGGACCAAAAAAATTTTGACCAAAAAAAAAGTTCGAAAAATTTTGGGACCAAAAAAATTTTGACCAAAAAAAACCTCAAAAAATTTTGGGACCAAAAAAATTTTGACCCAAAAAAAAGTTCGAAAAAATTTTGACCCAAAAAAATTTTGAGCCAAAAAAATTTGGGACAAAAAAAATTTGAACCAAAAAAAAGTTCGAAAAATTTTGGACCAAAAAAATTTTGAGCCAAAAAAAAGTTCGAAAAATTTTGGGACCAAAAAAATTTTGACCCAAAAAAAAGTTCGAAAAATTTTGGGACCAAAAAAAATTTTGACCCAAAAAAACCTTCGAAAAATTTTGGGACCAAAAAAAATTTGACCCAAAAAAAAGTTCGAAAAATTTTGGGACCAAAAAAATTTTGACCCAAAAAAAAGTTCGAAAACATTTTGACCCAAAAAAGTTTTGAACCAAAAAAAATTTTGAAAAATTTTGGGACCAAAAAAAATTTGACCCAAAAAAAAGTTCGAAAAATTTTGGGACCAAAAAAATTTTGACCCAAAAAAAATTCGAAAAATTTTGGGACCAAAAAAATTTTGACCCAAAAAAAAGTTTGAAAAATTTTGGACCAAAAAAATTTTGACCCAAAAAAAAGTTCGAAAAATTTTGGGACCAAAAAAATTTTGAGCCAAAAAAAACTTCTAAAAATTTTGACCCAAAAAAAAGTTTGAAAAATTTTGGGACCAAAAAAATTTTGACCAAAAAAAAACTTCGAAAAATTTTGGGACCAAAAAAATTTTGACCCAAAAAAAAGTTCGAAAAAATTTTGACCCAAAAAAATGTTCGAAAAATTTTGGGACCAAAAAAAATTTTGACCCAAAAAAAACTTCGAAAAATTTTGGGACCAAAAAAAATTTGACCCAAAAAAAAGTTCGAAAAATTTTGGGACCAAAAAAATTTTGACCCAAAAAAAAGTTCGTAAAAATTTTGACCCAAAAAAATTTTGAACCAAAAAAAATTTTGAAAAATTTGGGACCAAAAAAATTTGACCCAAAAAAAAGTTCGAAAAATTTTGGGACCAAAAAAATTTTGACCCAAAAAAAATTCGAAAAATTTTGGGACCAAAAAAATTTTGACCAAAAAAATGTTCGAAAAATTTTGGGACCAAAAAAAATTTGACCCAAAAAAAAGTTTGAAAAATTTTGGGACCAAAAAAATTTTGAGCCAAAAAAAACTTCTAAAAATTTTGACCCAAAAAAAAGTTTGAAAAATTTTGGGACCAAAAAAATTTTGACCAAATAAAAACTTCAAAAAATTTTGGGACCAAAAAAATTTTGACCCAAAAAAAAGTTCGAAAAAATTTTGACCCAGAAAAATGTTCGAAAAATTTTCGAATCAAAAAAATTTTGAGCCAAAAAATTTTGGGACAAAAAAAAATTTGAACCAAAAAAAAGTTCGAAAAATTTTGGACCAAAAAAATTTTGAGCCAAAAAAAAGTTCGAAAAATTTTGGGACCAAAAAAAATTTGACCCAAAAAAAAGTTCGAAAAATTTTGGGACCAAAAAAATTTTGACCCAAAAAAAAGTTCGAAAAATTTTGGGACCAAAAAAATTTTGACCCAAAAAAAATTCGAAAAATTTTGGGACCAAAAAACTTTTGAGCCAAAAAAAACTTCTAAAAATTTTGACCCAAAAAAAAGTTTGAAAAATTTTGGGACCAAAAAAATTTTGACCAAAAAAAAACTTCAAAACATTTTGGGACCAAAAAAATTTTGACCCAAAAAAAAGTTCGAAAAAATTTTGACCCAAAAAAATGTTCGAAAAATTTTGGGATCAAAAAAATTTTGAGCCAAAAAAAAGTTCGAAAAAATTTTGACCCAAAAAAATGTTCGAAAAATTTTGGGATCAAAAAAATTTTGAGCCAAAAAAAAATTCGAAAAAATTTTGACCCAAAAAAAACTTCGAAAAATTTTGGGACCAAAAAAATTTTGACCCAAAAAAATGTTCGAAAAATTTTGGGACCAAAAAAATTTTGACCAAAAAAAAAGTTCGAAAAATTTTGGGACCAAAAAAATTTTGACCAAAAAAAACCTCAAAAAATTTTGGGACCAAAAAAATTTTGACCCAAAAAAAAGTTCGAAAAAAATTTGACCCAAAAAAATTTTGAGCCAAAAAATTTTGGGACAAAAAAAATTTGAACCAAAAAAAAGTTCGAAAAATTTTGGACCAAAAAAATTTTGAGCCAAAAAAAAGTTCGAAAAATTTTGGGACCAAAAAAATTTTGAGCCAAAAAAAAGTTCGAAAAATTTTGGGACCAAAAAAAATTTTGACACAAAAAAACCTTCGAAAAATTTTGGGACCAAAAAAAATTTGACCCAAAAAAAAGTTCGAAAAATTTTGGGACCAAAAAAATTTTGACCCAAAAAAAAGTTCGAAAAAATTTTGACCCAAAAAAGTTTTGAACCAAAAAAAATTTTGAAAAATTTTGGGACCAAAAAAAATTTGACCCAAAAAAAAGTTCGAAAAATTTTGGGACCAAAAAAATTTTGACCCAAAAAAAATTCGAAAAATTTTGGGACCAAAAAAATTTTGACCCAAAAAAAAGTTTGAAAAATTTTGGACCAAAAAAATTTTGACCCAAAAAAAAGTTCGAAAAATTTTGGGACCAAAAAAATTTTGAGCCAAAAAAAACTTCTAAAAATTTTGACCCAAAAAAAAGTTTGAAAAATTTTGGGACCAAAAAAATTTTGACCAGAAAAAAAACTTCAAAACATTTTGGGACCAAAAAAATTTTGACCCAAAAAAAAGTTCGAAAAAATTTTGACCCAAAAAAATGTTCGAAAAATTTTGGGATCAAAAAAATTTTGAGCCAAAAAAAAATTCGAAAAAATTTTGACCCAAAAAAAAGTTTGAAAAATTTTGGGACCAAAAAAATTTTGACCAAAAAAAACTTCGAAAAATTTTGGGACCAAAAAAAGTTTGACCCAAAAAAAAGTTTGAAAAATTTTGGGACCAAAAAAATTTTGACCCAAAAAAAAGTTCGAAAAAATTTTGACCCAAAAAAATGTTCGAAAAATTTTGGGACCAAAAAAAATTTTGACCCAAAAAAAACTTTGAAAAATTTTGGGACCAAAAAAAATTTGACCCAAAAAAAAGTTCGAAAAATTTTGGGACCAAAAAAATTTTGACCCAAAAAAAAGTTCGAAAAAATTTTGACCCAAAAAAGTTTTGAACCAAAAAAAATTTTGAAAAATTTTGGGACCAAAAAAAATTTGACCCAAAAAAAAGTTCGAAAAATTTTGGGACCAAAAAAATTTTGACCCAAAAAAAATTCGAAAAATTTTGGGACCAAAAAAATTTTGACCCAAAAAAAAGTTCGAAAAATTTTGGACCAAAAAAATTTTGACCCAAAAAAAAGTTCGAAAAATTTTGGGACCAAAAAAATTTTGAGCCAAAAAAAAGTTTGAAAAATTTTGACCCAAAAAAAAGTTTGAAAAATTTTGGGACAAAAAAAATTTTGACCAAAAAAAAACTTCAAAACATTTTGGGACCAAAAAAATTTTGACCCAAAAAAAAGTTCGAAAAAATTTTGACCCAAAAAAATGTTCGAAAAATTTTGGGATCAAAAAAATTTTGAGCCAAAAAAAAATTCGAAAAAATTTTGACCCAAAAAAAAGTTTGAAAAATTTTGGGACCAAAAAAATTTTGAGCCAAAAAAAACTTCGAAAAATTTTGGGACCAAAAAAATTTTGACCCAAAAAAAAGTTCGAAAAAATTTTGACCCAAAAAAGTTTTGAACCAAAAAAAATTTTGAAAAATTTTGGGACCAAAAAAAATTTGACCCAAAAAAAAGTTCGAAAAATTTTGGGACCAAAAAAATTTTGACCCAAAAAAAATTCGAAAAATTTTGGGACCAAAAAAATTTTGACCCAAAAAAAAGTTCGAAAAATTTTGGACCAAAAAAATTTTGACCCAAAAAAAAGTTCGAAAAATTTTGGGACCAAAAAAATTTTGAGCCAAAAAAAACTTCTAAAAATTTTGACCCAAAAAAAAGTTTGAAAAATTTTGGGACCAAAAAAATTTTGACCTAAAAAAAAGTTCGAAAAAATTTTGACCCAAAAAAATGTTCGAAAAATTTTGGGATCAAAATAATTTTGAGCCAAAAAAAAATTCGAAAAAATTTTGACCCAAAAAAAAGTTTGAAAAATTTTGGGACCAAAAAAATTTTGAGCCAAAAAAAACTTCGAAAAATTTTGAGACCAAAAAAATTTTGAGCCAAAAAAAAGTTTGAAAAATTTTGGGACCAAAAAAATTTTGACCAAAAAAAACTTCGAAAAATTTTGGGATCAAAAAAAGTTTGACCAAAAAAAAACTTCGAAAAAATTTTGACCCAAAAAAATGTTCGAAAAATTTTGGGACCAAAAAAATTTTGACCAAAAAAAAAGTTCGAAAAATTTTGGGACCAAAAAAAATTTTGACCCAAAAAAACCTTCGAAAAATTTTGGGACCAAAAAAAATTTGACCCAAAAAAAAGTTCGAAAAATTTTGGGACCAAAAAAATTTTGACCCAAAAAAAAGTTCGAAAAAATTTTGACCCAAAAAAGTTTTGAACCAAAAAAAATTTTGAAAAATTTTGGGACCAAAAAAAATTTGACCCAAAAAAAAGTTCGAAAAATTTTGGGACCAAAAAAATTTTGACCCAAAAAAAATTCGAAAAATTTTGGGACCAAAAAAATTTTGACCCAAAAAAAAGTTTGAAAAATTTTGGACCAAAAAAATTTTGACCCAAAAAAAAGTTCGAAAAATTTTGGGACCAAAAAAATTTTGAGCCAAAAAAAACTTCTAAAAATTTTGACCCAAAAAAAAGTTTGAAAAATTTTGGGACCAAAAAAATTTTGACCAGAAAAAAAACTTCAAAACATTTTGGGACCAAAAAAATTTTGACCCAAAAAAAAGTTCGAAAAAATTTTGACCCAAAAAAATGTTCGAAAAATTTTGGGATCAAAAAAATTTTGAGCCAAAAAAAAATTCGAAAAAATTTTGACCCAAAAAAAAGTTTGAAAAATTTTGGGACCAAAAAAATTTTGACCAAAAAAAACTTCGAAAAATTTTGGGACCAAAAAAAGTTTGACCCAAAAAAAAGTTTGAAAAATTTTGGGACCAAAAAAATTTTGACCCAAAAAAAAGTTCGAAAAAAATTTGACCCAAAAAAAAGTTCGAAAAATTTTGGGACCAAAAAAATTTTGACCCAAAAAAAATTCGAAAAATTTTGGGACCAAAAAAATTTTGACCCAAAAAAAAGTTCGAAAAATTTTGGACCAAAAAAATTTTGACCCAAAAAAAAGTTCGAAAAATTTTGGGACCAAAAAAATTTTGAGCCAAAAAAAAGTTTGAAAAATTTTGACCCAAAAAAAAGTTTGAAAAATTTTGGGACAAAAAAAATTTTGACCAAAAAAAAACTTCAAAACATTTTGGGACCAAAAAAATTTTGACCCAAAAAAAAGTTCGAAAAAATTTTGACCCAAAAAAATGTTCGAAAAATTTTGGGATCAAAAAAATTTTGAGCCAAAAAAAAATTCGAAAAAATTTTGACCCAAAAAAAAGTTTGAAAAATTTTGGGACCAAAAAAATTTTGAGCCAAAAAAAACTTCGAAAAATTTTGGGACCAAAAAAATTTTGACCCAAAAAAAAGTTCGAAAAAATTTTGACCCAAAAAAGTTTTGAACCAAAAAAAATTTTGAAAAATTTTGGGACCAAAAAAAATTTGACCCAAAAAAAAGTTCGAAAAATTTTGGGACCAAAAAAATTTTGACCCAAAAAAAATTCGAAAAATTTTGGGACCAAAAAAATTTTGACCCAAAAAAAAGTTCGAAAAATTTTGGACCAAAAAAATTTTGACCCAAAAAAAAGTTCGAAAAATTTTGGGACCAAAAAAATTTTGAGCCAAAAAAAACTTCTAAAAATTTTGACCCAAAAAAAAGTTTGAAAAATTTTGGGACCAAAAAAATTTTGACCTAAAAAAAAGTTCGAAAAAATTTTGACCCAAAAAAATGTTCGAAAAATTTTGGGATCAAAATAATTTTGAGCCAAAAAAAAATTCGAAAAAATTTTGACCCAAAAAAAAGTTTGAAAAATTTTGGGACCAAAAAAATTTTGAGCCAAAAAAAACTTCGAAAAATTTTGAGACCAAAAAAATTTTGAGCCAAAAAAAAGTTTGAAAAATTTTGGGACCAAAAAAATTTTGACCAAAAAAAACTTCGAAAAATTTTGGGATCAAAAAAAGTTTGACCAAAAAAAAACTTCGAAAAAATTTTGACCCAAAAAAATGTTCGAAAAATTTTGGGACCAAAAAAATTTTGACCAAAAAAAAAGTTCGAAAAATTTTGGGACCAAAAAAAATTTTGACCCAAAAAAACCTTCGAAAAATTTTGGGACCAAAAAAAATTTGACCCAAAAAAAAGTTCGAAAAATTTTGGGACCAAAAAAATTTTGACCCAAAAAAAATTCGAAAAAATTTTGACCCAAAAAAGTTTTGAACCAAAAAAAATTTTGAAAAATTTTGGGACCAAAAAAAATTTGACCCAAAAAAAAGTTCGAAAAATTTTGGGACCAAAAAAATTTTGACCCAAAAAAAATTCGAAAAATTTTGGGACCAAAAAAATTTTGACCCAAAAAAAAGTTTGAAAAATTTTGGACCAAAAAAATTTTGACCCAAAAAAAAGTTCGAAAAATTTTGGGACCAAAAAAATTTTGAGCCAAAAAAAACTTCTAAAAATTTTGACCCAAAAAAAAGTTTGAAAAATTTTGGGACCAAAAAAATTTTGACCAGAAAAAAAACTTCAAAACATTTTGGGACCAAAAAAATTTTGACCCAAAAAAAAGTTCGAAAAAATTTTGACCCAAAAAAATGTTCGAAAAATTTTGGGATCAAAAAAATTTTGAGCCAAAAAAAAATTCGAAAAAATTTTGACCCAAAAAAAAGTTTGAAAAATTTTGGGACCAAAAAAATTTTGACCAAAAAAAACTTCGAAAAATTTTGGGACCAAAAAAAGTTTGACCCAAAAAAAAGTTTGAAAAATTTTGGGACCAAAAAAATTTTGACCCAAAAAAAAGTTCGAAAAAATTTTGACCCAAAAAAATGTTCGAAAAATTTTGGGACCAAAAAAAATTTTGACCCAAAAAAAACTTCGAAAAATTTTGGGACCAAAAAAAATTTGACCCAAAAAAAAGTTTGAAAAATTTTGGGACCAAAAAAATTTTGACCCAAAAAAAAGTTCGAAAAAATTTTGACCCAAAAAAGTTTTGAACCAAAAAAAATTTTGAAAAATTTTGGGACCAAAAAAAATTTGACCCAAAAAAAAGTTCGAAAAATTTTGGGACCAAAAAAATTTTGACCCAAAAAAAATTCGAAAAATTTTGGGACCAAAAAAATTTTGACCCAAAAAAAAGTTCGAAAAATTTTGGACCAAAAAAATTTTGACCCAAAAAAAAGTTCGAAAAATTTTGGGACCAAAAAAATTTTGAGCCAAAAAAAACTTCTAAAAATTTTGACCCAAAAAAAAGTTTGAAAAATTTTGGGACGAAAAAAATTTTGACCAAAAAAAAACTTCAAAACATTTTGGGACCAAAAAAATTTTGACCCAAAAAAAAGTTCGAAAAAATTTTGACCCAAAAAAATGTTCGAAAAATTTTGGGATCAAAAAAATTTTGAGCCAAAAAAAAATTCGAAAAAATTTTGACCCAAAAAAAAGTTTGAAAAATTTTGGGACCAAAAAAATTTTGAGCCAAAAAAAACTTCGAAAAATTTTGGGACCAAAAAAATTTTGACCCAAAAAAAAGTTCGAAAAAATTTTGACCCAAAAAAGTTTTGAACCAAAAAAAATTTTGAAAAATTTTGGGACCAAAAAAAATTTGACCCAAAAAAAAGTTCGAAAAATTTTGGGACCAAAAAAATTTTGACCCAAAAAAAATTCGAAAAATTTTGGGACCAAAAAAATTTTGACCCAAAAAAAAGTTCGAAAAATTTTGGACCAAAAAAATTTTGACCCAAAAAAAAGTTCGAAAAATTTTGGGACCAAAAAAATTTTGAGCCAAAAAAAACTTCTAAAAATTTTGACCCAAAAAAAAGTTTGAAAAATTTTGGGACCAAAAAAATTTTGACCTAAAAAAAAGTTCGAAAAAATTTTGACCCAAAAAAATGTTCGAAAAATTTTGGGATCAAAATAATTTTGAGCCAAAAAAAAATTCGAAAAAATTTTGACCCAAAAAAAAGTTTGAAAAATTTTGGGACCAAAAAAATTTTGAGCCAAAAAAAACTTCGAAAAATTTTGGGACCAAAAAAATTTTGAGCCAAAAAAAAGTTTGAAAAATTTTGGGACCAAAAAAATTTTGACCAAAAAAAACTTCGAAAAATTTTGGGATCAAAAAAAGTTTGACCAAAAAAAAACTTCGAAAAAATTTTGACCCAAAAAAATGTTCGAAAAATTTTGGGACCAAAAAAATTTTGACCAAAAAAAAAGTTCGAAAAATTTTGGGACCAAAAACTTAGAAAAAATTTTGACCCAAAAAAAAGTTTGAAAAATTTTGGGACCAAAAAAATTTTGACCAAAAAAAAACTTCGAAAAATTTTGGGACCAAAAAAAGTTTGACCAAAAAAAAAACTTCGAAAAAATTTTGACCCAAAAAAATGTTCGAAAAATTTTGGGACCAAAAAAATTTTGACCAAAAAAAAAGTTCTAAAAATTTTGGGACCAAAAAAATTTTGAGCCAAAAAAAACTTCTAAAAATTTTGACCCAAAAAAAAGTTTGAAAAATTTTGGGACCAAAAAAATTTTGAGCAAAAAAAAACTTCAAAAAAGTTTGACCCAAAAAAATTTTGAACCAAAAAAAATTTTGAAAAATTTTGGGACCAAAAAAAATTTGACCCAAAAAAAAGTTCGAAAAATTTTGGGACCAAAAAAATTTTGACCCAAAAAAAATTCGAAAAATTTTGGGACCAAAAAAATTTTGACCCAAAAAAAAGTTCGAAAAATTTTGGACCAAAAAAAGTTTGACCCAAAAAAAAGTTCGAAAAATTTTGGGACCAAAAAAATTTTGAGCCAAAAAAAACTTCTAAAAATTTTGACCCAAAAAAAAGTTTGAAAAATTTTGGGACCAAAAAAATTTTGACCAGAAAAAAAACTTCAAAACATTTTGGGACCAAAAAAATTTTGACCCAAAAAAAAGTTCGAAAAAATTTTGACCCAAAAAAATGTTCGAAAAATTTTGGGATCAAAAAAATTTTGAGCCAAAAAAAAATTCGAAAAAATTTTGACCCAAAAAAAAGTTTGAAAAATTTTGGGACCAAAAAAATTTTGACCAAAAAAAACTTCGAAAAATTTTGGGACCAAAAAAAGTTTGACCCAATAAAAAGTTTGAAAAATTTTGGGACCAAAAAAAATTTTGACCCAAAAAAAACTTCGAAAAATTTTGGGACCAAAAAAAATTTGACCCAAAAAAAAGTTCGAAAAATTTTGGGACCAAAAAAATTTTGACCCAAAAAAAAGTTCGAAAAAATTTTGACCCAAAAAAGTTTTGAACCAAAAAAAATTTTGAAAAATTTTGGGACCAACAAAAATTTGACCCAAAAAAAAGTTCGAAAAATTTTGGGACCAAAAAAATTTTGACCCAAAAAAAATTCGAAAAATTTTGGGACCAAAAAAATTTTGACCCAAAAAAAAGTTCGAAAAATTTTGGACCAAAAAAATTTTGACCCAAAAAAAAGTTCGAAAAATTTTGGGACCAAAAAAATTTTGAGCCAAAAAAAACTTCTAAAAATTTTGACCCAAAAAAAAGTTTGAAAAATTTTGGGACCAAAAAAATTTTGACCAAAAAAAAAACTTCAAAACATTTTGGGACCAAAAAAATTTTGACCCAAAAAAAAGTTCGAAAAAATTTTGACCCAAAAAAATGTTCGAAAAATTTTGGGATCAAAAAAATTTTGAGCCAAAAAAAAATTCGAAAAAATTTTGACCCAAAAAAAAGTTTGAAAAATTTTGGGACCAAAAAAATTTTGACCAAAAAAAACTTCGAAAAATTTTGGGACCAAAAAAAGTTTGACCCAATAAAAAGTTTGAAAAATTTTGGGACCAAAAAAAATTTTGACCCAAAAAAAACTTCTAAAAATTTTGACCCAAAAAAAATTTTGAAAAATTTTGGGACCAAAAAAATTTTGACCAAAAAAAAAACTTCAAAACATTTTGGGACCAAAAAAATTTTGACCCAAAAAAAAGTTCGAAAAAATTTTGACCCAAAAAAATGTTCGAAAAATTTTGGGATCAAAAAAATTTTGAGCCAAAAAAAAATTCGAAAAAATTTTGACCCAAAAAAAAGTTTGAAAAATTTTGGGACCAAAAAAATTTTGACCAAAAAAATGTTCGAAAAATTTTGGGATCAAAAAAATTTTGAGCCAAAAAAAAATTCGAAAAAATTTTGACCCAAAAAAAAGTTTGAAAAATTTTGGGACCAAAAAAATTTTGAGCCAAAAAAAACTTCGAAAAATTTTGGGACCAAAAAAATTTTGACCCAAAAAAAAGTTCGAAAAAATTTTGACCCAAAAAAGTTTTGAACCAAAAAAAATTTTGAAAAATTTTGGGACCAAAAAAAATTTGACCCAAAAAAAAGTTCGAAAAATTTTGTGACCAAAAAAATTTTGACCCAAAAAAAATTCGAAAAATTTTGGGACCAAAAAAATTTTGACCCAAAAAAAAGTTCGAAAAATTTTGGACCAAAAAACTTTTGACCCAAAAAAAAGTTCGAAAAATTTTGGGACCAAAAAAATTTTGAGCCAAAAAAAACTTCTAAAAATTTTGACCCAAAAAAAAGTTTGAAAAATTTTGGGACCAAAAAAATTTTGACCAAAAAAAAACTTCAAAACATTTTGGGACCAAAAAAATTTTGACCCAAAAAAAAGTTCGAAAAAATTTTGACCCAAAAAAATGTTCGAAAAATTTTGGGATCAAAAAAATTTTGAGCCAAAAAAAAATTCGAAAAAATTTTGACCCAAAAAAAAGTTTGAAAAATTTTGGGACCAAAAAATTTTTGAGCCAAAAAAAACTTCGAAAAATTTTGGGACCAAAAAAATTTTGAGCCAAAAAAAAGTTTGAAAAATTTTGGGACCAAAAAAATTTTGACCAAAAAAAACTTCGAAAAATTTTGGGACCAAAAAAAGTTTGACCAAAAAAAAACTTCGAAAAAATTTTGACCCAAAAAAATGTTCGAAAAATTTTGGGACCAAAAAAATTTTGACCAAAAAAAAAGTTCGAAAAATTTTGGGACCAAAAACTTAGAAAAAATTTTGACCCAAAAAAAAGTTTGAAAAATTTTGGGACCAAAAAAATTTTGACCAAAAAAAAAGTTCTAAAAATTTTGGGACCAAAAAAATTTTGAGCCAAAAAAAACTTCTAAAAATTTTGACCCAAAAAAAAGTTTGAAAAATTTTGGGACCAAAAAAATTTTGACCAAAAAAAAACTTCAAAAAATTTTGACCCAAAAAAATTTTGAACCAAAAAAAATTTTGAAAAATTTTGGGACCAAAAAAAATTTGACCCAAAAAAAAGTTCGAAAAATTTTGGGACCAAAAAAATTTTGACCCAAAAAAAAGTTCGAAAAATTTTGGACCAAAAAAATTTTGATCCAAAAAAAAGTTCGAAAAATTTTGGGACAAAAAAAATTTTGACCCAAAAAAAACTTCTAAAAATTTTGACCCAAAAAAAAGTTTGAAAAATTTTGGGACCAAAAAAACTTTGACCAAAAAAAAACTTAAAAAAATTTTGGGACCAAAAAAATTTTGACCCAAAAAAAAGTTCGAAAAAATTTTGACCCAAAAAAAAGTTTGAAAAATTTTGGGACCAAAAAAATTTTGACCAAAAAAAAACTTCGAAAAATTTTGGGACCAAAAAAATTTGACCAAAAAAAAACTTCGAAAAAATTTTGACCCAAAAAAATGTTCTAAAAATTTTGGGACCAAAAAAATTTTGACCAAAAAAAAATTTCGAAAAATTTTGGGACCAAAAAAATTTTGACCAAAAAAAAACTTCGAAAAAATTTTGACCCAAAAAAATGTTCGAAAAATTTTGGGACCAAAAAAATTTTGACCAAAAAAAAAGTTCGAAAAATTTTGGGACCAAAAACTTAGAAAAAAATTTGACCTAAAAAAAAGTTTGAAAAATTTTGGGACCAAAAAAATTTTGACCAAAAAAAAACTTCGAAAAATTTTGGGACCAAAAAAAGTTTGACCAAAAAAAAAACTTCGAAAAAATTTTGACCCAATGTTCGAAAAATTTTGGGACCAAAAAAATTTTGACCAAAAAAAAAGTTCTAAAAATTTTGGGACCAAAAAAATTTTGAGCCAAAAAAAACTTCTAAAAATTTTGACCCAAAAAAAAGTTTGAAAAATTTTGGGACCAAAAAAATTTTGACCAAAAAAAAACTTCAAAAAATTTTGACCCAAAAAAATTTTGAACCGAAAAAAATTTTGAAAAATTTTGGGACCAAAAAAAATTTGACCCAAAAAAAAGTTCGAAAAATTTTGGGACCAAAAAAATTTTGACCCAAAAAAAAGTTCGAAAAATTTTGGACCAAAAAAATTTTGATCCAAAAAAAAGTTCGAAAAATTTTGGGACAAAAAAAATTTTGACCCAAAAAAAACTTCTAAAAATTTTGACCCAAAAAAAAGTTTGAAAAATTTTGGGACCAAAAAAATTTTGACCAAAAAAAAACTTCAAAACATTTTGGGACCAAAAAAATTTTGACCCAAAAAAAAGTTCGAAAAAATTTTGACCCAAAAAAATGTTCGAAAAATTTTGGGATCAAAAAAATTTTGAGCCAAAAAAAAATTCGAAAAAATTTTGACCCAAAAAAAAGTTTGAAAAATTTTGGGACCAAAAAATTTTTGAGCCAAAAAAAACTTCGAAAAATTTTGGGACCAAAAAAATTTTGAGCCAAAAAAAAGTTTGAAAAATTTTGGGACCAAAAAAATTTTGACCAAAAAAAACTTCGAAAAATTTTGGGACCAAAAAAAGTTTGACCAAAAAAAAACTTCGAAAAAATTTTGACCCAAAAAAATGTTCGAAAAATTTTGGGACCAAAAAAATTTTGACCAAAAAAAAAGTTCGAAAAATTTTGGGACCAAAAACTTAGAAAAAATTTTGACCCAAAAAAAAGTTTGAAAAATTTTGGGACCAAAAAAATTTTGACCAAAAAAAAAGTTCTAAAAATTTTGGGACCAAAAAAATTTTGAGCCAAAAAAAACTTCTAAAAATTTTGACCCAAAAAAAAGTTTGAAAAATTTTGGGACCAAAAAAATTTTGACCAAAAAAAAACTTCAAAAAATTTTGACCCAAAAAAATTTTGAACCAAAAAAAATTTTGAAAAATTTTGGGACCAAAAAAAATTTGACCCAAAAAAAAGTTCGAAAAATTTTGGGACCAAAAAAATTTTGACCCAAAAAAAAGTTCGAAAAATTTTGGACCAAAAAAATTTTGATCCAAAAAAAAGTTCGAAAAATTTTGGGACAAAAAAAATTTTGACCAAAAAAAACTTCTAAAAATTTTGACTCAAAAAAAAGTTTGAAAAATTTTGGGACCAAAAAAACTTTGACCAAAAAAAAACTTAAAAAAATTTTGGGACCAAAAAAATTTTGACCCAAAAAAAAGTTCGAAAAAATTTTGACCCAAAAAAAAGTTTGAAAAATTTTGGGACCAAAAAAATTTTGACCAAAAAAAAACTTCGAAAAATTTTGGGACCAAAAAAATTTGACCAAAAAAAAACTTCGAAAAAATTTTGACCCAAAAAAATGTTCTAAAAATTTTGGGACCAAAAAAATTTTGACCAAAAAAAAATTTCGAAAAATTTTGGGACCAAAAAAATTTTGACCAAAAAAAAACTTCGAAAAAATTTTGACCCAAAAAAATGTTCGAAAAATTTTGGGACCAAAAAAATTTTGACCAAAAAAAAAGTTCGAAAAATTTTGGGACCAAAAACTTAGAAAAAAATTTGACCCAAAAAAAAGTTTGAAAAATTTTGGGACCAAAAAAATTTTGACCAAAAAAAAAGTTCTAAAAATTTTGGGACCAAAAAAAGTTTGACCAAAAAAAAAACTTCGAAAAAATTTTGACCCAATGTTCGAAAAATTTTGGGACCAAAAAAATTTTGACCAAAAAAAAAGTTCTAAAAATTTTGGGACCAAAAAAATTTTGAGCCAAAAAAAACTTCTAAAAATTTTGACCCAAAAAAAAGTTTGAAAAATTTTGGGACCAAAAAAATTTTGACCAAAAAAAAACTTCAAAAAATTTTGACCCAAAAAAATTTTGAACCGAAAAAAATTTTGAAAAATTTTGGGACCAAAAAAAATTTGACCCAAAAAAAAGTTCGAAAAATTTTGGGACCAAAAAAATTTTGACCCAAAAAAAAGTTCGAAAAATTTTGGACCAAAAAAATTTTGATCCAAAAAAAAGTTCGAAAAATTTTGGGACAAAAAAAATTTTGACCCAAAAAAAACTTCTAAAAATTTTGACCCAAAAAAAAGTTTGAAAAATTTTGGGACCAAAAAAACTTTGACCAAAAAAAAACTTAAAAAAATTTTGGGACCAAAAAAATTTTGACCCAAAAAAAAATTCGAAAATATTTTGACCCAAAAAAAAGTTTGAAAAATTTTGGGACCAAAAAAATTTTGACCAAAAAAAAACTTCGAAAAATTTTGGGACCAAAAAAATTTGACCAAAAAAAAAGTTCGAAAAATTTTGGGACCAAAAAAATTTTGACCAAAAAAAAACTTCGAAAAATTTCGGGACCAAAAAAATTTTGACCCAAAAAAAAGTTCGAAAAAATTTTGACCCAAAAAAATTTTTGAAAAATTTTGGGACCAAAAAAAATTTGACCCAAAAAAAAGTTGGAAAAATTTTGGGACCAAAAAAATTTTGACACAAAAAAAATTCGAAAAATTTTGGGACCAAAAAAATTTTGTCCCAAAAAAAAGTTCGAAAAATTTTGGACCAAAAAAATTCTGACCCAAAAAAAAGTTCGAAAAATTTTGGGACCAAAAAAATTATAAGCCAAAAAAAAGTTCGAAAAATTTTGGGACAAAAAAAAATTTGACCCAAAAAAAACTTCGAAAAATTTTGGGACCAAAAAAATTTTGACCCAAAAAAAACTTCGAAAAAATTTTGACCCAAAAAAAAGTTTGAAAAATTTTGGGACCAAAAAAATTTTGACACAAAAAAAACTTCGAAAAATTTTGGGACCAAAAAAAGTTTGACCAAAAAAAAACTTCGAAAAAATTTTGACCCAGAAAATGTTCGAAAAATTTTGGGACCAAAAAAATTTTGACCAAAAAAAAAGTTCGAAAAATTTTGTGACCAAAAAAATTTTGAGCCAAAAAAAACTTCTAAAAATTTTGACCCAAAAAAAAGTTTGAAAAATTTTGGGACCAAAAAAATTTTGACCAAAAAAAAACTTCGAAAAATTTTGGGACCAAAAAAATTTTGAGCCAAAAAAAAATTCGAAAAAATTTTGACCCAAAAACAAGTTTGAAAAATTTTGGGACCAAAAAAATTTTGACCCAAAAAAAACTTCGAAAAATTTTGTGACCAAAAAAATTTTGACCAAAAAAAAACTTCAAAACATTTTGGGACCAAAAAAATTTTGACCCAAAAAAAAGTTCGAAAAAATTTTGACCCAAAAAAATGTTCGAAAAATTTTGGGATCAAAAAAATTTTGAGCCAAAAAAAAATTCGAAAAAATTTTGACCCAAAAAAAAGTTTGAAAAATTTTGGGACCAAAAAATTTTTGAGCCAAAAAAAACTTCGAAAAATTTTGGGACCAAAAAAATTTTGAGCCAAAAAAAAGTTTGAAAAATTTTGGGACCAAAAAAATTTTGACCAAAAAAAACTTCGAAAAATTTTGGGACCAAAAAAAGTTTGACCAAAAAAAAACTTCGAAAAAATTTTGACCCAAAAAAATGTTCGAAAAATTTTGGGACCAAAAAAATTTTGACCAAAAAAAAAGTTCGAAAAATTTTGGGACCAAAAACTTAGAAAAAATTTTGACCCAAAAAAAAGTTTGAAAAATTTTGGGACCAAAAAAATTTTGACCAAAAAAAAAGTTCTAAAAATTTTGGGACCAAAAAAATTTTGAGCCAAAAAAAACTTCTAAAAATTTTGACCCAAAAAAAAGTTTGAAAAATTTTGGGACCAAAAAAATTTTGACCAAAAAAAAACTTCAAAAAATTTTGACCCAAAAAAATTTTGAACCAAAAAAAATTTTGAAAAATTTTGGGACCAAAAAAAATTTGACCCAAAAAAAAGTTCGAAAAATTTTGGGACCAAAAAAATTTTGACCCAAAAAAAAGTTCGAAAAATTTTGGACCAAAAAAATTTTGATCCAAAAAAAAGTTCGAAAAATTTTGGGACAAAAAAAATTTTGACCCAAAAAAAACTTCTAAAAATTTTGACCCAAAAAAAAGTTTGAAAAATTTTGGGACCAAAAAAACTTTGACCAAAAAAAAACTTAAAAAAATTTTGGGACCAAAAAAATTTTGACCCAAAAAAAAGTTCGAAAAAATTTTGACCCAAAAAAAAGTTTGAAAAATTTTGGGACCAAAAAAATTTTGACCAAAAAAAAACTTCGAAAAATTTTGGGACCAAAAAAATTTGACCAAAAAAAAACTTCGAAAAAATTTTGACCCAAAAAAATGTTCTAAAAATTTTGGGATCAAAAAAATTTTGAGCCCAAAAAAAAGTTTGAAAAATTTTGGGACCAAAAAAATTTTGACCAAAAAAAAACTTCAAAAAATTTTGGGACCAAAAAAATTTTGACCCAAAAAAAAGTTCGAAAAAATTTTGACCCAAAAAAATGTTCGAAAAATTTTGGGATCAAAAAAATTTTGAGCCAAAAGAAAATTCGAAAAAATTTTGACCCAAAAAAAAGTTTGAAAAATTTTGGGACCAAAAAAATTTTGACCCAAAAAAAACTTCGAAAAATTTTGGGACCAAAAAAATTTTGCGCCAAAAAAAAAACTTTGAAAAAATTTTGACCCAAAAAAATGTTCGAAAAATTTTAGGACCAAAAAAATTTTGACCCAAAAAAAAGTTCGAAAAATTTTGGACCAAAAAAATTTTGACCCAAAAAAAAGTTCGAAAAATTTTGGGACCAAAAAAATTTTGACACAAAAAAAACTTCTAAAAATTTTGACCCAAAAAAAAGTTTGAAAAATTTTGGGACCAAAAAAATTTTGACCAAAAAAAAAACTTCAAAAAATTTTGGGACCAAAAAAATTTTGACCCAAAAAAAAGTTCGAAAAAATTTTGACCCAAAAACAAGTTTGAAAAATTTTGGGACCAAAAAAATTTTGACCCAAAAAAAACTTCGAAAAAATTTTGACCCAAAAAAAAGTTCGAAAAATTTTGGGACCAAAAAAATTTTGAGCCAAAAAAAACTTCTAAAAATTTTGACCCAAAAAAAAGTTTGAAAAATTTTGGGACCAAAAAAATTTTGACCAAAAAAAAACTTCAAAAAATTTTGGGACCAAAAAAATTTTGACCCAAAAAAAAGTTCGAAAAAATTTTGACCCAAAAACAAGTTTGAAAAATTTTGGGACCAAAAAAATTTTGACCCAAAAAAACTTCGAAAAAATTTTGAGCCAAAAAAAACTTCTAAAAATTTTGACCCAAAAAAAAGTTTGAAAAATTTTGGGACCAAAAAAATTTTGACCAAAAAAAACGTCAAAAAATTTTGGTACCAAAAAAATTTTGACCCCAAAAAAAGTTCGAAAAAATTTTGACCCAAAAAAATGTTCGAAAAATTTTGGGATCAAAAAAATTTTGAGCCAAAAAAAAATTCGAAAAAATTTTGACCCAAAAAAAAGTTTGAAAAATTTTGGGACCAAAAAAATTTTGACCCAAAAAAAACTTCGAAAAATTTTGGGACCAAAAAAATTTTGAGCCAAAAAAAACTTCGAAAAAAATTTGACCCAAAAAAATGTTCGAAAAATTTTGGGACCAAAAAAATTTTGACCAAAAAAAAAGTTCGAAAAATTTGGGGACCAAAAAAAATTTGAGCCAAAAAAAACTTCTAAAAATTTTGACCCAAAAAAAAGTTTGAAAAATTTTGGGACCAAAAAAATTTTGACCAAAAAAAAACTTCAAAAAATTTTGGGACCAAAAAAATTTTGACCCAAAAAAAAGTTCGAAAAAATTTTGACCCAAAAAAAAGTTCGAAAAAATTTTGACCCAAAAACAAGTTTGAAAAATTTTGGGACCAAAAAAATTTTGACCCAAAAAAACTTCGAAAAAATTTTGAGCCAAAAAAAACGTCTAAAATTTTTGACCCAAAAAAAAGTTTGAAAAATTTTGGGACCAAAAAAATTTTGACCAAAAAAAAACGTCAAAAAATTTTGGTACCAAAAAAATTTTGACCCCAAAAAAAGTTCGAAAAAATTTTGACCCAAAAAAATGTTCGAAAAATTTTGGGATCAAAAAAATTTTGAGCCAAAAAAAAATTCGAAAAAATTTTGACCCAAAAAAAAGTTTGAAAAATTTTGGGACCAAAAAAATTTTGACCCAAAAAAAACTTCGAAAAATTTTGGGACCAAAAAAATTTTGAGCCAAAAAAAACTTCGAAAAAAATTTGACCCAAAAAAATGTTCGAAAAATTTTGGGACCAAAAAAATTTTGACCAAAAAAAAAGTTCGAAAAATTTGGGGACCAAAAAAAATTTGAGCCAAAAAAAACTTCTAAAAATTTTGACCCAAAAAAAAGTTTGAAAAATTTTGGGACCAAAAAAATTTTGACCAAAAAAAAACTTCAAAAAATTTTGGGACCAAAAAAATTTTGACCCAAAAAAAAGTTCGAAAAAATTTTGACCCAAAAAAATGTTCGAAAAATTTTGGGATCAAAAAAATTTTGAGCCAAAAGAAAATTCGAAAAAATTTTGACCCAAAAAAAAGTTTGAAAAATTTTGGGACCAAAAAAATTTTGACCCAAAAAAAACTTCGAAAAATTTTGGGACCAAAAAAATTTTGCGCCAAAAAAAAAACTTTGAAAAAATTTTGACCCAAAAAAATGTTCGAAAAATTTTTGGACCAAAAAAATTTTGACCAAAAAAAAAGTTCGAAAAATTTTGGGACCAAAAAAATTTTGACCAAAAAAAAACTTCGAAAAATTTTGGGACCAAAAAAATTTTGACCCAAAAAAAAGTTCGAAAAAACTTTGACCCAAAAAAATTTTGAACCAAAAAAAATTTTGAAAAATTTTGGGACCAAAAAAATTTTGACCAAAAAAAAACTTCAAAAAATTTTGGGACCAAAAAAATTTTGACCCAAAAAAAAGTTCGAAAAAATTTTGACCCAAAAAAATGTTCGAAAAATTTTGGGATCAAAAAAATTTTGAGCCAAAAAAAAATTCGAAAAAATTTTGACCCAAAAGAAAGTTTGAAAAATTTTGGGACCAAAAAAATTTTGAGCCAAAAAAAACTTCGAAAAATATTGGGACCAAAAAAATTTTGAGCCAAAAAAAACTTAGAAAAAATTTTGACCCAAAAAAAAGTTTGAAAAATTTTGGGACCAAAAAAATTTTGACCAAAAAAAAACTTCGAAAAATTTTGGGACCAAAAAAATTTTGACACAAAAAAAACTTCTAAAAATTTTGACCCAAAAAAAAGTTTGAAAAATTTTGGGACCAAAAAAATTTTGACCAAAAAAAAAACTTCAAAAAATTTTGGGACCAAAAAAATTTTGACCCAAAAAAAAGTTCGAAAAAATTTTGACCCAAAAACAATTTTGAAAAATTTTGGGACCAAAAAAATTTTGACCCAAAAAAAACTTCGAAAAAATTTTGGCCCAAAAAAAAGTTCGAAAAATTTTGGGACCAAAAAAATTTTGAGCCAAAAAAAACTTCTAAAAATTTTGACCCAAAAAAAAGTTTGAAAAATTTTGGGACCAAAAAAATTTTGACCAAAAAAAAACTTCAAAAAATTTTGGGACCAAAAAAATTTTGACCCAAAAAAAAGTTCGAAAAAATTTTTACCCAAAAACAAGTTTGAAAAATTTTGGGACCAAAAAAATTTTGACCCAAAAAAACTTCGAAAAAATTTTGAGCCAAAAAAAACTTCTAAAAATTTTGACCCAAAAAAAAGTTTGAAAAATTTTGGGACCAAAAAAATTTTGACCAAAAAAAAACGTCAAAAAATTTTGGTACCAAAAAAATTTTGACCCCAAAAAAAGTTCGAAAAAATTTTGACCCAAAAAAATGTTCGAAAAATTTTGGGATCAAAAAAATTTTGAGCCAAAAAAAAATTCGAAAAAATTTTGACCCAAAAAAAAGTTTGAAAAATTTTGGGACCAAAAAAATTTTGACCCAAAAAAAACTTCGAAAAATTTTGGGACCAAAAAAATTTTGAGCCAAAAAAAACTTCGAAAAAAATTTGACCCAAAAAAATGTTCGAAAAATTTTGGGACCAAAAAAATTTTGACCAAAAAAAAAGTTCGAAAAATTTGGGGACCAAAAAAAATTTGAGCCAAAAAAAACTTCTAAAAATTTTGACCCAAAAAAAAGTTTGAAAAATTTTGGGACCAAAAAAATTTTGACCAAAAAAAAACTTCAAAAAATTTTGGGACCAAAAAAATTTTGACCCAAAAAAAAGTTCGAAAAAATTTTGACCCAAAAAAAAGTTCGAAAAAATTTTGACCCAAAAACAAGTTTGAAAAATTTTGGGACCAAAAAAATTTTGACCCAAAAAAACTTCAAAAAAATTTTGAGCCAAAAAAAACTTCTAAAATTTTTGACCCAAAAAAAAGTTTGAAAAATTTTGGGACCAAAAAAATTTTGACCAAAAAAAAAACGTCAAAAAATTTTGGTACCAAAAAAATTTGGCACATGCTATTTGCACCCGGGTGTACATAGCAGTGTGTGCTATTTGCACCCGGGTGTACATAGCAGTGTGTGCTATTTGCACCCGGGTGTACATAGCAGTGTGTGCTATTTGCACCCGGGTGTACGCAGCAGTGTGTGCTATTTGCACCCGGGTGTACATAGCATTGTGTGCTATTTGCACCCGGGTGTACATAGCAGTGTGTGCTATTTGCACCCGGGTGTACATAGCATTGTGTGCTATTTGCACCCGGGTGTACGCAGCAGTGTGTGCTATTTGCACCCGGGTGCAAATAGCACGTGCCACACAGCAAGGCTATTTTCACCCCTTAATTAAAAAAAAAGAAAGAGAACTCATCTGTGCATGTCTACCAATGAATGCGAGGGAGCGAAAAGGCGCAAATTCACAGATGGGGAAACGGAGACCATAGGAAATGGTAAGCAGAATTTGGTTATTATTTATGTATAAAAGGCCCATCACTCAATTTAACTCTACATTTTAAGATAAATATTTAAGACAGAGTGTGAGAATTATTATCTATCGAACACTGTTGACTGAAAACGAATAAGCTAAGCTAGTGTTTTGCTGGATCTCAGTTTAAGTTATTTGATTGAATTAAAGTTTGAGGCAGTTAGGTAACTTGTATCTAACCTTATCTTAGTTATTAAGTAAAAAGTTTTGTATTTTGTTGCTTATTCTGATTAATTTAGCTAGCTAGCTAGCTTATTGCTGGCTAGTATAGAGCCCGGGAGGGGCCGTGGGTAAAAAAAAAAATTTAAATCGAGCGAACGATGTAGCAGTTCATGCCAACAATTTCTCTAATTCGTGCGAACGATTTATTTTATTCCAGCGAACGATTAAGCCAACTCTTATTTCTAGTTCATGCATGCACAGGCAGGATAAACACAGTCTCCGGCGATGTTTATGCCTTCTGCGGTGGCGTTTTAGGGCAACTCTTAATTAGAGAATAAAGTCTAATATAACGAGATTAAAGCCGCAGTATTTTGATTTTAATTGTAACTGCTTGGCCTGCAGCGCAGGGCACGGAGGGAAAAGAGCACATACCGTCAGTTAGAAACGTAGAAAAATGACGGTGATCTCAGGATCTCATAACAGATCATGCATGATCACCGTCAGTTATCTACGTTTCTAACCTGCTTATTATTAATGTAGTGTTACAGCTTTCGGCTCTGCGCTGCGAGATTCCTCTGTGCGGGGAGAGCGCGCGGCGCGACACGGAGGCTTTCCACCGCATTTTAGTTTTTGCTACCAAACGAACATAAATACAGTAAATTCCAGTCATGAATAAAGGAAATAAACCTTTTACTGAAACAAGACGACTGTCTCTGTGTGTTATAAAAACCATATCAAATTCAAATATACTGTGAAGCATGATATGCGCGTCAAAGTTATGATCAATGTGGAATAGTTAATTTCTCACTATTTAGTAATATAGGGCTAATGTATTAATTAAATAAACATAATTCATATTAAAATATTCCCAATATTTCCCAGCAGATCTACCTTATAAAGCACCCCCTATAACTGTACACCCAACCAAGAAATACTTTTAGTACTAGATATTCAGTCAGCCTCCAAGGAAATGCACCCCTTCTTAAATCTGGTTACATCATTATTACATTCATGGTATTTACACCCTCTATATGGGAATCTGTGTAGCAAAATATGGTCACCTTTTACAGGTATATAATGATGGAAACACAAAATTGCATTTCATGTATAACATATGCTGTTTCTAGCTTTTATGTCATATAAAAAGACATAAAATCCAAATAATTATAAAGTAGTTCAAAAAATATGCACATGAAACAGTGTGATAAAACGGTTTATGTATGTTTCTGAGCTTATAAGTCTGCATTATAATTCTGATAATGATGTATCAGAAAATAGTATGTTTAAATGGTTTCATTTTCATATAATTTGCATACAAGTGTAATTTGTAATACAAATTAGTTGGGATAATTGTTATATGAGATAACAGGATACCTGTTTTTGGTGTAATATCATGATATTAATGTCCTACATCTTACAATTACATTTGGTCACACATTTTTATGACATACTGGAATAAATTATCAAATTGATCCAAATTATAATATATACTGCCCACTCAAATAAACATCTTAAAACATTGTATTATTATTTTAGGCCAGCTATTTTAATTTTATATAGTGTTACAGATTTAAAGTAGCCTAGTACATTATATGACCCATTCATAGACAAATGTCACACACTGTATTATATAAATTTTTATATCATCTTTATTTCCTCATTATTACAGTTTACAATTGAATATACTGTACTAAGTAAAATATACTTATTTACGTTATATTATTGTTGAACATAAGGAATTAATAAACACAATTCCACATTGATCATAACACGTGATTTATAACACACCGAGACAGTCGTCTTGTTTCAGTAAAAGGTTTATTTCCTTTATTCATGACTGGAATTTACTGTATTTATGTTCGTTTGGTAGCAAAAACTAAAATGCGGTGGAAAGCCTCCGTGTCGCGCCGCGCGCTCTCCCCGCACAGAGGAATCTCGCAGCGCAGAGCCGAAAGCTGTAACACTAGAACATTAATAATAAGCAGGTTAGAAACGTAGATAACTGACGGTGATCATGCATGATCTGTTATGAGATCCTGAGATCACCGTCATTTTTCTACGTTTCTAACTGACGGTATGTGCTCTTTTCCCTCCGTGCCCTGCGCTGCAGGCCAAGCAGTTACAATTAAAATCAAAATACTGCGGATTAAGACTTTATTCTCTAATTAAGAGTTGCCCTAAAACGCCACCGCAGAAGGCATGAACATCGCCGGAGACTGTGTTTATCCTGCCTGTGCATGCATGAACTAGAAATAAGAGTTGGCTTAATCGTTCGCTGGAATAAAAGAAATCGTTCGCACGAATTAGAGAAATTGGTGGCATGAACTGCTACATTGTTCGCTCGATTTAAAATTTTTTTTTTACCCACGGCCCCTCCCGGGCTCTATACTAGCCAGCAATAAGCTAGCTAGCTAGCTAAATTAATCAGAATAAGCAACAAAATACAAAACGTTTTACTTAATAACTAAGATAAGGTTAGATACAAGTTACCTAACTGCCTCAAACTTTAATTCAATCAAATAACTTAAACTGAGATCCAGCAAAACACTAGCTTAGCTTATTCGTTTTCAGTCAACAGTGTTCGATAGATAATAATTCTCACACTCTGTCTTAAATATTTATCTTAAAATGTAGAGTTAAATTGAGTGATGGGCCTTTTATACATAAATAATAACCAAATTCTGCTTACCATTTCCTATGGTCTCCGTTTCCCCATCTGTGAATTTGCGCCTTTTCGCTCCCTCGCATTCATTGGTAGACATGCGCAGATGAGTTCTCTTTCTTTTTTTTTAATTAAGGGGTGAAAATAGCCTTGCTGTGTGGCACGTGCTATTTGCACCCGGGTGCAAATAGACACTCCGAAAAAATTTTGACCCCAAAAAAAGTTCGAAAAAATTTTGACCCAAAAAAATGTTCGAAAAATTTTGGGATCAAAAAAATTTTGAGCCAAAAAAAAATTCGAAAAAATTTTGACCCAAAAAAAAGTTTGAAAAATTTTGGGACCAAAAAAATTTTGACCCAAAAAAAACTTCGAAAAATTTTGGGACCAAAAAAATTTTGAGCCAAAAAAAACTTCGAAAAAAATTTGACCCAAAAAAATGTTCGAAAAATTTTGGGACCAAAAAAATTTTGACCAAAAAAAAAGTTCGAAAAATTTGGGGACCAAAAAAAATTTGAGCCAAAAAAAACTTCTAAAAATTTTGACCCAAAAAAAAGTTTGAAAAATTTTGGGACCAAAAAAATTTTGACCAAAAAAAAACTTCAAAAAATTTTGGGACCAAAAAAATTTTGACCCAAAAAAAAGTTCGAAAAAATTTTGACCCAAAAAAATGTTCGAAAAATTTTGGGATCAAAAAAATTTTGAGCCAAAAGAAAATTCGAAAAAATTTTGACCCAAAAAAAAGTTTGAAAAATTTTGGGACCAAAAAAATTTTGACCCAAAAAAAACTTCGAAAAATTTTGGGACCAAAAAAATTTTGCGCCAAAAAAAAAACTTTGAAAAAATTTTGACCCAAAAAAATGTTCGAAAAATTTTAGGACCAAAAAAATTTTGACCAAAAAAAAAGTTCGAAAAATTTTGGGACCAAAAAAATTTTGACCAAAAAAAAACTTCGAAAAATTTTGGGACCAAAAAAATTTTGACCCAAAAAAAAGTTCGAAAAAACTTTGACCCAAAAAAATTTTGAACCAAAAAAAATTTTGAAAAATTTTGGGACCAAAAAAATTTTGACCAAAAAAAAACTTCAAAAAATTTTGGGACCAAAAAAATTTTGACCCAAAAAAAAGTTCGAAAAAATTTTGACCCAAAAAAATGTTCGAAAAATTTTGGGATCAAAAAAATTTTGAGCCAAAAAAAAATTCGAAAAAATTTTGACCCAAAAGAAAGTTTGAAAAATTTTGGGACCAAAAAAATTTTGAGCCAAAAAAAACTTCGAAAAATTTTGGGACCAAAAAAATTTTGAGCCAAAAAAAACTTAGAAAAAATTTTGACCCAAAAAAAAGTTTGAAAAATTTTGGGACCAAAAAAATTTTGACCAAAAAAAAACTTCGAAAAATTTTGGGACCAAAAAAATTTTGAGCCAAAAAAAACTTCTAAAAATTTTGACCCAAAAAAAAGTTTGAAAAATTTTGGGACCAAAAAAATTTTGACCAAAAAAAAACTTCAAAAAATTTTGGGACCAAAAAAATTTTGACCCAAAAAAAAGTTCGAAAAAAATTTGACCCAAAAAAATGTTCGAAAAATTTTGGGATCAAAAAAATTTTGAGCCAAAAAAAATTTCGAAAAAATTTTGACCCAAAAAAAAGTTTGAAAAATTTTGGGACCAAAAAAATTTTGAACCAAAAAAAACTTCGAAAAATTTTGGGACCAAAAAAATTTTGACCCAAAAAAAACTTCGAAAAAATTTTGACCCAAAAAAATGTTCGAAAAATTTTGGGACCAAAAAAATTTTGACCAAAAAAAAAGTTCGAAAAATTTTGGGACCAAAAAAATTTTGACCAAAAAAAAACTTCGAAAAATTTTGTGACAAAAAAAATTTTGACCCAAAATAAAGTTCGAAAAAATTTTGACCCCAAAAAATTTTGAGCCAAAAAAAATTTTGAAAAATTTTGGGACCAAAAAAAATTTGACCCAAAAAAAAGTTCGAAAAATTTTGGGACCAATAAAATTTTGACCCAAAAAAATTCGAAAAATTTTGGGACCAAAAAAATTTTGACCCAAAAAAAAGTTCGAAAAATTTTGGACCAAAAAAATTTTGACCCAAAAAAAAGTTCGAAAAATTTTGGGACCAAAAAAATTTTGAGCCAAAAAAAACTTCTAAAAATTTTGACCCAAAAAAAAGTTTGAAAAATTTAGGGACCAAAAAAATTTTGACCAAAAAAAACTTCAAAAAATTTTGGGACCAAAAAAATTTTGACCCAAAAAAAAGTTCGAAAAAAATTTGACCCAAAAAAATGTTCGAAAAATTTTGGGATCAAAAAAATTTTGAGCCAAAAAAAATTTCGAAAAAATTTTGACCCAAAAAAAAGTTTGAAAAATTTTGGGACCAAAAAAATTTTGAACCAAAAAAAACTTCGAAAAATTTTGGGACCAAAAAAATTTTGACCCAAAAAAAACTTCGAAAAAATTTTGACCCAAAAAAATGTTCGAAAAATTTTGGGACCAAAAAAATTTTGACCAAAAAAAAAGTTCGAAAAATTTTGGGACCAAAAAAATTTTGACCAAAAAAAAACTTCGAAAAATTTTGTGACAAAAAAAATTTTGACCCAAAATAAAGTTCGAAAAAATTTTGACCCCAAAAAATTTTGAGCCAAAAAAAATTTTGAAAAATTTTGGGACCAAAAAAAATTTGACCCAAAAAAAAGTTCGAAAAATTTTGGGACCAATAAAATTTTGACCCAAAAAAATTCGAAAAATTTTGGGACCAAAAAAATTTTGACCCAAAAAAAAGTTCGAAAAATTTTGGACCAAAAAAATTTTGACCCAAAAAAAAGTTCGAAAAATTTTGGGACCAAAAAAATTTTGAGCCAAAAAAAACTTCTAAAAATTTTGACCCAAAAAAAAGTTTGAAAAATTTAGGGACCAAAAAAATTTTGACCAAAAAAAACTTCAAAAAATTTTGGGACCAAAAAAATTTTGACCCAAAAAAAAGTTCGAAAAAATTTTGACCCAAAAACAAGTTTGAAAAATTTTGGGACCAAAAAAATTTTGACCCAAAAAAAACTTCGAAAAATTTTGGGACCAAAAAAATTTTGACCCAAAAAAAACTTCGAAAAAATTTTGACCCAAAAAAACGTTCGAAAAATTTTGGGACCAAAAAAATTTTGACCAAAAAAAAAGTTCGAAAAATTTTGGGACCAAAAAAATTTTGACCAAAAAAAAACTTCGAAACATTTTGTGACCAAAAAAATTTTGACCCAAAAAAAAGTTCGAAAAATTTTGGGACCAAAAAAATTTTGAGCCAAAAAAAACTTCTAAAAATTTTGACCCAAAAAAAAGTTTGAAAAATTTTGGGACCAAAAAAATTTTGACCAAAAAAAAACTTCGAAAAATTTTGGGACCAAAAAAATTTTGACCCAAAAAAAAGTTCGAAAAAATTTTGACCCAAAAAAAAGTTTGAAAAATTTTGGGACCAAAAAAATTTTGACCAAAAAAAAACTTCGAAAAATTTTGGGACCAAAAAAATTTTGACCCAAAAAAAAGTTCGAAAAATTTTGGGACCAAAAAAATTTTGACCCAAAAAAAATTCGAAAAATTTTGGGACCAAAAAAATTTTGACCAAAAAAAAAACTTCGAAAAATTTTGGGACCAAAAAAATTTTGACCCAAAAAAAAGTTCGAAAAAATTTTGGGACCAAAAAAATTTTGACCAAAAAAAACTTCGAAAAATTTTGGGACCAAAAAAAATTTGACCCAAAAAAAAGTTCGAAAAATTTTGGGACCAAAAAAATTTTGACCCAAAAAAAATTCGAAAAATTTTGGGACCAAAAAAATTTTGACCAAAAAAAAACTTCGAAAAATTTTGGGACCAAAAAAATTTTGACCCAAAAAAAAGTTCGAAAAATTTTGGGACCAAAAAAATTTTGACCCAAAAAAAATTCGAAAAATTTTGGGACCAAAAAAATTTTGACCCAAAAAAAAGTTCGAAAAATTTTTGACCCAAAAAAATGTTCGAAAAATTTTGGGATCAAAAAAATTTTGAGCCAAAAGAAAATTCGAAAAAATTTTGACCCAAAAAAAAGTTTGAAAAATTTTGGGACCAAAAAAATTTTGACCCAAAAAAAACTTCGAAAAATTTTGGGACCAAAAAAATTTTGAGCCAAAAAAAACTTCGAAAAAATTTTGACCCAAAAAAATGTTCGAAAAATTTTAGGACCAAAAAAATTTTGACCAAAAAAAAAGTTCGAAAAATTTTGGGACCAAAAAAATTTTGACCAAAAAAAAACTTCGAAAAATTTTGGGACCAAAAAAATTTTGACCCAAAAAAAAGTTCGAAAAAATTTTGACCCAAAAAAATGTTCGAAAAATTTTGGGATCAAAAAAATTTTGAGCCAAAAAAAAATTCGAAAAAATTTTGACCCAAAAAAAAGTTCGAAAAAATTTTGACCCAAAAAAATTTTGAACCAAAAAAAAGTTTGAAAAATTTTGGGACCAAAAAAAATTTGACCCAAAAAAAAGTTCGAAAAATTTTGGGACCAAAAAAATTTTGACCCAAAAAAAAGTTCGAAAAAACTTTGACCCAAAAAAATTTTGAACCAAAAAAAATTTGAAAAATTTTGGGACCAAAAAAATTTTGACCAAAAAAAAACTTCAAAAAATTTTGGGACAAAAAAAATTTTGACCCAAAAAAAAGTTCGAAAAAATTTTGACCCAAAAAAATGTTCGAAAAATTTTGGGATCAAAAAAATTTTGAGCCAAAAAAAAATTCGAAAAAATTTTGACCCAAAAAAAAGTTTGAAAAATTTTGGGACCAAAAAAATTTTGAGCCAAAAAAAACTTCGAAAAATTTTGGGACCAAAAAAATTTTTAGCCAAAAAAAACTTAGAAAAAATTTTGACCCAAAAAAAAGTTTGAAAAATTTTGGGACCAAAAAAATTTTGACCAAAAAAAAACTTCGAAAAATTTTGGGACCAAAAAAAGTTTGACCAAAAAAAAACTTCGAAAAAATTTTGACCCAAAAAAATGTTCGAAAAATTTTGGGACCAAAAAAATTTTGACCAAAAAAAAAGTTCGAAAAATTTTGACCCAAAAAAAAGTTTGAAAAATTTTGGGACCAAAAAAATTTTGACCAAAAAAAAACTTCAAAAAATTTTGGGACCAAAAAAATTTTGACCCAAAAAAAAGTTCGAAAAAATTTTGACCCAAAAAAATGTTCGAAAAATTTTGGGATCAAAAAAATTTTGAGCCAAAAAAAAATTCGAAAAATTTTGGGACCAAAAAAATTTTGACCAAAAAAAAAGTTCGAAAAATTTTGGGACCAAAAAAATTTTGAGCCAAAAAAAACTTCTAAAAATTTTGACCCAAAAAAAAGTTTGAAAAATTTTGGGACCAAAAAAATTTTGACCAAAAAAAAACTTCAAAAAATTTTGGGACCAAAAAAATTTTGACCCAAAAAAAAGTTCGAAAAAATTTTGACCCAAAAAAATGTTCGAAAAATTTTGGGATCAAAAAAATTTTGAGCCAAAAAAAAATTCGAAAAAATTTTGACCCAAAAAAAAGTTTGAAAAATTTTGGGACCAAAAAAATTTTGACCCAAAAAAAACTTCGAAAAATTTTGGGACCAAAAAAATTTTGAGCCAAAAAAAACTTCGAAAAAATTTTGACCCAAAAAAATGTTCGAAAAATTTTGGGACCAAAAAAATTTTGACCCAAAAAAAAGTTTGAAAAATTTTGGGACCAAAAAAATTTTGACCAAAAAAAAACTTCAAAAAATTTTGGGACCAAAAAAAATTTGACCCAAAAAAAAGTTCGAAAAATTTTTGACCCAAAAAAATGTTCGAAAAATTTTGGGATCAAAAAAATTTTGAGCCAAAAGAAAATTCGAAAAAATTTTGACCCAAAAAAAAGTTTGAAAAATTTTGGGACCAAAAAAATTTTGACCCAAAAAAAACTTCGAAAAATTTTGGGACCAAAAAAATTTTGAGCCAAAAAAAACTTCGAAAAAATTTTGACCCAAAAAAATGTTCGAAAAATTTTAGGACCAAAAAAATTTTGACCCAAAAAAAACTTCGAAAAATTTTGGGACCAAAAAAATTTTGAGCCAAAAAAAACTTCGAAAAAATTTTGACCCAAAAAAATGTTCGAAAAATTTTAGGACCAAAAAAATTTTGACCAAAAAAAAAAGTTCGAAAAATTTTGGGACCAAAAAAATTTTGACCAAAAAAAAACTTCGAAAAATTTTGGGACCAAAAAAATTTTGACCCAAAAAAAAGTTCGAAAAAATTTTGACCCAAAAAAATGTTCGAAAAATTTTGGGATCAAAAAAATTTTGAGCCAAAAAAAAATTCGAAAAAATTTTGACCCAAAAAAAAGTTCGAAAAAATTTTGACCCAAAAAAATTTTGAACCAAAAAAAAGTTTGAAAAATTTTGGGACCAAAAAAAATTTGACCCAAAAAAAAGTTCGAAAAATTTTGGGACCAAAAAAATTTTGACCCAAAAAAAAGTTCGAAAAAACTTTGACCCAAAAAAATTTTGAACCAAAAAAAATTTGAAAAATTTTGGGACCAAAAAAATTTTGACCAAAAAAAAACTTCAAAAAATTTTAAGACAAAAAAAATTTTGACCCAAAAAAAAGTTCGAAAAAATTTTGACCCAAAAAAATGTTCGAAAAATTTTGGGATCAAAAAAATTTTGAGCCAAAAAAAAATTCGAAAAAATTTTGACCCAAAAAAAAGTTTGAAAAATTTTGGGACCAAAAAAATTTTGAGCCAAAAAAAACTTCGAAAAATTTTGGGACCAAAAAAATTTTTAGCCAAAAAAAACTTCGAAAAAATTTTGACCCAAAAAAAAGTTTGAAAAATTTTGGGACCAAAAAAATTTTGACCAAAAAAAAACTTCGAAAAATTTTGGGACCAAAAAAAGTTTGACCAAAAAAAAACTTCGAAAAAATTTTGACCCAAAAAAATGTTCGAAAAATTTTGGGACCAAAAAAATTTTGACCAAAAAAAAAGTTCGAAAAATTTTGACCCAAAAAAAAGTTTGAAAAATTTTGGGACCAAAAAAATTTTGACCAAAAAAAAACTTCAAAAAATTTTGGGACCAAAAAAATTTTGACCCAAAAAAAAGTTCGAAAAAATTTTGACCCAAAAAAATGTTCGAAAAATTTTGGGATCAAAAAAATTTTGAGCCAAAAAAAAATTCGAAAAATTTTGGGACCAAAAAAATTTTGACCAAAAAAAAAGTTCGAAAAATTTTGGGACCAAAAAAATTTTGAGCCAAAAAAAACTTCTAAAAATTTTGACCCAAAAAAAAGTTTGAAAAATTTTGGGACCAAAAAAATTTTGACCAAAAAAAAACTTCAAAAAATTTTGGGACCAAAAAAATTTTGACCCAAAAAAAAGTTCGAAAAAATTTTGACCCAAAAAAATGTTCGAAAAATTTTGGGATCAAAAAAATTTTGAGCCAAAAAAAAATTCGAAAAAATTTTGACCCAAAAAAAAGTTTGAAAAATTTTGGGACCAAAAAAATTTTGACCCAAAAAAAACTTCGAAAAATTTTGGGACCAAAAAAATTTTGAGCCAAAAAAAACTTCGAAAAAATTTTGACCCAAAAAAATGTTCGAAAAATTTTGGGACCAAAAAAATTTTGACCCAAAAAAAAGTTTGAAAAATTTTGGGACCAAAAAAATTTTGACCAAAAAAAAACTTCAAAAAATTTTGGGACCAAAAAAAATTTGACCCAAAAAAAAGTTCGAAAAATTTTTGACCCAAAAAAATGTTCGAAAAATTTTGGGATCAAAAAAATTTTGAGCCAAAAGAAAATTCGAAAAAATTTTGACCCAAAAAAAAGTTTGAAAAATTTTGGGACCAAAAAAATTTTGACCCAAAAAAAACTTCGAAAAATTTTGGGACCAAAAAAATTTTGAGCCAAAAAAAACTTCGAAAAAATTTTGACCCAAAAAAATGTTCGAAAAATTTTAGGACCAAAAAAATTTTGACCCAAAAAAAACTTCGAAAAATTTTGGGACCAAAAAAATTTTGAGCCAAAAAAAACTTCGAAAAAATTTTGACCCAAAAAAATGTTCGAAAAATTTTAGGACCAAAAAAATTTTGACCAAAAAAAAAAGTTCGAAAAATTTTGGGACCAAAAAAATTTTGACCAAAAAAAAACTTCGAAAAATTTTGGGACCAAAAAAATTTTGACCCAAAAAAAAGTTCGAAAAAATTTTGACCCAAAAAAATGTTCGAAAAATTTTGGGATCAAAAAAATTTTGAGCCAAAAAAAAATTCGAAAAAATTTTGACCCAAAAAAAAGTTCGAAAAAATTTTGACCCAAAAAAATTTTGAACCAAAAAAAAGTTTGAAAAATTTTGGGACCAAAAAAAATTTGACCCAAAAAAAAGTTCGAAAAATT